>NC_069502.1:368479371-369194371 GCF_027579735.1 Bombina bombina
GGGCCTTTTGTAGGACATTTCCCTAAAGCGATCAGCTCTTTTATCCCAAAAATCACAAAGTCCCCACTAAAAATACAACCCCCCACCCACCCAAACCCCCAAAATAAAAAACATAAAAAAACGTAAGCTACCCATTGCCCTTAAAGGGGCCTTTGTATGTGAATTGCCCTTAAAAGAGCAATCAGCTCTTTTGTTGCCCATTAAAATAAAAAAGCCCTAATCTAAAAAAAAAAAACCACCCAAAAGAACAAAAAATTACCTAAGTTTAACCCCGAAATAGGTACTCACTATTCCTGACCCAGATAGCAAGGATAACTTGCCACAAACTTGTAGCTAACTTTTGCTGTAAGTCGGTATAACTTGCTGCAAGTTTTCACTGGCAAGTGTGTTTACTTGCATCATAATTGCAGCAAAAGTTCTAGTTGACACTTTCTCAACTTGCAGCAAGTTTGCCTGGCAAGTCTCTAACAAGAGAATTTCTGGCAAGTCAACTGCAAGAGCTCTGCAAGTTTGTTGCCAATTTCTGGCAAGTCAACTGCAAGAGCTCTGCAAGTTTGTTGTCAGTTTCTGGCAAGTCAACTGCAAGAGCTCTGCAAGTGTCTAGTCAATTTCTGGCAAGTTAACAGCAAGAGCTCTGCAAGTTAATTGCAAATTTCTGACAATTCAATAGCAAGAGCTCTGTAAGTCTGCTGCAAATTTCTGACAAGTCAACAGCAATAGCCCTTCAAGTCTGCAGCAAATTTCTGACAATTTAACAGCAAGAGCCCTTCAAGTCTACTGCAAAAGCTCTGCAAGTCTGTTACAAATCTCTAGCAAGTCAACAGCAAGAATACTGCAAATCTTTAGCATATCTCTGGCACATATATCACAATTAAGAGCAGTGTCTGCCAAAAGAGCACTACAAATTTACTATTATTTACGTCAATCATATTTACAAATTAATGATTAAATGTTTTTTCCTGCAAAAGTTTATCTATGTAAGTTGTTTGTATGAATTTAATTGATCTTAAAGTTGTATCCATGCATTATCTGAGGTAATATATATTCATATATAAAACTAATATTATGACAGGTAATATATTAAAGGGACACTAAACCCACATTTTTTATTTCATGATTCAGACAAAGCATGCAATTTTAAGCAATTTTCTAATTTACTCCTATAATAATTTTTTTCCGTTTTCTTCCTATTTTTATTTGAAAAAGCAGGAAAGTAAGTTCAAGAGTCGGCCCATTTTTGGTTCAGCACAAGGGTAGCGCTTGCTGATTGGTGGCTAAATGTAGCTACCAATCAGCAAGCACTACCCAGGTGCTAAAACAAAAATGGGCCGACTCCTAATCTTACATTTCTGCTTTTTCAAATAAAGATAGCAAGAGAACGAAGAAAAATTGATAATAGGAGTACATTAGAAAATTGCTTAAAATTGCATACTCTATCTGAATCATAAAAGCAAAACAATGGGTTTAGAATCCCTTTAAGTTGAATACTTGATGTATTCTTATATTAGCGTTATATTATAACACTAATATCATTATCTCAGGTACAGTAGGGCCCCTTTTTACAGCACACCCCTTTAAGGCGTTCCACTTATAAATCAGTCTTCAGTTCTGCCCATGGTTATTATGATTCATGTTTTTACCTCCCTTTCAGTGTTTTTTGGCTGTGATTTTAATTGATTATTTTCTTTATGAATATTTGTTTTACAGATATCTCCATATCTGTGCAGTTATAAAAAATTATTATTGTATATAACTAACTGCAATTGTTACCAGAAGTTAAACTAGGAAAATCATATTTATTTTTTATTGATTTCATACTTTTACTGATTTTAATAAAATTAGCCTTTGCCTGTCTGGTAAATATGATCCGTTAACCTCAATACTGTATGACGATAAAAATATTCACACAAAAATCCGTAAAAACAACAGCATTGACTCTTACAAAAGTAATTTAAACTTTTATTAGGCTTCAAATTTTCCAGGTATTAAAATATTTTAAATATGACATTGTAATAAACCAGAGAATAACTTATAGTATAGGCCTAGGGTGCAGATGCACAATAAAGTTAACAGAACAACAAAAATATAAGCTGATGTCCATCTGTATCTGTTCTATGATCTTGAATTTGGCACCGGCCTGTAAAAATAAACACAAATATTACATAAACATGGGCATTCTGTGCTGATTGCTTATTCTATAGCAGAACTTTAATTTGTAGTACTAAAAAAAGGTAAATCTGACCAAAAAAAAATAACACGCCTTTATTTAAACTTTAAGGTTATGATGAAAACTAAAAAAAAATCATATTTTTAACTGCCATAAATTCTCATGTCGATGGAATTTTCATCTAGATATTAACATATTTGGCCACGGTCCTAATCAAACAGATTTTTTGTCACTACCTGCCAATGGGATGCTTAGAACTTCTACTTTAACCCCTTAAAGACCAGCAACGTACCCTGTACATCCCTCATCTTTGAATGGGGAAGTGCTATTAAATGTGCGGACTCGCCGCCAGTGTTGAGGCCACGCTATTTACAATGACAAGAAGGGAGGGTATAATAGCGCAGTGCCGCCACTTGTGGCAGGACACATGCTATTTTAAAAAAAAATAACCCTTAATGAGCGGCAACATACATGGTACATCTCAGACGTCAAGGGGTTACTATATTGAGACTTTTTTTCCTTAAGATATTTATATTTTACTTCTCTAGAAATCAATGTGGACTATTTTATACCCTATGTTGTAATTTAAATTTTTGGTTTTGTTCCTAAACTTTTGGAGATAAGAGGGAAAGTCACAGTGTGCAATTTATTTCCTTTTCAATTGTGTTTTTTTTGTCTTTTACAAAATGTAAAGTAATGTGCTATCTAGATTTGCCATATTCTAAATCTTCATATCCCCACTTCCCTTCCCAAAGTAAAATGATATAGCAAAGTAGCATTTAGTAAGACAGTATTCGATTTACTTCTGTGATACTCCCATGCTATGTGAGGTGCTTGCTTATTTAAAGGGACATTAAACACTAAGAGCAAGATTACAAGTGGAGTGCTAAATATTGCTTGCGGGCAAGCAATATTAGTGCTCCACTGAGTAATACCAGCGTCCGCTAATATTAGCTGGTATTACAACTAAAGTGTAATGTTACGCGAGCTCAGAATCTAAGTGCAGCAAAGGGGGTAAGTAGCGCAGCGATGCAGCAAATATCACACCCCCAAAATACTACCTAGTGCATTTATTTTATTAAAAAATAAAAATGGTACAATTTGTATTTTTTTTATAAAATACACTACACTTTATTTTGGGGGCATTTGGGTCATATTTATAAAATTAACCAGAGATCTGATCTCTGGTTAATTTTATAAGCGCTAGTTGCTACCACAAGCATACAGTAGCAATAACCAGACACTTCTAATGGCTGGTTATTTATTGCGTGCCCGCAAACGGGCAAAATTGCCCACTTGCTGGCACACGATAAATTAGCGCTCCACTTGTAATCTAGGCCTAAATAAATGCTAGATAGAATGAAGCATTGAAAGAAAAGATTAGTCTGAGAATAACATGTAGATGTATTTTTTAAAGTTTTATTTGGTGTTTAAACATTAGCAAAATAAGTGTGAAGTTTTAGTTTCTATAAAACAATGGGAGCTGCCATGTTGTAACCTAGGTAACCTTCTCTGCTGTGGCCAAATAGAGGCAGTTATAAATTTGTCACTAGAGTGTGCAGCCAATGGCTGTGTGGAATATAACAGTGTTCTGCACTTCCATTTCTAACAGGAGCTGAAAAGCTCACAATTTCAGAATATAATTACAGGAAAAGGGGACAAAATAAACAATGAAAGTATATATATATATATATATATATATATATATATGTATATATATATACACACACACAGTTTATCATTTTATATTACCATCTCAAGGTGTTTATTGTCCCTTTAAAAGGGCCTTAATAGTAAAAAAAAATTACATCCTTTAATGTAAATTTAAGACTATTGACCCTGCACTACTGTGTGATTAACCCACACAAAGGCTTTAAACACACAGTGGAAGTACTGATTGGTACCTGCAGAGCACTGCTGGTCCAGAGCAAAAACCGCCAACTGCTGCTTATCTAATCAGAAATACTAGTTAAATGACTAGCGCTCAAGATTGGATCAGCAGCACTTCCACACGGGATCAGCAGTGCTCTGTGGTTCTAAGCGGTAATTCTACTGTTTGTTTAACCCCTTTGTGGGTTAGTGCAGGGTTGATGGTCTTAAAATTAATTAAAACGAATTAGAGCATGTATTTTTTTTTTACTAATATGGCCTTTTAAAGAAACATATATTGTTTTACCTTAAGTTGTATGTTGCTGAAGCACTGACAATTGTAAAGGGAGTTTCATTTATTGTTCTTGTGACAGGGGCATGCCTTTGTTTGAAGAATGTTTCTTTTTAGACAAGATTTATAATTCATTAACATTTTAATTGATATTAGTTGAAATGCAATAAAAAATCCTGTCACAAAGAAGCACACCTATCAAAATGGAACATTCCTTTCAAAGGGTCAGCTCTATCCAAGCACAGAGAAAACTCCAACATGGCTGCTCTATTTGTGATCATGGGAGGATCAGGGAAGTGAATAAAACACTCCCCTGCTGTATTAAATCCATATAAGCATGCTGTATAAACAGAAACAAACACTCCCCTGCTGGATCACATCCATATAAGCATGCTGTATAAACAGAAATAAAACACTCCCCTGCTGGATCACATCCATATAAGCATGTTGTATAAAACAGAAATAAAACACTCCCCTGCTGTATCACATCCATATAAGCATGCTGTATAAACAGAAATAAAACACCCCCCTGCTGTATCACATCCATATAAGCAGGTTGTATAAACAGAAATAAAACACTCCCCTGCTGTATCACATCCATATAAGCAGGTTGTATAAAAAGAAATAAAACACTCCCCTGCTGTATCACATCCATATAAGCATGTTGTATAAACAGAAATAAACACTCCCCTGCTGGATCACATCCATATAAGCATGTTGTATAAAACAGAAATAAAACACCCCCCTGCTGTATCACATCCATATAAGCATGCTGTATAAACAGAAATAAAACACTCCCCTGCTGTATCGCATCCATATAAGCATGTTATATAAAACAGAAATAAAACACTCCTCTGCTGTATCACATCCATATAAGCATGTTGTATAAACAAAAAAATAATTTAAAAAGAAATGACTCAGTGGGGTGATTTAAACAAGAAAAAAATGTAACTGCTTACCTGTGACCACAAACAATTCTTGTGTGGGATTGGTGAAGCTATCTCCTATGCATCTTCTCATTTCATGGTCAGTAATGTCTTTATAGACCCTTTGACATGTTTCTGTAATAGAAAACAATATCAAATAAATGAGTATAAAGTTAGATATGCAAATTAATTTAGATAAAGTCTGTTTAGCGTCTGTCCCCTGTTACATGGGCATGATACACTTTGTGATTATAACGTGAATTATTTAATTATACATAATAAAACAACTTTGCATTATACTTTCATTATTTTGCCCGCTTTGCCTATAATGTAATGGTTTATGCAAAACTTTTCCAGTGGCCAAATTTCACCACCATTTTCCTTATTTGGAGGAGCTAATCCTGATGTACTTCATGTGACAGTCACTCTAGTCACATCATACTGTCCGTACGCTTTTTCCTCATTTTATGTATGTTATCACAAAGCCACATCATACTGTCAGCATGCCTTTCCTTGTTCTATGTTAGCACAAAGTCCATGCTAAAGCCAATTAAAAAGATATACAGACTATTGTTAATCATTTGAGGTCTGAAGCCTGCATTACCAATTTTCAGAATAGTAAAAACCCATATTATTCAGAGTTAAAGGAACATGAAACCCGTCATTTTTCTTTCATAATTAAAATAGAGCAGGATTCTTCAAACCATGGGTCAGGACCCATTACTGGGTCACAACACAATGTGTACTGGGTCCCGACTTGTGTGTGTGTTGTAGGAGTGTGTGTGGTGTATTGTATGAGATTGTGTGTGTGCTGTGCGTGTGTTGTGTATGAGTGTGTGTGTGTTATATGAGAGAGTGTGTGGTATGTGTGTTGTATGAGTGTGTGTGTGTATGCTTGTAATATGAAAGTGTGTGTGTGTGTGTTGTATGAGAGAGTGTGTGTTATATGAAAGTGTGTGTGTATGTGTGTGTTGTAAGAGTGTATGGGGTGAGTGTGTGTTGTATGAGAGTGTGTGTGGTATGTGTGTTACATGAAAATGTGTGTTGTATGAGAGTGTGTTTGTGTGTGTTGTATGAGTGTGTGGTGTGTGTGTTGTATGAGAGTGTGTGTGTGTTATTACATTTTACAACACTTTCAAATTTGACTACAATCAGGAATAAAGAATGCACATATTTTAGATTATTTGCCAAAAATTGCAGCTATCATGTTTATTTCTTACGAAATTATTTCAAGACCAAGTATAAAAATTGGGTCCCAAAGGTATGTGGTATCGTGGCACTGGGTCTTGGGGGGGGAAGTTTGAAGAACCCTGAAATAGAGCATACAATTTTAAACAACTTTCCACTTTACATCTATTATTTAATTTGCTTAATTCTCTTGATATCCTTTTTTGAAGAAGCAGCAATGCACTACTGGAAGCTAGTAAATGCATTGGGTGAGCCAATAACGTGAAGTATACATGTGCAGCCATCAATCAGCAGCTACTGAACATACTTAGGTATCCTTTTCTGTAAAGAATACCAAGAGAACAAAACAAATTAGATAATAGAAGTACATTGGAGAATTGTTTAAAATCTGGGGCCCGATCCGATAAAAATCGTCGGCCGCAAAAGTTGGAGACGCCAATATTTGCACAGGTTTGGTATCCTATATACGGCGTAACTTAGAAGTTACGCGCGTAGATTTCTGGCGTCGCCCGTAGTTTTTTGGCCCATAGACTGACATACAAAACATGCGCAGTTTGGTATCCAATATACGGCGTAAGTACTTACGCGCGCAAATTTCAGAAAATCTACTCCAATCTCATCTCGCCACAAATTTCAGCCGCAGGAACGCTTGCACTGACTTAGAAACCAACGTAACTCTCGGAAGGCCTAACAAGTGCATGCTTAACAACATACATATCAGCAGCTAGATCACAATAGTTAACCTCTTAAAAGCATTTAAGATTCCTGCCCTTGCAAGTTTGTCAAACCAATCACAAAGGGGTGCATCATGGGGCCCAGGGGGACATCATGGGGCCCAGGGGGTGCATCATGGGGCCCAGGGGGTGCATCATGGGGCCCAAGGGGTGCTGGAAGCCCTACAATCCCCTGTTGTTCTGTCTACACATGCTGAATCTATAGTTGTTGCTGAGATCCATGGTGATGGTGATGCCCCTGCTGCAGCTGGTCATCGAATTACATACTGCGGAGTTCCACTGCATGTAAGGGAAACTACTACATCCCACCCCCATTCCCTTAACCACCCTAATTACTGAAAATATATCATTAGTTCAATTCATGTTTTGTTCACTATGATTTATTGACTATCATTTCGGGGAATGAAAATGGATGTTTGTACCTTATGTTCACACCTTCTGTAAAAACATTATTATTTAGATATATATACCCATGTGCAGGGATAGGCAAGGTGTCCTTCACTAAAACTCTTTACCTTAGAAAATGTCAGCAACAGCCTTGGCTCGTGCCTATCCCTGCACATGGGTCAATTTCTATTGGATGTGAGAAACCTTGATTTGCATCTTAAAAGTGAATATCACTATATGTACCCTTCATACATAACTATGTGATGTGGTTTAGAGAACATGAATATGTCAGAAACATGATGATATTACATTTTCTGGGCCATTTCCACACAGGCCTTATTATATCTTTCAAAGATATTAGTGTACTAAAACACCCCTCACATGGATGTGGATGACAATTATATGGCAAATAACAGAGGACAAGATTTAGGATTAAATAAAACAAGATTTATTTTCTTTTAGGCTTCTTAGATGAGGGGGCTGAGGGGCCTAGAGTGGGTCTCCTGCCTCTCCTGGGTTGTGTTGATTCCGAGGATCCTGCAGGAGTGCTGGCCACAGATGAGATGCTGGAGGCAATATCCTGCTGGTGGGTGAAATGCTCCGCCAACACACCCAACAGTTGGTTCTGTTCCCTCCATCGGTTGTCACTCTGAATCTGCATGTCAGACATCACTCTCAGCATCTGGGATTGATTCTGGACCATAGCAGTTAAAGATGCTGCCATGTCCCGTTGCAGCTCAATGGAACGCTGTTGTAAAGTCTGTTGACTCCTATAAAACCTGCGTTGGTCCCTCTGCATTCTCTCGCAGGTTGATGTGAGACTCTCACAGGTGACAGTTTGCCTCCCCTGTAGGGCAATGTATTCATCGCCCATGGCGGAAGTCAGTGGATCCATGGGCTCTTCCCCATCAGGGAGTCTAGGCACCGGTTCCATTTCTATATCCTCAGCTGGTGTTGCGGGCTGGGGAATCTCTGCTGGTGGTGCAGGCTGGGGAATCTCTGCTGGTGGTGCAGGCTGGGGAATCTCTGCTGGTGGTGCAGGCTGGGGAATCTCTGCTGGTGGTGCAGGCTGGAGAATCTCTGCTGCTGGTGCAGGCTGGGGAATCTCTGCTGGAGGTGCAGGCTGGCGAATCTCTGCTGGAGGTGCAGGCTGGCGAATCTCTGCTGGAGGTGCAGGCTGGTGAATCTCTGCTGGTGGAGCTCTTACAAGTGCAGCAGATGGTGCAGATGTCCGGATGGACTGATAATCCCATTTCTTGCTGGTGTGCACCCACTCAGCCTGCTGGTAGAATCCTGGAGTGGCCTGATATTGTTGGGGGGGGTAAAGGCATCTACCCTTCGGGGCTGGCTTGGCTGCCCCTCCAAGCCAAAGGAATAGTCCTCCGGCCAGGGCTCCTGCCAGGTATCCTCCTGTAATGCTGGTGGCATGACACTCGGATCTTCAATTGAGGCAGTCCAACCCAGGTCATGCCTGGCATACTCCTGCTGGACTCTCCGGACCGGTGGTCGAGGTGGAGAAATACTTTCTTCCGGTGGTGGAGGGGGATGCATGGGTGTTGGCACCCTGGTGACTGGAGGTTCTGTGGAGGAGTCAAATGATGAGAGGGATTAGTACAGTCAGATATATATCCATGTGGGCATACAATGTACATGCTAGGGCCTATACACATTCTCATGTCAAACTCTATAACATGCATGTGCACATTGAGATTTGTGATATGAGGGTTTTTAATATCCAAAGTATACATGTATGTGTTTCATACAATAGTTCTGTGTACATGTCAGTGATGGAGAAAATGTGTTCTTTAAGTGACACTATGGTTGTGATGACTATAGTGTCCATTTACTGAAAACTCTACATGTGGCTTGTGGCCTGTGTTACTCTGAGATATGTTAGTATTTCACTATTCCACCTCATATCATGAATTTCAATGTGTTAAGTAGCATTAAATGGACATTAAACCCATTTTGATTCTTTCCTGATTCAGCTAGAGCATGCAATTGTAAACAACTTTGTAATTTACTTCCATTACCTAATTTGCTTCATTCTCTTGATATTCTTAGCTGAAAAGCATATCTAGATAGGCTCTGAAGCTGCTGATTGGTGGCTGCACATCAATGCCTCGTGTGATTGCCTCACCCATGTGCATTGATATTTAATAAACAAAGATTAAGAAAATAATGAAGCGAAATATATAATAGAAGTAAATTGGGATGTTGTTGAAAACTGTATTCTCTATCTGAATAATGAAATAAAAAGATTTGGTTTCATGTCCCTTTAATGTTATATCTCATTGTAGATGTTTTTGTTAGTAGGCCAAATACCATGCTTCTCATTGTGTACATGAATGTGTGACAATATAGGATGTTATAACTCAAATACACATAATACTGGTGTGTGGGATGTTACTCACCAGCATGCTGTGCTGATGTTGAAATCCCTGAGTCACGAGCCCCTGGAAGTCCACGGACTGCTGTGACGCTCAGGGACCTACGAATCAGCTCTTGCCACTCGTTGTATTCTGCCTCATAGTGAGGCCCACCTCCTGTTGCCCTCTGGGACATTGCTTCTTGGCCCATCTTCTCCTTAACTCTCCTCTTACAGTCGTTCCACCTCATCTTTAGACCATCCACATTCCTCCTCTGCTGGGACACACCATTAACGGCCTCCACCACCTTCTGCCAGGCATCTTTACGCCTACGGGCAACTCCTTTGCCCTTCTCTTGGCCAAAGAGGGCGGTATGGTTCTCCAGGACAGCCTGGACTAGAGCGAGGTTTTCAGCGAATGTGAAGTTGGGGCACCTCATACGCTCCTCGTCCTGGGCCGCCTGGCTCCCTCCCTGGGATGTCCCTGGTGTGGGTTCCTCCCTATCCTCTCCCTCCTCCCCCCTTCTATCCCCATGTGCACCCTCTATCCCTCTTCTGAGTGTGCCTGGCCTTGGGGCAACCCCACTCCCATCCTCCCGTCTAGCTCTCCCTCTCCCCACTCCGCTCACTCCCTGACGGGGACCCTGCTGCTCCTCCTGTCCATAATCCTCTCCCTGCAACTCCCCTTCCCTCCTCCCCCCCGCCCTATCTCTCCCTGACATCCTCACACTACACACACTCACACACTCACACTCACTCCCACTTCAATCACACACAGTCACAACCAAACACTCAGCCTTTCACACTGTAAAAGATAAATAAAATGTGTAAGGTGTTATACAAAAAAAAGTGTGGTGTATTTTGTATATGTGTGCATGCAAAATGTGTGCAATATGTAAAAAAGTGACAGTAATGTACAAGCTTAACAAATCCACCAAATACGACCTAACTAAATATTATGCAATGCGCCTCTCTCTCTACTCTTACGACTTTCTCCTACTCACTGTAGTGTGCTATAGCTCCAAGAACCGACCAAACACACTAAAGAAAATGGCGGCTGCGCAGGGGTTTAAGTATCAATTTTGAATCTCGTCATTACGTGGCGCATCTCTTAGAACTGGCGTAAGTTTTTACGAGTCGTAGGCTAATTTGCATAAAACTACACTTTATTTAGACTTTACGGGAACAAAATACTGGCGTAAGTACTTGCGACGACTAAAATGTGTATTTGCGCACATTTTAGCTGCTCGCCGGTTTTTACTACTTACGCCAGTTTAGCATCTGACGGCGCTGGATATTGGATAGCTCGAGTTGCGAGCTGAAACTGCGGGCGACGCTGGTTCCCTCGCTTGCGCTAAAAACTACGCCGTATATCGGATCGCGCCCCTCATGCTCTATACTGAATCATGAAAGACAGAAAAGCCTTGTGTTTCATGCCCCTTTAAATTACAGTAAATGGTGCAAAATAAAAAATATATTGCAAAGTTGCATAACTAAAAATTTTATATTGTGATCTCAATGTGTGTTATGCATCTTTAAAGCATATATGTCTATATTTGTGTACATATATATTAAAGTGATGGTAAATCCTAGCGTTTGTGATTTGCCATTGGAACAAATAAAGGGGACTTTCATTCATGAAGTATAAAATACTTCATGCTGAAAGCTCCTTTTTTGTTTGCAGCGTTCGCCACACTGAGCTGCTAAGGCAACCTACGGCAGAACGGTATTTGGCTGAGAGGTGACGTTTCCACCTCTTAGCCTTAGCCTGTCACTTTAATGTTTTTATATGTGTATATATATGACTGTAAATACATATATACACATATAAATACATATATACACATATAAATACATATATACACATATAAATACAATAATATATATGTATACATATATACATATTTTATACACACAAATATATATATATATATATATACACACACATACATACAAATACATCTTTAGCAAAGTATGTGTCTCAATTTCAAAGCCATTTGCCTGCCTTTTTTTTCAAGCACCCGAGATCTAATATCTTTTGAACCGTTAAAACGTTTTTTGTGCAATATTTTCTTATTAGACAGTGTTAATATGAGTGTAACTGTACTTTGTAATGTATTTTTGAATTGTTTTCTGCAACTTTTTTGTTTCTGAAAACAGTTAAGTTGAGATTGTGGTAAGGATTGAAGCATAAATGGCGATTGCGCTAGCGCAATTTCGCTCAACTTGTAATATCAGCGCAATGAAAAAGGCTGGCGAAAAGACGGTATCACTTGCGTCTCACTTGTAATCTAGCCCTTATTTAGGAACTCGAAGAAAAATTAAAAACTGCAGTGTCAGTAAAGACCCTTCTATCAGCACCTTTTGTTGAGGTTCCACAGAGATTGCACACTTCGGCCACCTCATCGCCCACCAATCGTCGCAGCATATTACACAAAAGTGTGTTCAGATCCTTTCCTTCTACACTCTTGAGGACTCTTACCTGAAAAATAAATAAGACAAATACAGTTAATGCTAGGTATAAATATCAGTGAAGTATAACATAAAGATTTTTCTCTCAAAATAATAACTGTAACCTGCTTTTTGTTGCCTTCAAATCAATAGTGTTTTTAGTTTCTGTACACTTTACAAGCTTAAGACTATGAGAAAAACTTGTCCATCACTAAAGACATATTCTGTCAAGGTATGCCACCAATATTGTGACTAAAGAACCTAGGATTATAAAGATAAAGAAGTATGTATTTTGTTCCATAAGAGATTCCAGAATCTGACCAATTATGCTCAAAAGATGCGCAGTAGTTCTGACAGTAGCCTACCTAAACAGGATAAAGCTGAATTAGAGAACTTACCAGTTTGTTGCTCAGAGATTTCCTTCTTTTGAAACTATCATCATATTTTCAAAGTCTGCCATTATATTTAATATCGTCTCCTTCAGGTACATTTCTGCGGGCTGTGGCTGCCAATGTTTCCTCCATTTGATCCAGTCTGCCAGAAATGTCCACCATAAACTTCAGAAAAAAACTAAAAGGGAATCAGTGTTATTTAGTCAAACTATTATGCACTCACTCCAGATGTAGAGGTGTGGTTGATAAGTGCTCTCCATCTGACCCTATCAGTTAGCCTATCTGGTCATGTGATCACTTCCTCTGGTATGTGATTTTTTACTTTTAACTCTGTATGGGCTGATGCGCATATGCCGCGAGAGAGAAAACTCTTCTGTCAGGTCATCCTTGCTTCCCAAGTCGCTGGAGGTGTTTTCTCTCGAGTTGCCTGCAGGTTAGATGTCTTTTATGGCAAAACTTTAGGTCAGGGCATCAGAGCTCACGTAGAGTGCGGCCATCTTAGTCAGATGCCAGCTCCGTCCCCCTTAGTATGAATTTCTATGGACAATGAATGGAAAACTGCTAGAAATTGGTGCAATAAACATCATAGGAATATTCTACATAACTCCAAAGATCATTCAGTGTATTAATTGTACTCAATATACAACTTTACTCAATAAAATTTCCTTTAGATACCAGAAGATCAAGCAATATGATATTGCCAAAAATGCAAACATTATAAAGCTAAAACATTAAATAGTGTTTTTGTTCCTGATACAATAGCAATTATTGGAACAATAACAATTCTTAAACCAGCATGAAGGTAATAGTAGATGGAGATTATTAAGGGGGGGAGGTTGCAGTGGAAATGGGGAGCCTCTTATAAGAATATCAGAAGTTTAGTTGTAGGTACTACATAAATAGCGGAATCAAAATTTAGTCATGGTTGGTTTGCATTGGCGGTTAAAGGATAATTAAAGAAATTGTGAACATGAGTTGAAGCTAATGTCAGTACATTGATTAACCCACACAGGACTATGTTACGAGGGGAGTGCAATTTATCACTCTGTCACAAACTGTGCTAGAAGTAAGCTTTTTAGGTGTGTCGGGTATTTCACATTCCAATGTTCTTTACATAGCAGAATATGTTCTATTTATTCATGAATACATATTTTGAGATATATCTAATTTTTTTGGGTAAAGTTTATATATATATATATATATATATATATATATATATATACACTAACCAGTCACTTTATTGGGTACACCTGTTCAATTGCTTGGTAACACAACTTGCTAATCAGCCAATCACATGGCAGCAACTCAAAGCAATTAGGCATCTAGATGTGGTGAAGACGACTTGCTGAAGTTAAAACCAATCAAAATGGGGAAGAAAGGGGATTTAAGTGACTTTGAACGTGGCATGGTTGTTGGTTCCAGACGGGCTGGTCTGAGCATTTAAAAAAAATGCGGATCTACAGGGTTTTTCAGGCATAACCATCTCTAGGGTTTACAGAGAATGGTCCGAAAAAGAGAAAATATCCAGTGAGCAGCAGTTATGGGGACAACAATGCCTTGTTGATGTCAGAGGTTAGAGGAGAATGGGCAGATTGGTTCAAGAAGATAGAAAGGTAACAGTAACTCAAATAACCACTCGATACAACTAAGGAATGCAGAATACCATCTCTGAACTCAGGGAACTGAGGCTACAATTTGCACAGGCTCACCAAAATTGGACAATAGAAGTTTGGAAAAACGTTGCCTGGTCTGAAGAGTCTCGATTTCAGCTGCAACATTCAGATGGTAGGGTCAGAATTTTGCATAAACAACATGAAAACATGCATCCATCCTGCCTTGTATCAACGGTTCAGGCTGATGGTAGTGGTGTAATGGTGTGGGGGATATTTTCTTGGCACACTTTGGGCCCCTTAGTACCAATTGAGCATTGTTTAAATGCCACGGCCTACCTGAGTATTGTTGCTGACCATGTCCATCCCTTTATGACTACAGTGTACCCATCTTCTGATGGCTACTTCCAGCAGGATGCACCATGTCAGAAAGCTCAAATCATCTCATACTGGTTTCTTGAACATGATAATGAGTTCACTGTACTCCAATGGCCTCCATAGTCACCAGATCCCAATCCAATAGAGCACCTTTGAGATGTGGTGGAACAGGAGATTTGCATCATGGATGTGCAGCCGGCAAATCTGCAGCAACTGCTTGATGCTATCATGTCAATATGGACCAAAATATCTGAGGGATGTTTCCAACACCTTGTTGAATCTATGCCATGAAGAATTAAGGCAGTTCTGAAGATGAAAAGGGGGTCCAACCCGGTACTAGTAAGGTGTAACTAATAAAGTGGCAGGTGAGTGTATATATATATATATATATATATATGTATAAATTATTATATATAGGTATAGATATATACAGATATATACAGGAATATCTATTTAAAAATACTTAGAACAGATTCCCGTATGTGAAAAACATTGGAATGTTAAATATTTACAGTACATAAATAAACACTTTGTTAAAAAAAATATTGCATAAAATAGTAATAAGGGCTCAATGATATGAGGTCTCAAGTGTTCGAAGAAAAAAAAAGGCTATAAAGAGCTTTAACGCCTTAACCTAGACATATATATAAGTGCATTGGAGCCCTTTGCAGTCAAGTAGCTGAAAACATGATCATATTTATGCAATATTCATATTTAATAGATAATAATTCTCAGGTAGATTACCAGTTATGCGCGCTATAGGGAATATAATAAACGCAACAAAAGTTGCGTTATTTAACCCTCTATAGCACAGCCATTACAGGTTTTGAAACAGCCGGCTTGTGTGTGCGACATGGTGGTTTTAAGCTCCATACCGCACAAAATACAAGCGCTGTTTTGACGTGCTTGTGCACGCTTTCCCCATAAACATCAATAGGGAGAGCGGGTTAGAAAAAAACACCTGCGATCGCAGATTGAAAAGCTCTGTAACGCACCCTAACATAAACCCCACATCTAAACAACCCTAATCTGCTTCCCCCGACATTGCTGACACCTACATAATGTTATTTACCCTTAATCTGCCACTCCCAATATCGCCACCACCTAAATAAATCTATTAACCCCTAATCTGCCACTCCCTATATCGCCGCCACTATACTACCCACACAATAATAAATCTATAACCCCTATTCCGCCGCTCCCCAACATCGCCGCCACTAAATAAAGCTATTAACACCTAAACCTCTGGCCTCCCCCATCACTACCAATAAATAAACCTATTAATCCCTAAACCGCCAGCCCCCCACATTGCAACAACCTAAATTAAACTTTTAACCCCTAAACCTAACCGTAACCCTAACCCTAACATCTCCTAACTTTAACAAAATTAAAATTGAGCTAAATTAAAGTTACAATTATTAACTAAATAATACCTATTTAAAACTAAATACAAACTTACCTGTGAAATAAAACCTAAGCTGCCTTACACTAAAACCTTTAAAAAAATAAAAACCTACCATTACAAAAAATAACAAACGAAATTATCCAAAATAATAAAGATTATTCCTATTCTAATACCCTTTTAAAAAAATAAAAAACCCACCCCAAAATAAAAAACCCTAATCTATAATAAACTACCAAGGGCCCTTAAAATGGCCTTTTTGTGGGCCCTTAAAAGGGCCTTTTGTAGGGCATTGCCCTAAAGATAACAGCTTTTCCTGCAAAAGAAAAACAAAAACCATACAACCCCCCACCCCCAAACACACAAAATAAAAATAAAGTAAAACCTAATCTTCCATTGCCCTGAAAAGGGCATTTGTATGGGCATTGCCCTTAAAAGGGCATTCAGCTCTTTTTCCTGCCCTTAAAAGGGCATTCAGCTCTTTTATGAAATGCCCAACCCCTAATCTAAAAATAAAAACCCACCCCAAAATGAAAAAAAAACATTACACAAAATAACAAACAAATTATCAAAAATAATAAAAATTATTCCTATTCTAATACCCATTTAAAAAAACTAAAAATAAATCTATAATAAACTACTAATAGCCCTTAAAAGGGCCGTTTTAGGGTATTGCCCTAAGTTAAACATCTCTTTTACCTGAAAAAAATACAAAGTCCCCCTAACATTACAAAGCCCCACCCCCCTAAACCCACAAAATAAAAAAACTATCTAAAAAACATAATTTATGTAAGAATTTACCTGATAAATTCATTTCTTTCATATTGGCAAGAGTCCATGAGCTAGTGACGTATGGGATATACATTCCTACCAGGAGGGGCAAAGTTTCCCAAACCTCAAAATGTCTATAAATACACCCTCCACCACACCCACAATTCAGTTTAACCAATAGCCAAGAAGTGGGGTGATAAGAAAGGAGCAAAAGCATCATCAAGGAATAGGAATAATTGTGCTTTATATAAAAAAATCATAACCACCATAAAAAGGGTGGGCCTCATGGACTCTTGTCAATATGAAAGAAATTAATTTATCAGGTAAATTCTTACATAAATTATGTTTTCTTTTATGTAATTGGCAAGAGTCCATGAGCTAGTGATGTATGGGATAGCAAATACCCAAGATGTGGAACTCCACGCAAGAGTCACTAGAGAGGGAGGGATAAAAATAAAGACAGCCAATTCTGCTGAAAAAAGAATCCACAACCCAAATCAAAAGTTTTAATCTTTATAATGAAAAAAACTGAAATTATAAGCAGAAGAATCAAACTGAAACAGCTGCCTGAAGTACTTTTCTACCAAAAACTGCTTCTGAAGAAGAGAAAACATCAAAATGGTAGAATTTAGTAAAAGTATGCAAAGAAGACCAAGTTGCTGCTTTGCAAATCTGATCAACAGAAGCTTCATTCTTAAAAGCCCAGGAAGTAGAAACTGACCTAGTAGAATGAGCCGTAATCCTCTGAGGTGGGCATTTACCCGACTCCAAATAAGCATGATGAATCAAAAGCTTTAACCAAGATGCCAAAGAAATGGCAGAAGCCTTCTGACCTTTCCTAGAACCAGAAAAGATAACAAATAGACTAGAAGTCTTTCTGAAATCTTTAGTAGCTTCAACATAATATTTCAAGGCTCTTACCACATCCAAAGAATGCAAAGATCTCTCCAAAGAATTCTTAGGATTAGGACACAACGAAGGGACAACAATTTCTCTACTAATGTTGTTGGAATTCACAACTTTAGGTAAAAATTTAAATGAAGTCCGCAAAACCGCCTTATCCTGATGAAAAATCAGAAAAGGAGACTCACAAGAAAGAGCAGATAATTCAGAAACTCTTCTAGCAGAAGAGATGGCCAAAAGGAACAATACTTTCCAAGAAAGTAATTTAATGTCCAGAGAATGCATAGGCTCAAACGGAGGAGCCTGTAAAGCCCTCAAAACCAAATTAAGACTCCAAGGAGGAGAGATTGACTTAATGACAGGCTTGATATGAACCAAAGCCTGTACAAAACAATGAATATCAGGAAGATTAGCAATTTTTCTGTGGAACAGAACAGAAAGAGCAGAGATTTGTCCTTTCAAGGAACTTGCAGACAAACCCTTATCCAAACCATCCTGAAGAAACTGTAAAATACTAGGAATTCTAAAAGAATGCCAAGAGAATTTATGAGAAGAACACCATGGAATGTAAGTCTTCCAAAATCGGTAATAAATCTTTCTAGACACAGATTTGCGAGCCTGCAACATAGTATTAATCATCGAGTCAGAGAAACCTCTATGACTAAGCACTAAGCGTTCAATCTCCATACCTTCAAATTTAATAATTTGAGATCCTGATGGAAAAATGGGCCTTGAGATAGAAGGTCTGGCCTTAACGGAAGTGGCCAAGATTGGCAACTGGACATTCAAACAAGATCCGCATACCAAAACCTGTGTGGCCATGGTGGAGCCACCAGCAGTACAAATGAATGCTCCATTATGATTTTGGAAATCACTCTTGGAAGAAGAACTAGAGGCGGAAAGACATAAGCAGGTTGATAATTCCAAGGAAGTGACAACGCATCTACAGCTTCCGCCTGAGGATCCCTGGACCTGGACAGATACCTGGGAAGTTTCCTGTTTAGATGAGAAGCCATCAGATCTATTTCTGGAAGCCCCCACATCTGAACAATCTGAAAAAAACACATCTGGGTGAAGACCATTCTCCAGGATGTAAAGTCTGGCGACTGAGATAATCTGCTTCCCAATTGTCTATACCTGGGATATGGACCACAGAGATTAGACAGGAGCTGGATTCCGCCCATGCAAGTATCCGAGATACTTCTTTCATAGCTTGAGGACTGTGAGTCCCACCTTGATGATTGACATACGCCACGGTTGTGACATTGTCTGTCTGAAAACAAATAAACTTGTTCTCTCTTCAGAAGAGGCCAAAACTGAAGCGCTCTGAGAATCGCACGGAGTTCCAAAATATTGATTGGTAATCTTGCCTCTTGAGATTTCCAAACACCCTGCGCTGTCAGAGATCCCCAGACAGCTCTCCAACCTGAAAGACTTGCATCTGTTGTAATCACAGTCCAGGTTGGACGAACAAAAGAGGCCCCTTGAATTAAACGATGGTGATCTAACCACCAAGTCAGAGATAGTCGAATATTGGGATTTAAGGATATTAATTATGATATCTTTGTATAATCCCTGCACCATTGGCTCAGCATACAAAGCTGAAGAGCTCTCATGTGAAAATGAGCAAAGGGGATCACGTCCGATGCTGCAGTCATGAGACCTAAAACCTCCATGCACATAGCTACTGAAGGGAATGACTAAGACTGAAGGTTCCAACAAGCTGAAACCAATTTCAGATGTCTTTTGTCTGTTAGAGACAAAGTCATGGATACTGAATCTATTTGGAATCCTAAAAAGGTTACCCTTGTCTGAGGAATCAAGGAACTTTTTGGTAAATTGATCCTCCAACCATGTCTTTGAAGAAACAACACTAGTTGATTCATGTGAGATTCTGCAGAATGTAAAGACTGAGCAAGTACCAAGATATCGTCCAAATATGGAAACACCGCAATACCCCACACTCTGATTACAGAGAGTAGGGCACCGAGAACCTTTGAAAAGATCCTTGGAGCTGTTGCTAGGCCAAAAGGAAGAGCAACAAATTGGTAATGCTTGTCTAGAAAAGAATCTCAGAAACTGATAGTGATCTGGATGAATCGGAATATGAAGATATGCATCCTGTAAGTCTATTGTGGACATATAATGCCCTTGCTGAACAAAAAGCAGAATAGTCCTTATAGTCACCATCTTGAATGTTGGTATTCTTACATAACAATTCAAAATTTTTAGATCCAGAACTGGTCTGAAAGAATTCTCTTTCTTTGGAACAATGAACAGATTTGAATAAAACCCCAGACCCCGTTCTGGAAAGGGAACTGGCACAATTACCCCAGATAACTCCAGGTCTGAAACACACTTCAGGAAAGCCTGAGCCTTTACTGGGTTCACTGGAATGCGTGAGAGAAAGAAACTTCTCACTGGCAGTCTTACCTTGAAACCTATTCTGTACCCTTGAGAAACAATATTCCAAATCCAATGATTTTGGATTGAATTGATCCAAACATCTTTGTAAAATTTTAGTCTGCCCCTACCAGCTGCGCTGGAATGAGGGCCGCACCTTCATGTGGACTTGGGGGCTGATTTTGATTTTTTAAATGGCTTGGATTTATTCCAGACTGGAGAAGGCTTCCAATTGGAAACCGTTCCTTTAGGGGAAGGGTCAGGTTTCTGTTCCTTATTCTGACGAAAGGAACGAAAACGGTTAGCAGCCCTAAATTTACCCTTAGATTTTTTTATCCTGAGGCCCCATCAACTTTGGGGATCTTTTCCCAAAACTCCAATCTATCAGTCGGCAAAGGGTACAGTTTCTTAAACCTTGAAGAAGGAGTAAATGAAGTACCCAGACTATTCCATACCCTAGAAATTACATCTGAAATAGCATCAGGAACTGGAAAAACCTCTGGAATAACTACATGAGGTTTAAAAACCGAATTTAAACGTTTGCTGGTTTTAATATAAAGAGGACTAGTCTCCTCCATATCTAATGCAATCAACAACTCTTTTAATAAAGAACGAATATACTCCATTTTAAATAAATATGAAGATTTGTCAGTGTCAATATCTGAGGCAGAATCTTCTGAACCAGATAGATCCTCATCAGAGATAGATAAACCAGAATGCTGTCGGTCATTTAAAAATTCATCGAATTTATGAGAAGTTTTAAAAGACCTTTTACGTTTATTAGAAGGTGGTATAACAGACAAGGCCTTCTGAATAGAATTAGAAACAAATTCTCTCACATTAACAGGAATATCCTGAACATTAGATGTTGAAGGAACAACAACAGGTAATGGATTACTACTAATGGAAATATTGTCTGCGTTTGAAAGTTTAGCATGACAACTAACACAAACTACAGCCGGAGGAACAGTTCCCACAAGTTTACAACAAATGCACTTAGCTTTGGTAGAACTGACATCAGGCAGCAGCATTCCAGAAGTAGAATCTGAGACAGGGTCAGATTGAGACATCTTACAATATGTAATAGAAAAAACAACATATAAAGCAAAAAAAAATTTTCAGGTAAGAAATAATTTTCTTTTCTTTTTATTTTTTTTATAGGCATTTCCTAAAATGAAACTGACAGTCTGTAAGAAGGAAATATACTGATTAACCTGAATCATGGTAAATATAAGTATAAAACATATATTTAGAACTTTACATATAAAGTGCAAAACCATAGCTGAGAGTGTCATAAATAAAAGAAAACATACTTACCAAAAGACACTCATCTACATAAAGTAGATAGCCAAACCAGTACTGAAACGAGAATCAGTAGAGGTAATGGTATATAAGAGTATATCGTCGATCTGAAAAGGGAGGTAGGAGATGAATCTCTACGACCGATAACAGAGAACCTATGAAATAGATCCCCGTTAGGATGACCATTGTATTCAATAGGTAATACTCCCTTCACATCCCTCTGTCATTCACTGCACTCTGAGAGGAACCGGGCTTCAGCATGCTGAGAAGCGCATATCAACGTAGAAATCTAGCACAAACTTACTTATCCACCTCCATAGGAGGCAAAGTTTGTAAAACTGAATTGTGGGTGTGGTGGGGGGTGTATTTGTAAGCATTTTGAGGTTTGGGAAACTTTGCCCCTCCTGGTAGGAATGTATATCCCATACGTCACTAGCTCATGGACTCTTGCAAATTACATGAAAGAAAGCCTAATTTACCCATTGACCTGAAAAGCATTTGTATGGGCATTGCCCTGAAAAGGGCATTCAGCTCTTTTGCTGCCCTTAAAAGGGCATTCAGCTCTTTTAAGAGTGCCCACCCTAATAAAAAAAACACACCCCAAAAAACCTTATAAAAACCTAACACTAACCCCTCTTTAGGTAGTCACAGTTGTTGAAGTCCCGCTTGAACAATCTTCATCCCGGTGGCTCCATCTACATCCAGCCGGCATCTTCATCCAGCCAATAGAATGAGAACTGCTTAAATCCTATTGGCTGATTTGAACAGCAAATAGGATTTTAGCAGCCCTAATACCTATTGGCTGATTCAAAATTTTCAGCCAAATGGAATGAAATGGTACCCCCAGTATAAAAGGGGTGCCTTGCATATCAATCCTCAGTGTGCGGCGGACGATTGCATGAAGAGGACCTCCACGTCGGATCAATGGACCTCCGCCTGGACTTTCACCTTGGACTTCCGCCTGGACCTCCGCCTTGGACCTTCGCCAAACTGCTCCGCCTCCGCAGGGATGAAAAAGATGCCGGTCCCATGATGGATGAAGATGGAGCTGCTGGATGAAGATGCCGCCTGGATGAAGACTTCTCGCTGCCTGGATGTCCGGACTTCAGGAACTGTAAGTGGATCTTCTGTGGTTTTTTAAACTTTTTTAGTGTTAGTGTTAGGATTTTTTAAACTTTTTGGGGTGTTTTTTTTTTTAGTTTAGGGTTTGGGCTTTTCTTAAAAGAGCTAAATGCCCTTTTCAGAGCAATGCAAAAGAGCTAAATGCCCTTTTAAGGGCAATGCCCATACAAATACCCTTTTCAGTTTTTTTTTAAGTTAGGTTTTTTTATTTTGGGGAGTTGGTTGGGTGGTGGGTTTTACTGTTGGGGGGGTCTTTGTGTTTTTTCTTTTACAGGTAAAAGAGTTGTTTAACTTCGGGCAATGCCCTACAAAGGCCCTTTTAATGGCAATTTGTAGTTTAATGTAGGCTAGGGTTTTTTTTTTGGGTGGGGTTTTTTATTTTATAGGGCTATTAGATTAGGTGTAATTCTTTTTTATTTTTGATAATTTCGTTTGTTATTTTTCATAATTTAGTTTATGTTATTTTCTGTAATTTAGTATTTTTTATTTTTTTGTAATTAGATTTTATAGTAGTGTTAGGATTTTTTAAATGTGTAATTTAGTTTATTTAATTGGTAGTTAGTTTAATTTTAGTTTAATAGTTATATTAATTTAATTGTTAGTTTAAACTAAACTAACGCCCTCTGGTATTTGGAGTCAGTCAGGAAAGGGTCTAACGCTCACTTTCCAGCCACGACTTTTCCATACCGCAGATCCCCTTACGTCAATTGCGTATACTATCTTTTCAATGGGATCTTTCTAACGCCGGTATTTAGAGTCGTGGCTGAAGTGAGCGTTAGAAATCTAACGACCAAACTCCAGCCGCAGAAAAAAGTCAGTAGTTAAGAGCTTTTTGGGCTAACGCCGGTTTATAAAGCTCTTAACTACTGTGCTCTACAGTACACTAACACCCATAAACTACCTATGTACCCCAAAACCGAGGTCCCCCCACATCGCCGCCACTCTATTAAATTTTTTTAACCCCTAATCTGCCGACCGCCACCTACGTTATACTTATGTACCCCTAATCTGCTGCCCCTAACACCGCCGACCCCTATATTATATTTATTAACCTCTAATCTGCCCCCCACAACGTCGCCGCCAGCTACCTACAATAATTAACCCCTAATCTGCCGACCGCAAAGCGCCGCCACCTACGTTATCCTTATGTACCCCTAATCTGCTGCCCCTAACACTGCCGACCCCTATATTATATTTATTAACCTCTAATCTGCCCCCCACAACGTTGCCGCCACCTACCTACACTTATTAACCCCTAATCTGCCGAGCGGACCGCACCGCTACTATAATAAAGTTATTAACCCCTAATCCGCCTCACTCCCGCCTCAATAACCCTATAATAAATAGTATTAACCCCTAATCTGCCCTCCCTAACATCGCCGACACCTAACTTCAAGTATTAACCCCTAATCTGCCGATCGGAGCTCACCACTACTCTAATAAATTTTTTAACCCCTAAAGCTAATTCTAACCCTAACCCTAACACCCCCCTAAGTTAAATATAATTTTATTCTAACGAAATAAATGAACTCTTATTAAATAACTTATTCCTATTTAAAGCTAAATACTTACCTGTAAAATAAACCCTAATATAGCTACAATATAACGAATAATTATATTGTAGCTATTTTAGGATTAATATTTATTTTACAGGCAACTTTGTATTTATTTTAACCAGGTACAATAGCTATTAAATAGTTAATAACTATTTAATAGTTACCTAGTTAAAATAATAACAAAATTACCTGTAAAATAAATCCTAACCTAAGTTACAATTAAACCTAACACTACACTATCAATAAATTAATTAAATACAATACCTACAAATAAATACATTTAAATAAACTAACTTTAGTACAAAAAATAAAACAGAACTAAGTTACAAAAAATAAAAAAATATTTACAAACATAAGAAAAATCTTACAACAATTTTAAACTAATTACACCTACTCTAAGCCCCCTAATAAAATAACAAAGCCCCCCAAAATAAAAAAATGCCCTACCCTATTCTAAATTAAAAAAGTTCAAAGCTCTTTTACCTTACCAGCCCTGAAAAGGGCCATTTGCAGGGCATGCCCCAAAGAATACAGCTCTTTTGCCTGTAAAAAAAACATACAATACCCCCCCCAACATTAAAACCCACCACCCACATACCCCTAATCTAACCCAAACCCCCCTTAAATAAACCTAACACTAAGCCCCTGAAGATCTTCCTACCTTATCTTCACCTCGCCGGGTATCACCGATCGGTCCTGGCTCCGAAATCTTCATCCAACCCAAGCGGGGGCTGGCGATCCTTCATCCGGCGGCTGAAGAGGTCCAGAAGAGGCTCCAAAGTCTTCATCCTATCCGGGAAGAAGAGGCGATCCGGACCGGCAACCATCTTGATCCAAGCGGCATCTTCTATCTTCATCCGATGACGACCGGCTCCATCTTGAAGACCTCCACCGTGGACCCATCTTCTTCTTCCGACTACTTCCCTACGAATGACGGTTCCTTTAAGGGACGTCATCCAAGATGGCGTCCCTCGAATTCCGATTGGCTGATAGGATTCTATCAGCCAATCGGAATTAAGGTAGGAAAATTCTGATTGGCTGAGGGAATCAGCCAATCAGAATCAAGTTCAATCCGATTGGCTGATCTGATCGCATTCTATTGCCTGATCGGAGTGAGGCGGATTAGGGGTTAATACATTTATTATAGTAGCGCTCAGGTCCGGTCGGCATATTAGGGGTTAATAAGTGTAGTTAGGTGGAGGCGACGTTGGGGGCGGCAGATTAGGGGTTAATAAATATAATATAGGGGTCGGCGATGTTAGTGGCAGCAGATTAGGGGTACATAGTGATAACGTAGGTTGCAGCGGTGTACGGAGCGGCAGATTAGGGGTTAAAAATAATATGCAGGGGTCAGCGATAGCGGGGGCGGCAGATTAGGGGTTAATAAGTGTAAGGTTAGGGGTGTTTAGACTCGGGGTACATGTTAGGGTGTTAGGTGCAGACGTAGGAAGTGTTTCCCCATAGGAAACAATGGGGCTGCGTTAGGAGCTGAACGCTGCTTTTTTGCAGGTGTTAGTTTTTTTTTCAGCTCAAACAGCCCCATTGTTTCCTATGGGGGAATCGTGCACGAGCACGTTTTTGAGGCTGGCCGCGTCCGTAAGCACCGCTGGTATCTAGAGTTGCAGTGGCGTTAAATTATGCTCTACGCTCCCTTTTTGGAGCCTAACGCACTGAAAACCCTGCCATTCTGTGAACTCTAAATACCAGCGGTATTTAAAAGGTGCGGCCAGAAAAAAGCACGCGTAGCTAACGCACCCCCTTGGCCGCAAAACTCCAAATCTAGGCGATAGTTTTTTTAATTTGACAGGTAAGTTTTAATTTAATTTTAGATAGGGAAATTGTAATTTTAATATAAAGTTAGGGGGGCGTTAGGTTTAGGGGTTACTAGTTTAAATTAGTTTATTGTGATGTGGGGGGCTTTTGGTTTAGGGGTTAGTTGTTTAATTTAGTACATTTCATTGTGGGGGGCTTGCGGTTTAGGGGGTTAATAGGTTTATTATAGTGGTGTCGGTGTCAGGGAGCGGCGGAATAGGGGTTAATATCTTTATTATAGTGTGAACGATGTTAGGGTATGTGGGAATAGGGGTTAATAACTTTAGTATAGTAGCGGCGATATCAGGGAGCAACAGAATAGGGGTTAATACATTTTATTAGTGGCGCCGATGTCGAGAGCGACAGATTAGGGGTTAATAACTTAAAAATAGTGTTTGCTTTGTGGGAGGGCCTCGGTTTAAGGGTTAATAGGTAGTTTATGGGTGTTAATGTACTTTGTTACACTTTAGTTATGAGTTTTACGTAACAGTTTTCTAGCGTAAAACTCATAACTACTGCTCTTAGATTCGAAATGGATCTTGTCGTTATAGGGTGTAACGCAAGTTTTTTTGCCTCACTGCAAAACTCGTAATGACAGCTCTATGGAAGTCCCATGAAAAAAGTATTTTTTCTGAGTGTGGGACTGTCGTTGCGTTACAGGCTAAAAGGCTTGCAGTACAGCTATACCGACAAGACTTGTAATGGCTGCGTTGCTGTTTTAACACTGAAATTACCATTTTTTCAGCGTTAAAAGATGAACGCACAACTCGTAATCTACCTGAAAGTGTTGAACTGTGTATTTACTGTAAATATTTGACATTCTTTACATAGGGGAATATGTTCTTACTATTTTTAAATAGATATTCCTATATATATATATATATATATATATATATATATATATATATATATATCTGTAATACGCATGATAACCAACATACATAAAAAGCTTACTTCTAGCAGAGATAGCATGCGCGTGGGAGCGATAAATTGCACTTGTAATCTAGCCCTATGTGAGTCTTGCAGGAAAAACAACTACATTAATCTAGGCACATGTTTTTATTGCTAGCTGAGTGTTCATAGCGTAAGATTTTTGTAAGTCCCATACTCATAACTACCCCTATAATAGTAAATTATATTTTTTGCTTTAGTATGTCTTTTTGGAATATAATGGAAACTTGTAACACTAAAGGTTATAAAAGTTGGAAACTGGACATTTATCAAGCTTTAACATAAAGAGTCATATTACGAGTGGAGCACAAAATTGCGCTTTCGCAAGCACAATATTTGCTTTCCACTCATAATACCAGCACACACAATATTGTATGCTGGTTTCTGAACTGACTCGCAATGCGAATGCAACCTTGTGTTCTCATTGCTAGGAAGCTATGTGCTCAATTGAGTGCTCTTCCATAGGCTCCACACAGCATGAGAACTAGCACGGAGAAGGGGGTAAGTCCCGCAGCAATGGGCAGCAAATATAAATATATACGTATATGAATATATATTTATGTGTTAATATGTTTATATACACATATAACACATAATATATATAAATGTATATAAGCATATACATATATATTTACAGGGAACACACAGTTCCCATAGACCGCAGTGTAAATGCACTTTTCAGTGCAGTTTGTTTTCGTTACACCTGCCACATTTAACCCCATAAAACTGCTTCATGCAGTTTTTTATAAAATAATTAAAAAAAAGATACTATTTTTTTATTTTATTTAAACACAACCTCACACTAAAGTTTGGGGGCAATTGGGGCACATTTTGAAAACTAACCAGATGTTTGACCTCTGGTTAATCTTCGGAGCACTAATTGCTACCACAAGCTCATGGTAGCAATAACTAATCACGTGCAATGGCTGGTTATTTATTGCGTAACCACAAACAAGGGAATTTGCCTGTTTGTGGGTGTGCAATAAATCAGCGCACCTCTTGTAATCTAGCTCAAAGTAAGCAAGTTCAAGGTGCATGGTATGACTACATTGTAATATTATAGAGGCATTTTCTGTTACCCAGATTCACAATGTATTTTCTGGAAGAGCCATATCATCATTAACTCATCCACAACATTAAGCCTGCGAGATTATCTGCTAGATTGGAACTTTTAATTAATTTATTAGATACCTATTACTCATATCTAAACTCGCAATCACATATTTGTTACTATCAGAATCCTTTTTTTTCCCCATACATTTTGCAAACCTAATAATCTTCACTTCTGGTTCACCCATTTCGAGACGTTACATGATTACAGAACATTTGTTAATGTGTAGCTCACATTCTTCATAAAAGCTATAATGTATTGCGGTAATTTGAGATATCTAATGTATTATTAATGCAATTGCGGTATACTTGGGCTTTTTTCAACAACAAGTATTCTGTTAACTAGAACAAAAAGTCAGATTGGATTAAAAACCAGGATTTAAAGGGACAGTCAACCATAGAATTGTTATTGTTTTAAAAGATAGATAATCCCTTTATTACTCATTCCCCAGTTTTGCACAACCAACACAGTTATATTAATGTACTTTTTACCTCTGTGATAACCTTGTATCTAGGAACCTTCTTCCAGCCCCCTGATCACATGACTGTGACTGTTTATTATCTATTGTCTTGCATTTAGCATTGTTTTGTGCTATATCTTAAATAACCCCCTGTGCCTGAACACAGTGTTATCTATATGGCCCATGTGTACTTTCTGTCTCTTTGTGTTGAAAAGAGATTTAAAAAGCGTCATTTAAAATATGTGATAAGAGGCAGCCCTCAAAGGCTTAGAAATTAGCATATGAGCCTACCTATGTTTAGTTTAAACTAAGAATATCAAGAGAAAAAAGCAAATTTGATGATAAAAGTAAATTGGAAAGTCAATTAAAATTAAAAGTCCTATCTGAATAATGAAAGCTTAATTTATACTTGACTGTCCCTTTAAAAACATCCTAGGATCTTGCAGACATAGTTGAACGTGTTATTTAGAATTAGGGCAAAGGATAAAAAGTTTCCAAATTGCTGAGGTATGTTTTCTTGGATTGTAAAACTAATGTAATTTGTATTATTATCAATCAATATCTACTTATTGGTTCACAATAGTTTTACTTGTATGTCACACTATGTTACATTAATGATGTCACAGGGCTATCATATGAACATCATATAGAGTACTCAGCATGGGGTTTTATAAAGAAAATCATATTGGGGAATGCTGGTTTAGGGGCCGATTTATTATACTGCGAGTGGACATAATCCGATATTGTGGATCATGTCCGCTGCACATCAATAAATGCCGACAGCATACGCTCTCCGCATTTATCTTTGCCGCTAGCAGGGGGTGTCAATCAACCCGATCGTATTTGTTTGGGTTGAATCCTGTCCGCCGCCTCAGAGCAGGTGGACAAGTTATGGAACAGCGGTCTTTAGACCGCTGCTTCATGACTTCTGTTTCCGGCGAATGCTGAAGGCTCGCCGGAAACATGGAGCTTGATAAATATGCCCCTATCAATCTAAATCAAAGGAGCACAAATTTGTTATATTGTGAGAATTCATTTATTTCATTACTTCATTAGTGAGTCTAGATTTAAATGAACATTTATTTGAGTTGTGTTGCAGAGTCAGTTTAGAGGAATACATTTCCAAGCCTTTGTAAGAGAGATGTGAGGAATGGCCTTTTTGGAAAACCATGAAGCAATTTTAGATACAAATGGATTCAAGTACCCCATAGGTAGCATCAGACTAAAAAAAGCCACTTTCTCTGTCTCTTAACACTTATCTCCCTCTTCTCCTTCTCCTCTCTCTCCCTCTCCTATCTCTGAAAACGTATCTCTTTCTTTCATTTTTCCTCCCTCTCTCTACCTCTCATCGCTTTCTCTCTTCTTTTTTCTCTATCCTCCTTTTATTCCCTCTCCTTTCTCTAAGCCTTTATTTATCTCTCTCTCTTTCCTATCTATCTCTATCTCACTCCTATCTCTAAACACTTGTCTCTCACCTCTCTCTTTTTTCTCTGTCTCACTCTTTTTTCTCTCTCTCCTATCTCTAAACACTTATCTTTCTCATCTCTCTCTTTTCTTTCTCTCTGTATGTCTCCTATCTCTAAACATTTCTCTTTCTCATCTCTCTCCCCCCTCTCTCTCTCTCTCTCTCTCTCTCTCTCTCTGTCTCTACTTGGGAACATTAGAGAATTGCCCCTGCCGCAGCCAAACTATATTGTTGTTGCTTACACATTAAACAATAAAAGTGATAAGGAACTCTGTGTATCTTTGCTGTCCCCCCCCCCTCTGTGTGGATGACTGTGGCTTCAATGCTGAACTCTAGATCAGACTTTGACAGCATTGCATTACTTTCTAAAAATGCCTCTGTGATGAGATGCTATCTGGCAGTGCCCAGTTTTGTAGTTAAAACTAAGTTCTCAATCCAATTGGTACCAGCTTTATTTTTATCTATGGACTTGCTGGATTCATGCCAAGGAAAAGGAGCTGTGCGTTGCAGAGTATGAAATAAAGAACTGTCAGCATTCACTCTATCTGCTGTAGCTAACACTATAGCTTCATGGAAATATTTAGCAAACCAGTGGTTGGAAACATGGAATAGTAATTATTATTTGACATTACGCCCATTGTATTAAGTATTATTTATATTCTTTTCACCTACCACCAGCATAGATTATTATTTCCTGTCAAACACAAATGGAAAACTGCTCTTTTGTATCCCTCTGTAATTATACTTGTCATTAACATTGTCATTATGTGTTAACACGTATTTTATTTTTTTCAAAACTGCTCAGGAATCAGTAAGCTTCAAAGATATAATTTTTTACTATATTACAAATTGAGGTGAAATATATCTTTCATGTGCGTGATTGGACTCTACAAGCTGAAATAATATAAGGAAAAAAAGGCTAGTGAATGATTTTACATCTTAATTTTATCCATATCAAGATATAATATGGCGCTGTCTGGGAGGTTTGCAGTGAAGTGAAACACCACTTTGTGCTTGTTTTATACCTGAAACTGACATACATACATGATTAAAGGTTTTGCTACATACGGAATGCAAGGTTTGACCTGTGGGTTACCTCGAAGTTTATATGCCAGATTAAACAAAACCAGTACAAAATCAGACAAGGACTGGCAATTAATTAATTGCAAATATACAGATCTATGAAACTGCTGTCAAATGCTTGTAAGGATGTTTATTTAAGACAGAGAGACAGAATATGGTAATGTATTTATGTAAAAACTCTGAATAATTTCATACTTTCCAGAGCAGCGTATTTGTATTGCGGGAAAGTTTTTTTTTTTCCAGTGAGTGAATTGGTTCTGATTGTCTGAAATTTTTTTACAAGAGTGGTTCAAGACCTTAAATTTTGATAAGTTAAAAAGTTGTGCAAAAAGACTTTCAGCTAGATATATATTTATCATTGTTATACCCTTAAAGTCTTACCTGTGTTCTAAGTCAGAAGAAAGATGTGAGACTGAGGTCTGGGTCATGCTAAAAAGAAGGCTGTGAGCATGGCTGGAGCACAGGACTGCACTAAGAGGAAGAGATTTAGAACAGCCGTGAGCGCCCTCTGTGCATCCCAATGTCAGATGCGTCTGCAAAGGAGTGAACAAAGTTTAGCGAACAGGGTAGTCATGCTTCTTCTAATAATAACCCAATCTGTGTGACCTGCAATTCTACTAAACATTCCGTGACTGCTGATGTTTGGCACTAGTTTCCTTTGTAACAACTTCAACCTATTCCTGACTTTCACCTCTAGTTAATCTCCTAATCTTCTAAATACCTTATATAATTACCAATCAAGTATGAATCCAGCAGAGATGGGAAGCATTATTGGCACCCTGTCTTAGCAACTTACAGCTCTGACTTACTCTATGCAAGAGTTGCTGGTTTCAAAGTTGAACTAATTACAGAGAGATGAAGGCCTGTATGTACAGTCATAAACTGCGGAACTACTATCACATTGCTTACCATGGCTTCATCTACTGCTGAAGGTTCTTGCCCATCTGTCAACCCTGGAGTACAGAAATCAGGACATCTGGCCTCCTTAAAGCCAAATCTAAAACTACCTGATAGCTGCCTGTCAGGTAGTTTTGTCAGGAAAAGTGACGTACTTAGAACTTGGGAGTCTTTTGTTAATGTGATGAGCACACTCTATGATGATCCCCATTATACTTTTTCTGCTCAAGCTTCAAAGAAGTGTCAATGATCAAGGAAGAAGGTCTGTAGAGGATTATGTCTGTAATTTCCACTGCTTTGTCAGTTATATAAATGTGAATGCTCCTGATCTCCTTGATCAGTTTAGTCTGAACCTTTGTAAACAACTTAAACTATTTACTGTAGATGACAACACATGATCATCATCTGGGGAGTTTTTGGAGCTAATCACGTCCCCCTCTCGCATTGCCAGGGGAATCTGAAAATGCCATGCTGCAGTAAAGAACTTAAGTGAGCTGTATGGAGGGTTAAGTTTTCAAGCTACTCTTACCTCCCTAAATCCCTAGAGACCCCCAAGACCCACAGATTGAATGTATATTGCCTGCTCTTGTGTGTGTGTGTTGGGGGTGTAAATAGAAAGCACAATTCTTTACAAATATAAACAAAAATTAATTCCTATTGGCTGATTGAAATCTTTCAGCCAATAGGAATGCAAGAGGCACCATCCCTTGCATTGAAGTTCCAGTGCACGGCAGCGACCGTATGAAGAGGATGCTCCACGCCGGATGTCTTCAGGATGGACCCGCTCCGTGCCGGATGGATGAAGATAGAAGATGCCGTCTGGATGAAGACTTCTTACCGCATGGATGAAGACTTCACCGGCTGGATTAAGACTTCTTGTCACATAGATGAAGACTTCTTGCCGCCTGGATGAGGACTTCGCTGGCTGGATGGATCCTTCAAGCGGGACTTCAATAACTGTAAGTGGATCGTCGGGGGTTAGTGTTTTTGAAGGTTTTTTTTGGGTGGGTTTTATTTTTAGATTAGGGTCTGGGCAGTAAAAGAGCTAAATGCCCTTTTAAGGGCAATGCCCATACAAATGCCCTTCCCAGGGCAATGGGTAGTTTAGGTTTAGATAGTTATTTTATTTGGGGAGGTTGGTTGGGTGGGTTGTGGGTTTTACTGTTGGGGGGTTGTTTCTATTTTTTTTACAGGTAAAATAGCTGATATCTTTGGGGCAATGCCCCACAAAAGGCCCTTTTAAAGCTATTGGTAGTTTATTGTAGGCTAGGGTTTTTTTCCATTTGGGGGGGCTTTTTTATTTTTATAGGGATATTAGATTAGGTTTAAAAAAAATATATTTTTGATAATTTGGTTTATTATTTTTCATAATTTAGTGTTTGTTTTTTTTGGCAATTATGGCGAGATTACAAGTTTTGCGTTAAGCTTAAAAAGCAGCGTTAACAGGTCCTAACACTGCTTTTTCACTACCGCTGCTATTACGAGTCTTGCAGGTTTAGGGACACCGCACACTTTTTTGGCCTTACCTCAAAACGACATACATAAACTTCGTAAACCCTTTTTTCTATGGGACTTCCATAGTGCTGGTATTACAAGTCTGTCCTGGGAGGCCAAATAGTGAGCGGTACACCCTCTACCTCCAAGATTCGTACCGCATTCTAAAGTCAGTAGTTATGAGTTTTACACTACAACGCTGTAGCATAAAACTCATAACTAAAGTGCTAAAAAGTACACTAACACCCATAAACTACCTATTAACCCCTTAACCGAGGTCCTCCTGCATCGCAAACACTATAATAAAATTTTTAACCCCTAATCTGCTGCTCCGGACATCGCCGACACTAGAATAAACATATTAACCCCTAAACCGCCGCACTCCTGCCTCGCAAACACTAGTGAAATATTATTAACCCCTAATCTGCCGCTTCTAACATCGCCGCCACCTACATTATACTTATTAACCCCTAATCTGCTGCTCTGGACATCGCCGCAACCTACATTATATTTATTAACCCCTAATCTGCTGCCCCCAACATCGCCGACACCTACCTACATTTATTAACCCCTAATCTGCCGTCCTCAATGTCGCCTCCACTATATTAAATGTATTAACCCCTAAATCTAAGTCTAACCCTAACCCTAACACCCCCTAACCTAAATATAATATAAATAAATCTAAATAAAATTACTATCATTAACTAAATTATTCCTATTTAAAACTAAATACTTACCTATAAAATAAATCCTAAACTAGCTACAATATAACTAATAGTTACATTGTATCTAGCTTAGAGTTTATTTTTATTTTACAGGTAAGTTTGTATTTGTTTTAACTAGGTAGAATAGTTACTAAATAGTTATTAACTATTTAATAACTACCTAGATAAAATAAATACAAATTGACCTGTAAAATAAAACCTAACCTAAGTTACAATAACACCTAACACTACACTACAATTAAATAAACTAAGGCCTAGATTTAGAGTTCGGCGTTAGCCGTGAAAACCAGCGTTAGAGGCTCCTAACGCTGGTTTCTTACGCACTCCGGTATTTAGAGTTTATTTACCGCGACTCAAAATACACCTAACGCTCAACTTTCTACCGCCACCTCAGACCCAGTAGTAAACATATACCGATAAAAAAAACATCCACGAATCACAAAACAAATATTACACAAAGTACACTTACACTCATACAAACACTACACTATCTTTATTTTTCATATTTATTTTGTTTTCGTTAAAATACAAAGGATTAAAGTTGCGAGATCTCGGGTGTTTGAAATAAATCCACAAAAATCCATTTTCCCATTGACTTACATTGACACACGGGAAAAGACCCTCATATACCTACATCTAACTAATAACATTATCACAAACATACACTCATCGATGCATACAAACAATATACACCACATGACATACACAAAATTTTTATTTATTACAAAAAGAACACGATTTAGTTACTTTTTCACACAAGCTCATGACGTCACTCACTTTACGAGGAAAACCAGTCTTAGAAAAAAAATTTAGAAATCTTTAGAGCCTCCATTGACTTCTATTGGGAAGACGTGCTCGTGCACGCGAAACCCTCATTTCCCTAACGCACGCAAATAGCGTAGACTGAAAAACTCCAAATACCAGCGCTAGAAAAAACATGATTTCATGCGTTAGACCTAGCGATGATAAATAGATCAAGAAATGACTATTTCCCTATGGTGGACTTATGGTTTTTAATTATTAAATATTCACAACACCATAAATTTGTTTCACACTTTTAGATTACATCAACTACAAATCCACATCACTAGTAACACATTATTATTTCAATAAAATTACATTTAAAATTAAAATAAAATTCTATACACATTTCTGGATTCACAAACACTACACAATGGGAAACACCTCTCATTTACCTTTATTATTGCATTTCAGTTATTCAACTCATATGCTTGCAGCAACTGCATATTTACATAGGCTTAACACATAATCACTCATGGATGCACATACATTACTTTTAACATTCACTCATACATGTGCATTCAAATGATGGGGGAAAAACACATTACATTCTCTAGAGGAATCACAAAACACAACATATGGATTTTACTGTAATTTTAACATCATGATTCCATCACAATAAACCATTAGGAATTACGTACAACAAGAACATCATTACACCAGATTACAGATGTCACTTTATGGGAAGGAACAACAATGCCAGACCGCTATATAGAAGTCAGCATATGTGGGACACAATCACAATATATACGTATATGTACATAACACGCATCACCCATCACGCAACCACAAAGCACACATTTAGATTTTATTCAGCACACAATAACAATGTAGTCAAATACAACAACACAATGAGGATTTCACAACTACATAGGCAGGTTAATAATATCATGACGTCATTACAAGATTCAACCATACACATCACAGATTCACCACTGTACCGCCCCTTTAGGAACTTTAACACTCAATACTACAATACTACATATACGTAAACAACTGTTTGGAACAGCATTATTAGGGAGATTTCAATGGGACAATTAAGAAATATTGTCAGATCGCAAATCACTTATATATATAATACTACAGATGACAGCCGGAAGTTATTCAGTATTAGTGCCATTTTTATGGCACGCATACAATATTGTCAGATCTAAAATCACTTATATATACAATACTACAGATGACAGCCGGAAGTTCTGATTTTTTATGGCGATTTGAATGGGACGCATACAATATTCACATCTCGGCAATCACTTATATATATAATACTACAGATGGCAGACGGGAAGTTCGGAATTATTATTGCGATTTTAAAGGGACGCATACAATATTGACATCTCGGCAATCACTTATATATACAATACTACAGATGACAGCCGGAAGTTCTGATTTTTTATGGCGATTTGAATGGGACGCATACAATATTGACAGCTCGGCAATCACTTATATATACAATACTACAGATGACAGCCGGAAGTTATTCAGTATTAGTGCGATTTTAAAGGGACGCATACAGTATTGACAGCTCGGCAATCACTTATATATACAATACTACAGATGACAGCCGGAAGTTATTCAGTATTAGTGCGATTTTAAAGGGACGCATACAATATTGACTGCTCGGCAATCACTTATATATATATACAATACTACAGATGGCAGACGGGAAGTTCGGAATTATTATTGCGATTTTAAAGGGACGCATACAATATTGACATCTCGGCAATCACTTATATATACAATACTACAGATCGCAGACGGGAAGTTCGGAATTATTATTGCGATTTTAAAGGGACGCATACAATATTGACAGCTCGGCAATCACTTATATATATAATACTACAGATGGCAGACGGGAAGTTCTGAATTATTATTGCGATTTTAAAGGGACGCATACAATATTGACAGCTCTGAAATCACTTATATATACAATACTACAGATGTTACTTTATCGTTTACAAACAATGTTGCAGCAACATTGATCGATCACATTCGATGCACATTATACACAACTATGCACTTTCATTCATGTTAGCCTGGACGTGTGCTTGTTACTATAAGATCACGTTTAAGAAATATTTATTACGCATATGAACAAACATTACAAACATGCACTGTATGTGTGATATTTGACACTTTCACATTGAGAATCATTGTTTGAAACTAACATTTCAGCAAACAACAAATAAACGCCCACTGTGAAAGCATTCGCGCCGCTCACATACAAACAAGTGAATACAATCAGCAATCATTACAAACTCAATACCATTGGACTAATTGTACTATAAATCCCCCAAACAACATGGCCAAAGCATCACTTGTGATCCACATCAGATCAAGTGCATACCTTGTTACGCTGTTTTGAAAGATGGATGACGATGACATGGTAGACGCTGCTGGTGCTGCTATTGGCGAACTAGCTGTTGGTCGAATCAGGCAGCCTCGGCGGCTCAGACCGAGACGAAGGGGTCGTCTGGTTCGAGGTCCTCGTGTCTACAGGGTGAGACCCACCTTGGAAAACATGAGTGACTTTGAGGTTTTTGATAAGTATCGGCTCGATCGCGAACAGCTCATTGGCCTTTACGAGCTTCTTAAACCTCATTTGGAGCCACGTATACAAATAAGGACTGCTGTTCCCGCCATGAGTAAGATGCTAATCTGTCTATACGTCCTGGCCTCCGGGAGTTTTCAATCCGGAGAACTGTACATGCATGGCCTGGCTCAAGGTACATTCTCTGGGGTGTTTGATAACTTTCTGGACGCCATGGTACGTATCAGTAAGCAATACATAGGATTCCCACAGAATGATGGTGATTGGAGGCGCCTGAAGCGGGAATTCTTTGATATTGCTCAATTGCCCAATGTCTTGGGAGCCATAGATTGTACCCACATTGCGCTGCGTGCTCCAATTGATGACTTGCCCTTCAGAAATCGCAAACATTTTCATAGCCTCAACGTGCAGTATGTTTGTGACGCACGGATGAGGATTATGCATGTGTATGCGAATTTTGGAGGGGCTTGTCATGATGCCCGCATCCTCTCTCTGTCGTCCCTGTGGAGCCAGTTTGAGGAAAGACAAATGCCCCCTGGTTATCTCGTTGGTGAGTATTTGTGCTCAACATGGTTAATAATGTTGACAATTGGCCCTGTATTTTTTAACTGTTAGCGTCATGTTCAGCTATAGGATTAAATTTAACCATTTGTTATTTACCGACGCTAATGTCTATTTTTATTTAAATGCAGATATGTAGCATGTCTTACCTTAAGTGTTCAGATAGAGAATGCAATGTAATCATGTATTTAGCATTTTACACAAGGTTTGTTTTCAGAACAATACGCATATGTAGCATGTCTTAGCTGAAATGGGAAGCTATTATCTCATGCAATTTAACCCTGTCATTGTCTCTTTCTGCTAATGTCTATTTTTATTTAAATGCAGATATGTAGCATGTCTTACCTTAAGTGTTCAGATAGAGAATGCAATGTAACCATGTATTTAGCATTTTACACAAGGTTTGTTTTCAGAACAATACGCATATGTAGCATGTCTTAGCTGAAATGGGAAGCTATTATCTCATGCAATTTAACCCTGTCATTGTCTCTTTCTGCTAATGTCTATTTTTATTTAAATGCAGATATGTAGCATGTCTTACCTTAAGTGTTCAGATAGAGAATGCAATGTAACCATGTATTTAGCATTTTACACAAGGTTTGTTTTCAGAACAATACGCATATGTAGCATGTCTTAGCTGAAATGGGAAGCTATTATCTCATGCAATTTAACCCTGTCATTGTCTCTTTCTGCTAATGTCTATTTTTATTTAAATGCAGATATGTAGCATGTCTTACCTTAAGTGTTCAGATAGAGAATGCAATGTAACCATGTATTTAGCATTTTACACAAGGTTTGTTTTCAGAACAATACGCATATGTAGCATGTCTTAGCTGAAATGGGAAGCTATTATCTCATGCAATTTAACCCTGTCATTGTCTATTTCTGCTAATGTCTATTTTTATTTAAATGCAGATATGTAGCATGTCTTACCTTAAGTGTTCAGATAGAGAATGCAATGTAACCATGTATTTAGCATTTTACACAAGGTTTGTTTTCAGAACAATACGCATATGTAGCATGTCTTAGCTGAAATGGGAAGATACAGAATAATATAGAAATTTTTTTATTGGTATGTTTCTGACAAGTTTTAATATGGATTATGGTTTTTAAATAAAAAAAAATTATACAACAATATACTAGTTTAAGTATTCTGTTTGAATTATGTTCTGTTCAAAATTTATAGGTGATTCTGGGTATATGAGCCGGCCTTGGCTCATTACCCCCTTGCGTAGCCCGACTGATGTGTCTGAGGAGCGCTACAATAGGGCTCATAAGAGAACCAGGGCGGTGGTTGAAAGGATGTTCGGGCTCCTGAAGATGAGATTCAGGTGCCTGGACCGTTCTGGAGGAGCACTCCAGTACAACCCAAAGAAGGTGGCGAAGATCGTTGTAGCCTGTAGCGTCCTGCATAATATTGCACAGCGGGCTGGGATGCTGCAGGCCGTCCCGGTGGACAGAGACCTCCTCAGAGATGAGGAGGATGATCCTGTTCTAGAGGGGGAATTCCAGGACGAGGGACTTGATGTCAGAGCAGACGTCATCAACCGCCACTTTAGACGGTAAAGAATAGAAGTTAGACTGTGTAGTATTTTCAATAGATCTGAACTCTAGGGAAATGACAAGTAGAGAATTGTGCAAACATGTTAGTATTGATCAAATGTTAGAATAATTTTTAATTTTCATAATATAGGTGATGCTCTGGGCATTGGGTCCTATAGCGAGTCTTTGCCACCTGGTTTTTAAAGAGGACATCAGATGGTAAGTAGAAATTTTTGGACTGTTGCTGGCATGATTTGTACACAAAAACATCATATGGCATACATTTTAAGAAATAGATTTTTGTTTACACATTACTTAAAATGTACATAATCAGAAAGGGATACTCTAGAATGACTATGGTTCAATGTCACACAGAGGTTTTTTATGCTCAATATGACTCATCTTCACACTTGCTAGAAAATAACACAGGTTCATACACAGGCTTAGTAAGCTAGTGACAGATATTTATTATGAAATGGGGGGTGGGAGAGGGGTACAGAACTGATTCACACACTTGTATGATTTTTTTTTTATTAAATTTATTACATTAGGGAGATGACTTAATCTAAAGACTGAAAGGGAACAATTTGAAGCCTGACAGTCAAGATTGCCCAGACTGACAGTGGGGAAAAAGCCAAGATTGAAATTGAAGTATACCAATGGGATCATGTCTGGCATTATCTTTCAATTCTGCTGACCTTGAAAACCATACAAAGACATGTTCACATGGTAAGTGCAAACTATTTGATAGAATAAGGCTGTGGAGACATCCTATTGGAGACACTTAGATGATTTTCTATTTTGTAGATGGTATTTCCCAGTCCTCTATTTAATGAACTGATGAATAAGACACCTATTGAAGATCAACTGTTTACCCCTGAATTGACTTTCAAAGACCATGCATTATCCAGGTTGGTGCATGCTAGTTAAGAATCACATGAAGAATGTTGATTATTGTTAGCTTACATACATTAGTCATACTTATTTCATCATTAGATATTTAGGGATCACAATCAGAAAAAGGAATACATATTATAGTTGATATAGAGGTATTTGAATGGACATGAAATATTAGATTTATGTTCAGCATACATATATTGTTGAAATGTGATATACATTATTATGTATAATTTGAATTTTGGATATTTAAATTGAATTTTTAATCAACAATATAATGGTGTATGTATTTCATTAATTTTAAATCAATTTAATGATTATCTTTAAAAAATGTTGATCAAAGTTAGAGCATAGACACCATATGATTTTAAATGTATTTTATGAATATTTGACAACGTGTGTATTAACTTTGTTACATTTTTATTATTTTTCTTTTCAGATTGGCATCTGATGACTTCCAGGAATATTTAATTTTTTTTGATTAATTATATTTTGACATGTTAATACTAAACATTTTATTATTAAATACATTATTTTGAACAGATTCTACTAAATATCAATATAATCTGTAAATAAATCAAACTTGGACTCCCATGACTGGTAGTTGGCTATTTGACAAGCACATGCATAAGATAAAATAATGCTTTAATATTAGAAAATAAAATGCTTCCGAGAATATAAATATATATTTTATAACATTAATTGGGGAGTCAGATTCTTCAATGCTTTTATATTGAAAATGTATATATTACAATTATTTAGGATATGTAGTAAAATAATTTTTTTTTTAACATATAATAAGGTGAAGTGGTTCAATTACATGAAAGTGACAGTGTTGTTGAATGTAAAAATAATTGTATAAGATCATGTATCTTCCTTAGGTATCTAAAAAAATTAATAGAAATTATTTAAATTATTACATTTATGAATGGTAGGTCATTTAACTTGATAATTTTTAAAAATTAGTTATTGGATGCCAGGTTAATCTATGTAATTTTCTAGTGGAGTCATTTAACTATACTTAGTAATATTATGTATTTATTACAATCTTACCTCTTGGGTTCGACATCAAATATCTATATAGAATGTAAATTCCCCTTTTGTTTATTTTGTCAATGTTAAATAAAAATACCAAATGTTTGGGTCCTTAAAGGGACAATCACAAAGTATATTTTGTATATATTTTAAAAAATATCATACAAGAATTTAAACATATTTAGAAAGTACTATAGAATTACATTCAGTCTTTAAATATACTTGTTTTATAAAAAAAAAATGCACATATCTTAGTCAATGATATAAGGCATCTATATGCAAACAACAATCAGCATCAAAATAGCCTATGTAGAGATATATTTAATCCAAGAATATATATAATTACAATATAATGATTGAATAACAAAACATATTAAGTTGTTCAAATATAAGAATATTATACAAAATGCATACATAACATATAGCTTAATGTCCCTCTACACTGAAGGCTAAAAAAGACATCATTTAATAAATATATTTCAGTCAGTGTGTAAAACAATCTAGAATTTAATCTTAATTTGCTTTACTCATATGTTAGACTCATTTAGCAAAAGGAAGGTGCCTAGGTTTATGATATTTTAAGCATTATTGTGAAATGTTTATTTAAAGGGACCTGAACTCAAAATATACTTAAAGGTAGACAGTTAAAAAATTAATGATTTATTCATTCTGAATGAGTATTCTATTGGAATCAACTTTAAAACTTGTCTCATATTATGAATGCTCATTGTGATGTTGCTATCATTACTTTAAAAATAAGGCAGTAAATAGCTAATTTATTTGCTTCAGTACTCTGGACAGAACTTGATTGTTTTGAATAATTGATGCAACAATCGTCAAGGACAACCCATGTTTTTATAAAACAATTGTCCGTAATATAAAATATCATTATTGATTTGCAAAGAAACATAACAAGATAACTGTTAAAATTTGATAATCTGATTAAAGAATAAAGTTGATTAATATTTCATGCTCAATCACCAATGCTAAATTTGTTTGGACAGTGTCCCTTTAAGAGATTTAAAGAGTGTATTTACTTATCTTGATATCTTCACATACTTTGCTTGAAAAGCATATCGAGATCGGCTCAGTAGATGAAGATTGGTGGATGCACAGAGATGCCTTATGTGATTGGCTCAACCATGTGCATTTAAATTTCTTATGTTGAGGATATCTAAATACTAATGGAAAATGATTCACATTTTAAAGTCTAAACAATCTTCTATCTCTACAGATCATTTGATACAATTGTTTGTAATGTCTCTTTAAAACTAAAGACGCCATTGCACAATAACATATATGAGCACTTCAGACAAATACAAGCTCGAGGTTTATTTGCGAATAACAAAGCTGTAGTTTAATATTTATAAACAGATTATCCAAGTTACTGACATTCTAACCTGAATTTTAACATTAATAAATATTGCGTGGGAAACGCATCTTGAAACACCAGATTAGCATCTTTAAACATTAGAGTCTAATGTCACGCAATAGCACACAATCAATGTGCATTATAAAGACATTTAATAGAGCAATGTCAATACTTCACAATAAATGTATTTAAAGAACAATAAAGACATACAATATGAAATGTGTATTTGTATTAAAGAAACAGACCGTTATTAAACCGAGAAATGTCGACAACATTAATAATGTGACAGTATTAGATTTTAAAGAGTATTTAATCATTAATATTTAACGTATCACGGATATTAAATCTGCGTCACACATATCCGCATGACAGGCCCATGAGTTACAAATAAGTATACATGAAAAAAGAAGTTACAGCACCACCATGAGGTATGTGTAAGGAAGTTACTAAGATATGAAACATTAAGGAACGGCCAATCAGAGTTCATCACACAAACACAACTTGAGTCAGGATGGTCTCACACACATTCTAACAATATTTCAAACTTTTATCCAATCAGATGTACAGATAAATTGTCCCATGGTGCATCTCATGTTTACTTCATCATATAAAAGTCCATTACACGTTGCCATCTTTGTCAGTTCTCTAATGCCTGCTGGTGTATTTGTTTTTATATATTAAATATATATTATATATACGCAACTCGGCAGGCATGTCAGTTCCCAGGTTCACCAAGGAGGAGAGCGCTGCACTGGTCCACGCCGTCAAGGACTTTTATCCCCAGCTGTTTGGGAACAAGAGGAGGTTGACAGATGCGCACGTTAAGAAGGCCCTCTGGGAGTCTATCACCAATGCGGTTAGATTGGTGTGTGACGTCCAGAGGACCCAGGATCAGATCATGAGGAGATTCGGAGATATGAGGTTGCGTTTATCGAAAAAAGTAAACCTCATAAGGGACTGGGTACAAGCCCGTAAAAGAGGTGGCAAAAGAGAGGCCCCGCGGAAACTGTACCTACTCCCTTATGAGGTGACTTTATGCGAGCTCCTCAATCTCCGGGTCCCCAAAAGATTTAGATCCTCGCCATCCTCGGCCTCCTCTTCTTCCCTCCCAGCTGCGGGATCTGAAAGTCCTGACGCGGGGGGACAGGGCAGATGCTTCTCCGTCCGGTGGCCTGGGAGGAGATGATAGAGAATCTGAACCAGGTAATTATCCAACTTCATATAATATTCTTATTTTTTTTATTATCCAAAAATGTGTATATAGTCAGATACTAAACCTATACAGATCTCACAACATACACTACATATGATGTTTAGATATCTGATTTTAGATTATTGACACATGAAATAGGAATGATGTTTCTTGCGCTCTACAGAATATGCGTCACAGAGCGGAAATGTAATTTCTCATCCACGTTAACATGGGTTTGCGGAAAGTGGCATTGCTTTATACATATTGGTGAAATGACGGATGCGTAATTCCGCTTGGAATCATTGCGCAATGATCGCGAAAATGGCATTTCTCATCCACGTTAACATGGGTTTGCGGAAAGTGGCATTGCTTTATACATGTTGTTAAAAATTAAATGGGAATTCTTAGATTAGTGAAGAATACAGTATTCTTATTTTCAATATTATAGCTAATAAAAAACCAATAATACAAAACAATTATAACATATGGCCATCAATTGATGATTATGTAATAACAAGCAGATATTCTTAAAGATACAGTAAACAACACAACTGATTGAAAATAAGAGTCCAGGATATATTTTTAATTAATTTAATTGAGGAAACTATTAACTCATGGGACTACCAAAGGATTAATATTTTTCAATTGATTTGTTATTAATGTAAATTTTTTAAACATGGCATGATTAGTATTAATGATATGCAATCCTCATTTAATATATTACAGATATGGATGTGGCTGCTGGATCCTCAAGCCAGGGCTTGTCACAGTATGGTATGTCTCTTTTTAATTGACATTTGTCTTAGAAACATGGACTGAACATTACATACTAAATACACATTGTTCAATATTTAGATGTAATGTCTATTTAATAGATGAAAATTAAATAATTATTCGGATATCCTTAAATAACATATTACATTTTAATTGCATGCTCAATACCATTCATGACATCAACATATGGAGTAGATAATTCATTAACAACAACATTGTGGAATCAATTTAATTTTACATTAAAGGGATACTGAGCTACAATTATTAATATTGTCATTCAGATACAGTATGCAATATTAATAAACACAAAAATATAATACTATCATCATATGTGACATATTCTATTGCTAAATGTATTGTAAAATAAAGAAAGTACGTTTATGTGCATCTAAATTTTGGTTGACCAACCTGGGTTTTTATTGATGATTGGTGGATACCTTCAACAAACAATATTTATTGAATCCAATATTCCTTATCTGCCTTTAAGATTAATATCGAGCAACATTCTAATTATAATAGGAGTCAATGTTAAATCATTTTTTACAGTTTGAACATAGAAATCAATTATTTAAATTAATCATGTCAGTGTCCCTTTAAGACAAAATAGATTCATTCATCTTTACATTCTTTTTATTAAAAACTATTGATATATAAATCACATTCTCTGTTGGAGTTACTTTATAGATATCTGCATACTCTAACAGCACCATGATTACATATTTGTAATAATCAATTTTGTTTTGTATTGTGATAAATATGTGTTGTGTCCTAAACAAGATTACTGTACATTGCAAAAATGGCTCGATGTGACACATGTGTTTGTTTAGATTTGTCAACAGATGCTACTCAATATGTGGTTTGTGTGTATTCTTGTAACTTCTTAAGGACATATGACGGAATTATTCCGTCATAAAACAATTGAGCAAAGTGAAAGGCGTGTCCTTAAAGGGTTAAGAACATTGATCATTGGGTATATTTAGATATGCAATAGCAGCATCTGAGATGACTTTGATGTCTAATGTAGTCTGACATTAAACATATGTTCAATACAGATATTTTTACAGAATCCCCTTGATTCAATCAAGCATTTTCTGGTGTAATGACTGCTCTATTCTTCACATTTTAAAGTTGATTAATGTTAAAATTCTAGACAGATGTGATTTAGTGATATCCCAAATGTGTTTAATAATATATATCTATATCATTCATAGAGAGAGTTGGTGTGGTGAGCCCACAGGAATCCAGCAGTGACATAGAGACGCCTTTGCGGTCTCCTGGTAAGTCCATTGACTCATTTATATGTAATTGAAGGTGTATTGCTAATCAATATTATGATCATGATTCTGATGAAGCATAACATTATAAAAATTCAAAATATTTATCTTCTGATTATATATTAATTTATTTTTCATATTGAACGATTAATAATTTCTACTTTATTAGTCTACACATTTGTTATTCATAAGATGTATAACATATGTTTGTTTCCATTAGATTTTTTGACAACAGTCATCAAGTGATACACACATGAGAAATCTTAAATGTTCTATGTACTATGCTTTTATGAATTTAACATTAATACAAACAATACATTAAAATTAATATTCATTGACAATAACAAATCTATTGTCATTTGTATGCTCCATCAAAATGATGTAAATCATAACTTTGTGTGTGTATATCTTTAATATACATTTTATAACATATGTTACTATTTTATTGAAATAGTATTGACTATGTGTATGCTCTTTTTAAAAACAAAATAATGTCCCTTTAAGTGATGTTGATCACAATTGTTAATGAATGTATTTCCATTTGTAAAGCGTTTTTGTCCTTTTTACAAGAACAAAGACATATAATTTTATTAATAAACAATCTTATTGTAATGTTGACAGCACCTGTATTTCATTTTCAAATCTATATTAGTGTAAAGGTGTAACCAAATAAATCTCTGTGTGTAATGCAAATAATTTAGATGATGAATATTAGTTAACTAATATGTTAACAAAATACATCTCCTCCCATATATGGCTATAGGTAGGCTGACAATAATTAAACCTGAATAAATGACACGTTTAATCAATACATGTATAACTATTGTTATTCAACAACAATCCAAACATATCTTAAAACATCAATGGCATATGTATTTCTCATGTGTATCTTTTAAATGTTAAAGATATACACCATAGCTATAGTTCAAGGTACAGTCAAGTCCGAAAAGATGAATCAGGATTTGTTGTCATTCCTAGATAGCAATCTACACACATACTAGTTCCTAAAATATAAATACGTTTCTTAGTGATATGCCAAGCTGTCACTGAGTCCTTGTATTGTCAGCGGTTTTTCAGCGATCTCGGATGCGCCATGTTGCTTAAGACGTCACCTGCCAGGCTGTCCAATGATTCCTTGTATTGACTGACGTTCTTACGTGATCAGGAATATGCCTTTTATTGGATTGCGTTTTGACGCGATCAAGGATGCGCCTTTTATTTTGGGCGTTCTTACGTGATCAATAATGTGCCTTTCATTGGATGGCGTTCTTACGTGATCAAGGAAGCGCGATGTTAAGACGGCACATGTAAAGGTAAAAAAACGTCTGATTGGATTACGTAGTCCCGCAATATTTGTGCACGTTAAAAACGTTTCTGACTGCATCCAATTTTAAAAAGCTTGCGAATATGTATTATTTGCATCATGTTACATTGTTGACCCGTAGCTGATAAAGACCACCACATTCTCTTTTGCTGTATGTCTGGTTGAATCAACGAACTAAAGAAAAATGTTTTCATGCATAGGATATTTCTAGGCAAGTGCAAATCTCTACAGTCCATGTTTAATATGTTTGTCAACAATATGTTCCTTTTTCTTAAAAAATTAATGTTGTGTTTAATGTTGAATATATCTAATTAATAAATAAGCGCTATTGTGTTTGAATAAAGTAATCAATATGCATTTATCTTTATCATATGCTAAATATATGATGCCGACTTCTTCTAAATGTAATTTCGTTGTATATTTTATTAAAGGTTCATTAGACACTCACATTATAAATCATAAGCTTGGATTTTGTCTCTAGTTAGATAGTCCATTGTTTAACCAATACGTTTATTTTTTCTTCTGTTCTAAGAAAATGTAAGTAATTTTCTTACTCCTCGCAAAGCCTCTGAGTTTCATGTGAGTACATTCTCCAGCTTTCTCCAGTTTGTGTAAAGGGTCTTTTCATATGTTAATGATGGTGTATTGTGTTGTTTTACGGTTGTAATGGGGGTTTCGTCTATATTTTCAATATAGCTAACCCTATTTTATTTTCAAGTGTTTGAAGCTTTTTAAGATTGATATCAGTATATGTTAATCTTGTTGTTTGTAGTAGTGTCTATTACATACAGTTATGTTAAAAATATAGGATACTGTCCCTTGAATGCAAATGTTGTTTTTTGTATCATGTATGAGATCCACATAGTTTAATCTTCAAATATATTATTGTTAGCATATTTTCCCCCCCCCCCCCTCCTAAAAGGACTTTAAACCATATTCATTGTTAAATAAAAATGTCTTTACAATAAAATATTAACACAATAATGTCTCTTAAAGAAAATAGACTTTATTTAACACGTCAATATAAATGTGATTTCAATTTTTTTTTATTTGACAAAGTACATGTAGATATACCAACAAGTTTAAAATATGTGTTAGCATATGTAATGTTGTTAAAGGGACAGTTTAGAAAATATATAATGTTTGTCATTATTCTAAAAGTCAATTCTGTAATATCAAGGATATCAAATGTTTCTCAACAATTGAACATTTGTCTGGGTTTATTTAAATTTGCTATCTAAACTTATGAGGTTGGTGTGCTCATTTCTTCCATCTTGAAGAGTGCTTGTAATCATTATACAATTTGAGCACTAGAGGGCATTTTGATAGCATTTGTATATGTAAAACCTTGGGCTCATACAGCATATTATTGACCATGTATTGATCATTGATATCTAAAATGTTGTTATGTCAGAACAACAAATAAGTGGTCATTTTTCATAGTCATAGATACAAGGGTAAGCACATAAGTCACACATGTATTTCTCCATGTTTTGTTGTTTCAAACTTTATAATGCGTAATACAGCGTTTTCTTTGTAATCAATAATTTTCTGACTGTCCCTTTAAGCTGTGTTATTGGCATTCAAACAGTAATATGCCATCATGGAAAATTGTTATGGTAATTGAGTTAGCGATTGGGGAAACAGTTTGGACATCACATCACAGAAACCAATCAATATCATGAACAAGGATAGGTATGTGATGATGTGGTTTTCACACACTTATAACCCACACTCTGCAAACAATCTGCCTCCATGGACCCGGCCCCATAGAAGTCGATTATATACAGAGTGTGGTCCACAAGTGTATGAAAACCACATCATCACATACCTATCCATTACACATTAAATTAAAAAAAGCAGTGAAGATGAAAAAAATACTTACTTCCTCTTCCTTCCCCTCTTCCCACGGGGCTGAGGCTCTGGGAGAGGCAACTGCCGACTCCGAAGAGTCCTCCTTGGAGCTGTTGTGGGAGGAGTGGAAGGAAGAGTACTGGGACGACCAAGGTGAGAAGTAGATGGCTGGGGAGGAGAAGATGGATGAGGAGGAGAAGATGGCTGAGGAGGATGAGTAGATGGCTGAGGAGGAGGAGGAGTAGATGGCTGAGGAGGAGGAGTAGATGGCTGAGGAGGATGAGATGGGCCGGCAGGAGGAGATGGCCCAGCAGCAAGAGGCCCAGCAACAAGAGGCACAGCAACAGGAGGTAGACCAGCATGCGCCTCCCGGAAAAAAGTGAACATTTGTTGATGAAGATTAAATATTCTTGTTTGGCCTTCTTCTATTCTATTCAGTATGTTTATGATTTCATTTTGGCCTTGAATAATCTGATTTTGGCCATCAAGTATTCTGTGTCGTCCTTCTATATTTTCTATCCGGGAGGTACGCATCTGGTCTATGTACTCCAGTAGAACCCGCACCTCCGCTATTTCCTCTTGTTGTGCATGTTGAACCCGTGCACGGCGGGGTGCCCGTGCACGGCGGAGTGCGGGTCTTTGAGGGACCTCGGGTTCCGCGGGTTCCTCCTGTGCTTCCGGGGCCTCTTGATCATCTCCCGTGCGCTGTTCGTCACGGGGGGCCTCTTCCCTCCGAAGTGGAAATTCCTCACCACCACTCTCATCCCGGGGAGATGCAGGAGGCTGTGCTGCCTCGTCCCCAGACTCTGTATATAAAAAAAAAAAAGAAAAAAATAATGTATATATTAGCATATTTGCAAATAAAGGTTTAAATGACTTAGCTTACGATACAATTACAAATGCAGAATCATTAATCCACTTTGAAATCTAACAAACAATCAATACGATTTCAGCTTTTTCATAAACCGTGTTTGTGATATCTGGTCAATGTGAATGTTTTTGCGTTTTTTTTCAGTCTGTTTAAATGCACACCTAACCTATAGCCTAGATACTGATGTAACCGCAAAGTAATAGAATGCGTGTAAACAACGTTATAGCATTAATCTGATCCTTAACACATGAAACCCAATGTTTTATCTTTCATGATTTAGAAGCATACATTTTGTATCAACTTTCGAATGTACTTTTCTTATCTAATTCGCTTCATTCTCTGGATATTCTTTGCTGAAAAGCATATCTAAATATGCTTATAAGATGCTGATTGTTAGCTGAATATAGCTGCCTCCTGTGATTGTTTCACCGTGTGCATGGCTATTTCTTCATTAAAATATATCTCAAGAATGAATCAAATGAGGTAATATAAGTACATTTGAATGTTTTGTCAAATTGTATTCGCTACCTCAATCATGAAAGTAAATGTTTGCGTATAGTGTCCCTTGAAATACATTTGTATGTGAAATTATTGTTCAATAAGCTTACCGTCAGATGAGAGTGGCAGGTTCCCGGTATCGATTCCTCCGATACCGACTACTTCCACCTCGGAGATGCTGGGACGCAACATTTCCTCCCATCGGCAGTAGTCCATTTCAATGGCAGGGCCACCACCGGTCCCTGCGGCATGTCGGGCCTCCAGGCTTAACTTTTTTTTCAGTTCAAGTTTACAGTCCCGGTACCGATGTTTGATAGAATCCATATCGCGGTTCCGGCCACCCACTGCATTGACTGCATTCCTAATCTCGTTCCAGAGCCTCCTCCTGTCAGTCAGGGTGGTCTTTTGGTGCTGCAGCATCCTATGCCTGGCCATATAGGCCTCTACGAGGGCCTCCTTCTCCTCCATCGAAAACCTCGCCTCCCTGGTCGCCTTGGCCTTCCCCTGTGATGATGCCCTCTGTTTCCCGGACTGTGAAGCCCTACTCTGACCGCCACTGGGCCCAGCCACTTGGTCATCTTGAACCAAGTGGCTGGGTCCACCCACCGCTTCCACCCCCGCTTCCTGCCCCCCTTCCTGCCCTGTTCCTCTCCCCCTCCCTCTACTCCCCCCTCTACCTGTCCCCTGCCTGGCCTCCATCTCTTCCCTAAACTAAACCCCAAATAATCAAACAAAAAGTGAGTGTGATGAAATTAAAGGGGGTCAAAATAAAGAACTAAAAAGACAAAAAAGGTGCTTAAAGTGTGAGAGGGATGTAAAAAACAAAGAGGGTAAGGAGTCTTTAAATAAACGAAAAGAATAAGACTAAAAGGAGGATATGTAAACTAAATGTAACTAGGGGATGGGTATGGGATGGGTATGGGGTATGGGATAAGAGTAAATGGGATGAAAGGGAATGGGACTACAATGAATGGGGTATGGAGTGTAGTATGAGGGGGTAGGGGGTATGGAGTGTATGTAGTGTTATTGATAAGTGTATGTATGTATTGAATGTGTTTGCGTGTAAATGTGTTAAGTGTACAGAAAAATCACTCGCTCGCTAACTCACACTACTTCTAATTCTCACTAACAAACACTCCCACTAACGCTCACTAACTACCACTAACTGACGCTCACACTAACAACTCTCACTAATAACTCCCACTAACTCACTCACGCTCCCACTAACAGACTCTCTCCCACTCCCACTAACTACCACTAACTCACTCACTCTCTCACGCTAACACTACCAACTGACTCTCTCACGCTAACACTAACTCTCAAAAATTCGCAAACTCTCTATTCTTAAACCTCCAATCTCCAAAGACCCAACAGCAACACAGTCAAAGAAGCCATGCTTGTGTGGTGCTTATATACCCTGTGTAAATATTTAATGATGTACCTATTTGCGTTGTAAATAGTGTTCAGGTGTGCTTTATTAGCAATTAATATTATTGCAATGTGTATTAGTTGTGTGAATTTGCGCATGCTCATTTTGAGTTGGTATTTGTGGAATGTGTAGAATGCGATGATGTCATAGTGGTCGTTTTCTCTAACATTGTCCAATAGTATTCTTTTTAAATGTGAATTTGCGATGGTGTGTTCTTTGTGAAGTGTTGTATATGTATGTTTGTCCTAATATATAGTGATATTGAATACGATCTTTTTTCTAGTGTATGTATATCAATAATCCTTGTTGTTATTTAGCGATTTTCCGCATCTTAAAGTATATGCGTATTCCCCGTATAAAAATTTTATTAAAACATCCCCCGCTTGTGAATGTGTAATGCTTGTGTGATTTGTTGATTGATTGTTGTTGTGACATTTGCGGCGTGTTATTGTTGTGCATGATGTGGTATGCGTCATATGACTGAGCTGTGCGTATTCTCGCGAGATCGAGTGTTAGGTGAAAAAAGCTATTTTTTTGCTTTCCCATTGATCTCTATGGGAGACTGTCTTACGCGGGCAGTATTACGCGTGTGACATACACGCGTTAGGAGCATCGTTAGATGGTCTTATTTTAACTCTAAATACCGGAGTCAAACAATGCCGTGCGTTAGACATAAACACGCGTGGCGTTAACAGCCCTTTTACCGCCGAACTCTAAATCTAGCCGTAAATTAGCTAAATCACAAAAAAACACTAAATTACAGAAAATAAAAAACAAATTACAGATCTTTAAACTAATTACACCTAATCTAATAGCCCTATCAAAATAAAAAAGCCCCCCTAAAATAAAAAACCCTAGCCTAAACTAAACTATCAATAGCCCTTAAAAGGGCCTTTTGCGAGGCATTGCCCAAAGAAATCAGCTCTTTTACCTGTAAAAAAAATACAAACAACCCCCCCAACAGTAAAACCCACCACCCACACAACCAACCCCCCAAATAAAAGCCTAACTAAAAAAATCTAAGCTCCCCATTGCCCTGTAAAGGGCATTTATCTCTATTGCAGGCCCAAAGCGCTATCCTAAAAAATATACCCACCCAATACACCCTTAAAAGATCCTAACACTAACCCCGAAGATTCACTTACCGGGAGAAGTCTTCATCCAAGCGGCAAAATGTCCTCAATGAAGCCAGCAGAAGTGGTCCTCCAGACAGGCAGAAGTGGTCCTCCAGACGGGCAGAAGTCTTCATCCAGACGGCATCTTCTATCTTCATCCTTCCGACGCTGAGCGGCTGCATCTTCAAGACATCCGGCATGGAGCATCCTCTTCAAACGACGTCTTCTTCGGAATGAATATCACTTTGTGACGTCATCCAAGATGGAGTCCCTTAGATTCCGATTGGCTGATAGAATTCTATCAGCCAATTGGAATTAAGGTAGAAAAAATCCTATTGGCTGATGCAATCAGCCAATAGGATTGAGCTGGCATTCTATTGGCTGTTCCAATCAGCCAATAGGATTTTTTCTACCTTAATTCCAATTGGCTGATAGAATTCTATCAGCAAATCAGAATCTAAGGGACGCCATCTTGGATGACGTCACTTAAAGTGATATTCATTCCGAAGAAGATGTCGTTTGAAGAGGATGCTCCGCGCCAGATGTCTTGAAGATGGAGCCGCTCTGCGTCGGAAGGATGAAGACAGAAGATGCCTTCTGGATGAAGACTTCTGCCCGTCTGGAGGAACACTTCTGCCCGTCTGGAGGACCACTTCTGCCGGCTTCGTTGAGGACATCTTGCCGCTTGGATGAAGACTTCTCCCGGTAAGTGAATCTTCGGGGGTTAGTGTTAGGATTTTTTTAAGGGTGTATTGGGTGGGTTTATTTTTTAGGTGAGGGCTTTGGGCCTGCAATAGAGCTAAATGCCCTTTTAAGGGCAATGCCCATCCAAATGCCCTTTTCAATGGGAGCTAAGTTTTTTTTAGTTAGGCTTTTATTTGTGAGGTTGGTTGTGTGGGTGGTGGGTTTTACTGTTGGGGGGGTTGTTTGTATTTTTTTTACAGGTAAAAGAGCAGATTTCTTTGGGGCTATGCCCCGCAAAAGGCCCTTTTAAGGGCTATTGATAGTTTGGTTTAGGTTAGTTTTTTTTTTATTTTGGTAGGGCTATTAGATTGGGTGTAATTAGTTTAAAGATCTGTAATTAGTTTTTTATTTTCTGTAATTTAGTGGTTTGTTTTGTGATTTAGCTAATTTAATTGAATTGAATTAATTGTATTTAATTTAGTTAATTTATTTAATTATAGTGTAGTGTTAGGTGTTATTGTAACTTAGGTTAGGTTTTATTTTACAGGTAAATTTGTATTTATTTTAGCTAGGTAGTTATTAAATAGTTAATAACTTTAATAACTATTCTACCTAGTTAAAATAAATACAAACTTACCTGTAAAATAAAAATAAACCCTAAGCTAGCTACAATGTAACTATTAGTTATATTGTAGCTAGCTTAGGGTTTATTTTATAGGTAAGTATCTAGTTTTAAATAGGAATAATTTAGTTAATGATAGTAATTTTATTTAGATTTATTTAAATTATATTTAAGTTAGGGGGTGTTAGGGTTAGACTTAGATTTAGGGGTTAATACATTTAGTATTGTGGTCTCGACGTTGGGGACGGCAGATTAGGGGTTAATAAGTGTAGGTAGGTTGCAGCAACATTGGGGGCGGCAGATTAGGGGTTAATAAATATAATGTAGGTGGTGGTGATGTTGGGGTCAGCAGATTAGGGGTTAATAAGTATAATGTAGGTTGCGGCGGTGTTCGGAGCGGCAGATTAGGGGTTAATAAGAATAATGTAGGTGACAGTGATGTCGGGGGCAGCAGATTAGGGGTTAATAAGTGTAAGATTAGGGGTCTTTAGACTCGGGGTTCATGTTAGGGTGTTAGGTGTAAACATAAAATGTGTTTCCCCATAGGAATCAATGGGGCTGCTTTTCTGAGTTTTACACTGCTTTTTTGCAGATGTTAGACATTTTCTCAGCCGGCTCTCCCCATTGATGTCTACGGGGAAATCGTGCACGAGCATGTACGACCGGCTCACCGCTCACTTAAGCAGAGCTGGTATTGAAGTGCGGTATGGAGCTCAATTTTGCTCAACGCTCACTTCTTGCCTTTTAACGCCGGGTTTGTAAAAACCCGTAATACCAGCGCTGCAGGTATGTGAGCGGTTATAAAAAACTGCACGGTAGCACCGCATAGCTCATAACGCAGAACTCGTAATCTGGCCGTTAGTGTTTGTTTGTTTTTGTACTTTAGGACTTTGTAATTATGTTTAATTGTAGATTTAAATAATTTTAGTAGGGTTAGGTTTTTTAATATGTAATTTATTTTATTTAATTGGTAGTTTAATGTAATTGTAGTATTATAGTTAGGGTAGTTTAATAGTTTAAAATTAGTTTATTTTAATTCTACAGGTAAGTTTTAATTTATATTAAGATAGGGATGTTGTAATTTTAATTTAAAGTTAGGGGGTTAGTTTTAGGGGTTACTAGCTTAATTTAGTTTTTTGCGATGTGGGGGGCTGACGGTTTAGGGGTTAATAGGTTTAATTAGTGGTGGTGATGTGGGAGGCCAGAGGTTTAGGGGTTAATAAGTTTATTTAGGTTGCGGTGGGGTCGGGGAGCGGCGGGATAGGAGTTAATAACTTTATTTATGTTGCGGTGGGGTCGGGGAGCTGCGGGATAGGGGTTAAACATTTTAGTATAGTGGCGGCGTTTAGTGAAATGGTATAAATAAAGTTGGGAAAAACACAAATAGATGTGAGATTGATGACTGTTAAACAACAGTCCGATGCTCATCGCCCCATACTTGGTGCTCGTGTTTTTGACAGTTTTTTTTTATAAATAAGGAGAGCATATTGAGATCCACGCCCGCGTTGTTTTGCGATGTTAGGCGAGCGTATTGATGCTGGTGAATGCAACATACTTGACAGTTTGATACATATCCCCCATAGTATGAGTCTGCTGGGTATTATTGAAAAAAAAAGTATCAAATATGTGTAGGTTTCTCAATGAAAAATTTGAGCAGCATCTAAAAACTCCAAGACAACTCAGCACTGGGGTGGAGTATGGTTATTAAAGATGAACTTGCTTGTGTGTGTCAGGACAATTGTCAGGGGAAATTCACCTTTTTGACATTGCATATTAAATAACAAGTGTCTTTGCTTTATTATATAGGCTATTGATCATGTGTATTTACTTATATATTCAGGTACACATACACATATATATTATTAATCACTATTAACATGTAGCTATTAACTAGTGGTGGTTCTCATTATATAATTGCTTACGGTAAAGTTTAGTACTTTAACAAAATAATTAATATTTTGTTATTATGATATTCAAAGTCCCCAACATAGCTGCATGATTCCTTTCATTACATTATTGGTATAAATATTCAGAAATAGCCCAATGTTATTCATACATGGTTCCAGTAAGTCTCTTTGTCTATAAACATTAGTGGTGTTCAATCTTGGTTAACGGTCAAATAGAGATATGAACATATTTACAAAATACATATTTGTCTATTATAGCTTAGTGACAAGTTCCATCTTCCGAGAGAAAAATATTCTGACTGCTAAGCCTTAATTAATCTGTAATTAGTGTTAGCCAATCATTTATGTGAACCTTACGTTATCAGTTGGGGTGGAGTTAAAAGTTTTCCATAAAATACACACTCACCCACACAAGGGGGCACAAGGGGAAAAAAGCAGACGACACAAGAGGGGCACACAGGTCATGCACAATGACCACACCCTGTTGAAAGGAGATGGGAGGCTAAGCTGACCAAACAGACAAGTCAGGATGATGAAGAGAGAGGGCCCGGGGGTAACCTAAGAGGGTCTATTTACACTAAACCCAGTGAAGAATCCCAAAATATTGATAAGTAGGAAATAAACACACATTAAACAGTTTTGTTAATATGATTTCTGCTCTTTACATTTATATTCAGATTTCTTATTTAGTCAGGTGAGTCAATTAATTCTGGTTGCCCTTTATAGTCACAAATGTTTTTGTTAGGTAATTCCTGTTAACCTGGTCTTATCTGTCGACAGTAACACTGGGTCAATCAGGAATCTGGTAATAATATCATTTTTTTTTTGTTTGCCAGGAATATTAACTTACCTGATTCTTGCAAGCTATGCTAAGAATCAGAGGCATAACAATAAACCATAGGGCCCAGGTGCAAGAATCTAAGAAGGGTCCTCCCCACCCCTACCCACCCAAAAAAATGTGAATTTGATAGATATATTTTTTTATTTTATTTTTAAACATTTTGTATTTATGACATTTTGTCAGCATGTACTACATTTGATAAAGGTATCTGTGTAACAACAAAAAAAAAATATCAAAATGAATTAAGCGCTAATTCATGTGTCCCATATAAATAATATTGAGTCGGCACTGACTGGATAAAATGCAAGTCTGTCAAAACAACTGAAATAAGGGAGTTCAGCTTTCCTGATGTTTCTATTGGTCATATATGAAGGAATATTCCACTATTTTGCAAGGGTACATGTCACAAAGTTATTTTTCTTGCCCAAAGAAAGTGTTCCAATCAGGAGTCAGAGAAAATATCGCCCAAACCGTATGTATCTCTGTCTTTTTTTTTCAAAGTGAGTCTGTGTCTCCCCTTTTTTTTGCAATGTATGTGGCAGTTTTTATTAGTAAAACCACTCCTTCATTCTCTGAATCACTCCAATAGAATTTGGTTATGCCCTTAGTCGGAGCTAATGCATATGGTAAATTCCTTGACAATTTAAAATACCCTTTGTTGCAATTCTCGCGTTAAACACTGGGGGGGACAACACGCAACTGAAATGCAGTTTTATTAGCAAAATACATAAAAATATATATTTTTATAAAATGTCTATTTAATACACTCATAATTTCCTAGCTTTAAACTATATGTTCCATACATGTGACTATCTGGCTCAATTAGGCACATGTATTTTAATACCAGACATGAGTATATTTAGAATATACTGTATATATATATACATATATATATATATATATATATATATATATATATATATATATATATATATATATATATATACTTCCAATTGGATTATATCATATATATAATCTGTAAGTAGCATTCTGATGTGATTAATCATATAGCCATATTAATAAGTAATTCTATTCTTAATTATTTGCTCTTCATGGAACCATAGCATTTAAAATCCTGGTATTACATTGCATTTTAATATAAATACAGTCTATTCCATATTTCTTAATAATTTTTTGAGTGCATGGACTTATGTTTATGACAGATATTCATAGGACAGCTTATTTAGTATGTATCAGTCATGTTTGGAATCTCAATGTCATACCAGATTCTGAAAACAAAGAAAAGCATTTTATTTTATTCTGAAGGTTTGCAAAACATTTTAAATTCACCAATGCAGCCATTTATTTAATATAGTACATCAGACATAAAAGTACATTTTCCATATATATATATATATATATATATATATGTATATATATATATATATATATATATATATATATAATCTGAGTATTATAACTATATGATTTTAAACACCAGTAATTTCATATGACTCATAGCCTCCCATATGTTGATATCTGAGCTAGCAAATTTTCCCAGACGTATATATGTGGATTGGACCTTCAAAGGAACTCACATTTGTATATCATACAAGTGCGAATTACTTAATTTTCTGAGGTTCTGCTGGCTTATCTGATTTAAAGTACATAATTGTGTCTCTGTCCCCCCGGAGGCATCCTGAATTAGGTAAGTATCAGGGCAATTATTTTAATTGAGTCATTTAGAAATACATCCAAGTGCAGTCTGTATATTGAGTGTATAGAGGGGGAAGTCTGTGTCTGGATTGAAAGGTCTGATTTCAGGTCTGCTTGAATAAACCTTTATTTTGCAATTGTCAAGACATTTCCAAGTTTAATATTTCATATATGACATACTTATTTTATCTTATCATATATCTAGATGAATTAATCAATATGATATCTATGCACATAGCTTAAAACGATATTTCACCTTTTACATGACAATAATGATAAAATTAGTACAGTATCAGGTTTTTATTGTTAGAAGACCAATAGAACAAATGTGTACTAGTGTTACCCTTTGCATGAAACATCAAATGATGTGGGAAGAGGATTTCTATATAATTAGCAATATAATATAAAGATAATTTTTTTGTCTCATGTTAATTTATTATTGAATGAATATCAATTGTTAACAATATAAATAATCTAATAAAACCACTAAGATTTTTACCCGACTCTATATTTATAAACAGCATAATCTTGTGGACAGTTTAGCACATTGACAGCCATTTCTCAGATTAAACTAAATTTATAAGGCTATCCGACAATCTGTATTGTTTTATAATGGATTAGGATTTTTGCACAGTGTTGTATTGATAATAGTTTTTTTATTTTTTGTAAATTCCATGAATTCGTCAATGCTTATGTCTCATTAGATGTTTTCTTTAGTGGACTATAAAAGTTTAAACTTTGTTCCCTATATTCATTTTTTCCCTTTTTTCCATATTAGGGCAAATTATAACATAACCTTCCTAAAACACAATCAATTTTGAGTGTTACTAGAAATGTTCACTTTGTACGTAATGTCTATAGATACTGATAGTAGTAGATGGTTGGTTTTAGCTTAGATAACGGTAACATCAGATCGTAGCCCACAGCAATATCCTTCCTGCTATCCAAAGATTACATTACACGGTAGAATTGGCATCTTTCACCACTCTGGCGATGAGGTAAATGTATCACGTGATCGGGATCACCACTTCTGACTGAGAGTATATGTCACATAACTCCGGGATTACTGTTATTTACTGCTATGAAGTCATTCCTGATTCCTGTTTTCCCTTTTTTTAAACCTTAGTCACTGGGTTCTGTTCCTTAGCGGTATGATCTGCTTGCTATGGGTGGACAGAGTGGAGTTAGGAGGTCGCAATGACTGAGTAGATAAGCTAGGTTTAGCAACGCTTACCTATTCCTTCTACTTCACAGTCTCACTAGGGAGGCTTTAACTGTCTGCGTTACTGACTGCATTCACACAGACAGCTCCTGTCTCCTTTTAACCCATAACAACGCTCTGAATTAAAACTGTTAGGGGAGCAGGCAGCAGGCCCGCAGCCGCTGAATAAAATTCTGAATGAAAAAAAAAGTTTGTTGGGGAAAAAAACGGCCAGATTACGAGTTTTGCTGTAAAAGGGCTGCGTTGCTAACTTGCATGTTATTTTCACTGCTCACTTTCCTACAGTGCTGGTATTACAGATTTTCATAAACCCGGCGTTAAAAGTCAAGAAGTGAGCGTAGAGCAAAATTGAGCTCCAAACCGCACTCCGAAACCAGTGCTGCTTAAGTCAGCAGTGAGCTGGTTGTACGTGCTCGTGCACGATTTCCCCATAGACATCAATGGGGAGAGCCGGCTGAGAAAAAGTCTAATACCTGCAATAAAGCAGTGTAAAGCTCAGTATTGCAGCCCCATTGATTCCTATGGGTAAACTAAATTTATGTTTACACCTAACACCCTAACATGAACCCCGAGTCTAAACACCCCTAACCTTACACTTATTAACCCCTAATCTGCCGCCCCCGACATTGCCACCTCCTACATTATACTTATTAACACCTAATCTGCTGCTCCAGACATTTCCACCACTATAATAAACATATTAACCCCTAAACCGCCGCACTCCCGCATCGCAAACATTAGTTAAATATTATTAACCCCTAATCTGCCACCCCCAACGTCGCCGCCACTATACTAAAGTTATTAACCCCTAAACCTAAGTCTTTACCCTAACCCTAACACCCACTAACTTAAATATAATTAAAATAAATCTAAATAAAACTTACTATTAATAACTAAATAATTACTATTTAAAACTAAATACTTACCTGTAAAATAAACCCTAAGCTAGCTACAATATAACTAATAGTTACATTGCATCTAGCTTAGGGTTTATTTTTATTTTACAGGCAAGTTTGTATTTATTTTAACTAGGTAGAATAGTTACTAAATAGTTTATTAACTACCTAGCTAAAATAAATACAAATTAACCTGTAAAATAAAACCTAACCTGTCTTACACTGACACCTAACCTAATCCTACAATTAAATAAATTCCCTAAATGAAATACAATTAACTAAATTCAATACAATTAGCTAAATTACAACCCCCCCCCCCACTAAATTACATAAAATAAAAACCAATTACAAGATCTTTAAACTAATTACACCTAATCTAATAGCCTTATCAAAATAAAAAAGTCCCCCCCCCCCCAAAATAAAAAAACCTAGCCTAAACTAAACTAGTAAATAGCCCTTAAAATGGCTTTTTGCGGGGCATTGCCCCAAAGAAATCAGCTCTTTTACCTGTAAAAAAAATATAAACAACCACCCCAACAGTAAAACCCACCACCCACACAACCAGCCCCCCAAATAAAAGCCTAACTAAAAAACCTAAGCTCCCCATTGCCCTGAAAAGGGCATTTAGATGGGCATTGCCCTTAAAAGGGCATTTAGCTCTATTGCAGCCCAAACCCCTAATCTAAAAATAAAACCCACCCAATACACCCTTAAAAAATCCTAACACTAACCCCCGAAGATCCACTTACAGTTTTGAAGAGCCGACATCCATCCTCAACGAAGCCGGGAGAAGTTTTCATCCAAGCCGGCAGAAGTAATCCTCCAGACTGGCAGAAGTCTTCACCCAGACGGCATCTTCCTGCAATGTTGGACAGAAATAAGAGAGCTCACATTTTTGCAAAAATGATTTAAATAGGGGCCTGCAATATATTAGAGAGGGGGATATATGGAAAACGTTTTTTGCACTTGTTGTGGACATTTTGAATATATTGTTATGCCATTTGGGTTGTGTAATGCCTCAGCTACTTTCCAGCATTTTCTAAATGTCATCTTTAGAGACTTATTAGAAACATTCGGCTAGATTACGAGTCTTGCGTTATGAGTAAAAAAGCAGCGTTTAGCCTCATAACGCTGCTTTTTTACTACCGCTGCTATTACGAATCTTGTAGGCAAATCAATGTACGCAATTTGCGTATAGTCTATTTTCAATGGGACTTCTATAGCGCCGATATTACAAGTTTTGTTTTTTTAGGCCAAAAAGTGAGCAGTACAGCCTATCCCGTCAAGATTCCTAACGCATTCTAAAGTCAGTAGTTATGAGTTTTACACTACAAAGCTGTAGCATAAAACGCATAACTAAAGTGCTAAAAAGTACCCTAACACCCATAAAATACCTAAACCAAGGCCCTCCCTCATCACAAACACTAAAATAAAATTATTAACCCCTAATCTGCCGCTTCTGACATCGCCACCACTATAATAAACATATTAACCCCTAAACCGCTGCACTCCCGCCTTGCAAACATTAATTAAATATTATTAACCCCTAATCTGCTGTCCCTAACATCGCCGCCACCTACCTACATTTATTAACCCCTAATCTGCCACCCCCAATGTCGCCGACACTATACTATATTTATTAACCCCTAAACCTAAGTCTAACCCTAACACCCCCTAACTTAAATATAATTAAAATAAATCTAAATAAAACATACTATTATTAACTAAATAATTCCTATTTAAAACTAAATATCTATAAAGTAAACCCTAAGCTAGCTACAATATAACTAATAGTTACATTGTATCTAGTTTAGTTTTTTTTTTATGTTACAGGCAAGTTTGTTTTAACTAGGTAGTATAGTTACTAAATAGTTATTAACTATTTACTAACTACCTAGCTAAAATAAATACAAATTTACCTGTAAAATAAAACCTAACCTAAGTTACACTAACACTTAACACTACACTACAATTAAATAACTAACCTAAATTAAATACAATTAAATAAATTAAATACAATTACCTAAATTAAAAAAACAAACACTAAATTACACAAAATAAAAAACAAATTACAAGATATTTAAACTAATTACACAATAGCCATATCAAAATAAAAAAGCCCTCCAAAATAAAAAAAAACATTAGCCTAAACTAAACTGCCAATAGCCCTTAAAAGGGCCTTTTGCGGGGCATTGCCCCAAAGAAAACAGCTCTTTCACCTGAAAAAAAAAATACAAACAACCCCCCCAACAGTAAAACCCACCACCCACACAACCAAACCCCCCCAAATAAAACCCTAACTAAAAAAAACTAAGCTCCCCATTGCCCTGAAAAGGGCATTTGGATGGGCATTGCACTTAAAAGGGCATTTAGCTCTATTGCTGCCCAAAGCCCTAACCTAAAAATAAAACCCACCCAATAAACCCTTAAAAAAACTAACACTAACCCCTAAAAATCCACTTACAGTTTTAAAGATCCGACATCCATCCTCAACGAAGCCGGGAGAAGTCCTGATCGAAGCGGCAAGAAGTCCTCAACGAAGCCAGGAGAAGTCTTCATCCAAGCCGGGAGAAGTGGTCCTACATCCGGCGCGGAGTGGGTCCATCTTCAAGACATCTGGCACGGAGCATCCCCTTCTTCCGACGACTCCCGATGAATAAAGGTTCCTTTAAGTGACGTAATCCAAGATGGCGTCCCTTAGATTCCGATTGGCTGATAGAATTCTAACAGCCAATCGGAATTAAGGTTGAAAAAATCCTATTGGCTGATGCAATCAGCCAATAGGATTGAACTTTAATCCTATTGGTTGATCCAATCAGCCAATAGGATTGAGCTCACATTCTAGTGGCTGTTCCAATCAGCCAATAGAATGCAAGCTCAATCCTATTGGCTGATTGGATCAGCCAATAGGATTTTTTCAACCTTCATTCTATCAGCCAATCGGAATCTAAGGGACAGATGGATTAAGATAGAAGATGCCGTCTGGATAAAGACTGCCTGTCTGGAGGACCACTTCTCCCGGCTTGGCTGAAGACTTTTCCCGGCTTCGTTGAGGACTTCTTGCCGTTCGATGAGGACTTCTCCCGGCTTCGTTGAGGATGGATATCGGATCTTCAAAACTGTAAGTGGATATTCAGGGGTTAGTGTTAGTTTTTTTTAAGGGTTTATTGGGTAGGTTTAATTTTTAGGTTAGGGCTTTGGGCCACAATAGAGCTTAATGCCCTTTTAAGGGCAATGCCCATCCAAATGCCCTTTTCAGGGCAATGGGGAGCTTAGGTTTTTTTAGTTAGGGTTTTATTTGGGGGGTTTGGTTGTGTGGGTGGTGGGTTTTACTGTTGGGGGGGTTGTTTGTATTTTTTTTACAGGTAAAAGAGCTGATTTCTTTGGGGCAATGCTAGATAGTTAGTAAATAGTTAATAACCATTTACTAACTATTCTACCTAGTTAAAATAAATACAAAGTTTCCTGTAAAATAAAAATAAAAACTAAGCTAGATACAAAGTAACTATTATATTGTAGCTAGCTTAGGGTTTATTTTACTGGTAAGTATTTAGTTTTAAATAGGAATTATTTAGTTATTAATAGTAGGTTTGATTTAGATTTAATTTAATTATATTTTAATTAGGGGGGTTAGGGTTAGACAGATTTAGGGGTTAATAAATTTAGTATAGTGGCGATGACATTGGGGGCGGAAGATTAGGGGTTAATAAATGTAGGTAGGTGGCGATGTTAGGGGCTGCAGATTAGGGGTTAAAAATATTTAACTAGTGTTTGTGAGGCAGGAGTGCAGCAGTTTAGGGGTTAATATGTTTATTATAGTGGTGGCGATGTCCAGAGCGGCAGATTAGTGGTTAATAAATATAATGTAGGTGTCGGCATTGTAGGGGGCGTAGATTAGGGCTTAATAAGTGTAAGATTAGGGGTGTTTAGACTCGGGGTTCATGTTAGGGTGTTAGGTGTAAACATAAAATGTGTTTCCCCATAGGAATCAATGGGGCTGCGTTACTGAGTTTTACGCTGCTTTTTTGCAGGTGTTAGGCTTTTTCTCAGCCGGCTCTCCCCATTGATGTCTATGGGGAAATTGTGCACGAGCATGTACAACCAGCTCACCGCTGACTTAAGCAGCGCTGGTATTGGAGTGCGGTATGGAGCTCAATTTTGCTCTACACTCACTTCTTGCCTTTTAACGCCGGGTTTATAAAAACCTGTAATACCAGCACTGTAGGAAAGTGAGCGGTGAGAATAACGTGCAAGTTAGTACCGCACCCCTCATAACGCAAAACTCGTAATCTAGCTTGATTCATTGTTAACTATATAGATAATATCCTTGTCTTCTCTACCGCTCAGGATTGTCGGTCACACATGCCCGGCCTGTATTACCAAGATTGAAGGCTAATCATCTGATTGCCAAGTTGGAGAAGTATCAATTCTCAGTTTCTACAGTGGAATTGCTAGGTTATATCCTTTCTCCTGACCATCTGAAGATAGACCCTTAGAAGGTTTCTGCAATCTTGGAATGGTCTTTTCCTATTAATAAGAAGGCAGTGCAGAGGTTTATTGGATTTGCTAATTTCTGTAGGTGTTTTATCAGAAACGTTTTTGGAGATTGTGCCCTAATTAGCAGTCTTCCTAGGAGTCAAGCTTCTTTTTCTTGGACACAAGAAATACAAATTGCCTTTCATAAGATCAAGGGACCATTCATTCAGCCTGACACTATTTTTTCAAATGGGATATTTTTTGATGACTAAATTGCTCCTTGATGTCAAGATTAAGGTTTTTAGTGATCCTCCTCCTGTATATGCTGGTTCTTTGACTCCTGGTGATGGACTTTTGTATTATAAAATATATATATATTTTTTATTCCATGTTTATATACAGACTATGCAAGTTCATCATGATTCTTTTGCTGCTGGCCATGTGAGTATGCGAGTATCAGGGAGACGCAGGAGTTTGGTGGCCTTAACTCACCAAGTATGTTGGCAAGTTTGTTCTGTTCTGTGATATCTGCACTAGGATGAAGCATTCTACTTCCTCATAATAATTGGATTCATCCCGTCTTTCATCAAAAGATATTTTGAGAGTCCTTTTCCTCTCCTCCCCTTCCTGTTTCTGTAGAGGGCTCTGATGAGGTTGATGTGTAGAAGATTCTGGATTGTTGTATTCGCAGAGGATGGTTGCAATTTTCTATTAAGGGGAAGGGTTATGTCATAGAAGAATGTTCCTGGGAGCCATTGTTCAACATTTATGTCTGTTGTTTGCTACAGCTGTTCCATCAGAAACATTTTCCTTGGCCTGGTTCTGCTTAAGGATCGGGAGCTAGGTCAGGCCCTTAAATCTTACATGTGTAAAGATGTGTGGGGAGAATAAATTTGGAGAAAGACATGTGGCTGAGTTGGAAGAAAGAAGTGTGGATTGTGCTAATAAGAGAACTATGAGATGGGCGGGAGCACAGGGCTGTGTTAAGAGGAAGAAGTTTAGCGCAGCCAATAGCCATGGGTGCCCTTTATAACGGATCTGTTTGCAGAAGATTGAGCTAAGTTTAGTGAACACAGTAGCCATGCTTCTTCTAATAATAACTCAGCCTGTGTGGCCTGCATTAAAGGGACTTTAAACATTTTAAGATATTAATATAAATTATTGAATTACATGTAGTAAAACAACTTTGCAATATACTTTAGTTATTTATTTTGTTCACCTTTCCTCAGTGGCGTATTTAGGTTTTGTGTTGCCCAAGGCACTCAAAATTCTGCTGCCCCCCCACCCCCTCAGTTTAAGGCTGTTTTTCGGCCACAATTTTTGTTGGTCAGGGTATTGTGACTTTTTCTTAGGAAATGTTCACCAGGACTTGCATGTGTGTGTGTGTGTATATATATATATATATATATATATATATATATATATATATATAGAGCACATATAGCACTAGCACAATGTAGTAGCTCATTTACCACTAGCACAATGTAGTAGCACATATACCACTAACACAATGTAGTAGCATATACAGTATACCACTGACACAATGTTGTAGCACATATACCACTAGTACAAATCAGTAGCACATATACCATTAACACAATTCAGTATCACATATACCACTAGCAAGATTCAGTAGTACATACACCACTAGCACAATTCAGTAACACATATACCACCAGCACAATGTAGTAGCACATATACCACTAGTACAATGTAGTAGCACATATACCACTAGCACAATGTAGCAGCACATATACCACTAGCACAATCCAGTAGCACATATACCACTAGCACAATGTAGTAGCACACAAACCACCAACACAATGTAGTAGCACATATATCACTAGCACAATGCAGTAGCACATATATCACTAGCACAATGTAGTAGCACATATACCACTAACACAATGTAGAAGCATATATACCACTGACACAACATTGTAGCACATATATAACTAGTACAAATCAGTAGCACATATACCACTAACACAATTCAGTAGCACATATATCACTAGTACAATGTAGTAGCACATATACCACTAGCACAATGTAGCAGCACATATACCACTAGCACAATGTAGTAGCACATATACCACTAGCACAATTCAGTAGCACATATACCACTAGCACAATGTAGTAGCACATATACCACTAGCATAATGTAGTAGCACATATACCACTAGCACAAAGTAGTAGCACATATACCACTAGCACAAAGTAGTAGCACATATACCACTAGCACAATGTAGTAGCACATATACCACTAGCACAATGCAGTAGCACATATACCCCTAGCACAATGTAGTAGCACATATACCACTAACACAATGTAATAGCACATATACCACTAACACAATGTAGTAGCACATATACCACTAGCACAATTCAGTAGCACAAATACCACTAGTACAATTCAGTAACACATATACCACTAGCACAATTCAGTAGTACATATACCACTAGCACAATTCAGTAGCACACATACCACTAGCACAATTCAGTAGCACATATACCACTAGCACAATGTAGTAGCACATATACCACTAACACAATGTAGTAGCACATATACCACTAGCAAAATTCAGTAGCACAGATACTACTAGCACAATGTAGTAGCACATATACCACTAGCACAATTCAGTAGCACACATACCACTAGCACAATGTAGTAGCACATATACCACTAGCACAATGTAGTTGCGCATATACCACTAGTACAATGCAGTAGTACTACAAAAATCAATAGCACATATAACATTTCCTATGGTATCTAAAGGCCCCATTCTACTAGGATCTTCTCATGCCCATAGGGTATACAGTAGGGTGGGAAACACAACTTTAAAATGACTACTAAACCCAAAGCATGAACAAGAATAAAGGCAATGAAAGTAATAAAGTGTTGGATTACCTGGAGAGCTCTGCCGTAACCATTCCTGTTTTAGACTTGTCATTCTCATCCTCCTCCTGAGATGATGCTCTGGAAAAAAGCCTAGAAAGACCTTAGCTCTCCCTTGTGCTTTAGTGTCCCTGCTAGATACATCAATGCTGTCTTATTTACTCTCTTGGGACAGAGCTCTGGATAAGGACCTGGGTGATATCTGACCCAGTATTTCCTGCTCCTCTAACATTTCACTGCTCTCTTTCCTCTCTGAGACTGAAACCTAAAGAGTCTAGAAAAACTTATCAGCTCTTTCCTGGTCATCCTCTGCATCCTTGTTAGTAGGTGGCTTTTCATTATCCTCCTCTTACTCTTGGGATGGTGACTTAGAGAAGAGTCTGGAAAAGCCTTTGGCTATTTCTTCCTGCCAGGTTGCTCTCCTGCGACTGGACATGTCACAGTGCTGATTCTAAGCAAAACAATCCTGCCCCCTGGTCGGGTACAGTGACATGCAGGCTCCTGTGCTAACTGCAATATTTGTTTCATCTGATCAGGTCCCAGCTGGGGACACTTCTTTATTAAAACCAAACAAGATCTACCAGGAAAATCCAGCACAGGATCGTATTACTCCATAAGTATGCGTCATGTCACGCGGTACCAGTCAAACACAGACCAAACAATTTCCCTCTCAGAGTCCCCACTGCACTGTCTCAGATAGGTGGCTTAGCCCCACAGCACACCCACATAGTAATATAGGAGGAAGTTGCAGGCTGCAGCTAGGCGGTGGCCCAGATTAATGCTGAGCTGCATCACTTTACACACACTAGGCAGATCCACCTCGAGTCGGCACCTCAGACTCCCGCTCTAGGTGCCCTCTGCTGCTTACACAAGCGCCGGCCCTGACCGGACTAACATTAAATCTTTTTAAAGCCCCTGGCCACATATTCAGTGCAGCGTCCAAGTGCCGCCCCCCAAAATCTGATGATATAGGCACCGGCCTTGTTGGCCTACGCATTAATACGCCCCTGCCTTTCCTGTAATTTAATTCTGAATATTGTAGGCTTTCCAATTCATGTTAAACATGGAAGTGCAGACACAGCTATATTCCACACAGTCATTGGTTGAACACTTTTGTAAGCCATTTATAACCATTCCTTATTGGCATCAGCAGTAAAGGAAACCTAAGTTACAATATGCCAACAATGACTGCATTATGTACATTAGAATGTTACCATTATTTTTTCAATATTTCAATATTTAAATAACTAATATAATTTTTTTTTAAAATACATGTACAAATTATTCTCAGGCTAATCTTTGATTTGAATACAACATTCAAGCAATGATTTATTTAGTGTTTAATGTCCCTTTAAGTGTAATGCTATTTGTTCTCCTAGTGTTAAAAGTGACCATGTGGCAGAATTGGTGCCAAGACTTGCAGAATAAGTGGTAAGGGTCCTTGATGACATCATTTGGTGTTTGGTAATTCTGTACGGAAGTCCTTGCATTTTTGCTCCTGTCCTGCCCTCCTGGTGTTAACCACAGCTTGTGTCCTGGTGTAGGTCTCTTGCCTGATTCTTTGTCTGTACCTTGAACTGTGGATAGTAAAACCTGTTACTGTTTTCTGGAACGCTACTTTGGTTTACTCTTCTCCCTGCACTTTCTGTTGTGACACCAGTTTGTTATTGGATTTTCTGCCATTCATTCTTGCAATGTTGGACAGAAATAAGAGAGCCCACGTTTTTGCAAAGAATGATCTAAAGAGGGGACTGTAATATATCAGAGATGGGGATACATGGAATATGGCTTTTTGCACTTGTTGTGGACATTTTGAATATATTATTATGCCATTTGGGTTGTGTAATTCCTCAGATACTTTCCAGCATTTTCTAAATTACATCTTTAGAGATTTACAGAAACATTCATTGTTAATGATCTAGATAATATCCTTGTCTTCTCTACCGCTCAGAATTCTCGGTCACACATACCTGGCCTGTATTACCAAGATTGAAGGCTAATCATCAATTTGCAAAGTTGGAAAAGTGTCAATTCTGTTTCTTCAGTGGAATTCCTAGGTTATATCCTTTCTCCTGACCATATCAAGATAGACCCTTAGAAGGTTTCTGCAATCTTGGCGTGGCCTTTTCCTATTAATAAGAAGGCAGTGCAGAGGTATATTGGATTTGCTAATTTCTGTAGGTGTTTTATCAGAAACATTTTTGGAGATTATGCCCTAATTACCAGTCTTCTTAGGAGTCAAGCTTCTTTTTCTTGGGCACAAGAAATACAAATTGCCTTTCATGGGACCATTCATTCAGCCGGACACTATTTTTTCAAAGGGGATATTTTTTGATGACTAAATTGCTTCTTGATGAACAAGATTAAGGTTTTCAGTGATCCTTCTCCTGCATCTGCTGTTTCTTTGACTCCTGGTGATGGACGTTTGTATTCTATTCCAAGTTTATATAAAGACTATGCAAGTTCATCACAATTCATTTGCTGCTGGCCATGTGAGTATGGGAGAATCAGGGAGATGCAGGAGTTTGGTGGCCTTAACTCACCAAGTATGTTGGCAGGTTTGTTCTGTTCTTTGATATCTGCACTAGGATGAAACATTCTATTTCCTTGTAATTATTGGATTCATCCAGTCACTAGATTTGGTCACTATGAATATTTAGTTATGCCTTTTGGGCTATGCAATGCCCCTGCTATATTCCAACACTTGGTAAATGAAATTTTCAGTGATTTCCTAAACCAGTTCGTCATCATATATCTGGACGATATTCTGATTTACTCTGAGTCCTTTCAAGAACATCTCCTACATGTGAAACTAGTACTCCAGAGACTTCGTGAGAATCATCTCTTTGCCAAACTCGAGAAATGTTCTTTCCACCAGACCTCTATTCCTTTTCTGGGGCATATTATTTCGAAGTCCAGATTCGAAACGGATCCTGATAAACTTTCTGCCATTAAGGACTGGCCTAGACCTACCACCCTTAAGTCCTTACAAAGGTTTCTTGGCTTTGCCAATTATTATCAAAAATGTATAAAAGACTTTGCTAATATTACTTCTCCTCTCACTTCCCTTACTAAAAAGGGCCAAAACTGCAGAGATTGGTCAAGCACTGCTATACAGGCTTTTGAAGCTTTGAAAACTGTATTTTCCTCGGCACCCATCCTCTGTCACTCTGTTCCTGAACTCCAATTTATTCTTGAAGTGGATGCCTCTGCTTCAGCTGCAGGAGCCGCATTGTCCCAACAAAATCCCACTACCAGTAAGATTCATCTAGTAGGATTTTTCTCTAAAAAATTTAGTCCAGCTTAACAAAATTATGATGTACGCAACAAGGAGTTTCTTGCAATAAAGTTAGCTCTGGAAGAATGGAGGCATTGGCTAGAAGGTACTGCTCAACTGTTTCTTATCCTAACAGATCACAATAATCTTCTGTATCTTCACTCTGCTAAACGCCTCAACTCTCGTCAGGCCCTTTGGGCTTTGTTCATTTCAAGGTTTAATTTTGTACTGTCTTATGTACCTGGTACGAAGAATTCTAAGGCTGATGCTTTATCCAGACAGTATCAATCTTCTGATTCTGTGCCATTTGCTGCTGAACCCATACTTCAACCTGTCAGTATTCTTGCTCAGTTATCCTCATTTCCTATACAGGCTCTACGCTCAGCTTATAAACTACCTCCTGGAATTTTATATGTACCTCCAGAATTCTGCCTTAAACTGCTTCATTGGGTCCATGACAGTGTCTTAGCTGGTCATCCTGGGGTAACCCACACATTATGGAAACTCAAACAACATGTGTGGTGGTCATCCATGTCCAAATATGTCAAGGACTATATCGCAGCTTGTCATTCTTGTGCCTCAAATAAACAAGCCTCCCATCTACCTTTTGGTTTATTACAACCTCTCCTGGTGCCATATTACCCTTGTTCTCACATTTCCATGGACTTTATTACAGACCTGCCTCATTCTGCTGTCAACAATACTATTTGGGTAATTGTGGACAGGTTTTCCAAAACAGCCCATTTTATTCCATTACCTGGATTGCCTTCCACTCGGAAGCTCTCTGAGCTATTCATCCTACATGTCACTGGTTTACATGGATTTACATGGATTTCCTTTGGATTTTCTTCTGACCGTGGTGTTCAGTTTGTCTCACGATTTTGGAGATCCCTATGTAAACAATTTGGAATCAACATTTCCCTTTCTACTGCTCACCACCCTCAGTCCAACGGACAAACAGAAAGTGTTAATCAATCTCTTGAATCTTTCATCAGGCACTATGTCAACCATTAACATTCTAATTGGTCCCAACTTCTTCCTTTAGCTGAACTGGCTCACAATTCTCGTCTCAATTCCTCCTTATAGACGTCTCCTTTTAAGGCTGCTTATGGATTTGAACCAATAACTTTTCCTATTTCCACCAGTACTTCTACAGTTCCTGGAGCTGATCGAGCCGTTAAAGATCTCTGCAAGCATTGGCATAAAATTCAACAGATCCTTCTCCTCTCTGCAAAGAAGTATAAGAAGTTTGCTGATCGCAAACGCTGTATAGCTCCTATTTATCATACAGGAGAAAAGTTGTGGTTGTCTTCTAAATTCATTCATCTTAAACAACCCTTTACTAGATTGGGACCCAAATACATAGGACCTTTCAGAATTGTCTCCAAAGTTTGCTCTTCTGCATACCGTGTTGCCTTTCCCAAGACTTTGAAGATTCACCCTGTGTTTCATGTGTCTCTTCTGAAACCTGTAGTGAAGAATTGTTTCTCCACCATAGTCAAACCTCCTCCACCTTTGCTTATCGATGGCGCTTCAGAATTTGAGGTCAGTCAAATTTTGGATTCCAAATTACGGGGTAGTCGCTTGTATTACTTGGTTCATTGGAAGGGGTATCCCATTACTGAATGTTCCTGGGAACCCGCTTCTCAAATACATGCCCCTACGTTAGCGAAACAGTTCCACAAGAGGAATCCTTCTAAGTCTGGTCGGGTTCCCGGAGGGGCCCTTGAGAGGGGGGCAATGTCACACTCCTCACTTCTGAGGCTCTGTTGCTGCGTTGCTTAGCAACATCCTTTGCCTCTGAAGCTGTCTCACTCTGCTGACATGCTCCCTGAAGCCATCCCATTCTGCTGACATCACTCTGGGTTCAAATTCCGGCATGTCCTTCACCTGATGCCCGTTTGTTTTTTCCTTGCTGTGGCTTTGTGAGTACTCATTTTGATACTTTGTTGCCTGATATTCTTTTAACAAACTTTGCTTGCCTGACCACGTCTGTTTAACCCCTTCAAACCTGAGGATACTTTGCTGACTGATTAACTGTTAACAAACTTTGCTTGCCTGACCACATCTATGTTTAACCCCTTCAAACCTGAGGATTCTTTGCTGCCTGATTTACTGTTAACAAACTTTGCTTGCCTGACCACGTCTCTGTTTAACCCCTTCAAACCTGAGGATACTTTGCTGCCTGATTTACTGTTAACGAACTTTGCTTGCTTGACCACGTTTAATTATCATTCTAGCATTCGGCTCTGATTCAGGACTTCACCTAACCTGACAAAGAGAACTGTAAGATGGGTGGGAGCACAGGGCTGCGTTAAGAGGAAGAGATTTAGCACATTTTTTTTAACAAAGGATACCAAAGGAATAAAGCAAATTAGATCATAGAAGTAATTTGCTCTATCTGAACAATGAAAGTTGAATTTTGACTTTGCTTTCCCTTTAAGGTTACTCAACCCATAAACTAGCTTGTGCGTATGTGTTTTCTAATTCAGCGCAGGTGATAAAATTAAGAACCACTTTTTATTCACCTTTCCTACACAGATAAACAGAAAGGAGCAGCTACACTCTCTTTGTTGCCAAAACGGTTATGACTTTAGCAGACCAATTCGACATATGGAAACAGTGACAACGTGGAATCCAGTGTGAACAGTTTACTAAAATGATTGTAATTTATTTTTCATGGAAACTGAGAAAAAATATCATCCTCTGAGGAAGTGGCAAGAAGATATTACATGCACGCATCAAAAATGCTTCAGACAGGAAAATAGTGAGAAAAGCAAAACAACCTCTTAATTGTTATAAAGCTACACATGACAATGTAATGTAGTTCTAAAACTGTGCAGTGATTAAATGTCAGGTTTGCAAGCTAAATATTAATCATGAAAAGCTGTATACTAAATTTGTTTTTGAGAATGTTATACAAAAATGTTTAGCTGTAGGATTTTGTAAAGTGATCCAATGTTAAAGGGATACAGAGGCTTGGTCAAAATAAATGCGCAGTGACTGTTTCATGTATGCTTGTAAAGTAGATTAAATGATCTAGAGATTCCTGGAGAAAACACATGGGGCTAGATTACAAGTGGTACAATGTTATCGCGGAACGTGATAAGCAATATCGTGAAGACCCTACTAATACGCATATTACAAGCTGAAAGTATGCAGTTGCGTTTGAGCGCAAACAGAATTTGTGCTCAAAGTATTAGCGCACCTGAAGGCCTAGCATAAAGTATAAGGGTTAAAAAATGTTCACCAAGCACATCATAAACATATCAAAATAAACTATTACACTCATATATGCATTTTCTGATAAAAAAATGAATATAAATATTAACATTTTTTTATAAGGGTTATAAATTATATGACAAGGTATTTGACTGGAAAGTGCTATATAATATATAAATAAATAAATATATATATATATATATATATATATATATATATATATATATATATATATATAAATATATATATATATATATATATATATATATATATATATATATATACAGTATCCCACAAAAGTGAGTACACCCCTCACATTTTTGTAAATATTTTATTAGATCTTTTCATGTGACAACACTGAAGAAATGACACTTTGCTACAATGTAAAGTAGTGAGTGTACAGCCTGTATAACAGTGTAAATTTGGTGTCCTCTCAAAATAACTCAACACACAGCCATTAATATCTAAACCATTGGCAACAAAAGTAAGTACACCCCGAAGTGGAAATGTCCAAATTGGGGCCCATTAGCCATTTTCCTCCCCGGTGTCATGTGACTCGTTAGTGTTACAAGGTCTGAGGTGTGAATGGGGAGCAGGTGTGTTAAATTTGGTGTTATCGCTCTCACACTCATACCGGTCACTGGAAGTTCAACATGGCACCTTATGGCAAAGAACTCTCTGAGGATCTGAAAAAAAGAATTGTTGCTCTACATAAAAATGGCCTAGGCTATAAGAAGATTGCCAAAACCCTGAAAGTGAGCTGCAACACGATGGGCAAGACCATACAGCGGTTTCACAGGACAGGTTCCACTTAGAATAGGCCTCACCATGGTCGACCAAAGAAGTTGAGTGCACGTTCTCAGCGTCATATCCATAGTTTGTCTTTGTGAAATAGATGTATGAGTGATGCTAGCATTGCTGCAGAGTTTGAAGGGCGGGGGTATCAGCCTGTCGGTGCTTGGCTGTCATCCCAGAAGGAAGCCTCTTATAAAGATCATGCATAAGAAAGGCCGCAAACAGTTTGCTGAAAACAAGCAGACTAAGGACATGGATTACTTGAACCATGTCCTATGGTCCGATGAAACCAAGATAAACTTATTTGGTTCAGATGGTGTCAAGCGTGTGTGGCTGCAAACAGGCGAGGAGTACAAAGACAAGTGTGTCTTACCTACCGTCAAGCATGGTGATGGGAGTGTCATGGTCTGGGCCTGCATGAGTACTGCCGGCACTGGGGAGCTACAGTTCATTGAGGGAACCATGAATGCCAACATGTACTGTGACATACTGAAGCAGAGCATGATCCCCTCCCTTTGGAGACTGGGCCGCAGGGCAGTATTCGAACATGATAACGACTCCAAACACAACTCCAAGACGACCACTGCCTTGCTAAAGAAGCTGAGGGTAAAGGTGATGAACTGGCCAAGCATGTCTCCAGTGTTGTCACATGAAAAGATATAATAAAATATTTACAAAAATGTGAGGGGTGTACTTACTTTTGTGGGATACTGCATATACAGTATCTAACAAAAGTGAGTACACCCCTCACATTTTTGTAAATATTTTATTATATCTTTTCATGTGACAACACTGAAGAAATTATACTTTGCTACAATGTAAAGTAATGAGTGTACAGCCTGTATAACAGTGTAAATTTGCTGTCCCCTCAAAATAACTCAACACAGCCATTAATGTCTAAACTGTTGGCAACAAAAGTGAGTACAACTCTAAGTGGAAATGTCCAAATTGAGCCCAAAGTGTCAATATTTTGTGTGGCCAACATTATTTTCTAGCACTGCCTTAACCACCTTCCTCATGGAATTCACCAGAGCTTTACAGGTTGCCAGTGAAGTCCTCTCACTTCTCCATGACAACATCACAGAGCTGGTGGATGTTAGAGACCTTGCACCCCCCTCCTTTTGTTTGAGGATGCCCCACAGATGCTCAATCGGGTTTAGGTCTGGAGACATGCTTGGCCAGTTCATCACCTTTACCCTCAGCTTCTTTAGCAAGGCAGTGGTCATATTGGAGGTGTGTTTGGGGTCATTATCATGTTGGAATACTGCCCTGTGGCCCAGTCTCTGAAGGGAGGGGATCATGCTCTTCTTCAGTATGTTACAGTACATGTTGGCATTCATGGTTCCCTCAATGAACTCTAGTTTCCCAGTGCTGGCAACACTCATGCAGGCCCAGACCATGACACTCCCAAAACCATGCTTGACTGTAGACAAGACACACTTGTCTTTGTACTCCTCGCCTGGTTGCCATGACACACACTTGACACCATCTGAACCAAATAAGTTTATCTTAGTCTCATCGGACCACAGGACATGGTTCCAGTAATCCATGTCCTTAGTCTGCTTGTCTTCAGCAAATTGTTTGCGGGCTTTCTTGTGCATCAACTTTAGAAGAGGCTTTCTTCTGGGACGATGGCCATGCAGACCAATTTGATGCAGTGTGCAGGGTATGGTCTGAGCACTGACAGACTGACCCCCCACCCCTTCAACCTCTGCAGCAATGCTGGCAGGATACGTCTATTTCCCAAAGACAACCTCTGCATATGACGCTGAGCAGGTGAACTGAACTTCTTTGGTCGACCATTGCAAGACCTATTCTGAGTGGAACCTGTCCTGTGAAACCGCTGTATGGTCTTGTCCACCGTGCTGCAGCTCAGTTTCAGGGTCTTGGCAATATTCTTATAGCCTAGGCCATCTTTATGTAACAATAATTTTTTTCCGATCCTCAGAGAGTTCTTTGCCATGAGGTGCCATGTTGAACTTCTAGTGACTAGTATGAGAGAGTGTGAGAGCGATAACACCATATTTAACACACCTGCTCAAGGTCCCATTTACACCTGAGACCTTGTAACACTAAAGAGTCAAATGACACCAGGGAGGGAAAATGGCTAGTTGGGCCCAATTTGGACATATCCACTTAGGGGTGTACTCACTTTTGTTGCCAACGGTTTAGACAATAATGGCTGTGTATTGAGTTATTTTGAGGGGACAGCAAATTTACACTGTTATACAGGCTGTACATTCACTATTTTACATTGTAGCAAAGTGTCATTTCTTTAGTGTTGTCACATGAAAATATATAAAAAAAATATTTACAAAAAGGTGAAGGGTGTACTCACTTTTGTGAGATACTGTATGTATATATATATATATATATATATATATATATATATATATATATATATATATATATATATACAGGGAGTGCAGAATTATTAGGCAAATGAGTATTTTGACCACATCATCCTCTTTATGCATGTTGTCTTACTCCAAGCTGTATAGGCTCGAAAGCCTACTACCAATTAAGCATATTAGGTGATGTGCATCTCTGTAATGAGAAGGGGTGTGGTCTAATGACATCAACACCCTATATCAGGTGTGCATAATTATTAGGCAACTTCCTTTCCTTTGGCAAAATGGGTCAAAAGAAGGACTTGACAGGCTCAGAAAAGTAAAAAATAGTGAGATATCTTGCAGAGGGATGCAGCACTCTTAAAATTGCAAAGCTTCTGAAGCGTGATCATCGAACAATCAAGCGTTTCATTCAAAATAGTCAACAGGGTCGCAAGAAGCGTGTGGAAAAACCAAGGCGCAAAATAACTGCCCATGAACTGAAAAAAGTCAAGCGTGCAGCTGCCAAGATGCCACTTGCCACCAGTTTGGCCATATTTCAGAGCTGCAACATCACTGGAGTGCCCAAAAGCACAAGGTGTGCAATACTCAGAGACATGGCCAAGGTAAGAAAGGCTGAAAGATGACCACCACTGAACAAGACACACAAGCTGAAACGTCAAGACTGGGCCAAGAAATATCTCAAGACTGATTTTTCTAAGGTTTTATGGACTGATGAAATGAGAGTGAGTCTTGATGGGCCAGATGGATGGGCCCGTGGCTGGATTGGTAAAGAGCAGAGAGCTCCAATCCAACTCAGACGCCAGCAAGGTGGAGGTGGAGTACTGGTTTGGGCTGGTATCATCAAAGATGAGCTTGTGGGGCCTTTTCGGGTTGAGGATGGAGTCAAGCTCAACTCCCAGTCCTACTGACAGTTTCTGGAAGACACCTTCTTCAAGCAGTAGTACAGGAAGAAGTCTTCATCCTTCAAGAAAAACATGATTTTCATGCAGGAAAATGCTCCATCACACGCGTCCAAGTACTCCACAGCATGGCTGGCAAGAAAGGGTATAAAAGAAGAAAATCTAATGACATGGCCTCCTTGTTCACCTGATCTGAACCCCATTGAGAACCTGTGGTCCATCATCAAATGTGAGATTTACAAGGAGGGAAAACAGTACACCTCTCTGAACAGTGTCTGGGAGGTTGTGGTTGCTGCTGCACGCAATGTTGATGGTGATCAGATCAAAACACTGACAGAATTCATGGATGGCAGGCTTTTGAGTGTCCTTGCAAAGAAAGGTGGCTATATTGGTCACTGATTTGTTTTTGTTTTGTTTTTGAATGTCAGAAATGTATATTTGTGAATGTTGAGATGTTATATTGGTTTCACTAGTAAAAATAAATAATTGAAATGGGTATATATTTGTTTTTTGTTAAGTTGCCTAATAATTATGCACAGTAATAGTCACCTGCACACACAGATATCCCCCTAAAATAGCTATAACTAAAAATTTCTTCCAAAACTATTCAGCTTTGATATTAATGAGTTTTTTGGGTTCATTGAGAACATGGTTGTTGTTCAATAATAAAATTAATCCTCAAAAATACAACTTGCCTAATAATTCTGCACTCCCTGTATATTTATGTCTATATATATATATGTGTGTGTGTATCTGTGTTTATATATATACTCAACACTCACATGTTTTTGTATAAAAAATGTCTTTTAATCATAATCCATTAAAAGTCAAAAAGTCAACGTTTAGGCTTATACATAAGCCTTTCTCGAGACATCAATTTTCTGTTATTCCATTATGAGATGCAGCTTCCCCACCGAGCTCCCGGCAAATTCATTATTTCTAACCTTTTCAATGACTATATTCATATTCAAACTCATTTCATGTATGTTTTCATAGACAAAAGAGGAAATGTTGAGGGACCCCAAACTTTTTGAACACCAGTGTATATGTGTATATACATGTGTATTTATGTGCTTTTATGCGTAAATATGTATTTACATACATATATACACATGTAAAATACATATATATATATATATATTCAAACAGTTTTGAGTCGTCTCCATACCTTGACATATGAAAAATAATTTTAAATGCATTTTAATATGTTGAAAAGTGTTTTGAATAGTGATGTCGCGAACTGAAAATTTTCTGTTCGCGAACTGCGAACACGAACATCCACAACTGTTCGTGAACGGGCGAACCGGGCGAACCGCCTTAACTTCAATAGGCAGGCGAATTTTAAAACCCACAGGGACTCTTTCTGGCCACAATAGTGATGGAAAAGTTGTTTCAAGGGGACTAACACCTGGACTGTGGCATGCCGGAGGGGGATCCATGGCAAAACTCCCACGGAAAATTACATAGTTGATGCAGATTCTGGTTTTAATCCATAAAGGGCATAAATCACCTAACATTCCTAAATTGTTTGGAATAACGTGCTTTAAAACATCAGGTATGATGTTGTATCGATCAGGTAGTGTAAGGGTTACGCCCGCTTCACAGTGACAGACCAAACTCCCCGTTTAACACACCGCAAACAACAGCAAACAGTCCATTTGCACAACCACGAGATAAATAGATTTGATATATTGATAGATACATAGATTAGATAGATAGATCAATAGATGCAATATACATTTGATAGATACAATAGATAGATAGATTTGATAGATACATAGATAGATTTAATAGATATATAATTTCGCAGACAGGGAATTACAAGACGTGCGGTCTGAGACCCATGGTAAGGTTCCCAGAGGCAGTTGCGGCGCCAGGGGACGTGTATATGGTATGGATTTTAGAAACCGGGAGATGGAAAAAGATGCTTGGTCGGTCCTCCTACTTCAAATTTGGGGCACTGCGCGTGCAATCTACTGTGCCACCAGATATGAGTGGTGGCACTGGACAACTGGGACTGGCACACACACTAGCAGGCAGGCAACTGCAATTAAATTACACTAGCAGACTGATGTTTCACAGTCAAAAAAGTTTTTTTTTTTTAATTATTTACACTGCTGTTACACCAGATATGAGTGGTGGCACTGTGCAAGTGGGCCTGGCACACATGCTGGCAGGCAGACAACTGCAATTGGATTACACTAGCAGACTGATGTTTCACAGTCAAAAAAGTTTTTTTTTTTAAATTATTTACACTACTACACCAGATATGAGTGGTGGCACTGGGCAAGTGGGCCTGGCACACACGCTAGCAGGCAGGCAACTGCAATTGGATTACACTAGCAGACTGATGTTTCACAGTCAAAAAAGTTTTTTTTTTTTTTAATTATTTACACTACTGTTACACCAGATATGAGTGGTGGCACTGGGCAAGTGGGCCGGGCACACACGCTGGCAGGCAGGCAACTGCAATTAGATTACACTAGCAGACTGATGTTTCACAGTCAAAAAAGTTTTTTTTTTTAAATTATTTACACTACTACACCAGATATGAGTGGTGGCACTGGGCAAGTGGGCCTGGCACACACGCTAGCAGGCAGGCAACTGCAATTAGATTACACTAGCAGACTGATGTTTCACAGTCAAAAAAGTTGTTTTTTTTTAAAATTATTTACACTACTGTTACACCAGATATGAGTGGTGGCACTGGGCAAGTGGTCCGGGCACACACGTTGGCAGGCAGGCAACTGCAATTAGATTACACTAGCAGACTGATGTTTCACAGTCAAAAAAGTTTTTTTTTTTTTTAATTATTTACACTACTGTTACACCAGATATGAGTGGTGGCACTGGGCAAGTGGGCCGGGCACACACGCTGGCAGGCAGGCAACTGCAATTAGATTACACTAGCAGACTGATGTTTCACAGTCAAAAAAGTTTTTTTTTTTAAATTATTTACACTACTACACCAGATATGAGTGGTGGCACTGGGCAAGTGGGCCTGGCACACACGCTAGCAGGCAGGCAACTGCAATTAGATTACACTAGCAGACTGATGTTTCACAGTCAAAAAAGTTGTTTTTTTTTAAAATTATTTACACTACTGTTACACCAGATATGAGTGGTGGCACTGGGCAAGTGGTCCGGGCACACACGTTGGCAGGCAGGCAACTGCAATTAGATTACACTAGCAGACTGATGTTTCACAGTCAAAAATGTTTTTTTTTTTTTTTAAATTATTTACACTACTGTTATACCAGATATGAGTGGTGGCACTGGGCAAGTGGGACTGGCACACACGCTAGCAGGCAGGCAACTGCAATTAGATTACACTAGCAGACTGATGTTTCACAGTCAAAAAAGTTTTTTTTTTAAATTATTTACACTACTGTTACACCAGATATGAGTGGTGGCACTGGTCAAGTGGGCCTGGCACACACACTGGCAGGCAGGCAACTGCAATTAGATTACACTAGCAGACTGATGTTTCACAGTCAAAAATGTTTTTTTTTTTTAAATTATTTACATTACTGTTACACCAGATATGAGTGGTGGCACTGGGCAAGTGGGCCTGGCACACACGCTAGTAGGCAGGCAACTGCAATTAGATTACACTAGCAGACTGATGTTTCACAGTCAAAAAAGTTTTTTAAAAAAAAAATTATTTACACTACTGTTACACCAGATATGAGTGGTGGCACTGGGCAAGTGGGCCTGGCACACACGCTAGCAGGCAGGCAACTGCAATTAGATTACACTAGCAGACTGATGTTTCACAGTCAAAAAAGTTTTTTTTTTATTATTTACACTACTGTTACACCAGATATGAGTGGTGGCACTGGGCAAGTGGGCCTGGCACACACGCTGGCAGGCAGGCAACTGCAATTAGATTACACTAGCAGACTGATGTTTCACAGTCAAAAAAGTTTTTTTTTTTTAATTATTTACTCTACTGTTACACCAAATATGAGTGGTGGCACTGGGCAAGTGGGCTTGGCAAGCAAGCAACTGCAATTAGATTACACAGGAAAAAAAATAAAAAGCAGCCCTAAAAAGTGCTTTTTGGGGTGCTGTCCTTACAGCAGAGATCAGATGAGTCCTTCAGGATTGTAGTGGACACTGAATACACTAGCCTAGCTATCAATTTCCCTATTAAATCAGCAGCAGCTACACTGTCCCTCCTCTCACTAAGAAAGCAATTTCCGAATGAATCTAAAATGGCTGCTGTCCAGGAGCTGGGAGGGTCTGGGAGGGAGTGTCTGCTGCCGGCGAACAATTTGCGACATCACTAGTTTTGAATAGAAATATTTTACAATACATATAGGTATTGATTAGTGATGTCATGAATTGTTCGCTGGCAAATAGTTCCCGGCGAACATAGCTTGTTCGCATTCGCCGCGGCGGGCGAACATATGCGATGTTCGATCCGCCCCCTATTCGTCATCATTGAGTAAACTTTGACCCTGTATCTCACAGTCTGCAGACACATTCCAGCCAATCAGCAGCAGACACTCCCTCCCAGACCCTCCCAGCTCCTGGACAGCAGCAATTTTAGATTCATTAGGAAGCTGCATTGTTAGTGAGAGGAGGGACAGTATAGCTGGTGATTTTATAGGGAAATTGATAGCTAGGCTAGTGTATTCAGTGTCCACTACAGTCCTGAAGGACTCATCTGATCTCTGCTTTAAGGACAGCACCACAAAAAGCCCTTTTTAGGGCTAGAACATCTTTTTTTTTTTTCCTGTGTAATCTAATTGCAGTTGCTTGCCTGCTAAGCCACTTGCCCAGTGCCACCACTCATATCTGGTGTAACAGTAGTGTAAATAATTAAAAAAAAAAAAAACTTTTTTGACTGTGAAACATCAGTCTACTAGTGTAATCTAATTGCAGTTGCCTGCCTGCCAGCGTGTGTGCCAAGCCCTCTTGCCCAGTGCCACCACTCATATCTGGTGTAACAGTAGTGTAAATAATTAAAAAAAAAAAACTTTTTTGACTGTGAAACATCAGTCTGCTAGTGTAATCTAATTGCAGTTGCCTGCCTGCCAGCGTGTGTGCCAGGCCCACTTGCCCAGTGCCACCACTCATATCTGGTGTAACAGTAGTGTAAATAATTAAAAAAAAACATTTTTGACTGTGAAACATCAGTCTGCTAGTGTAATCTAATTGCAGTTGCCTGCCTGCCTGCCAGTGTGTGTGCCAGGCCCACTTGCCCAGTGCCACCACTCATATCTGGTGTAACAGTAGTGTAAATAATTAAAAAAAAAAAGTTTTTTGACTGTGAAACATCAGTCTGCTAGTGTAATCTAATTGCAGTTGCCTGCCTGCTAGCTTGTGTGCCAGGCCCACTTGCCCAGTGCCACCACTCATATCTGGTGTAACAGTAGTGTAAATAATTAAAAAAATTAAAAAACTTTTTGACTGTGAAACATCAGTCTGCTAGTCTAATCTAATTGCAATTGCCTGCCTGCCAGCGTGTGTGTCAGGCCCACTTGCCCAGTGCCACCACTCATATCTGGTGTAACAGTATTGTAAATAATTAAAAAAAAAAAACTTTTTTGACTGTGAAACATCAGTCTGCTAGTGTAATCTAATTGCAGTTGCCTGCCTGCCAGCGTGTGTGCCAGGCCCACTTGCCCAGTGCCACCACTCATATCTGGTGTAACAGTAGTGTAAATAATTTTTAAAAATTTTTTTTTTTTACTTTGAAACATCAGTCTGCTAGTGTAATCTAATTGCAGTTGCCTGCCTGCCAGCGTGTGTGCCAGGCCCACTTGCCCAGTGCCACCACTCATATCTGGTGTAACAGTAGTGTAAATAATTTAAAAAAAAAAAACTTTTTTGACTGTGAAACATCAGTCTGCTTGTGTAATCTAATTGCAGTGGCCTGCCTGCCAGCATGTGTGCCAGGCTCACAGCTTATACTGTGCCCACTTGCCCAGTGCCACCACTCATATCTTGTTTAATAGTAGTGTAAGTGTACATTTAAAAAAATAAAAACTTTTTGTACTGTCAAACATCAGTCTGCTTTTTTGTGTCAGGCTCACAGTGTATACTGTGCCCACTTGCCCAGTGCCACCACTCATATCTTGTTTAATAGTAGTGTAAGTGTACATTTAAAAAAATTAAAACTTTTTGGACTGTGAAACATCAGTCTGCTTTTTTTGTTAGGCTCACAGCGTATACTGTGCCCACTTGCCCAGTGCCACCACTCATATCTTGTTTAACAGTAGTGTAAGTGTACATTTAAAAAAAAAAAACTTTTTGGACTGTGAAACATCAGTCTGCTTTTTTGTGTCAGGCTCACAGCGTATACGTTGCCCACTTGCCCAGTGCCACTACTCATATCTTGTTTAATAGTAGTGTAAGTGTACATTTCAAAAAATAAAAACTTTTTGGACTTTGAAACATTAGTCTGCTCTTTTGTGTCAGGCTCACAGCGTATACTGTGCCCACTTGCCCAGTGCCACCACTCATATCTTGTTTAATAGTAGTGTAAGTGTACATTTAAAAAAAAATGACAGGCAGAGGCAGGCCACCCCACAGGTGCCGTTGTGGTCGTGGTGCTGTGATTCCCTTTGGCCGTAGAATAATGCCCAGTGTTCAGAGGCCACGTCCCATGAACTCGAAAAGTTCTGAGGAGGACATAGTTGACTTTTTAACACAGGACACCCAATCTTCTATAGCTTCCGTTCCAAACCTTGATCACCATCCTCCTCCAGCTTATCTTCGGGCACCTCTCAAGTTACCACTCGCCCGCCTGCCGCCACCACCAACACTAGCACCACAGCCGCTTCACTTGATATGTCAGAGGAGTTATTTACACATCAGTTGGAAGAAATGAGTGATGCGCAACCATCATTGACATTGGATGTAGATAACAGTGATATGTCTCAGTCAGGCAGCATTACAGACATGGACGTACGGTGTGATGATGATGATGTTGTACCCGCTGCTGCTTCCTTTGTTGATTTGTCAAATACAAGTGAAGCGGTTGATGATGACGATGCGTCCGTGGATGTCACGTGGGTGCCCGCTAGAAGAGAAGAAGAACAGGGGGAAAGTTCAGATGGGGAGACAGAAAGGAGGAGGAGGAGTCGAGTTGGAAGCAGGGGGAGGTCAACGCAAGGAGCTAGTGGCACAGTCAGACAGCATGCATCGGCACCTGGGCTCAGCCAGACAGCACGCCAATCAACTCATGCTGTTGCCACCACCAGAATGCCGTCATCGCAGAGCTCAGCAGTGTGGCATTTTTTTTGTGTGTCTGCCTCTGACAACAGCGATGCCATTTGCAACCTGTGCCAAAAGAAACTGAGTCATGGGAAGTCCAACACCCACCTAGGTACAACTGCTTTGCGAAGGCACATGATCGCACATCACAAACGCCTATGGGATCAACACATGAGTAGAAGCAGCACACAAACTCAAAGCCGCCATCCTCCTCCTGGTCCAGCATTTTCAGCCATGTCAACCACTGCTGTCCTCCTTGCCCCCTCTCAACCATCCGCCACTCCGTCTCACTTCCGGAGCAGTTCCTGCTCATCTGCCCACAGTCAGGTGTCTGTCAAGGACATGTTTGAGCATAAGAAGCCAATGTCACAAAGTCACCCCCTTGCCCGGCGTCTGACAGCTGGCTTGTCTGAACTCTTAGCCCGCCAGCTTTTACCATACAAGCTGGTGGAGTCTGAGGCGTTCAAAAAATTTGTAGTTATTGGGACACCGCAGTGGAAGGTACCCGGCCGAAATTTCTTTGCACAAAAGGCAATCCCCAAATTGTACTCGATTGTGCGAAATGAAGTAATGGCATGTCTGGCACAAAGTGTTGGGGCAAGGGTCCATATGACAACTGATAGCTGGTCTGCAAAGCATGGTCTGGGCAGGTATATCACCTACACTGTGCATTTTGTAAACCTGCTGATGGCTGCCAAGCATGGAATGCGTGGCTCTGCAGAGGAGGAGTTGGTGACACCGCCACGACTTGCAGGCAGGCCTGCTGCCACCTCCTCTACTCCTCCTACTCCATCCTCTTCCATAACCTCCTCGGCTGAGTCCTCTTCTGCTGCTGCGTCTTGCTCCACATCAACGGCACCCCCCAGCTCAGCAGCGTCACGCCGTCTTGGGGTTGACTTGCCTGAAAGCAGAGAGTCACACCGGACCAGCACTCCTGTCTGCCCTGAATGCACAGGTTGATCAGTGGCTGACTCCGCACCAACTGGAGATCTGCAAAGTGGTTTCTGACAACGGAAGTAATTTGGTGGCGGCATTGAAATTGGGCAAGTTGACACATGTGCCGTGCATGGCACATGTGTGTAATCTGATCATACAACGCTTTGTGCATAAGTACCCAGGCTTACAGGACGTCCTGAAGCAGGCCAGGAAGGTGTGTGGCCATTTGAGGCGTTCCTACATGACCATGGCACACTTTTCCGATATCCAGCAGCGAAACAACATGCCAGTGAGGCACTTGATTTGCGACAGCCTGACACGTTGAAATTCAACACTCCTAATGTTCGACCACCTGCTCCAACAAGAAAAAGCAGTTAACGAGTATTTGTATGACCGGGGTGCTAGGACAGCCTCTGCGGAGCTGGGAATTTTTTTGCCACGTTACTGGGCGCTCATGCGAAATGCCTGTAGGCTCATGCGTCCTTTTGAGGAGGTGACAAACCTAGTCAGTCGCACCGAAGGCACCATCAGCGATATCATACCATTTGTTTTCTTCCTGGAGCGTGCCCTGCGAAGAGTGCTGGATCAGGTCGTAGATGAGCGTGAAGAGGAAGAGTTGTGGTCACCATCACAACCAGAAACAGCCTTATCAGCATCGCTTGCTGGACCAGCGGCAACAATGGAAGAGGATTGTGAGCAAGAGGAGTCAGAGGAGGAATGTGGCTTTGAGGAGGAGGAGGAAGACCAACTACAACAGGCATCCCAGGGTGCTCGTTGTCACCTATCTGGTACCCGTGGTGTTGTACGTGGCTGGGGGGGAAGAAGATACCTTCAGTGACATCACTGAGGATGAGGAACGGGACATGAGTAGCTCGACATCCAACCTTGTGAAAATGGGGTCTTTCATGCTGTCGTGCCTGTTGAGGGACCCTCGTATAAAAAAGCTGAAGGAGAACGACCTGTACTGGGTGTCCACGCTACTAGACCCCCGTTATAAGCATAAAGTGCCAGAAATGTTACCGAATTACCACAAGTCGGAAAGGATGCAGCATTTCCAAAATAAATAAAAAAGTATGCTTTACACAGCGTATAAGGGTGATGTCACAGCACAACGTGAATCTAACAGGGGAAGAGCTGAAAGTAATCCTCCGACTCCCACAACCACGCCGGCAAGGACAGGACGCTTTACAGACGTGTTGTTGATGGAGGACATGCAGAGCTTTTTAACTCCTATGCATCGCCACAGCCCTTCGGGGGCCACCCTCAGAGAACGACTCGACCGACAGGTAGCAGACTACCTCGCCTTAACTGCAGATCTCGACACTCTGAGGAGCGATGAACCCCTTGACTACTGGGTGTGCAGGCTTGACCTGTGGCCTGAGCTATCCCAATTTGCAATAGAACTTCTGGCCTGCCACGCTTCAAGTGTCCTGTCAAATAGGACCTTAAGTGCAGCAGGAGGTATTGTCACTGAGAAGAGAAGTCGCCTAGGTCAAAAAAGTCTAGATTACCTCACCTTTATTAAGATGAATGAGGGATGGATCCCAAAGGGACTGACATTGGGCGATACATTCAAGTAAAAAAGGCCTGATGACATGAGCTGCCTTGGGCTAAAAATGGTCCACACGCTGCTGTATTTTATCTTCAAATGCCGGATGACTTGTGTGATTTATCCGCCACCAACTAGGGTTCAAGCCGCAATGTTTTAGAGCACTTTCTGCCTGGGAAACAAACATCAATTTTTCTGGCCGCTGCTACAGCAGCGGCTGCAAGAATACCTAATTTTTCAGGCATGTGTACATGCCAAATTTTTCTGGCCTCTGGTGCTGCACTGTGACTTCAAAAACAAAACAAAAAAAAGACACTTAACAGGGATTAAACTGATAGGAATAGTACTACTTAACACACCACTCCTATCTGGTGGCACATTAGATTGCACGTGCAGTGCCCCAAATTTGAAGTAGGAGGACCGACCAAGCATCTTTTTCCATCTCCCGGTTCCTAAAATCCATGCCATATACACATCCCCTGATAGGGGACACTGCAGTGGAAGGTACCTGGCCGAAATTTCTTTGCACAAAAGGCAATCCCCAACCTGTACTCGATTGTGCAAAAGGAAGTAACCTTACCATGGGTCCTACGCCGCACATCTTGTAATTCTCTGTCTGGGAAATTATTTATCTATCAAATCTATCTATTTATCTATCAAATCTATCTATCTATCGTATCTATCAAATGTATCTATTGCATCTATTGATCTATCTATCTAATCTATGTATCTATCTATCTATCTATCTATCTATCAAATCTATCTATCTCGTGGCCGGACCGACCAAGCATCTTTTTCCATCTCCCGGTTCCTAAAATCCATGCCATATACACATCCCCTGATAAGGGACACCGCAGTGGAAGGTACCTGGCCGAAATTTCTTTGCACAAAAGGCAATCCCCAACCTGTACTCAATTGTGCAAAAGGAAGTAACCTTACCATGGGTCCCAGACCACACGTCTTGTAATTCTCTGTCTGGGAAATTATCTATCTATCAAATCTATCTATTTATTTATCAAATCTATCTATCTATCGAATCTATCAAATGTATCTATTGATCTATCTATCTAATCTATGTATCTATCTATCAAATCTATCTCGTGGCCGGACCGACCAAGCATCTTTTTCCATCTCTCGTGGCCACCCCCCAACATTACAACCCACCACCCACATACCCCTACTCTAACCCAAACCCCCCTTAAATAAACCTAACACTACCCCCCTGAAGATCTCCCTACCTTGAGTCGTGTTCACCCAGCCGGGCCGAAGTCTTCATCCGATGGGGCAGAAGAGGACATCCAGACCGGCAGAAGTCTTCATCCAAGCGGGGCAAGAAGAGGTCTTCCATCCATCAGAAAAGTACCAAAAAAACAAACAAACACTAAATTACCAAAAATAATAAAATATTACAAGGATTTTAAACTAATTACACCTAATCTAAGCCCCCTACTAGCTATTAATATAGCTACAATATAACTAATAGTTACATTGTAGCTATTTTAGGATTTATATTTATTTTACAGGCAACTTTGTATTTATTTTAACTAGATACAATAGTTATTAAATAGTTAATAACTATTTAGGGTTATACCTAGCTAAAATAAATACAAATTTACCCGTAAAATAAATCCTAACCTAAGTTACAATTACACCTAACACTACACTATCATTAAATTAATTAAATAAATGAATCCTATTTAAAACTAAATACTTACCTGTAAAATAAACCCTAATATAGCTACAATATAACTAATAGTTACATTGTAGCTATTTTAGGATTTATATTTATTTTACAGGCAACTTTGTATTTATTTTAACTAGGTACAATAGTTATTAAATAGTTATTGACTATTTAATAGCTACCTAGTTAAAATAATTACAGAATTACCTGTAAAATAAATCCTAACCTAAGTAACAATTAAACCTAACACTACACTATCATTAAATAATTTAAATAAATTAACTACAAGTACCTACAATTAAATACAATTAAATAAACTAAACTAAAGTACAAAAAACCACCCCACTAAATTACAAAAAATAAAAAAATATTACAAGAATTTTAAACTAATTACACCTAATCTAAGCCCCCTAATAAAATAACAAAGCCCCCCAAAATAAAAAAAATGCCCTACCCTATAGTAAATTACAAAAGTTAACAGCTCTATTACCTTACCAGCCCTTAAAAGGGCCTTTTGTGGGGCATGCCCCAAAGAAAACACAATACCCCCCCCCATTACAACCCACCACCCACATACCCCTACTCTAACCCAAACCCCCCTTAAATAAACCTAACACTACCACCCTGAAGATCTCCCTACCTTGAGTCATGTTCACCCAGCCGGGCCGAAGTCTTCATCCAATGGGGCAGAAGAGGACATCCAGACCGGCAGAAGACTTCATCCAAGCGTGGCAAGAAGAGGTCTTCCATCCATCAGAAGTCTTCATCCAGGCGGCATCTTCTATCTTCATCCATCCGGAGCAGAGCAGCAGCATCCTGAAGACATCTGACGTGGAGCATCCTATTCTTTCTTGATCCGACGACTAAATGACTGTACCTTTAAGTGATGTCATCCAAGATGGCATCCCTTGAATTCCGATTGGCTGATAGGATTCTATCAGCCAATCGGAATTAAGGTAGGAAAAATCTGATTGGCTGATTCAATCAGCCAATCAGATTCAAGTTCAATCCGATTGGCTGATCCAATCAGCCAATCAGATTGAGCTCGCATTCTATTGGCTGATCGGAACAGCAGGTCTGGATGTCCTCTTCTGCCCCATCGGATGAAGACTTTGGCCCGGCTGGGTGAACACGACTCAAGGTAGGGAGATCTTCAGGGGGGTAGTGTTAGGTTTATTTAAGGGGGGTTTGGGTTAGAGTAGGGGTATGTGGGTGGTGGGTTGTAATGTGGGGGGGGGGGGTATTGTGTTTTTTTTTTACAGGCAAAAGAGCTGTTTTTTTGGGGCATGCCCCGCAAAAAGCCCTTTTAAGGGCTGGTAAGGTAATAGAGCTGTGAACTTTTGTAATTTAGTATAGGGTAGGGCATTTTTTTATTTTTGGGGGCTTTGTTATTTTATTAGGGGGCTTAGATTAGGTATAATTAGTTTAAAATTCTTGTAATATTTTTTTATTTTTTGTAATTTAGTGGGTTTTTTTTTAATTTAGTGTTTGTTTTTTGTACTTTAGTTTAGTTTATTTAATTGTATTTAATTGTAGGTACTTGTAGTTAATTTATTTAATTTATTTAATGATAGTGTAGTGTTAGGTTTAATTGTAACTTAGGTTAGGATTTATTTTACAGGTAATTTTGTAATTATTTTAACTAGGTAGCTATTAAATAGTCAATAACTATTTAATAGCTATTGTACCTTGTTAAAATAAATACAAAGTTGCCTGTAAAATAAATATAAATCCTAAAATAGCTACAATGTAACTATTAGTTATATTGTAGCTATATTAGGGGTTATTTTACAGGTAAGTATTTCGTTTTAAATAGGATTTATTTATTTAATTAATTTAATGATAGTGTAGTGTTAGGTGTAATTGTAACGTAGGTTAGGATTTATTGTACAGGTAAATTTGTATTTATTTTAGCTAGGTAGTTATTAAATAGTTATTAACTATTTAATAACTATTGTACCTAGTTAAAATAAATACAAAGTTGCCTGTAAAATAAATATAAATCCTAAAATAGCTACAATGTAACTATTAGTTATATTGTAGCTATATTAGGGTTTATTTTACAGGTAAGTATTTAGTTTTAAATAGGATTCATTTATTTAATTATAGTAAATTTATTTCGTTTTATTTAAATTATATTTAAATTAGGGGGTGTTAGGGTTAGGATTAGACTTAGGTTTAGGGGTTAATAACTTTATTATAGTAGCGGCGACGTTGGGGGCGGGAGATTAGGGGTTAATAATTGTAGGTAGGTGGCGGGGATGTTAGGGAGGGCAGATTAGGGGTTAATAAAAAAATTTATAGTGTTTGCGAGGCGGGAGTGCGGCGGTTTAGGGGTTAATAAATTTATTATAGTGGCGGCGATGTCCGGTCGGCAGATTAGGGGTTAATACTTGTAGTTAGGTTGCGGCGACTTTGGGGGGGCAGATTAGGGGTTAATAACTAAAATGTAGGGGTCGGCGATGTTAGGGACAGCAGATTAGGGGTTAATAGCTATAATGTAGGTGGCGGCGATGTCCGGTCGGCAGATTAGGAGTTAATACTTGTAGTTAGATTGCAGCGACATTGGGGGGGCAGATTAGGGGTTAATAACTATAATGTAGGGGTCGGCGATGTTAGGGACAGCAGATTAGGGGTTAATAGCTATAATGTAGGTGGCGGCGATGTGTCCAGTCAGCAGATTAGGAGTTAATACTTGTAGTTAGATTGCGGCGACATTGGGGGGGCAGATTAGGGGTTAATAACTATAATGTAGGGGTCGGTGATGTTAGGGACAGCAGATTAGGGGTTAATAGCTATAATGTAGGTGGCGGCGATGTCCGGTCAGCAGATTAGGAGTTAATACTTGTAGTTAGATTGCGGCGACATTGGGGGGGCAGATTAGGGGTTAATAACTATAATGTAGGGGTCGGCGATGTTAGGGACAGCAGATTAGGGGTTAATAGCTATAATGTAGGTGGCGGCGATGTCCGGTCAGCAGATTAGGGGTTAATACTTGTAGTTAGATTGCGGCGACGTTGGGGGGGCAGATTAGGGGTTAATAACTATAATGTAGGGGTCGGCAATGTTAGGGACAGAAGATTAGGGGTTAATAGCTATAATGTAGGTGGCGGCGATGTCCGGTCAGCAGATTAGGGGTTAATACTTGTAGTTTGATTGCGACGACGTTGGGGGGGGGCAGATTAGGGGTTAATAACTATAATGTAGGGGTCGGCGATGTTAGGGACAGCAGATTAGGGGTTAATAGCTATAATGTAGGTGGCAGCGATGTCCGGTCGGCAGATTAGGGGTTAATACTTGTAGTTATATTGCGGCGACGTTGGGGGGGGGCAGATTAGGGGTTAATAACTATAATGTAGGAGTCGGCGATGTTAGGGACAGCAGATTAGGGGTTAATAGCTATAATGTAGGTGGTGGCGATGTCCGGTCGGCAGATTAGGGGTTAATACTTGTAGTTAGATTGCAGCGACGTTGGGGGGGGCAAATTAGGGGTTAATAACTATAATGTAGGGGTCGGCGATGTTAGGGACAGCAGATTAGGGGTTAATAGCTATAATGTCGGTGGCGCAGATGTCCGGTCAGCAGATTAGGGGGTTAATACTTGTAGTTAGATTGCGGCGACGTGGGGGGGCAGATTAGGGGTTAATAACTATAATGTAGGGGTCGGCGATGTTAGGGACAGCAGATTAGGGGTTAATAGCTATAATGTAGGTGGTGGCGATGTCCGGTCGGCAGATTAGGGGTTAATACTTGTAGTTAGATTGCAGCGACGTTGGGGGGGGCAGATTAGGGGTTAATAACTATAATGTAGGGGTCGGCGATGTTAGGGACAGCAGATTAGGGGTTAATAGCTATAATGTAGGTGGCGCAGATGTCCGGTCAGCAGATTAGGGGGTTAATACTTGTAGTTAGATTGCGGCGACGTGGGGGGGGGCAGATTAGGGGTTAATAGCTATAATGTAGGTGGCGGCGGTGTCCGGTCGGCAGGTTAGGGGTTAAATAATTTTATTATAGGGTTTGCGATGTGGGCGGGCCTCGGTTTCAAATTCATTCGAATCCGAATAAATCTGAAACAAATTCATTCAAATTTTGCCGAATTCGAATCGATCCGAACCGAAATTCGAAAAGTGCGAATCGATCCGAACCGAAAACTAACTGAATTTTTTAGCCATGCACATATCTAAATAGTACTACTTAACACACCACTCATATCTGGTGGCACAGTAGATTGCATGCGCAGTGCCCCAAATTTGAAGTAGGAGGACCGACCAAGCATCTTTTTCCATCTCCGGTTCCTAAAATCCATGCCATATACACGTCCCCTGATAGGGGGCGTAACAGGTATTAAACTGATCAGAATAGTACTACTTAACACACCACTCATATCTGGTGGCACAGTAGATTGCATGCGCAGTGCCCCAAATTTGAAGTAGGAGGACCGACCAAGCATCTTTTTCCATCTCCCGGTTCCTAAAATCCATGCCATATACACGTCGCCTGGTGCTGCAACTGCCTCTGGGAACCTTACCATGGGTCCCAGACCGCACGTCTTGTATTTCTCTGTCTGGGAAATTATATATCTATCAAATCTATCTATTTATCTATCAAATCTATTTATCTATCGTATCTATCAAATATATATTGCATCTATTGATCTATCTATCTAATCTATGTATCTATCTATCAAATCTATCTATCTCGTGGCCGGACTGTTTTGTGACAGCCATTTGTGTTTCGGCCAAACGTCCGTCGGCCAAATGTCCGTCGGCCAAATGTCCGTCAGCTAAAAGTCCGGCCACGATTGCACGCGCAGTGCCCCAAATTTGAAGTAGGAGGACCGACCAAGCATCTTTTTCCATCTCCCGGTTCCTAAAATCCATGCCATATACACGTCCCCTGATATGGGGCGTAACAGGGATTAAACTGATCAGAATAGTACTACTTAACACACCACTCATATCTGGTGGCACAGTAGATTGCACGCACAGTGCCCCAAATTTGAAGTAGGAGGACCAACCAAGCATCTTTTTCCATCTCCCGGTTCCTAAAATCCATGCCATATACACGTCCACTGGCGCCGCAACTGCCTCTGGGAACCTTACCATGGGTCCCAGACTGCACGTCTTGTCATTCTCTGTCTGGGAAATTATATATCTATCAAATCTATCTATTTATCTATCAAATCTATCTATCGTATCTATCAAATGTATATTGCATCTATTGATCTATCTATCTAATCTATGTATCTATCTATCAAATCTATCTATCGTGGCCGGACTGTTTTGAAACAGCCACTTGTGTTTCGGCCAAATGTCCGTCTGCCAAATGTCCATCGGCCAAATGTCCATCGGCCAAATGTCCGTCGGCTAAAAGTCCGGCCACGATTGCACGCGCAGTGCCCCAAATTTGAGGTAGGAGGACCGACCAAGCATCTTTTTCCATCTCCCGGTTCCTAGAATCCATGCCATATACACGTCCCCTGATAGGGGGCGTAACAGGGATTAAACTAATCAGAATAGTACTACTTAACACACCACTCATATCTGGTGGCACAGTAGATTGCACGCGCAGTGCCCCAAATTAGAAGTAGGAGGACAGACCAAGCATCTTTTTCCATCTCCTGGTTCCTAAAATCCATGCCATATACACGTCCCCTGATAGGGGGCGTAACAGGTATTAAACTGATCAGAATAGTACTACTTAACACACCACTCATATCTGGTGGCACAGTAGATTGCATGCGCAGTGCCCCAAATTTGAAGTAGGAGGACCGACCAAGCATCTTTTTCCATCTCTCGGTTCCTAAAATCCATGCCATATAAACGTCCCCTGGCGCCGCAACTGCCTCTGGGAACCTTACCATGGGTCCCAGACCGCACGTCTTGTAATTCTCTGTCTGCGAAATTATATATCTATCAAATCTATCTATCTATCAAATCTATCTATCTATCGTATCTATCAAATGTATATTGCATCTATTGATCTATCTATCTAATCTATGTATCTATCTATCTATCTATCTATCTATCAAATCTATCTATCTCGTGGTTGTGCAAATGGACTGTTTGTGGTTGTTTGCGGTGCGTTAAACGGGGAGTTTGGTCTGTCACTGTGAAGCGGGCGTAACCCTTACACTACCTGATCGATACAACATCATACCTGATGTTTTAAAGCACGTTATTCCAAACAATTTAGGAATGTTAGGTGATTTATGCCCTTTATTGATTAAAACCAGACTCTGCATCAACTATGTAATTTTCCGTGGTAGTTTTGCCATGGATCCCCCTCCGGCATGCCACAGTCCAGGTGTTAGTCCCCTTGAAACAACTTTTCCATCACTAATGTGGCCAGAAAGAGTCCCTGTGGGTTTTAAAATTCGCCTGCCTATTGAAGTCAATGGCGGTTCGCCCGGTTCGCCTGTTCGCAAACAGTTGCGGACGTTTGCGTTCGCTGTTCGCGAACGGAAAATTTTCAGTTTGCGACATCACTAGTATTGATATATATTTTACAAAAATATCATATATTTAGAAATAAATATTTTAAAATAAAAAGAAAATTTTCTTCTATGTGAAGAACATTGTAATATAAAATTGTAATGTAAAATTTGGGTTTAGCTCTGTTGGTCTAATGCTGTGTCAGGTTAGTGCGCAAGTGATATGTGTTAGCTTGTTTTTTTAAAAACAGAGCGTCATATTGAAACCTATGGGGAGAAAAAGTTAACGTGGTCGCGATATCTGAAGTCCTCGTGCGCTAACTCAGCCAAGTTAAAATGTTAGCAAAAATTAGAGCAACAATTATAATCTGGCAGCATATATATAGTTAATTAAAGAATAGCAGAGTTGCGGGACTTGATCCACAGCAAAGAACATGACATTTACAATCTAAAATAATGTAATAAACTGAAGCATCTCCTAACTAGCATATAAGCAGCACAATGCAGTTCCGCCAGTTAAATCTTCTTATCTATAGGTTTTACCACACAATCTGAAATGAGTATGTTTTGTGAGTTTATCTGTTTGCTTTATAAGACTGAAAGTAGGAGACTTGAGCTTTGTTTAGTTTATTTTATCGTTTTGATTTATTTTTTTGCAACTGGAAATTAAATGAAGGTAACCCTTAAATTTTAAACTTAAAACTCAACACTAGTAATTTGTTATGTATTCCATTCCCAGCATATTAATTCTTTTGACATGTCATTGTTTATACGGTTAACTGACATCTTTAATTAATTATGTTATTGCAGCTAGGTAGAAATGATCGTATAATTATTCCTGTAAACATAATATTTATGTAGGGTTGGGATTATGAGATTTTTTTTTCTGCTACGGTTGGTGCATTACATTAGAAATATGATATTCTTCATGTTTTGAGAAATAACATTAGCAGCCTAGAATCTTTGTTTTTATGAAGCCTGGGGAAACCTCTTCCCAGCTGGAAATTCCCAAAAGACTACAGACCAGTGAGCTGCATATTCCTTTATCCCAAGAGATTCCAAACATATGTTCTTTTAACAAAGTGTACAGTATTACAATATATTTCATGCAATGCATAAAATATGTACTTATAGAGTAATTCATAGTACACACATTCCTGTTATGTATTGCTTAAAGAAGTGATAAAGCTAATGATATCCAGTATAAATATAAATAATTTATCATGCAAAATAAACATTAGAAGATAGTACCTTGAATCTAGATTAATTTCATCCTAAGAGGACAAGCAGTAAGTAAACCCTATCCAGATGATATAGCTTTGCTTAGTATTTGTTGAAATCAAGCCATCTATTTATATATGTATTAAAGCAGGGGTCGCTTTTGGACCTCAGGGACCACTAAACTCACAATTTTTAATGCCGTGGACCACTAGCATGATTTTTTTTAAAAATGTACAAACCTCTATGTGTGTGTGTGTATATATATATATATATATATATATATATATATATATATATATATATATATATATATATATACTGTATATATATATATATATATATATATAAATGCATACATACATACATGCATACACACACATACTGTACATAACTAGAATAACAATAGCTAAGTTTATATTACTGTATGAGATGACAGAACTGAGAAAATACTTCCAAATGACAGATGAAGGGTGATTGCCAACTTTTGAGCTGGAAACAGAGAGGCAGAAAGTGGGGAAAAAAGAATTATATTTAAAAGGACCACAAGACTTCCAAGTTACCTCCCCAATTAGGAATTATTCATAACTACTTATGATCATGGACAGACATTGGAGTCATAAATTAAGATATCAGAAAGCTCTCAATATGGATGTGAGCTAACCACGACTGATGTTACTGGAGATTACTATACTACTGGTGGGATGTGGCTGATCTGCTGGATGGCAATTACTAGAATTCAGGTGGAATGGCTTTGTGCGCAGGAAAATTATTAGAATAAAAAATAATTAATATTTAATTAAAAAAAAAAGAAGAAGATGGAGGATAGGAAGACAAACAGTGATGTAAGTCCATCTGAAGGAATTAGGAAAACTACTACAAAGAGACAGGTAAAGGGAAGAAAGTAAATTAAATATAAGAGAGAAATGTTTTTTTTTTTTAAGATTTTCTTTTTCATATACTTTAATTCCACTATTTCAAGCCAAGACTATACCAACCTCTGCTGGCTTTAGAATGGAAACATCTTTCTCTGAGCAGCACGTCGGGCGGGAGGATTTAAAAATACAATCTAGCTGCGCAAGTTGCACAGTACTACGCAACGTGCGTAGGGAGATTGTAATTTAACTTCTCCGTCGGTTTTCACTGATGTCCAGCCAGGCACTGTAGGGAGTTGCGGCACAACAGGGGTGACACCATCAGAGGAGATTAATTCCTGCTTGATGGTGTCAAGGACCACCAATATCTTCTCGTTGACCACTAGTGGTCCAAGGACCACTGGTTGGAGACCGCTGCTTTAAAGGACCATTAAAGTGATGGTAAATCCTAGTGGTTTTGAAATGCTAGGATTCACCAGTGTTACAAATAAAGGAGACTTTCAGTCATGAAGTATAAAATACGTCATGCTGAAAGTTTTTTTATTTGCTTACTTAGCCCCATAAGCCGCACACGGCAAAACACTATTTTTTCAATGAGATGACATTTCAACCTCTTAGCCAATAGCTGTGAGGCCCAGTTTGCATTATGCTGTATGGCTAGCATGCTATTGGCTAACATCCTCTCCCTTTATTTGCAGCATTTAAAAAACGCTAGGATTTACCATCACTTTAAATACAGTAGAATTACAAAATCAACAAATGCATATGAAAACACGATGCAACAGTACATATAGTGAATTTCAAATGAGTGGTAGATTTTTTTCTAACAAATGTTTACGCTTTCTTCCTTCTTCCTGTCCCTTGTACCATGTGACAGCAATGAATATAAATATATAATTATGTACTGTGAACCTTTGCAAATGCTCAGTAGTAAGGTGATCATCATCCCAAATTTTCCAGGGCAGTCCTGAATTTGTCACAAAATTTTATGGTGTCCCGGATTGTCTAGAATTTGCAAAGTAGACATGTGCACGGCTAAAAAATTTGGTTCGTTTTCGGTTCGGATCGATTCGGACTTTTCGAATTTCGGTTCAGATCGAATCGGATTCGGCAAAATTTGAATAAATTCGTTTCGGATTTATTCGGATCCGAATAAATTCGTTTCGGATTTATTCGGATTTGTCTGAATTCGGTTCTATTCGGTTCCGAAATTCGGTATGTTTTTAGTACACTAACACCCATTTAGTACACTAAGTCACTAACACCCATAAACTACCTATGAACCACTAAACCGAAGCCCCCCCACATCGCAAACCCTATAATAACATTATTTAACCCCTAATCTGCCGATCGGATATCGCTGCAACCTACATTATAACTATTAACCCCTAATCTGCTGTCTCTAACACCGACGACCCCTACATTATAGTTATTAACCCCTAATCTGCCCCCCCCAACGTCGCCGCAATCTAACTACAAGTATTAACCCCTAATCTGCCGACCCGATATCGCCGCCGTCTACATTATAGCTATTAACCCCTAATCTGCTGTCCCTAACACTGCCGACCCCTACATTATAGTTATTAACCCCTAATCTGCCCCCCCAACGTCGCCGCAATCTAACTACAAGTATTAACCCCTAATCTGCCGACCCGATATCGCCGCCACCTACATTATAGCTATTAACCCCTAATCTGCTGTCCCTAACACCGCCGACCCCTACATTATAGTTATTAACCCCTATTCTGCCCCCCCAACGTCGCCGCAATCTAACTACAAGTATTAACCCCTAATCTGCCGACCGCAAATCGTATTAACCCCTAAACCGCCGAACTCCCGCCTCGCAAACACTATAATACATTTTATTAACCCCTAATCTGCCCTCCCTAACATCGCCGCCACCTACCTACAATTATTAACCCCTAATCTCCCGCCCCCAACGTTGCCGCTATAATAAGGTTATTAACCCCTAAACCAAAGTCTAACCCTAACACTAACACCCCCTAACTTAAATATAATTTAAATAAAACGAAATAAATTTACTATAGTTAAATAAATGAATCCTATTTAAAACTAAATACTTACCTGTAAAATAAACCCTAATATACCTGCAATATAACTAATAGTTACATTGTAGCTATTTTAGGATTTATATTTATTTTACAGGTAACTTTGTATTTATTTTAACTAGGTACAATAGTTATTAAATAGTTAATAACTATTTAATAACTACCTAGCTAAAATAAATACAAATTTACCTGTAAAATAAATCCTAACCTAAGTTACAATTACACCTAACACTACACTATCATTACATTAATTAAATAAATGAATCCTATTTAAAACTAAATACTTACCTGTAAAATAAACCCTAATATAGCTGCAATATAACTAATAGTTACATTGTAGCTATTTTAGCATTTATATTTATTTTACAGGCAACTTTGTATTTATTTTAACTAGGTACAATAGCTATTAAATAGTTATTGACTAATTAATAGCTACCTAGTTAAAATAATTACAAAATTACCTGTAAAATAAATCCTAACCTAAGTTACAATTAAACCTAACACTACACTATCATTAAATAAATTAACTACAAGTACCTACAATTAAATAAACTAAAGTACAAAAAACCCCCCACTAAATTACAAAAACAAACAATAAATTACAAAAAATAAAAAAATATTACAAGAATTTTAAACTAATTACACCTAATCTAAGCCCCCTAATAAAATAACAAAGCCCCCCAAAATAAAAAAAATGCCCTACCCTATACTAAATTACAAAAGTTAACAGCTCTATTACCTTACCAACCCTTAAAAGGGCCATTTGCAGGGCATGCCCCAAAGAAAACAGCTCTTTTGCCTGTAAAAAAAACCACAATACCCCCCCCCCCACATTACAACCCACCACCCACATACCCCTACTCTAACCCAAACCCCCCTTAAATAAACCTAACACTACCCCCCTGAAGATCTCCCTACCTTGAGTCATGTTCACCCAGCCAGGGCCGAAGTCTTCATCCGATGGGGCAGAAGAGTACATCCAGACCGGCAGAAGTCTTCATCCAAGCGGGGCAAGAAGAGGTCTTCCATCCATCATACAAGTACCAAAATACAAACAAACACTAAATTACCAAAAATAATAAAATATTACAATAATTTTAAACTAATTACACCTAGTCTAAGCCCCCTACTAGCTATTAATATAGCTACAATATAACTAATAGTTACATTGTAGCTATTTTAGGATTTATATTTATTTTACAGGCAACTTTGTATTTATTTTAACTAGGTACAATAGTTATTAAATAGTTAATAACTATTTAATAACTACCTAGCTAAAATAAATACAAATTTACCTGTAAAATAAATCATAAACTAAGTTACAATTACACCTAACACTACACTATCATTAAATTAATTAAATAAATGAATCCTATTTAAAACTAAATACTTACCTGTAAAATAAACCCTAATATAGCTACAATATAACTAATAGTTACATTGTAGCTATTTTAGCATTTATATTTATTTTACAGGCAACTTTGTATTTATTTTAACTAGGTTCAATAGCTATTAAATAGATATTAACTATTTAATAGCTACCTAGTTAAAATAATTACAAAATTACCTGTAAAATAAATCCTAACCTAAGTTACAATTAAACCTAACACTACACTATCTTTAAATAAATTAACTACAAGTACCTACAATTAAATACAATTAAATAAACTAAACTAAAGTACAAAAACCCCCACTAAATTACAAAAAATAAAAAAATATTACAAGAATTTTAAACTAATTACACCTAATCTAAGCCCCCTAATAAAATAACAAAGCCCCCCAAAATAAAAAAAAATGACCTACCCTATACTAAATTACAAAAGTTAACAAATCTATTACCTTACCAGCCCTTAAAAGGGCCTTTTGCGGGGGCATGCCCCAAAGAAAACAGCTCTTTTGCCTGTAAAAAAAAAACACAATACCCCCCACATTACAACCCACCACCCACATACCCCTACTCTAACCCAAACCCCCCTTAAATAAACCTAACACTACCCCCCTGAAGATCTCCCTACCTTGAGTCGTGTTCACCCAGCCGGGCCGAAGTCTTCATCCGATGGGGCAGAAGAGGACATCCAGACCGGCAGAAGTCTTCATCCAAGCGGGGCAAGAAGAGGTCTTCCATCCATCAGAAAAGTACCAAAAAACAAACAAACACTAAATTACCAAAAATAATAAAATATTACAATAATTTTAAACTAATTACACCTAATCTAAGCCCCCTACTAGCTATTAATATAGCTACAATATAACTCATAGTTACATTGTAGCTATTTTAGGATTTATATTTATTTTACAGGCAACTTTGTATTTATTTTAACTAGGTACAATAGTTATTAAATATTTAATAACTATTTAATAACTACCTAGCTAAAATAAATACAAATTTACCTGTAAAATAAATCCTAACCTAAGTTACAATTACACCTAACACTACACTATCATTAAATTAATTAAATAAATGAATCCTATTTAAAACTAAATACTTACCTGTAAAATAAACCCTAATATAGCTACAATATAACTAATAGTTACATTGTAGCTATTTTAGCATTTAGATTTATTTTACAGGCAACTTTGTATTTATTTTAACTATGTAAAATAGCTATTAAATAGATATTTACTGTTTAATAGCTACCTAGTTAAAATAATTACAAAATTACCTGTAAAATAAATCCTAACCTAAGTTACAATTAAACCTAACACTACACTATCATGAAATAAATTAAATAAATTAACTACAAGTACCCCAAAGAAAACAGCTCTTTTGCCTGTAAAAAAAAACACAATACCCCCCCCCACATTACAACCCACCACCCACATACCCCTACTCTAACCCAAACCCCCCCTAAATAAACCTAACACTACCCCCCTGAAGATCTCCCTACCGTGTCTTCACCCAGCGGGTCTTCATCCGATGGGGCAGAAGAGGACATCCAGACCGGCAGAAGTCTTCATCCAAGCGGGGCAAGAAGAGGTGTTCCATCCATCAGAAGTCTTGATCCAGGCGGCATCTTCTCTGTTCATCCATCCGGAGCGGAGCGGCAGCATCCTGAAGACATCCAACGCAGAGCATCCTCTTCTTTCTTGATCCGACGACTAAATGACTGTACCTTTAAGTGACGTCATCCAAGATGGCGTCCCTTGAATTCCGATTGGCTGATAGGATTCTATCAGCCAATCGGAATTAAGGTAGGAAAAATCTGATTGGCTGATTCAATCAGCCAATCAGATTCAAGTTCAATCCGATTGGCTGATCCAATCAGCCAATCAGATTGACCTCGCATTCTATTGGCTGATCGGAACAGCCAATAGAATGTGAGGTCAATCTGATTGGCTGATTGGATCAGCCAATCAGATTGAACTTGAATCTGACTGGCTGATTCCATCAGCCAATCATAATATTCCTACCTTAATTCCGATTGGCTGATAGAATCCTATCAGCCAATCGGAATTCAAGGGACGCCATCTTGGATGACGTCACTTAAAGGTACAGTCATTTAGTCGTCGGATCAAGAAAGAAGAGCATGCTCTGCGTTGGATGTCTTCAGGATGCTGCCGCTCCACTCCGGATGGATGAACAGAGAAGATGCCGCCTGGATCAAGACTTCTGATGGATGGAACACCTCTTCTTGCCCCGCTGGGATGAAGACTTCTGCCGGTCTGGATGTCCTCTTCTGCCCCATCGGATGAAGACTTCGGCCCGCTGGGTGAAGACACGGTAGGGAGATCTTCAGGGGGGTAGTGTTAGGTTTATTTAAGGGGGGTTTGGGTTAGAGTAGGGGTATGTGGGTGGTGGGTTGTAATGTGGGGGGGGTATTTTGTTTTTTTTTACAGGCAAAAGAGCTGTTTTCTTTGGGGCATGCCCCCGCAAAAGGCCCTTTTAAGGGCTGGTAAGGTAATAGAGCTGTTAACTTTTGTAATTTAGTATAGGGTAGGGCATTTTTTTATTTTGGGGGGCTTTGTTATTTTATTAGGGGGCTTAGATTAGGTGTAATTAGTTTAAAATTCTTGTAATATTTTTTTATTTTTTGTAATTTAGTTTAGTTTATTTCATTGTATTTAATTGTAGGTACTTGTAGTTAATTTATTTAATTTATTTCATGATAGTGTAGTGTTAGGCTTAATTGTAACTTAGGTTAGGATTTATTTTACAGGTAATTTTGTAATTATTTTAACTAGGTAGCTATTAAACAGTAAATATCTATTTAATAGCTATTGTACCTAGTTAAAATAAATACAAAGTTGCCTGTAAATTAAATATAAATCCTAAAATAGCTACAATGTAACTATTAGTTATATTGTAGCTATATTAGGGTTTATTTTAAAGGTAAGTATTTAGTTTTAAATAGGATTCATTTATTTAATTAATTTAATGATAGTGTAGTGTTAGGTGTAATTGTAACTTAGGTTAGGATTTATTTTACAGGTAAATTTGTATTTATTTTAGCTAGATAGTTATTAAATAGTTATTAAATATTTAATAACTATTGTACCTAGTTAAAATAAATACAAAGTTGCCTGTAAAATAAATATAAATCCTAAAATAGCTACAATGTAACTATTAGTTGTAGCTATATTAATAGCTAGTAGGGGGCTTAGATTAGGTGTAATTAGTTTAAAATTATTGTAATATTTTATTATTTTTGGTAATTTAGTGTTTGTTTGTTTTTTGGTACTTTTCTGATGGATGGAAGACATCTTCTTGACCCGCTTGGATCAAGACTTCTGCCGGTCTGGATGTCCTCTTCTGCCCCATCGGATAAAGACTTCGGCCCGGCTGGGTGAACACAACTCAAGGTAGGGAGATCTTCAGGGGGGTAGTGTTAGGTTTATTTAAGGGGGGTTTGGGTTAGAGTAGGGGTATGTGGGTGGTGGGTTGTAATGTGGGGGGGTATTGTGTTTTTTTTTTACAGGCAAAAGAGCTGTTTTCTTTGGGGCATGCCCCGCAAAAGGCCCTTTTAAGGGCTGGTAAGGTAATAGAGCTGTTAACTTTTTTAATTTAGTATAGGGTAGGGCATTTTTTTATTTTGGGGGGCTTTGTTATTTTATTAGGGGGCTTAGATTAGGTGTAATTAGTTTAAAATTCTTGTAATATTTTTTTATTTTTTGTAATTTAGTGGGGGGTTTTTTGTACTTTAGTTTAGTTTATTTAATTGTATTTAATTGTAGGTACTTGTAGTTAATTTATTTAATGATAGTGTAGTGTTAGGTTTAATTGTAACTTAGGTTAGGATTTATTTTACAGGTAATTTTGTAATTATTTTAACTAGGTAGCTATTAAATAGTCAATATCTATTTAATAGCTATTGAACCTAGTTAAAATAAATACAAAGTTGCCTGCAAAATAAATATAAATGCTAAAATAGCTACAATGTAACTATTAGTTATATTGCAGCTATATTAGGGTTTATTTTACAGGTAAGTATTTAGTTTTAAATAGGATTAATTTATTTAATTAATTTAATGATAGTGTAGTGTTAGGTGTAATTGTAACTTAGGTTATGATTTATTTTACAGGTAAATTTGTATTTATTTTAGCTAGGTAGTTATTAAATAGTTATTAACTATTTAATAACTATTGTACCTAGTTAAAATAAATACAAAGTTGCCTGTAAAATAAATATAAATCCTAAAATAGCTACAATGTAACTATTAGTTATATTGTAGCTATATTAATAGCTAGTAGGGGGTTTAGATTAGGTGTAATTAGTTTAAAATTATTGTAATATTTTATTATTTTTGGTAATTTAGTGTTTGTTTGTATTTTGGTACTTGTATGATGGATGGAAGACCTCTTCTTGCCCCGCTTGGATGAAGACTTCTGCCGGTCTGGATGTACTCTTCTGCCCCATCGGATGAAGACTTCGGCCCGGCTGGGTGAACACGACTCAAGGTAGGGAGATCTTCAGGGGGGTAGTGTTAGGTTTATTTAAGGGGGGTTTGGGTTAGAGTAGGGGTATGTGGGTGGTGGGTTGTAATGTGGGGGGGGGGTATTGTGTTTTTTTTTACAGGCAAAAGAGCTGTTTTCTTTGGGGCATGCCCCGCAAAAGGCCCTTTTAAGGGTTGGTAAGGTAATAGAGCTGTTAACTTTTGTAATTTAGTATAGGGTAGGGCATTTTTTTTTATTTTGGGGGGCTTTGTTATTTTATTAGGGGGCTTAGATTAGGTGTAATTAGTTTAAAATTCTTGTAATATTTTTTTATTTTTTGTAATTTAGTGTTTGGGTTTTTTTGTAATTTAGTGGGGTGTTTTTTGTACTTTAGTTTATTTAATTGTAGATAATTGTAGGTACTTGTAGTTAATTTATTTAATGATAGTGTAGTGTTAGGTTTAATTGTAACTTAGGTTAGGATTTATTTTACAGGTAATTTTGTAATTATTTTAACTAGGTAGCTATTAATTAGTCAATAACTATTTAATAGCTATTGTACCTAGTTAAAATAAATACAAAGTTGCCTGTAAAATAAATATAAATGCTAAAATAGCTACATTGTAACTATTAGTCATATTGCAGCTATATTAGGATTTATTTTACAGGTAAGTATTTAGTTTTAAATAGGATTCATTTATTTAATTAATTTAATGATAGTGTAGTGTTAGGTGTAATTGTAACTTAGGTTAGGATTTATTTTACAGGTAAATTTGTATTTATTTTAGCTAGGTAGTTATTAAATAGTTATTAAATATTTAATAACTATTGTACCTAGTTAAAATAAATACAAAGTTGCCTGTAAAATAAATATAAATGCTAAAATAGCTACAATGTAACTATTAGTTATATTGTAGCTATATTAGGGTTTATTTTACAGGTAAGTATTTAGTTTTAAATATGATTCATTTATTTAACTATAGTAAATTTATTTCGTTTTATTTAAATTATATTTAAGTTAGGGGGTGTTAGTGTTAGGGTTAGACTTAGGTTTAGGGGTTAATAACCTTATTATAGTAGCGGCGACGTTGTGGGCAGGAGATTAGGGGTTAATAATTGTAGGTAGGTGGCGGCGATGTTAGGGAGGGCAGATTAGGGGTTAATAAAATGTATTATAGTGTTTGCGAGGCGGGAGTGCGGCGGTTTAGGGGTTAATAACCTTATTATAGTGGCGGCGATTTGCGGTCGGCAGATTAGGGGTTAATACTTGTAGTTAGATTGCGGTGACGTTGGGGGGCAGATTAGGGGTTAATAACTATAATGCAGGGGTCGGCGGTGTTAGGGACAGCAGATTAGGGGTTAATAGCTATAATGTAGGCGGCGGCGATATCGGGTCGGCAGATTAGGGGTTAATACTTGTAGTTAGATTGCGGTGACGTTGGGGGGGGCAGATTAGGGGTTAATAACTATAATGTAGGGGTCGGCGATGTTAGGGACAGCAGATTAGGGGTTAATAGCTATAATGTAGGCGGCGGCGATATCGGGTCGGCAGATTAGGGGTTAATACTTGTAGTTAGATTGCGGCGACGTTGGGGGGGGCAGATTAGGGGTTAATAACTATAATGTAGGGGTCGGCGGTGTTAGGGACAGCAGATTAGGGGTTAATAGCTATAATGTAGGCGGTGGCGATATCGGGTCGGCAGATTAGGGGTTAATAAAATAATGCAGGTGTCAGCGATAGCGGGGGCGGCAGATTAGGGGTTAATAACTATAATGTAGGGGTCGGCGATGTTAGGGACAGCAGATTAGGGGTTAATAGCTATAATGTAGGTGGCGGCGATATTCGGTCGGCAGATTAGGGGTTAATAAAATAATGCAGGTGTCAGCGATAGCGGGGGCGGCAGATTAGGGGTTAATAAGTGTCAGATTAGGGGTGTTTAGAGACTCGGGGTACATGTTAGGGTGTTAGGTGCAGACTTAGTGTTTCCCCATAGGAAACAATCGAGCTGCGGTGTTAGTTTTTTTTTCAGCAGAAACTCCCATTGTTTCCTATGGGGAAATGCCGAATTTTACCGATCTAATTCGGATTTATTCGGAGATACGGCAGCTATTTCGGATTCATTCGGTAGATTCGGAAGTAGTTTAATTCGGAAATCCGAATCGATCCGAATCTCCGAATTTACCGAATTTTCCGAATTTCCGAATAAATCCGAAACGAACCGCACATGTCTATTGCAAAGTCTGCTCCTCACATTGGAGAACATCCCTACTGAAAATGTAACCCATCGGCAAGCTTAAGAAGGGATGTGGGACAGACTCTTCAAATTCAGGAAAAGGCAGCATAGTATTGACAGCCTGAGAGAGTTCATCCATCTGCCCCCATTCCAGCAGGGCACCGACCCGAGCCCCACGCTTTGCATGCAGTGACTCTGCGCTGGAGTTTCTCTGGGAGGACTAGGAGGGGTACTAGGGCTGCAGCAGTATGTTTGTGGCCTGGTGTACACACCAGGTATTCATTTACCTAGGGGAATTTGTGGCTTGTGGATTCAGCAGATTTGCTTACAGTAAGTACATTTGGTAACTTGAAATTATGAGACATATAAAATGTATTCCCTAAAGCAGGACGCCCTGGCCCAGTTTGAGGACTGTGGGGGAGGCTGCTAATGGGCTGGAGCTGGATGCATTAGCCTCGTAGGGCCCCTTTTAATTTTGTTCATATTTTTGCAATTACTATGACCTCACCCTGTGAATTTGCGTGCATGTGTATTTGTGTGTATGTGTATATTTGTGTGTGTGTATTTGTATGTGTGTGTGTATTTGTGTGAGTGTGTGTATGTGTGCTTGTATTTGTGTGCATGTGTGTGTATTTGTGCATGTGTGTATTTGTGTGCGTGTGAATGTGTTTGTGTGTATTTGTGTGTGTATTTGTATGTGCGTGTGTATATTTGTGTGTATGTGTATGTGTGTATTTGTGCATGGGTGTATTTGTGTGTGATGTGTATATTTGTGTGTGTGTATTTGTGCGCATGTGTATGTGTGTATTTGTGTGTATATATGTGTATTTGTGTGTGTATTTGTGTGCATGTGTATGTGTGTGAGTGTGTATTTGTGTGCATGTGTATGTGAGTGTGTATTTGTGTGTGTATATTTGTGTGCATGTGTATGTGTGTATTTGTGTGTATATGTGTATTTGTGTGTATGTGTGTGTTTTGTGGGTGTGTGTATTTGTATGCATGTGTATGAGTGTGTGTGTGTATTTGTGTGCATGTGTATGTGTGTTAGTGTGTGTTTTTGTATATGTGTGTATTTGTGTACATGTGCATTTGTGTGTGTATTTGTAGGTATGTGTGTTTGTGTATCTGCTGGTGCAACTCCGCCTCTTGCATATTCGCGCCCAATTGGCCGCTAGCAGGATGGTGTGGTGAAAAATCTCTGTCCGCCTCCTCTTTAGACCACTGCTTCATAACTGGTGTTTGGTGAAACACAGGGCTTCAAGCTTCATTCGGAGCTTGATATATATGCCCCTAAATCTTTATTTGGACATTTTGCATGTACAAGTACGTTTTTTCTGTATTGTTGTCTGGCTCTATTTTCTCCCTTTCTCACAATAGTGATCACCAGCAAGTAGATGGTGAAGATTTCCAGGAAGAATTCAAGTGTTTGTATTCTTTTGAATGGCATTCCAAGCCAATATGGCTGCTCAAAGTGGGAAATATTGCAAGCGTTTATATTTTCCTGCAAGATTTCATGCACCAGCCAGAGAGACAACTATATAAGCCTAAACCTCTTGATTTTGAATAGCAGCTTGAATTTTTAAAGTGGATTTTGCCACGAGTTGGCAATTTCAATTGATTTTGAATAAGCACTATAGTGAACAGTTCTAATCTTTCATTTTGACAGATTAATAATGATGAAACATCATGGACACAAGTTACAGAAAAACACAATAAAATGTCCTCCAGATAAAAAGGCTTACCAGCAGGCGTCAGGCCTCTTTCTCTGATAAAAAGGCTTACCTGATAAAAAGGCTTACCAGCAGGTGTCAGACCTCTTTCTCCTTGTGGATTTGAAGAGAGCCTTTTTCATCTCCTGAAGATCATGTTAGGCCACAATGAAATGCACAAAATGCCCAATTGTGCCACTTAAAAGATATAGAGAGTCTACATCTACAAGGGATACAAGCGGATCCACTTCAAGGGAAAGAGAGATAAGTTACTCCCAAACTGATATTGTTCCCTCCTCACTACGACCTACTCAGTCACCATGCTCCCTTCCTCAATCACTAGGCCTTGGCACACACTCGGTTCAGACTGTGGCCATGGGCCCCACCCCTTGCGGTAGAGGAAATCTGGTCATGGGGTCAGTGAGTGAATAAGGACACACTCGCGGATCACCACATCCCGAAGGTGAGTCTGAGTACAGCCTGGTGGGTGGGAGATCAGCCCCAGGAGGCATCAGCGATTTGGCCCAGCAGGGTCAGTCGAGGGAAACAGGCTCTACAGCTCAGAGCAGAGGAAGGCAGGTCACAAGGGGTGGAGCACAGCGAGGGTCCAGAACACAGCACGGCTTGTTAGTAAGGCTTGTGAGCAGGGCCTCAGTTGCTGCTCAGGCACAGCGTGGGAAATATGCATCTGCTGCAGATATTGTGCAGCATGAAACACATACAATATTACTGAATCAACTATTTCTAGAGATGGTACCAATGCAGTGGTCACGCAGCGAGGTACAGCATTACAAATTGACTCAGTCATTACCAGTGATAAGGTGCAGTGAGACATAGACCTCATAATGGCACATGATCAGTACCAAGATAGCTTGGATGAGATGGAGGATGAAACAGTTCAGCAAAGCTTATTAGACACATCCACAGTTTCACATGAGAGAGCTAGTCCACACACGCCTGTTGCTATGGTTACTAGGCACAAGTAGGCAGAAACTTCACAGCCTAGGCAGTTAACATATGCTATCCCCTCAACTTCTAATATGCCATCCACATCACACACACCTGTAGGGGCAGCTGGGGACGCTGACGCTGCTGGGCTTTCTCTCCCACTCCACCAGGGTACTACTGATATGGATGTTATCTCTTTATTGCAGGACTTGGTGAATGATTCATCAAAACAACGCCAGATGGCATCTGTAGATTCCCCAGCTCCAACAGCAACAAACCATAGGGGTGGCGTTAAATCGGCCTTCACTGCCTTTCCAGCCCCATCGATATCCTCTGCTGTTCCGCCACCTAATGGAAGGACAAGCTCACGGTGATTCCTCTGATTTTATACACACACATACAGACATATCAGACACATCCTCAAACTCCAGTTCTGATGATGACGAGGCTTTAGGGCTGGTAACTAAGGGGAACAAGAGAATGTTCCACATGTTTAAAAAGATAATGAATATTTTAACCAAAAACAACCAAATCCAGTAGGGGTGCCAATACCTGCCCCCCCTCAGCCACAGGCCTTACCTTCCCCACAACCAATTGCTAGTCCTGAGGTTATAAATACAGTTACAGCTTGCAGGGTAGTGGTACAGGATGACACATACCTGTGTTTAATACATTCCCTATATATACACTTGAAACAGAAAACAAAAAAATACAGGAAGGCCGATACGTTAACATAGTCGAGCTGTCTATAAAAGCTTGTATACAAAAAGAGCGAATCGAAGACGGCACGGGCCCTAAGCGCATGAAGTGCACTGACATTTTTGACGAGTGGCAGCGCGGTTTCCGTGTACTCACTTCTTGCTACATACAGAAACACCCAAGCCAAGCCTTGGATGTCATAACATATATGGACACAATCCATTGGATTGAGAGAAAACACAACGAGGGAGCTTGGAGAGATTATGATGCTGAATTTAGGCGCAAGATAGATGGGAACCCTTTACGTACATTTGGCTCAACAGACATGCAACTGTGGATCAAAATGGGCACAGAGCGTTCCCCCTCTACTCCCAGTAGTCAGAGACTGGCACAAATTAGATATAGGAAAAAGGGGTAGAGAATACTGGGAATTTCAGCAAAAACAATGCGACAAAGGATCTTCTTGTTCCTTTCGCCAGGCCTGCAGATTCTTTGGTGGCCCCCATGCAGGGGTGGATTGCCAAAGGCGCAGGGAGCTAAACTTAGACAAAACCAATTCTAAGATGCGGGAAAGAGCACCCACCCCTCTTAGAGTGGACATTCTAGAGTATTAACAGAAACTGTGTGACTATTTTAAATTGATCATACATATCATTTTACTTTTATAATCTGCTGAGATTGTCTAGAGTATGGTGGAGAATTTGGGTTTCACTGCCTATAATCCCTATAGGCGTGAGTGATAGCTAAGCTAGAGAATATGTCCGTCTGTTGTTGTAGTAGTTGACGTAGGGGGTAGGGGTTTAGGTATTTTAGAGTGCAGATACTGTTCCCAAGCTAATTGTATATCAATAAAGATATCTTTGTTCCCTAATTCATATGGGCTGTATTCTTATAGTTCAAAGAGTTTGGTGCCCTTATTCTTCCACATCTCCAGTGAGGGGGTTTCTCTAGATCTCCAATTTTTGGCTATAAGAATTTTTGCAATGTTAGTTAAAATCTGAGTGTTTTTGATAATATTTGTGAGTGAGTTTTTGAGTATTATTTAATAGCCATACAGTAGGGTCTGTAGAAAAAGTGGTTTGGAAGATCTTTTCCATTTCTCCAATAATTGTGTACCAGTAGTGATTTATTTGGGAACACCACCACCACGTGGCCCATTCCACTATTTACGCCGCAGCGCCAGCATCAGTTGGAAGAATTAGGAAATAACTTATGCATCTGTCTGGGCGTCAAATACCAGCCATGAAGAATTGTATAGTTCAGTTCTAAGATTGACGCCAAGATGGATGAGGAGGCAATGTTGGAAAGATAATGGACGCTAATTGAGGTAAGATGAGAGAGCGCTCTCTCTCTCTTTCCCAATTTTCAATAGAAACTGGCAGAGAGCGCAGGGGAAGTGGCTTAAATAATTTATATATAATGGATAGTAAATGGTTGAGGAGTGATGTGGATGTATAGAGTTTTTCCAAATTTGTAAGGGATCGTAGCATGTTAGCTGAATGTTTGTGTTTGGTAAGGTAGCTGTGTAGGCATCTGCACTTATACCATTGAGATGCCCATAGGTGTCCCCTCTCTAAGAGTTGCGATTGGGTGCATATTTTTTTCCCCATTTAAGATGTGATGTACATTAATGTCTAAGTGTGGGGGGGGGCTACGCTGGATGTGTTGGATAAAAGTGTTCAGTGAAAATTCAGGGTTATGTATAAGTGAAGTTAGAGGTGATGGGTGAGATGTCATCAATGGGTTGATTCTGTTTGCTCATTCCTAAAATAGCTGGGTTTCTTTTGTGATAAGGTTCACAATGTTTTGTATGGAATGAGAAGCTTGTGTTGCCAAAAAAAACTCACTAAACTAGAGTGGGGGTTAACATTCTTTTCTAATGGGACCCATATTTTGTGGATATGATGCAGTCTCCAGTTCAACAATCTTTGTATATTTAGTGTCTGTATGCCTAGAGGTCAGAGACTCCTAGTCCTGACATGGTAGTTCTATTAATTCTGGGAGGTTTTCTTTTCAATATGTATGAGCTAAATATTCTCTGTATGTTTGGGATATAGTTGGAGGGTATTGGGATAGGCAAGGCCTGTGTGATATATAATAATCTTGGGAAGACATTCATTTTTATACTATTTATGCGGCCTAACCACAAGTGTCGTTTGGAGGACCAGGAGTAGCGATCACGCACTATTGCATTTTTGATGGGGATGTAGTTAATTTTAAACTCCTCCTCAAGGGCTCCCGCCTAGTGTGTTCCCAGATATTTCAGTGATTTTTTACATCATTTGAATGGGCAGTAGGTTTGAATTTCCTCTTCAATGTGTGGTTTGATTAATGAGGAAATTTGTGAGAATGTTAAAGTCTTTAAATTCTGATATTAGGGCCGTGGTGACAGGATTTGTGAGCATGAAGAGTATATCGTCGGCATATAAAGATAATTTGTACTCTGTGTTATCAATGGAAATACCTATGATGTGGTAATTTTGTCTGATCTTTGTCTCTAGTGTTTCAATTAAAGTGCCACTAATTTTTTTTATAGATAATCATGATGCTACATGATTATGGAGACTACATCACTATATGATGGAGGCTAAATCCCACTCGGCTAAGAAAAAATACAAAGTACCCCCAACAGTAAAACCCCCCCACCCAACCAACCCCCCAAAATAAACAACCTAAGTCTAAAAAAAGCTACCCATTGCCCCTAAAGGAGAATTTGTATGGGCATTGCCTTTAAAAGGGCATTCAGTTCTTTTACAAGCCCAAAGCCCTAATCTTAAAAAAAAACAAAAAAAAAAAAACAACTAACACTAATCCCAGAAAAGCCAATAGGATGAGAGCTTCTGAAATCCTATTGTCTGTTCAAATCAGCCAATAGGATTTCAGTAACTCTCATCCTAATGGCTGTTTTGAACAGCCAATAGGATTTCAGAAGCTCTCATCCTATTGGCTGATTTGAATTTGAAGAATCAAATCAGCCAATAGGAATGAAAGGTACGCCATTTTGAAATGGGTACCTTGCTGTCACACCTTAATATTTCTAATAAGTTGAGAATGAAAAAAGTATGTGTTGCTCTTTTGATATGTCTCCTCAGAAAGATGGTTCTCAAACTTGAGGCAGAATAACAGTGAGCAGTTAATGTATGTGGTGAGAATCAGAAATAGATCACATATGTGGTATATTCCTTTTACCTTAGAGCTATAGTCGAGAAGTACAATAACTCTAAGAGTCAAAGAAATGAATTCAAAATCCCAATTCAGCAAAAGGTTTAACTGAGGAATAGGATAAGATAAAGGATTGAGGCTAAATGACGGATGAACTAATGTTCCGTTTTCACACACTCACTCAGCACAGTTTCATACCGCCATGAATTAAATTCACTTCACAATACTTCCCAATATTAGAATTGATTATAAAGTCAGAAGGAACTTTAGGTAACACTTAGCAAGGTATTGCGATACAAAGAAATGAGCTTACCATCGGTAGAATTGGAAATTACAATCTGCAGACCTTCAGCTGACAAGGACCGGGAGACTGGCTTGGCGTGGCTGCGTTAGTTCCGACTGAGCGAGTGTGACTCACATCCGGTTTCGGCGATGCAGCAGGAGCGCTGTGTGCTGAAATTGGTTTTGGTCTGCGGCAAGCTGGAAGCAACAGACAAGGTCAGAAAGTGTCTGAAAATTAGAGTTGCGGGATCTTTAGTGTGAAGCAGGTAATTCCAGGGATACGAATATAAAGTAGTTAGGACCTAAAACAAAGGTTTGATTAGGCAAAGGATTCAGAGTGAAGTTGCTCATAAGAGTTAACATCAATTATCAGGCAGTGAGATGATGACCAAAATGAGGTTAAACAGAGAGATGAGGAAGGTGGGAGGGATATACCTTAAAGGTATATCACACTTGCATTCAACTTCAGTGTACAGCGGTGATTGTTTGAAGAGGATGCTCAACGCAGGATGTCATTGCCGTCCAGGATCGCGCAGCCGGGATGAAGATATTAGACGTCCCAGAGATGGAAGAAGGTGTCGCCGCCTCAATGAAAACTTCTTGCTGCCTGGATGAGGATAGATGACCGAACTTCAGGAACCGTGAGTAGATTTTCTGGGGTTAGTGTTTTTTTTGTTTTTTTGGGGGGTGTTTTTTTTTAAGATTAGGGCTTTGGGCTTGTAAAAGAGCCGAATGCCCTTTAAAGGGCAGTAAAAGATCTGAATGCCCTTTTAAGGGCAATGCCCATAGAAATGTCCCTTTAGGGGCAATGGGTAGCATAATTTTTTTTTAGACTTAGGGTTTTTATTTTGGGTGGTGGGTTTTACTGTTGGGGGGACTTTGTATTTTTTTCCAGGCAATGCCCTACAAAAGGCTCTTTTAAGTGCTATTGGTAGTTTATTGTAGGTTAGGGGGTGTTTTTATTTTGGGGGGCTTTTTTATTTTTATAGGGCTATTAGATTAGGTGTAATTGTTTTTATTTTTGATAATTCCATTTATTATTTTTTGTAATGTTAGTTTTTTAATTTTGTTCTTAGTATTAGGTTTTTAAAATGTTTTTATTTAGGTTTTTAATTTGTAGTTTATTTTATTAGAATAGTTATGTTCTTAATTTATAGTTTAATGCTAGTTTTTTTTTTATTTCACAGGTAAGTTTTTATATATTTTAAGATAGTTATATTGTAACTTTTAATTTAAAGTTGGAGGTGTTAGGTCTAGGGGTAAATAGTTAAATTTAGTGTTTTGCGATGTGAGGGTCCGGAGGTTTAGGGGTTGATAGGTTTATTTATTAGTTGCGATGTGGGGGTCTGGTGGTTTAGGGGTTAATAGCTTTATTTAGTGTTGGCAATGTCAGGGAGCGGCGGATTAGGGGTTAATCACTTTATTTAGGTGTCGCGATGTCTGGGGCGACAGATTAGGGGTTTATAACTTATTAGTGTCGGCGATGTCGGAGAGCAGCGGATTAGGGTTAATAACTTATATTAGTATCTGCGATGTCGGGGAGCGGCAGTTTAAGGGTGTTTAGACTAGGGGTTTATGTTAGGGTGCTAGGTTTAAACTTTATTTTCCCTAAAGACATCAATGGGGTTGCGTTATGGCGATCGCCATTAATTGAGTTGGTTAAGGTGAAAAGGTGGATAAATACTGGGTTATCTGTATTACTGGCAGGGAAGGAGTTAATATCTAACTAATGAGGTGGGACTGTCATTAAGCACTGCTTTTAGCCCTTTATAAAATTTCACAGCCAATCTCGATTGCAATACAGATTCCTTTATAAAATAGCTCTATTGATATGATGCTTTCATCATCAGGGCCTAATTGAGAAGTAAGGAAGTAGTCAACCTACTCAACAGAGGGCCCTGGTGCATTTATTTTGGGCCCCCTCAAAGGTAAAAAAAATACATACTGTTCTGTATGAACAAGATAGATAGATAGATAGATAGATAGATAGATAGATAGATTCTTCTTCTGGAGGAGAGTTGACAGTTCTACTTCCATGAATGAGATCAATCTGTCTGATGATGTGGTCATGGTTCCTTCTTTAATTGAAGACGTGAAGGGGACAGTAGTGCTCCTGATTGTTACACTGCTGCAGACCTACCCCAGGTAGAATTACTATTCACAGCTAAAGGATGTGGGTGCAGCAATGGCAGATGAACAGGCAGGCCCTAGCAGATGAGAAGTTAGTAAGAGATCCTCGGAATCTGGAGATTTTTGGGAACAGGAGGAGACACAGTTGATTTATTGCCTGGAAACTTGTTTTCTGTAATGGAGTTCAAAGAACCTTTGAATACAAGCTTTTTATAGTTTACTTTGAATGTCTGACTGTATCTCATTTTTCATTGGGGTCCCTACGGATGTAAAATACTACCTAACAGACTCAAGTTATGTGCAGTGCTCTGGGGTTGGTTAATTTCTAATGTCTAGTTGGCATCATTATTACTGGGGATGATTTTTTCTTATGTTAAAATATAACAATTTTAAAATTCATAATTCCCCATTTTCCCTTTAAATGTTTTCTCTAATTCCACATCCTTAGGATGATGACTATGAAACTTATAGAATGTGGGCATATTTTATTTTTGAACACTTATCAATGTAGGTATTTCTGCTAATTTGTGTATTTTGTGTTGGGAGAGTCTGTTTGGTCATTATTAGACATCAAAATCATACAGTGTGAATAGTTCTGTTTTATATGAACAATGTGTGACTAGAATGACTTTGCAGTATACCCTGTATAGATTATTTTGTTTAATAATATTGCAGTCTGTATTTATTTTTTTATTTTTATTTTTTAGTCTAGTATAGATGTCATCTTATTTTATTTAAATATACACACTGTGAGGTCTTTACTGTAGAATGTTCTGTTATTTCCCTGTAAATGATTTCTCTAATTCCGCAGGGTTATTGTTATAAGTGCATGCTGATATATTGTATATGTGCCTATATATCTTCCCTTTTATTCAATGGACCCTAAAGTGGACTTTTGATAATTATCACTAAGTTTTACTATGAACGCACTCTGATAATTATGTAAGCGCATTCTAGATTATCATGTTATCCCTTATTAATCACTGGGCCCGAGAATGGCCTTAGTATACAAAAAATATTTAACAGAAATTGTATGAGGTTTATTCCTAGAGTATTTTTTTTTTCTAACAGTGTTTTTACGTTTATCCATCTACTTCATAATGTAACTTCCTAATCGTTAAGCAACTGTATATGTGATGTTTATTTGTATGAGGCACAGCATTTTGCTTTGTTTATCTAACTTTTAAAATCTGATTGATAATTTATATAATTGTGGACACATTTTTGTAAGTTACTCTCTTATATTGGAATTTGTATCTTTATTCTGCTCAAACCTCAAAAAAATGTTTTGAATATATACTGTACATACAGAATATATAATTGCCTGCATATATTTTCTGGCCATTTAAAGGCTGCAATTAAACATCTTGATAAACTATTTCAAGTTCCCATGTCATGTATCAGAGATAGATTCAACAAAACAAAATTTACCTCATTTGTAAAGTACAGGTAGCCCTCAATTTACGCTGGGGTTAGGTTCCAGAAGGAATGGTTGTTAATCGAAACCGTTGTAAATTGAAACCCAGTTTATAATGTAAGTCAATGGGAAGTGAGGAAGATAGGTTCCAGGCCCCTCTCAAAATTGTCATAAGTAACACCTAATACATTATTTCTAAAGCTTTAAAATGAAGACTTTAAATGCTAAACAGCATTATAAACCTGTACATACAGAATATATAATTGCCTGCATATATTTTCTGGCCATTTAAAGGCTGCAATTAAACATCTTGATAAACTATTTCAAGTTCCCATGTCATGTATCAGAGATAGATTCAACAAAACAAAATTTACCTCATTTGTAAAGTACAGGTAGCCCTCAATTTATGCTGGGGTTAGGTTCCAGAAGGAATGGTTGTTAATCGAAACCGTTGTAAATTGAAACCCAGTTTATAATGTAAGTCAATGGGAAGTGAGGAAGATAGGTTCCAGGCCCCTCTCAAAATTGTCATAAGTAACACCTAATACATTATTTCTAAAGCTTTAAAATGAAGACTTTAAATGCTAAACAGCATTATAAACCTAATAAAATAATCACACAACACAGAATATATAATTAAACTAAGTTAAATGAACAAAAATATTTGCTAAAGAGCATTATAAACCTAATAAAATAATCACACAACACAGACTTCACTTGCATTTTTCTGCAAACAGTTCTTTCTATTCATTCCAATCTGGACTAATTTATAGACAGGAAGATCTTATTCCTTTGAAATCTGCTCGATAGCTCAGGTCTGGTTAAACTGATTAATTTCAGCTTACTTGGCTTTGCTGCAACACAAGCACCACCTACTGGCTATTTTAATAAATGCACTGCTTCTCAATGCTTTTCAATAGCAGTCACGTGACTGGAAAAAAAGGTTGTTATTCTGAAACGGTGTAAATTGAACCGTTGTAAAACGAGGGCCATCTGTATATGTGTATATATATATATATATATATATATATATATATATATATATCTGTCATGTCTGTTTTTTTTCCATTTAAAATGAGAAACATTGTATTGTACATACAGGGCACTTGGCCATACGAGAGAAATGTCTGTTCAGGTAAACTGTTCTAATCTACACTCATATCAGGCTGCTGCAAATGCCTATTAACTGTGAGAGGTGTGCATTTAATCAATTCAGGACTTATACATAGTATTTATGTGCAATTAAGTCAAGCATATTTAATCTTGACGGAATCTGGAGATACAAATAACAGGTTGCATGTGCTGCTTTTTAACCTACACAAAAACAGCAAGACTACTTAAAAAAAGACATAAACCACAGGGCCTATGGTTTGTGTTATGTGAATGCAGGATCCTGGGCAAGATTTTTATTTTTTTACAGGGACATTAAATACAAAAGGCTAGATTATAAGTAGAGCGCTGAATTATCGTGGGCAATAAATAATCAGCTATTACAAGTGGCTGCGAGCTTGTGGTAGCAATAAGCATTGATAAAATTAACCAAAGATCAGATATCTGGTTAATTGTATAAATGTGCCCCAAATGGCCCCAAAATACATTGTAGTGTATTTTATTAAAAAATCTACACCTAGATTACAAGTTTTGCGCTATAAATGGTGCAAAATGAATGCAACAAAAGTTGCGTTATTTCACCCATTACAAATTTTTGAAAAGCCGCCATGTGTGTGCGATATGGTGGCGATGAGCTCCATACCGCACAAAATCCAAGCGCTGCTTTGGCGTGCTCATGCACGCTTTCCCCATATACATCAATGGTGAGAGAGTGTTAGAAAAAAAAACACCTGAAGCGCGGAATGCAAAGCTCCATAAGGCAACCCCATTTTTAAACCTAATAGCCTAACATAAACCCCACGTCTGAACACCCCTAATATGCTGCCCCCGACATCACTGACACCTAAATAAAGTTATTAACCCCAATCTGCCGCTCCCGACATCGCTGCCACCAAAATAAATTGATTAACCGCTAATCTGCCGCTCCCGATATTGCTGCCACTATAATAAATTTATTAACCCCTATTCCCCCGCACCCCAACATTGCCCACACTATAATAAAGATATTAACCCCTATTCCGCCTCTCCCTCACATTGCCGCCACTAAATAAAGTTATTAACCCCTAAACCTCTGGTCTCCCACATCACTGCCACTAAATAAATCTATTAACCCCTACACTGACAGCCCCCCACATCGCAAAAAGCTAAACAAAACTATTAACCCCTAAACCTAACAACCTTCTAACTTTAAATTAAAATTACAAGATCCAGGGGGGGCGGAGCCAACAGCCGAGGCAACCAGAAGCATATCTACTAAGCTCCTGGGCCATACTCTAAAAACTTTCAATAAACGGCTTCTCTTAAGCATTATCCTAAGCTATATATGTAGGTGAGAAACTACAGTCCACCTAGTAACTACAGAATCCCTGATTTGTGAAGAATCCTGAAGCGACAACATTGCTTAAAAACCGCCACAGAGGTGAGCTGTCGCGCCAACATGGAAGCGCTGCAAGCATGGGAGCTGAAGACTCAGCAACTTTTGGAGAATCATTATCGTAGCCTTGCGGACGATATATCATCTCTACTAAAATATATATCACAACATAAAAAGGAGACTGAGTCTACTGCCCAGCAATCAATCGCACCTAGAATTCCAGGCAATCAAGCGGGCGGCGCTACAAGCAAGATGGCGGAGAACAGAGCAGTGCTACTGCAGGCCCCTTCTACACAAGGCGCTCACCTTCAGTCTGAAGACATACTGAACCACAGGGTACAGCGTGAAAGTGCCGCTCGAGCCGAGGAGTCAGGTATCCGTAGACAGGGTTCACCACTTGCAGCTCCTGTGTCTACTGGGGTGCAACTGCCATTGCCTGAAGTAACTCACAACGCACAGCATATAGAGACTGACCGCAGAGTAATATCTAAGCCATGCCATACACATGAAGGAGACACGATCACAGCGATGTGCGCTGTGATGAGTGGGGTAAACATAGCACAATATTTGCAAACGGATTTCCCACCTCAGCCCAATCAAGTAAATTCTTGGTCCCGGCACTATATGATAGACCCGGTTATGCCATTAGGAGCGCCTAGATTCATCTGCACAAGGTTGGGCGCCATCACACATGTGCGCAGCAAGGGCCTAGCATCCACACATTGGATTATTCTGGACAAGCTTGGAATTGGTTAGTGAGTGGCAATGCGGCAGATTCTCCAAGTATACTCTGTGTCTTCACAGATTATACATGAACCGATATCATTTGGCCTAAGCTGTGAATAACATTTAACCCATTATGACGATTGAGAGATCTGAAGAATGGGACTTTGGAAAGTATTACAATTGTCTGATAGCCACATATAAACCCCTGTAGACATATAAAACCAAAGCTCAATAATAGTCAAACATGCAAATACTTTATTTAACACCCCCCTGCTTGAATACATAGGCACTTAGATATTGGATATATAGCATCCTAGGGGGTTATGCATAATGTTTTAGTATAAGAATATTTAGCTTATTGATGTACTTTCTAGATATGTTAAGGTTGATTGTTAGCCTGCTCTGACAACATAAGATCAGTGAACCATCTATCCTATTGTATACTATTTACTAGAGTTTTTGATGCAAATGTCTGCACTCTAGATTAACTTTATTGCAGATGCTATATTTTCTTTGTCTTTCTCTTCCTAACAACTGGTTTTTATGAACGGAAATGTAAAGGACCGTTCTGGGACATTGAGACCTTAATACGTTTTGTATCTCACAGTATAACATTATGTATTGTTCTATAACCTCCCACATGCTGTAGCCATCTTAGCAGAGGGATCACTTTCCAAATAGTCTATATTTGGTCACATATCAATGTATACTGCTTTAATGCTTCTCTGCTCAAATATTAAAGGTCTCTGCATGTAGGGGTAATTATAAGCTCACTTGTTTGTATGACAATATTTTACGCTATGCGGCCTATATATACCTGCGACCTCACTTGAGATTGCACGCATCACCGCAAGCACTAATGCATAGTCTCTTTATGTTCCACTAATCTAATCTTAGTCAATGCCGCTTGTAATACATAGCCACATGCAATTTTTATAGCTGCAGCGTTACTACTTTAACTCAGCATTAAGCACTTGTTTATTTGACTTAGTTAGTTAAAATACAGGCTCAGCTTATGTAGAACAATAAATATATTATACCCAGGTAGGCTCCTTAGCCTATACTATCCTTCTGATCGCACTAATGTGGAATATTTATGCAATAGGTTTATATACATGTTTTGGATCTCAGTTGTCAACGTGCTCGACAATTTAGCTAGTTTATATACAAACTCATAACTCTATTTCTCAGGTTTAATGTTTTGTAGATAAGGGGACTCCTAATCATAAATGTAACTGTCTATATTAATGTGGTTATTTATTTGTGACGTCATGCAGCTTTTACAGATGGTACCTGTGGAATGTCATTAATGCTTACCACTTATTTTGTCCCATGGTGTTTTAATATGTAATCCACATATCTGTGTATGGCCATATTAGAGTAGTGACAACTCAATTAACATAGATGTTAGTCTATCTCTACTTATTGTACTATACACTTAAGTGCTTAATACATAGCCTCACCTTAGTTTACTTTCCATTATTACAGTCAGCATATGGCATAAATTTGCACAGATACTACTCCTCTTTTTTAGTGGGATTGTTTATTTTTGTGTATACATATCTATGTGATACCCTGCAGGATTACACAGTTTATTTTCAAAGTTACCAAGTTTTGAACATTGCAAATATTGGAGATTGGTATTATGCCTACATACGAGGTGATAAACTCTTTTCCTTACTATCTACATCCCTCAGAGGAGTTAACCCCTTTTATATTCATACCAACATGCTGTGTAGATTTATATAAATTTGTTTGGAGCCCAGAGCTAACCTATCCCAAAAGCTATCTTGTGAATTGTTGCATTCTTTTACTTAGCCCGCACATGTTCCCTGCCAATAATGATATACTCCCTATGTAGAATTTACTGGTAGCACGAATCTCCGGCTCCAGCTGAGCTCCTCTCCTCCCTTTCCCGCTGGTTTGCTGCCTGCGGGTCATACCCTTACTCCTTTTTCCCACATCGCTTATAGCTAGCATTTCCCCAGGTGAGGAGCTCCCCCAGAAGTTCCCTATATTCCACACTTCCTAATATCCCCGCTCCTGCAGAACTCTACTATGGTCAAAATAAGCCTACCCCCATATTCTCCTGGCCCATAGTTCATAAGTCTTACTGTGATGACAGTGCTAAGCCATCCTAAGCCCTGATAATGCTCCTCTACTAGCTAAGTTTCCTTCAACCTTATAGGTACAATCATATAATTAGAGGGGAAGCTTAATGACAGAGAACACCCTAATCTGCTCTATGATTTAATAGATATAACCTTCCCTAGATAGTTCTTGGGTCCCTCCACTTGAACATTTCTAAGCTCCTAGCTCATACTTTAAAATACTCATACTTATATAAGGCTCCGCCCCCCCCGCCTCTCCACCATCTCCCCTATATGTATAGCGGTGCTTACCCGCTGAATATCCCCCTCCCCCTATATATCTCAGCCCAAGAGTGGCTGACACATAAGCTAAATCTCCACAGCCTGATACCTCTGACTCTGATGTTCTATTAATTGTTTTCTATAGTACTGTGGAGATCATTTGTTAATAATATAACATAAAATTAAGTTATATTCCACCTCGCCTAAACTTTTGCCTATCTTCATATTAAGATTTAATTTGTGATTATATTGTTACATGTGTATTTTTCTAATAATGTCAGTTTATAGACAATGTATTATTTACTCTGATGTAACATTGGCCTCAGGCGAATTTTGTTTGTTAATCTATACTTTAACTTCAATAAAAAAAATATTATTTAAAAAAAAATAAAAAAAAATTACAAGATCCATATCTTAAAATAAATAAAAACTGTCGGCTAGATTACGAGTTGTGCGTTAGGGTAAAAATGCAGTGTTAACAGGTCCTAAAGTTTCCTTTTTATGCCCGCTGGTATTAGGGGCACCGCAAACTTTTTTGGTCTTACCGCAAAACGACTTACGTAAACTTCGTAAAGTCTTTTTTCTATGGGACTTCCATAGCGCTGATATTACGAGTCTGTCCTGGGAGGCCAAAAAGTGAGCGGTACACCCTCTACCGACAAGAGTCCTAACGCATTTAAAAGTCAGTAGTTAAGAGTTTTATGGTACAACGTCGTAACATAAAACTCATAACTAAAGTGCAACATCGCCGACACCTACATTATATTTATTAACCCCTAATCTGCTGCCCCAATGTTGCCGCAACCTACCTACACTTATTAACCCCTAATCAGCTGCCCCCAACATCGCCGCCACTATAATAAACATATTAACCCCTAAACCGCTGCACTCCCGCCTTGCAAACATTAGTTAAATATTATTAACCCCTAATCTGCCAGCCCGAACATCGCCGCCACCTACCTACACTTATTAACCCCTAATCAGTCGCCCCCAATGTCGCCGCCACTATACTAAATGTATTAACCCCTAAACCTAAGTCTAACCATAACCCTAACACCCCCTAACTTAAATATAATTAAAATAAATCTAACTAAAAATTCCTATCATTAACTAAATTATTCCTATTTAAAACTAAATACTTACCTATAAAATAAACCCTAAGCTAGCTACAATATAACAAATAGTTACATTGTAGCTAGCTTAGGGTTTATTTTTATTTTACAGGCAAGTTTGTATTTATTTTAACTAGGTAGAATAGTTATTAAATAGTTATTAACTATGTAATAACTACCTAGCTAAAATAAATACAAACGTACCTGTAAAATAAAACCTAACCTAAGTTACAATAACACCTAACACTACACTATAATTAAATAAATTTCCTAAATTAACAACAATTAAATAAATTTAATTAAATTAGCTAAAGGCTAAAGTACAAATCCCCCCACTAAATTACAGAAAATAATAAACAAATTACAAGATATTTAAACTAATTACACCTAATCTAATAGCCCTATCAAAATAAAAAAAGCCCCCCAAAATAAAAAAAACCCTAGCCTAAACTAAACTACCAATAGCCCTTAAAAGGGCATTTTGCGGGGCATTGCCCCAAAGTAATCAGCTCTTTTACCTGTAAAAAAAATACAAACAACCCCCCCACAGTAAAACCCACCACCCACACAACCAACGCCCCAAATAAAATACTAACTAAAAAAACCTAAGCTCCCCATTGCCCTGAAAAGGGCATTCGGATGGGCATTGCCCTTAAAAGGGCATTTAGCTTTTTTTCTATTGCCCAAATCTAAAACTAAAACCCACCCAATAAACCCTTAAAAAAAACTAACACTAACCCTGAAGATCCACTTACAGTTTTGAAGACCGGACATCCATCCTCAATGAAGCCGGGAGAAGTCCTCAGAGAAGCAGCAAGAAGTCCTCAACGAAGCAGGGAGAAGTCTTCATCAAAGTCGGCAGAAGTGGTCCTCCAGACAGGCAGTAGTATTCTTCCAGACGGCATCTTCTATCTTCATCCATCCGGCGCGTAGCGGGTCCATCTTCAAGACATCCGGCGCGGAGCATCCTCTTCAAACAAAGTCTTCTTCCCGAATGAATGTTCCTTTAAGGGACGTCATCCAAGATGGCGTCCCTTGAATTCCGATTGGCTGATAGAAATCTATAAGCCAATCGGAATTAAAGGTGAAAAAATCCTATTGGCTGATGCAATCAGCCAATAGGATTGAGCTTCAATCCTATTGGCTGATCCAATCAGCCAATAGGATTGAGCTTGCATTCTATTGGCTGATTTTGAGTAATTTAGTGGGGTTTTTTTGTAATTTAGGTAATTGTATTTAATTTAGGTAATGTATTTAATTGTAGTGTAAGGTTAGGTAACTCAGGTTAGGTTTTATTTTAAGGGTAAATTTGTATTTATTTTAGCTAGGTAGTTAGTAAATAGTTAATAACTATTTAGTAACTATTCTACCTTTTTAAAATAAATACAAACTTGCTTGTAAAATAAAAATAAACCCTAAGCTAGATTCCAATCAGCCAATAGAATTTGAGCTCAATCCTATTGGCTGATTGGATCAGCCAATAGGATTGAACCTCAATCCTATTGGCTGATTGCATCAGCCAATAGGATTTTTTCTACCTTAATTCCGATTGGCTGATAGAATTCTATCAGCCAATCAGAATCTAAGGGACGCCATCTTGGATTACATCACTTATAGGAACCTTTATTCGTTGGGTAGTCGTTGTATAAAGAGGATGCCCCGCGTTGGATGTCTTGAAGATGTACCCGCTCCGCGTCGGATGTATGTAGATAGAAGATGCTGTCTGGATGAAGACTTCTGCCCGTCTGGAGGACCACTTCGCCCGGCTTGGATGAAAACTTCTCTCGGCTTCGTTGAGGATTTCGGCCCGGTTGGATGAAGACTTCTGCCGCTTCCTTGAGGATGGATGTCCGGTCTTCAGAACTGTAAGTTGATCTTCAGGGGGTTCGTTTAGGTATTTTTAAGGGTGTATTGGGTGGGTTTTATTTTTAGGTTAGGGTTTGGGCCGCAAAAGAGCTAACTGCCCTTTTCAGGGCAATGCCCTTTTCAGGGCAATGGGGAGCTTAGGTTTTTTTAAATAGTATTTTATTTGGGGGGTTGGTTGTGTGGGTGGTTGGCTTTACTGTTGGGGAGGTTGTTTTTATTTTTTTTTACAGGTAAAAGAGCTGATTACTTTGGGGCAATACCCCGCAAAAGGACCTTTTAAGGGCTATTGGTAGTTTAGTTTAGGCTAGGGTTTTTTTTTATTTTGGGGGGGGGGCTTTTTTATTTTGATAGGGCTATTAGATTAGGTGTAATTAGTTTAAATATCTTGTAATTTGTTTATTATTTTCTGTAATTTAGTGTTTGTTTGTTTTTGTACTTTAGCTAATTCAATTTATTTAATTGTTGTTAATTTAGTTAATTTATTTAATTATAGTGTAGTGTTAGGCGTTATTGTAACTTAGGTTAGGTTTTTTTACAGGTACTTTTGTATTTATTTTAGCTAGGTAGTTATTAAATAGTTAATAACAATTTAATAACTATTCTACCTAGTTAAAATTAATACAAACTTGCCTGTAAAATAAAAATAAACCCTAAGATAGCTACAATGTAACTATTAGTTATATTGTAGCTACCTTAGGGTTTATTTTATAGGTAAGTATTTAGTTTTAAATAGGAATAATTTAGTTAATGATAGGAATTTTTAGTTAGATTTATTTTAATTATATTTAAGTTAGGGGGTGTTAGGGTTAGGGTTAGACTTAGGTTTAGGGGTTAATACATTTAGTATAGTGGCGGAGACGTTGGGGGCAGCAGATTAGGGGTTAATAAATGTAGGTAGGTGGCGGCGATGTTAGGGACGGCAGATTAGGGGTTAATAATATTTAACTAATGTTTGCAAGGCGGGAAAACGGCGTTTAGGGGTTAATATTTTTATTATAGTTGCAGCGATGTTGGGGGTGGCAGATTAGGGGTTAATAAGTATATGTAGGTTGCGGCGACATTGGGGGCGGCAGATTAGGGGTTAATAAATATAATGTAGATGTCGGCAATGTTGGGGGCAGCAGATTAGGGGTTCATAAATATAATGTAGGTGGCGGCGGTGTCCGGAGTGGCAGATTAGGGGTTAAACATTTAATTTTAGTGTTTGCGATGCGGGAGGGCCTCGGTTTAGGGGTTAATAGGTAGTTTATCTGTGTTAGTGTACTTTTTAGCACTTTAGTCATGAGTTTTATGTTACTGCGTTGTACCATAAAACTCTTAACTACTGACTTTTAAATGCGTTAGGACTCTTGACGGGGTAGAGTGTACCGCTCACTTTTTGGCCTCCCAGGACAGACTTGTAATACCGGCACTATGGAAGTCCCATAGAAAAAAGACTTTACAAAGTTTACGTAAATTGTTTTGCGGTAAGGCCAAAAAAGTGTGCGGTGACCCTAAACCTGCAAGACTCGTAATACCAGCGGGCGTAAAAAAAGCAGCGTTAGGACCTGTTAACCCTGCTTTTTACCCTAACGCACAACTCGTAATCTAGCCGCTTATTTTTAAGTATGGGATCCCTTTGGATCACATGCCAATGTTTATTCAATATGTGTTCTATCTTGTGATAGTCATTATTATATTGTGTTATGAACATAAGACCTTTGTTATTTGTGTTTGATGTTATTTGATTCAGTTGTTTTGGTTTACTTTGTAAAATGTTCAACCTATCCAGGTTTTTAACTCTAGTCAATGCTTCATCTAACAAATGTGTTGGGTATCCCTTTACCATAAATCTACTGTATAGTATCTGTATAGTATCTGTATAGTATCTGTATAGTATCTGACTCTGTTCCAAAAATGTTTCTATAGTCGTACAGTTCCTCCTTATTCTTCTGAATTGACTGTATGGTATATTTTGGATTAAGCTTCTATGGTGATTACTCCTGTATTTGAGAAAAATGTTACTATCCACCTCCTTAAAATGTATTTTTATAACTATTGTTTTATCCTCACCCCAACTTAGTACTAAATCTAGGTATTCTATGGAATGATTTTGTATGTTAGCCGTGAAGCTTAAACCCATGTCATTAAGATTCAAGTGGGACATGAACTTGTCTGCAGAATTTTGATCCCCATCCCAAATAAAGATAAGGTCATCAATGTATTAGCCATAGAAGACTAGGTTCGCCCCAAAGCCTGGATGGTAAATATATATTTCTTCAAAAAGACCCATAAAAAGATTTGCAAAGCTGGGGGCAAACCTGGTCCCCATGGCTGTACCTTTGATTTGTAAATAAAAACAGTCCTGATAAATAAAATAATTATGTTTCAAAATGTATTCAATACTTTCTAAAATAAATGATCTTTGTAAATCAGGTAAATACATATCTTGTTCTTAAAAAATGTGAGACAGCTGATACCACTAATGAATGGGTAATATTTGAGTATAAAGAACTCACATTACATGTTATCCAAAGTACATTTCTGTCAATGGTGGATACTTCACTAATACGTTGTATGAGATGAGTACTGTCTCTAATGTACAGGGAGTGCAGAATTATTAGGCAAGTTGTATTTTTGAGGATTAATTTTATTATTGAACAACAACCATGTTCTCAATGAACCCAAAAAACTCATTAATATCAAAGCTGAATAGTTTTGGAAGTAGTTTTTAGTTTGTTTTTAGTTATAGCTATTTTAGGGGGATATCTGTGTGTGCAGGTGACTATTACTGTGCATAATTATTAGGCAACTTAACAAAAAACAAATATATACCCATTTCAATTATTTATTTTTACCAGTGAAACCAATATAACATCTCAACATTCACAAATATACATTTCTGACATTCAAAAACAAAACAAAAACAAATCAGTGACCAATATAGCCACCTTTATTTGCAAGGACACTCAAAAGCCTGCCATCCATGGATTCTGTCAGTGTTTTGATCTGTTCACCATCAACATTGCGTGCAGCAGCAACCACAGCCTCCCAGACACTGTTCAGAGAGGTGTACTGTTTTCCCTCCTTGTAAATCTCACATTTGATGATGGACAACAGGTTCTCAATGGGGTTCAGATCAGGTGAACAAGGAGGCCATGTCATTAGATTTTCTTCTTTTATACCCTTTCTTACCAGCCACGCTTTGGAGTACTTGGACGCGTGTGATGGAGCATTGTCCTGCTTGAAGAAGGTGTCTTCCAGAAAGTGGCAGTAGGACTGGGAGTTGAGCTTGACTCCATCCTCAACCCGAAAAGGCCCCACAAGCTCAGAACTGCACACGCTTCTTGCGACCCTGTTGACTATTTTGAATGAAACGCTTGATTGTTCGATGATCACGCTTCAGAAGCTTTGCAATTTTAAGAGTGCTGCATCCCTCTGCAAGATATCTCACTATTTTTGACTTTTCTGAGCCTGTCAAGTCCTTCTTTTGACCCATTTTGCCAAAGGAAAGGAAGTTGCCTAATAATTATGCACACCTGATATAGGGTGTTGATGTCATTAGACCATACCCCTTCTCATTACAGAGATGCACATCACCTAATATGCTTAATTGGTAGTAGGCTTTCGAGCCTAGACAACATGCATAAAGAGGATGATGTGGTCAAAATACTCATTTGCCAAATAATTCTGCACTCCCTGTATAATGGTAGAGTGGAAACAAATTTTTGTAAAAATTGATCTATGTAATAAGATAAATTATTGGTTAAATTACCAATCCCCACAATGATGGGGTGGCCTGGTGGATGATGGGCATTTTTGTGGATTTTTGGCAGATGATAATAGTGAGCGGTGCTTGGATTCAAATTTTTAAGGAAATCTTTTTCATTTTTATTCAGAATGCCTAATGATGCACCTTTTTCAATAAGTGTCAAATATGTCTGAGAATGTGTAGAAGTTGGGTCCCCTTGTAATATACAATAGTATTCTTTATCACCTAATATTCTATCTGCTTCTTTTAGATTCTTTTAGTATTTCTTGCTAATGCTTAGAGGCTGATAGGTACTTTTTGCTAATACTCAGTGGCTGATAGGTATTTCTTGCTAATCTTTAATTACTTATAGATAATTATTTATAATGCTTAGTGGCTGAAAGGTACTTCTTGCTAATACTCAGTGGCTGAAAGCTACTTCTAGCTAATGCTTAGAGGCTGATAGGTACTTCTTGCTAATGCTCAGAGGCTGATAGGTGCATCTTGCTAATGCTCAGTGGCTGATAGGTACCTCTTGCTAATACTCAGTGACTGATAGCTACTTCATGCTAATGCTCAGAGGCTGATAGGTACTTCTTGCTAAAGCTCAGTGGCTGATAGGTACTTCTTGCTAATGCTCAGTGAGTAATACGTACTTCTTGATAATCCTCATTGGCCTATAGATAATTCTTGATAATGCTCAGTGGTTCATAGGTACTTCTTGCTAATACCCAGTGGCTGATAGGTACTTTTTGCAAATGTTAAGAGGCATATAAATACTTCTTGCTAATGCTCAGAGGCTGATAGATACTTATTGCTAAAGGTCAGTGGCTGATAGCTTCTTCTTGCTAATGCTCAGTGGCTGATAGGTACTTCTTGCTAATGCTCAGTGGCTGATAGGTACTTCTTGCAAATGCTCAGAGTCTGATAGATACTTCTTGCTAATGCTCAGTGGCTATTAGGTATTTCTTGCTAATGCTCAGTGTCTAATAGTTACTTCTTGCTAATCCTCATTGACTTATAGAAACTTCTTGCTAATGCTCAGTGACTATTAGATTCTTCTTGCTAATGCTCAGTGGCTGATAGCTACTTCTTGCTAATGCTCAGAGGCTGATAGCTACTTCTTGCTATTGCTCAAAGGCTGATAGATACTTCTTGCTAATGCTCAGTGGCTGATAGATACTTCTTGCTAATGCTCAGTGGCTGATAGATACTTCTTGATAATGTTTAGTGGCTGATAGGTATTTCTTGCTAATGCTTAGAGGCTGATAGGTACTTCTTGCTAATGCTCAGTGGCTGATAGGTACATCTTGCTAATCTGTATTGACTTATAGATAATTATTGATAATAATTAGTGACTGATAGCTACTTCTTGCCAATGCTTAGTGGCTGGTAGGTACTTCTTGCTAAGGCTCAGAGGCTGATAGGTGCATCATGCTAATGCTCAGTGGCTGATAGGTACTTCTTGCTAAAGCTCTGTTGCTGATAGGTACCTCTTGCTAATACTCAGTGACTGATAGCTACGTCATGCTAATGCTCAGAGGCTGATAGGTATTTCTTGCTAAAGCTCAGTGGCTGATAGGTACTTCTTGCTAATGCTCAGTGGGTGATAGGTACTTCTTGATAATCCTTATTGGCTTAAAGATACTTCTTGATAACGCTTAGTGGTTCATAGGTACTTCTTGATAATACCCAGTGGCTGATAGGTACTTCTTGCTAATGCTCAGTGGCAGATAGGTACTTTTTGCAAATGCTCAGAGGCTTATAGATACTTCTTGCTAATGCTCAGAGACTGATAGATACTTCTTGCAAAAGCTCAGTGGCTTATAGGTACTTCTTGCTAATCCTCATTGGTTTATAGATACTTCTTGATAATGCTCAGTGGCTGATAGGTACTTCTTTCTAATACGCAGTGTCTGATAGGTACTTCTTGCTAATGCTCAGAGGCTGATAGGTACTTCTTGCTAATGCAAAGTGCCTGACAGGTACTTCTTGCTAATGCTCATTGGCTGATAGGTACTTCTTGCTAAAGGTCAGTGGCTGATAGCTTCTTCTTGCTAATGCTCAGTGGCTGATAGGTACTTCTTGCTAATGCTCAGTGGCTGATAGGTACTTCTTGCAAATGCTCAGAGTCTGATAGATACTTCTTGCTAATGCTCAGTGGCTATTAGGTATTTCTTGCTAATGCTCAGTGTCTAATAGTTACTTCTTGCTAATCCTCATTGACTTATAGAAACTTCTTGCTAATGCTCAGTGACTATTAGATTCTTCTTGCTAATGCTCAGTGGCTGATAGCTACTTCTTGCTAATGCTCAGAGGCTGATAGCTACTTCTTGCTATTGCTCAAAGGCTGATAGATACTTCTTGCTAATGCTCAGTGGCTGATAGATACTTCTTGCTAATGCTCAGTGGCTGATAGATACTTCTTGATAATGTTTAGTGGCTGATAGGTATTTCTTGCTAATGCTTAGAGGCTGATAGGTACTTCTTGCTAATGCTCAGTGGCTGATAGGTACATCTTGCTAATCTGTATTGACTTATAGATAATTATTGATAATACTTAGTGACTGATAGCTACTTCTTGCCAATGCTTAGTGGCTGGTAGGTACTTCTTGCTAAGGCTCAGAGGCTGATAGGTGCATCATGCTAATGCTCAGTGGCTGATAGGTACTTCTTGCTAAAGCTCTGTTGCTGATAGGTACCTCTTGCTAATACTCAGTGACTGATAGCTACGTCATGCTAATGCTCAGAGGCTGATAGGTATTTCTTGCTAAAGCTCAGTGGCTGATAGGTACTTCTTGCTAATGCTCAGTGGGTGATAGGTACTTCTTGATAATCCTTATTGGCTTAAAGATACTTCTTGATAACGCTCAGTGGTTCATAGGTACTTCTTGATAATACCCAGTGGCTGATAGGTACTTCTTGCTAATGCTCAGTGGCAGATAGGTACTTTTTGCAAATGCTCAGAGGCTTATAGATACTTCTTGCTAATGCTCAGAGACTGATAGATACTTCTTGCAAAAGCTCAGTGGCTTATAGGTACTTCTTGCTAATCCTCATTGGTTTATAGATACTTCTTGATAATGCTCAGTGGCTGATAGGTACTTCTTTCTAATACGCAGTGTCTGATAGGTACTTCTTGCTAATGCTCAGAGGCTGATAGGTACTTCTTGCTAATGCAAAGTGCCTGACAGGTACTTCTTGCTAATGCTCATTGGCTGATAGGTACTTCTTGCTAAAGGTCAGTGGCTGCTAGATACATCTTGCTAATGCTCATTGACTGATAGTAACTCCTTGCTAATGCACAGTGGCTGATAGGTGCATCTTGCTAATGCTCAGTGGCTGATAGAAACTTTTTGCTAATGCTCAGTGGCTGATGGAAACTTCTTGCTAATGCTCAGTGGCTGATAGATGCATCTTGCTAATGCTCAGTGGCTGATAGATACTTCTTGCTAATGCTCAGTGGCTAACAGGTACTTCTTGCTAATGCAAAGTGACTGACAGGTACTTCTTGCTAATGCTCATTGGCTGATAGGTACTTCTTGCTAAAGGTCAGTAGCTGCTAGGTACATCTTGCTAATGCTCATTGACTGATAGAAACTCCTTGCTAATGCTCAGTGGCTGATAGGTGCATCTTGCTAATGCTCAGTGGCTGAAAAGTACTTATTGTTAATGCTCAGTGGCTGACATGTACTTCTTGCTAATGCTCAGTGGCTGATAGGTACTTCTTGCTTATGCTCAGAGGCTGATAGGTACTTCTTGCTAATGCTCAGTGGCTGATAGGTACTTCTTGCTAATGCAAAGTGCCTGACAGGTACTTCTTGCTAATGCTCATTGACTCATAGGTACTTCTTGCTAAAGCTTAATGGCTGCTAGGTAAACCTTGCTAATGCTCATTGACTGATAGGTACTTCTTGCTAATACTCAGTGGCTGATAGGTACTTTTTGCTAATGCTCAGTGGCTGATGGGTACTTCTTGCTAATACTCAGTAGCTGCTAGGTACTTCGTGCTAATGCTCAGTGGCTGCTAGGTACTTCTTGATGATGCTCAGTGGCTAATAAGTACCTCTTGCTAATGCTCAGTGGCTGATAGGTACCTCTTGCTAATGCTCAGTGGCTGATAGGTACTTCTTGCTAATGCTCAGAGGCTGATAGATACTTCTTGCTAATGCTCAATGGCTGATAGATACTTCTTGCTAATGCTCAGTGTGTGATAGATACTTCTTGCTTATGCTCAGTGGCTGCCACACACTTCTTACTAATGCTCAGTGGCTCATAAGTACTTCTGATAGATACCTCTTGCGAATGCTCAGTGGCTGATAGATACTTCTTGCTAATGCTCAGTGACTGCAACGTACTTCTTGCTAATGCTCAGTGACTGATAGGAACTTCTTGATAATGCTCAGTGGCTAATAGGTACCTATTGCTAATGCTCAGTGGCGGATAGGTACTTGTTGCTAATGCTCAGTGGCTGATAGGTACTTCTTGCTAATTTCATTGGCTGATAGATACATATTGTTAATGCTCAGTGGCTGATAGATACTTCTTACTAATACTCACTGGTTTATAGGTACTTGTTTCTAATGTTCAGTGGCTGATAGGTAATTCTTGCTAATACTCAGTCGCTGATAGGTACTTCTTGTTAATGCCCAGTGGCTGAAAGGTACTTCTTGCTAATGCTCAGTAGCTGATAGGTACTTCTTGCTTTCTTGGGTGAAAGGAATAGTATTACTCTACTCTACTAATATCAGAAAGGCTTTTGCTTTTTAATGTGTTGCACACCAATTTGCAGTGATACAAGTGGTCAGGGATAGGCACAGACAAAGGCTGTGGCGGACATTTTCCAAAGTACAGACCTTAGTGAAGGACACCAAGGTACATTTAAAATTAAAAACATTATTTTATACTGCTTGTTGTTATTATACTGGTGCAGATACCACTGATCCTATAACCAGCCCTCCTCTGGTTAAACCCATGAGCCAGTGTCACTACTGTGTCTTTGTATAGTGCTGGGTGTTATTATACTGATGCAGATACCACTGATCCTATAACCAGCCCTCCTCTGGCTATACCCATGTGCCAGTGTCACTACTGTGTCTTTGTATAGTGCTGGGTGTTATTATACTGATGCAGATACCACTGATCATATAACCAGCCCTCCTCTGGCTATACCCATGTGCCAGTGTCACTACTGTGTCATTATATAGCACTGGGTGTTATTATACAAATGCAGATACCACTGATTCTATAACCAGCCCTCCTCTGGCTATACCCAGGTGCCAGTGTCACTGCAGTGTCATTATATAATGCTGGTTGTTATTATACTGATGCAGATACCACTGATCCTATAACCAGCCCTCCTCTGGCTATACCCATGTGCCAGTGTCACTATCGTGTCATTATAAAGTGCTGGGTGTTATTATACTGATGCAGATACCACTGACCCTATAACCAGCCCTTGTCTGGCTATACGCATGTGCCAGTGTCACTACTGTGTCTTTATATAGAGCTGGATGTTATTATACAGATGCAGATAAACAAAGAGTATTTCACTCAGGCTTTATTTATTCTATAACTTATCACCCAATATCTCTTGACAAGCCACTAACTTTATTCACACTATTATTTAATCAGAAAGAAAAGATATACTAAGGTTGTGGCGGACACTGCAAGGGCTAGTCACGGACACCAGTGTCCGTGTACGGACACCTTGCCTATCCCTGCAAGTGGTGTGGGAAGCTTTGGCATTACTTATAAATCAGTTAAAATCAGCCATAAAAGTAGGCCTCAATTTAAACAATATGGTGGATGTAAGGGGGACTAGATAAGCTAATATAAAAAGATGTGTATTGGGAAATGTCTTTGAGCAAACAAAAGGTAATTTCCCCTATGATCTGCAGATTATGAAAATGCATTTACATAATAATATGCAACAGCTATGTCCTATCTGCCTTCCATAGATGATTAACAACTTGCTGAATACTGAAGTGCCATACAAATTATGTATATTAATGGTAGCACTTCAGTAATGTTACAAAAATATGTGATCCTGGGTGTGGTTGGTACCAGGCATGCAACTCTAGGGGCCCGATCTGTAGTAGATAGATATTTATTTATTTATACTAAATAATAGATAGATATTTATTTATATACTATATTTATGTTTGTGAATAAATATTTACATGGTAACAAATGAGCAGGGTGTGCAAACCTAAAATTGTGATCCCAGGCCTATTGTTCTTGGTTACCCCCTATCAATAGCATTATATAGCATAGTCTCTGTAAATTATTTGGTCACATCCTATAGCACCAGAAGTTTTATAAATTAGTGTGGAAATATTCAGACTAACATGAGTTTACGCATCCAAAGTAGCAAACATCATAAATAAAGTTGTTGATGACATTTACAAATATCTCCCTGCTGGGTAATCTGGACAAACACACTATTAAATATTTATCAGAGAATGCCTATTGGTAAATATCTAGCAGGGTTATGCTATTACATTAAATTGGAGGTATTGATTTGTAGCACATTGATTTTTCCTTCACTTTTAAAAGTAGTGAAATTATACACATAATAAATATCATACATTCATTTTTAATAGTCTAAAGGGGTGCTAGCTAGAATGTTTAAAGGGATATGAAACCCAATTTTTTTTCTTGCTATGTTTATTTAAAAAAACAGGACTATAAACTTAGGATACAGCCTATTTTTGGTTCAGAACACTGGGTAGCGCTTGCTGATTGGTGGCTACATTTAGCCACCAATCAGCAAGCACTAAACAGGTGCTGAACCAAAGATGACCAGGCTCCTAAGCTTACTTTCCTGCTTTTCAAATAAAAATAGAAAAATAAGAAAAATTGATAATAGGAGTAAATTATAAAGTTGCTTAAAATTGCATGTTCTATCTGAATCATTAAGGAAAACACTGGGTTTCATATCACTTTAATAGCATGCAGTAGCAATATAATAGGTATGAACTAATATGAAGAATATGTTATAGTGACTTGTCATTCTAAAATGTTACTTAATATAGAGTTACATTTGTAAACCATTTAATTTTAGTTCATATTTTTTATTTACCAAAACTATGTAGTTTTAAAGGGACAGTCAACACCCGACAAAACATGATCTCATATTATTGAACCCCAAACGAACATCTGCCTGCACCGCATCATTCTGTATTACCTATTTTCTTGTCCTCGTATTCATTCACGATATATGCGTTATTCATCTCTAAATATGGCCGCCTAACTCCTCCCCCTCATCCTTCTTTGCAATCTCTATGCCATTTCAGGCTTGTTCATGTAGGTATGATGACGCTTATTATATGTCATCGTGCATGCGCATTTTTTAAGAACTGACATGAAAAATGCCTTGGTCATATATATATAAAATGCAATATATTTTTAAAAGGCTATAAAGGGGTTAAAACCATTTAAAAGATTGTTTAACTATAGCTATATATGGTCATCTAACTCCTAACAAAATATCAGTAAACAAGTGCCCTAGCTGATTGAAACGTGTCTGTGCTGTGGAGGTGTTGGATCTCCTTTATCCTTTGTTTTATCTTTGGCTTCCGATTTCGCATTTTATGCTTTTACAAACGTTCTGAATAAAGTATTATATTTCTTATCCTTGGAGTGCCGGGATCCTGTTTACTACTATTGATTTATCAAGTCTAAATAGGGGCGAATTTTCTGTTTGCACCCAGCTGACTCGCCTGCAATTGTTAGCGCAGAAGACAGCTGTACTAATGCATATCAAGTGTCATTCCTATACATTCGCGCATGCGCGAAAGTATGTGAATGAGTTTTAAAACTCTGACCGAGGATTGCTTTGTAATTGGCGGATGATTTTAAAGAGAAGGTAGATACGTAACGGTGGGGGGAGTCAGGCAGCCATATTTCGATACAATCAACTCATATATCGTGGAGGATTAGTAGGACAAGGAAATAGGTAACACCAAAGGGATGTGCTACAGGCGGATGTTCGTTTGGGGTTAAAATATATGGGATCATGTTTTGTTGGGTTTTGACTGTCCCTTTAAAGCTAGTGACCCTGCACATCTATGTGTTTAAGTGTTTAACCCTAAGAATAAATATATATATATATATATATATATATATGTCTATTAAAAAAAAAAGTGACAGTGTGTGTGACATACAAGATGATGAGTGCCTAGTTGGTGCCCCTTATGTAATTTAAGATAAACTGTAGTAGACGTGGATATACTGACTTTGTGATTATAACTGTCACTTATCTGCCCCTTACTGCTTAGTATAAGAATAACAAAATCTTCATTTAGCAAAATATGACAGGGACAGGAATTTGTACAGAGCAGTTTTAGACACAATCTATTTAACTACGTTTTTAAGGACTGAGGCCTAGATTTAGAGTTCGGCGGTAAAAGGGCTGTTAACGCTCCGCGGGTTTTTTTCTGGCCGCACCATAAATTTAACTCTGGTATCGAGAGTTCAAACAAATGCTGCGTTAGGCTCCAAAAAAGGAGCGTAGAGCATTTTTACCGCAAATGCAACTCTCGATACCAGAGTTGCTTACGGACGCGGCCGGCATCAAAAACGTGCTCGTGCACGATTCTCCCATAGGAAACAATGGGGCTGTTTGAGCTGAAAAAAACAGCGTTCAGCTCCTAACGCAGCCCCATTGTTTCCTATGGGGAAACACCTCCTAAGTCTGCACCTAACACCCTAACATGTACCCCGAGTCTAAACACCCCTAACCTTACACTTATTAACCCCTAATCTGCCGCCCCCGCTATCGCTGACCCCTGCATTACACTTTTAACCCCTAATCTGCCGCTCCGTAAACCGCCGCCACCTACGTTATCCCTATGTACCCCTAATCTGCTGCCCTAACATCGCCGACCCCTATGTTATATTTATTAACCCCTAATCTGCCCCCCACAACGTCGCCGACACCTACCTACACTTATTAACCCCTAATCTGCCGAGCGTCCCTCGAATTCCGATTGGCTGATAGGATTCTATCAGCCAATCGGAATTAAGGTAGGAATTTTCTGATTGGCTGATGGAATCAGCCAATCAGAATATAGTTCAATCCGATTGACTGATCCAATCAGCCAATCAGATTGAGCTCGCATTCTATTGGCTGTTCCGATCAGCCAATAGAATGCGAGCTCAATCTGATTGGCTGATTGGATCAGCCAATCGGATTGAACTATATTCTGATTGGCTGATTCCATCAGCCAATCAGAAAATTCCTACCTTAATTCCGATTGGCTGATAGAATCCTATCAGCCAATCGGAATTCGAGGGACGCCATCTTGGATGACGTCCCTTAAAGGAACCGTCATTCGTCGTCTAGTCGTCGGAAGAAGAGGATGGATCCGCGCTGGAGGTCTTCAAGATGGAGCCGGTCGTCATCGGATGGAAGAAGATAGAAGATGCCGCTTGGAGAAGATGTTTGCCGGTCCGGATGTCCTCTTCTTGCCGGATAGGAGGAAGACTTTGGACCCTCTTCTGGACTTCTTCAGTGGATGTCTAGCCCCCGCTTGGGTTGGATGAAGATCTTGGAGCCAGGACGGATCGGTGAACCTGGCATGGTGAAGACAAGGTAGGAAGATCATCAGGGGGGTAGTGTTAGGTTTATTTAAGGGGGGTTTGGGTTAGATTAGGGGTATGTGGGTGGTGGGTTGTAATGTTGGGGGGGGGGGTATTGTATGTTTTTTTTTACAGGCAAAAGAGCTGAAATTCTTGGGGCATGCCCCGCAAAGGGCCCTGTTCAGGGCTGGTAAGGTAAAAGAGCTTGTAATATTTGTATTTTAGAATAGGGTAGGGAATTTTTTATTTTGGGGGGCTTTGTTATTTTATTAGGGGGCTTAGAGTAGGTGTAATTAGTTTAAAATTGTTGTAATATTTTTCTTATGTTTGTAAATATTTTATTATTTTCTGTAACTTAGTTCTTTTTTATTTTTTGTACTTTAGATAGTTTATTTAATGTTATTTATTTGTAGCAATTGTGTTTAATTAATTTATTGATAGTGTAGTGTTAGGTTAATTGTAGGTAATTGTAGGTAGTTTATTTAATTATTTTATTGATAGGGTAGTGTTAGGTTTAATTATATCTTAGGTTAGGATTTATTTTACAGGTAAATTTGTAATTATTTTAACTAGGTAACTATTAAATAGTTCTTAACTATTTAATAGCTATTGTACCTGGTTAAAATAATTACAAAGTTGCCTGTAAAATAAATATTAATCCTAAAATAGCTATAATATAATTATAATTTATATTGTAGCTATATTAGGATTTATTTTACAGGTAAGTATTTAGCTTTAAATAGGAATTATTTATTTAATAAGAGTTAATTTATTTCGTTAGATAAAAATTATATTTAACTTAGGGGGGTGTTAGTGTTAGGGTTAGACTTAGCTTTAGGGGTTAATACATTTATTAGAATAGCGGTGAGCTCCGGTCGGCAGATTAGGGGTTAATAATTGAAGGTAGGTGTCGGCGATGTTAGGGAGGGCAGATTAGGGGTTAATACTATTTATGATAGGGTTAGTGAGGCGGATTAGGGGTTAATAACTTTATTATAGTAGCGCTCAGGTCCGCTCGGCAGATTAGGGGTTAATAAGTGTAGGTAGGTGTCGGCGACGTTGTGGGGGGCAGATTAGGGGTTAATAAATATAACATAGGGGTCGGCGATGTTAGGGGTAGCAGATTAGGGGTACATAGGGATAACGTAGGTGGCGGCGATTTGCGGTCGGAAGATTAGGGGTTAATTATTTTAAGTAGCTTGCGGCGACGTTGTGGGGGGCAAGTTAGGGGTTAATAGATATAATACAGGGGTCGGCGGTGTTAGGGGCAGCAGATTAGGGGTACATAAGTATAACGTAGGTGGCGGTCGGCAGATTAGGGGTTAAAAATTTTAATCGAGTGGCGGCGATGTGGGGGGACCTCGGTTTAGGGGTACATAGGTAGTTTATGGGTGTTAGTGTACTTTAGGGTACAGTAGTTAAGAGCTTTATAAACCGGCGTTAGCCAGAAAGCTCTTAACTCCTGCTATTTTCAGGCGGCTGGAATCTTGTCGTTAGAGCTCTAACGCTCACTGCAGAAACGACTCTAAATACCAGCGTTAGAAAGATCCCATTGAAAAGATAGGCTACGCAAATGGCGTAGGGGGTTCTGCGGTATGGAAAAGTCGCGGCTGAAAAGTGAGCGTTAGACCCTTTAATCACTGACTCCAAATACCAGCGGGCGCCCAAAACCAGCGTTAGGAGCCTCTAACGCTGGTTTTGACGGCTACCGCCGAACTCTAAATCTAGGCCTGAGTTTCTAAAACAATTTTTTTTCTGCTAGACTGCTTATCTCAGCAAAGTGACACTACTGCTCCTGAACTCCCACACGGCTACTTCTCATCTTTACAAGTCCTACCTCCCAAATAGACATTTCACACACGACAGTGCTAATTAGGTTGTGTTGTAATATTAGGTGAAATTATTAGTAGTTTACTTGTATTTTTAAATCAGCTTTCTTCTGCTTCTTAGCAGCATAGCCCACCTTCAACTACAAAGGTGAGCAGTAATTGTTCAAATAGTTTAGGGACCAAAAATGTCAAACTATGATTAACCATAAAAAGATTAATTTAGCACTAATAAAAAAGCAAAGTCCAATAATATATGTACTCTATACATAAATAATGGATTCTATCCAATATTGTTTTTTTAAAGGTAATTCTATAGAAAAGGTTGTCAGTAGGAGATTGCTGAAATCTGAATAAAGTTAGGCTTATCTCAGCCACAATAAAACATAAAAGTATAGTAAAAACATGTGTGTATTTGTATAGTTCCCGGCTGTCACGCATTTTATGGGATTATCACAGTCTGGCAGCTCGGTTTGCTGTCCCTCCTATAGCTCCATAAGTTAGGTTTTCTGAGGAACATCTGGTCACAACCCTGATCTGCCAACTCTCTACCAAGACTCTAGCCTTGGTTTGCTATAACTACACCCCAGGGGCGCGATCCGATAAAGATCGTAGTTTGCGGCGCAAGCGAGGGAACCCCCGCCGACCGCAGTTTCAGCTCGCAACTTGAGCTATCCTATATACAGCGCCGTCAGAGGCTAAAGTGCCGTAAGTCTAACAAACCAGCGATGTCCAGAAATCTGCGTAATTACAAATTTCTGGAGTCGCCAGTGACTTACGGCACTTTAGAAACTGCCGGCGCCTACAAAACCTGACTAAAGTTATAAAATCACCCGTACTGTCTAACACGCCTCCCAAACATAGCCCGACACGTCTAACCCTCTATCCGCTATCCCCCCTCACTATCCTAACAATAAAATATGTATTAACCCCTAAACCGCCGCTCCCGGATCCCGCCGCCAGCTATATTAAATCTATAACCCCCTAATGTGAGCCCCTACCCCGCCGCCATCTATCTTACCTACCTCCTAAAGTGAGCCCCTACCCCGCTGCCATCTACCTTACCTACCCCCTAAAGTGAGCCCCTACCCCGCCGCCATCTATCTTACCTACCCCCTAAAGTGAGCCCCCTACCCCGCCGCCATCTATCTTACCTACCCCCTAAAGTGAGCCCCTACCCCGCTGCCATCTACCTTACCTACCCCCTAAAGTGAGCCCCCTACCTCGCCGCCATCTATCTTATCTACCCCCTAAAGTGAGCCCCTACCCCGCCGCCATCTATCTTACCTACCCCCTAAAGTGAGCCCCCTACCCCGCCACCATCTACCTTACCTACCCCCTAAAGTGGGCCCCCTACCCCGCCGCCATCTACCTTACCTACCCCCTAAAGTGAGCCCCCTACCCCGCCGCCATCTACCTTACCTACCCCCTAAAGTGAGCCCCCTACCCCACCGCCATCTATCTTACCTACCCCCTAAAGTGAGCCCCTACCCCGCCGCCATCTATTTTAAAAATATTAACCCCTAATTTAATCCCCCTACACCGCCGCCATCTATATTAACTATATTAACCCTAATTATATTAGGGTTAATATAGTTATTATATTAAATATATTAACTATATCAACCCTAATTATATTAGGGTTAATATAGTTAATATAGTTATTATATTATATATATTAATTATATCAACCCTAATTATATTAGGGTTAATATAGTTAATATCGTTATTATATTATATATATATTAAGTATAATAACCCTATCTAACTTTAACATCCCTAACTAAATTCTTATTAAAATAGATCTAATTAATATTAATATTATTAATTAAAATATTCCTATTTAAATCTAAAAATTGTAGCTATTTTAGGGTTTATATTTATTTTACAGGTAACTTGGTATTTATTTTAACTAGGTACAATAGCTATTAAATAGTTAATAACTATTTAATAGCTACCTAGTTAAAATAATTACCAATTTACCTGTAAAATAAATCCTAACCTAAGTTACAAATACACCTACACTATCAATAAATTAAATAAACTACAAATATCTAAACTAAAATACAATAAAATAAACTAAACTAAATTACAAAAACAAACACTAAATTACAAAAAATAAAAAAAATACTACAAGATTTTTTAAGCTAATTACACCTATTCTAAGCCCCCTAATAAAATAATAAAGCCCCCCAAAATAAAAAAAATTCCCTGCCCTATTCTAAATTCCTTACCTACCCCTTAAAGTGAGCCCCCTACCCCGCCGCCATCTACCTTACCTACCCCCTAAAATGAGCCCCCTACCCCACCGCCATCTATTTTAAAAATATTAACTCCTAATTTAATCCCCCTACACCGCCGCCATCTATATTAACTATATTAACCCTAATTATATTAGGGTTAATATAGTTAATATAGTTATTATATTATATATATTAACTATATCAACCCTAATTATATTAGGGTTAATATAGTTAATATAGTTATTATATATATTAATTATATCAACCCTAATTATATTAGGGTTAATATAGTTAATATCGTTATTATATTATATATATATTAAGTATAATAACCCTATCTAACTTTAACATCCCTAACTAAATTCTTATTAAAATAGATCTAATTAATATTAATATTATTAATTAAAATATTCCTATTTAAATCTAAAAATTGTAGCTATTTTAGGGTTTATATTTATTTTACAGGTAACTTGGTATTTATTTTAACTAGGTACAATAGCTATTAAATAGTTAATAACTATTTAATAGCTACCTAGTTAAAATAATTACCAATTTACCTGTAAAATAAATCCTAACCTAAGTTACAAATACACCTAAACTATCAATAAATTAAATAAACTACAAATATCTAAACTAAAATACAATAAAATAAACTAAACTAAATTACAAAAACAAACACTAAATTACAAAAAATAAAAAAAATACTACAAGATTTTTTAAGCTAATTACACCTATTCTAAGCCCCCTAATAAAATAATAAAGCCCCCCAAAATAAAAAAAATTCCCTGCCCTATTCTAAATTAAAAAAAGTTCACAGCTCTTTTACCTTCCCAGCCCTTAAAAGGGCCTTTTGCGGGGCATGCCCCAAAGAAAACAGCTCTTTTGCCTGTAAAAAAACCCACAATACCACCCCCCAACATTACAACCCACCACCCACATACCCCTATTCTAAACCCACCCAAACCCCCCTTAAAAAAACCTAACACTACCCCCTGAAGATCTCCCTACCTTGTCTTCACCCAGCCGGCCAGAACTCTTCATCTGATCCGGGCGATGTACAATCAAGCGGCAGAGAAGTCTTCTTCCATCCGGGCGATATCTTCAATCAAGCGGCAGTGAAGTCTTCTTCCATCCGGCGATGTCTTCAATCAAGCGGCAGTGAAGTCTTCTTCCATCCGGCGATGTCTTCTTCCATCCGGCGATGTCTTCAAGCAAAGCGGCATCTTCAATCTTCTTTCTTCGCTCCTCCACCGCGGAGCATCCATCCGGCACGAAGACTAAATGAGGAATGAGGTACCTTTAAATGACGTCATCCAAGATGGCGTCCGTCGAATTCCGATTGGCTGATAGGATTCTATCAGCCAATCGGAATTAAGGTATAAAAATCTGATTGGCTGATTGAATCAGCCAATCAGATTCAAATTCAATCCGATCGGATTGAACTTGAATCTGATTGGCTGATTGAATCAGCCAATCAGATTTTTCTACCTTAATTCCGCTTAGAATAGGTGTAATTAGCTTAAAAATCTTGTAGTATTTTTTTTATTTTTTGTATTTTAGTGGGTTTTTTTTTAGTTTAGTTTAGTTTATTTTATTGTATTTTAGTTTAGATATTTGTAGTTTATTTAATTTATTGATAGTGTAGGTGTATTTGTAACTTAGGTTAGGATTTATTTTACAGGTAAATTGGTAATTTTTTTAACTAGGTAGCTATTAAATAGTTATTAACTATTTAATAGCTATTGTACCTAGTTAAAATAAATACCAAGTTACCTGTAAAATAAATATAAACCCTAAAATAGCTACAATGTTATTTACATTGTAGCTATCTTAGGGTTTATTTTATAGGTAAGTATTTAGATTTAAATAGGAATATTTTAATTAATAATATTAATATTAATTAGATCTATTTTAATAAGAATTTAGTTAGGGATGTTAGAGTTAGATAGGGTTATTATACTTAATATATATATAATATAATAACGATATTAACTATATTAACCATAATATAATTAGGGTTGATATAGTTAATATATATAATATAATAACTATATTAACTATATTAACCCTAATATAATTAGGGTTAATATAGTTAATATAGCTGGCGGCGGTGTAGGGGGATTAAATTAGGGGTTAATTTTTTTAAAATAGATGGCGACGGGGTAGGGGCTCACTTTAGGGGGTAGGTAAGATAGATGGCGGCGGGGTAGGGGGCTCACTTTAGGGGGTAGGTAAGGTAGATGGCGGCGGGGTAGGGGGCTCACTTTAGGGGGTAGGTAAGGTAGATGGCGGCGGGGTAGGGGCTCACTTTAGGGGGTAGGTAAGGTAGCTGGCAATGGTGTAGGGGGATCACATTAGGGGGTTATACTTTTATTGTAGGTGGCGGTGGGGTCCATGTGCGGCGGTTTAGGGGTTAAATACTTTATTAGGGATTGCGGCGGGGGATCGCGGTTGACAGGTAGATAGACATTGCGCATGCGTTAGGTTTATTTAGCAGCTAGTTTAGGGAGTTACGGGGCTCCAATAGACAGCGTAAGGCTTAATACGGCTGCATTTTGTGGCGAGGTGAAAATGGAGTAAGATTTCTCCATTTTCGCCACGTAAGTCCTTACGCTGTATATTGGATACCAAACTGCGCTGGTTTGGTATACCTGCCTATGGGCCAAAAAACTACGGGCGAAAGCAGAAATATACGACCGTAACTTCTAGGTTACGCGATATATAGGATACCAAATCAGTGCAAATTTCGGCGTCGCCGGCTTTTGCGGGCGACGCTGCATATCGGATCGGGCCCCAGATCTCCTGGACTAAACCAAAAACCTCCCCATCACAGATCTTCTCAAAATGTTGGGAGCTATGTGAGAATGACTCTGCTTTAAGTAGAAACATTATACAGGCTTCTATATTGTTTTTCCTGGCAGAGAGAATTGTTTTTCATACCAGGAGTGCTAGAATTCCTGCTGTTATTCTTATGATGACTTGCGTTACAATGTCCGTGTTTATTACTTCTTAATAGCATTCACATCTTTTAACATCTTGTGTTAAGGATAAGGATGCATGTTTTGTTTTTAGAAACATTTAGATATTTTATTTTATACATGTTTACATTGTTAACTTTCTTTTGCTTTATATTAAATAGATAACTATGCTGATCAAACATTCTCCATTAATGGAACATTAAAAGGAAATCAAAGAAAAACAAAGTGGAAAGGGGAGAAACAGGAAGGATGAACTGAATTAATTAAAATGAAATCTCTCAGATTACTGTAAGTGGCAGTGTCATACCTACCAAAATTTTCCAGAGGCAGTCACTCACTGGTGTTTGGTGGGCAGGGCTATAGGGGGATAGACAGGACTGCATAGACAGAATGTTTTTGTTGTAGGAGGGGTTGGGCGGAGTCAGGATGTGTTGAGGGTGGAGCTTCGGCAGCCTCTAGAAACAGTGACATTTAACCTGATGGGTGGAGATGCGGGAGGAACAGTGGGCAGAGAGCCCAGCCTCGACAATCCCACAAGATCTAGAAATCAATCAAATGTGTATTCAAGCAAAGAAATCCAGTACATTTTTTTTGTTTATTTTGGTTTATTTTCATCTAGTCTAGCTCTGAACATTGTGCTTTTTCCATGGCCACTAGGGACTCAGCATACTTATGTTTGCTGCTTTTTAGCATGTTCAGTGCTGGAGTTCATTTACATGTAAAATCTGACTAGTTATACCAAAGGAGACAAGATACATATAAATAAGAGGCTTTTCTAGAAGTGCATCACTGGACTGCTTTGAAATAGTAGCCTGAACATTTTGCTGCCAAAATGACAGTTCTAAATGCTTATACACTATTTGTATTCAGATTTGTTTCCAGTGCCACACATAATTGCTAATACATATAATGCATATATAATTTTTTTTTTTTTTTATGTCCTTCTTTTAAAATCTGCAATTGAAGTCCTAAAAATAAAGTAAAAAATTAAATCAGCTGTATCTTTTGATCTGCGTCTCTGCAGTTATAAAAAAAGATTATAGTTTAAGATACATGTACTGTATAATAAGATTCTGTTTGTTGCTTTCTGCCTCAGGCACTGAAGTAATTTGCAGAGCACATTTTAGTTTTCATTGTTGAAAAAAAAGAAGAATTATATTTCTACATTAGGGAATATATTTGAGAATAAAGTACACAGTCACGCTGGTATACTTTGAATATATACAATTAAAATTCAGGCTTTAAAATAAAACAGATGAAAGCCAAATTAAGGAAAACAATGCTAGAAAAAGATTTTATATATTAATACCTTCACTACCAGGAATTTCAGAGAAAAACTTGCCCAAAATACTGAAGAATTTTTAGCATTTTTGTTATCACTCCATTTAAACAGGAGTAGAGCCTTTATTTATTTTACCTATCAAAACTATGTATATAAATATGTTTTAAAAGACAATGCAAGGTATTGATGTAGGGCCCATTTTGGTATATTTGCTGCTACTGTTACGCTGCCAAATTTGATCATATTAAAAAAATTGTTAACTTTTTCACAAACTTTGGGTTTCACACTTAAATTATTTACACACAACTACTGCTGATCAGCTTTTGAGTATGGCTATCAGCCGAAACGCGTCATCTGAGTTTTGTTGACCCCTTTGTCATTTTACCATACCACTATGTGCTATGTTCTTTGAACTTTTATTGGAATAATTGGAATAAAGGATTGATTTTATATATATTTTCAAGTTGGTGGTCCTGCCTTTTTAGTTTACCTTGTATAGAGTTTAAACATGTTTTTTTAACACGGAAAAAAAAACACATGGCAAATCTATACAATCCTTAAATTAATATGCATTATACAGGAAAATGCATTTCATTTAAACATTATATATACATATACTGCTACTCTAAACTATTAACCCTTTATGCGCCCTCACCCCCAGCACATCCAAACAATGCTATACTATTAACCCCTTCTCTGCCATAACCTATTAACCTAATAACGCCATAACCTATTAATCCCTAAACCACCAATACCTCCCAATGCAAACACTCCCTACCCCATTAACCCCTAAACCACCACAACCCCCCACCGCAAGAAACTCCCCTAACCTGTTAACCTCTAAAACACCACAACCCCCAATGCAAACTAGCCCTACACTACTTAACTACCTAGAAAGGTATGATAACCAATGCCTCTGCTTCTTCTATAATACAGACTTATTCCCTAAACAGGTATACCTCAGAAATATTGTGGGTTAGGTTCCAGACCACCCCAATAAAGTGAATATAGCAATAAAGTGAGAGAGTGCAAAAGATGAAGCAGGAATCCTGGAACGTTAAAAATCATTATTATTATTATTATTATTATTCAAATTCGGATAAAATCCATAACACCAAGACACCGGAACAATAAAAAGCAGGATGGCTTGACTAGTTTCGGCGTGTTGCCGTAATCATAAACCTGCTGTATGCTAGAAAGTGGATAACTTAAAAAGGGTGTACTGCACAGGTATTGGTTAAGTGAATGGAGGAGTAGAACCTCCTATTAAACCCTTCACTCATCATGACTCAATGTTAGATTTAAACAAAATAGTTACAGCAACACAATTTACTTAGGCTTGAACATTATATATATGAGGACTAGGTTATAACACACTAAATGCAAATAGGTAAAGCTTGAGACAATATTCACAAGGAATTCACATGTATAGTTTCTTACATGTATTCTACATATTAAATAATGTAATTATGTTACCTACATTAATCTAGACATAACATAGGGCCAATTCCATATAGTATATGAAAGTTATGGTGTAGATAAAAGATCAAGATCAAGAGAATAGCAGCCAAAGATGTAAATAATGGTATAATGTGTAAAGGGTAACAGTGCAATAAGAATGAACATGACATGATACCTTATTCATATAGATAAAACTATAATCAGTGATATTTATCCAACACCTTATTGGGATATTATATATATATATATATATATATATATATATACTGTCGGATACTTATACCAGAGTTTATCAGAGTATGTAACTAACTATATGTACAATCAGTAATTCAATGCCAATGATTGATAAGATCGAATTCAGAATTGAAACCATCAGGGACCTGGGTTTGCAATTTAAAAATCCAAAAATCTTCCTGTCTGGCCAGGAGCTCATCCTTGTCCCCCCCCACCCCCCCACCCCGGGTGGTTGTCTGATGGTTTTAATTGCCCTCCACTTAAAGCCTCTCACATCCCCCCTTGTGCACCTCAATTAATTGTTTTGATAGAGCAGAGCATAATTTCTTGTTTTTTATATAACCAAGATGCTCACGTATCCTGGTTCGTATGTCTCTGGTGGTCATACCCACATATTGACAATGATGAGAGACACATTCAATAAGGTACACAACATAGGATGTGGAGCATTTCACACATCCTTTAGTTTCAAACGTTTGATTGGTAACGCACAAATAAAACTCTTTTCCCTCTACTATGAAATCACATGCTTTGCACCTGCCCCCCCACACATTTATATGTCCCATGAATACTTAGCCAAGTAGTTGGTTGCTGTTTTTGTGGGAGTTTAGTGGGGGACAGGATATTGCCTAGGGTTAAGTTTCTCGAATATACACATTTAAACCCCTTCTCAACTGTCATGAAACTCCCCTAACCTGTTAATCTCTAAAACACCACAACTCCCAATGCAAACTAGCCCTACACTACTTAACTATCTAGAAAGGTATGATAACCAATGACACTACTTCTTCTATAATACAGACTTATTCCCTATACAGACAGGGCCGCCACTAGAAATTTTGGGGCCCCTAACTTAACCATTGTTCAGCCCCCCCCCCCCCCCCCCTTTGACATGTGCAATTTTTGACCAAGTGACTAAAACGTATATGCACTTTATTCTTAAGTGTAGTCAAACTTGGAAATGTTGTAAAGGTAGTAACACACAAACACAGAATCACACAGACACACTCATACACTGAAACACACACTAAGTATTCACATACAGGCACTCTAGCAAACACGCAAAGAAACACACAAACAATCTCAGACACAGACACCCAAACAGACACTCAACACTTGTTTACATTGACCTGACAAGTAATGAGGTAGACTACAGTTTTGTCAAAAAAGGAGATTTACAAAACAAAATATGGAGTTCTGATTATCTTTTTGTCAAGGAAGATGCCAACTAAATGATGACAACAGCAGTGGCTAAAATGAAGGGCCCTGAACTGCCTAAATAATAATTTAAAGGTTAAATTGGTGACTTCCAGAAAGGTCTCATTAGTCTCAAAGTCTGTAGAAAGATGTGATAATCAGTAGTAAGGTCAAAATGTGCCAAAAAGGAACAGATAATGGACACAGACACACACACACAAACACAAACACAATTGCACATACAAACACAGAAAGAGACAACCTTAGAAAACACACAAAGACATACACACACATACACACACACACACACACAGAGACACCCACAGAAAACACGCAAAGACATAGACACACAGAGAGACAACCACATAAAACACAGAAAGACAAATACACACACACCCTCACTGAGACATCTACAGAAAACACACAAAGACATATACACACTCTCACAGAGACACCCACAAAAAATGCACAAACACACACCCTCACAAAGACACCCTCAGAAAACACACACCCTTACAGAGACATCCACAGAAAACACAGAGACATACACACCCTCACAGAGGCATCCAGAGAAAATACACAAAGACATACATACACACACCCTCACAGAGACACCCATAGAAAAATCACAAAGACATACACACCCACCCTCAAAGAGAGACCCACAGAAAAAAAATACATACACACTCATAGAGACACAAACAAAAGCACAAAGACATAAACATAGACACCCACAGAAACACTCACAGGAGGTCAAATTTCTGCACATTGCATTTCCTAAATCAACAGTGTGTGACATGCATGAAATTAAGAGATTACTTTTTAAAGAATGATATTTGTAAATGTGCAAACAAAAATAATTCTGTGAATTCAAAATTGTACATTATTGATCTGGGTAGATGGCTAGATGAAGAAAAGTACTTTTAAAAGGTTGACTTATGTTTGTTTCCCCCCCATTTTCCACAACCAAGAGCACCACTTCAAATATACGGCTAGATTACGAGTCTTGCGTTATGAGCTGTGAGGTGCTAACATGCAGTTTTTTCTCACTGCTCACTTACTTGGGGAGAGCCAGCTGAGAAAAAGTCTAACTCCTGCCAAAAAGCAGTTTAAAACTCAGTAACGCAACCCCATTGATTCCTATGGGGGAAACACATTTTATGTTTACACCTAACACACTAACATAAACCTCAAGTTTAAACACCCCTAATCTTACACTTATTAACCCCTAATCTGCCGCCCCCTACATCGCCGACACCTACATTATATTTATTAACCCCTAATCTGTCGCTCCGGACATCGCCTCCACCTACATTATACTTATTAATCCCTGATCTGCTGCCCCCAACATCGCTGCCACCTACATTATATTTACTAACCCCTAATCTCCCTCCCCCAATGTCGCCGCAACCTACCTACATTTATTAACCCGTAATCTGCCGCCCCAAACGTTGCCGCCACTATTCTAAATTCATTAATCCCTAAACCTAAGTCTAACCATAACCCTAACACCCCCTAACTTAAATATAATTTAAATAAATCTAAATAAAATTACTATCATTAACTAAATTATTCCTATTTAAAACTAAATACTTACCTGTAAAATAAACCCTAAGCTAGATACAATATAACTAATAGTTACATTGTAGCTATCTTACGGCTAGATTTAGACTTTTGTCGGTAAGGACCCGCGTAGCTAACGCCGTTTTTTTTCTGGCCGCACCAAAAAAATAACTCTGGTATTGAGAGTCCACATAAAGGCTGCGTTAGGCTACGAAATAGGAGCGTAGAGCATTTTTAACGCAGCTTCAACTCTCGATACCAGAGTTGCTTACACAAGCGGCCAGCCTCAAAAACGTGCTCGTGCACGATTCCCCCATAGAAAACAATGGGGCTGTTTGAGCTGAAAAAAAACCTAACACCTGCAAAAAAGCCGCGTTCAGCTCCTAACGCAGCCCCATTGTTTGCTATGCGTAAACACTTCCTACGTCTGCACCTAACACTCTAACATGTACCCCGAGTCTAAACACCTCTAACCTTACACTTATTAACCCCTATTCTGCTGCCCCCGCTATCGCTGACCACTGCATATTATTATTAACCCCTAATCTACCGCTCCGGACACCGTCGCTACTTACATTATCCCTATGTACCCCTAATCTGCTGCCCTAACATCGCCAACCCCTATATTATATTTATTAACCCCTAATCTGCCCCCCACAACGTCGCCTCCACCTGCCTACACTTATTAACCCCTAATCTGCCGAGCGGACCTGAGCGCTACTATAATAAAGTTATTAACCCCTAATCCGCCTCACTAACCCTATAATAAATAGTATTAACCCCTAATCTGCCCTCCCTAACATCGCCGACACCTAACTTCAATTATTAACCCCTAATCTGCCGACCGGAGCTCACCGCTATTCTAATAAATGTATTAACCCCTAAAGCTAAGTCTAACCCTAACACTAACACCCCCCTAAATTAAATATAATTTTAATCTAACGAAATTAATTAACTCTTATTAAATAAATTATTCCTATTTAAAGCTAAATACTTACCTGTAAAATAAATCCTAATATAGCTACAATATAAATTATAATTACATTGTAGCTATTTTAGGATTAATATTTATTTTACAGGCAACTTTGTAATTATTTTAACCAGGTACAATAGCTATTAAATAGTTAAGAACTATTTAATAGTTACCTAGTTAAAATAATTACAAAATTACCTGTAAAATAAATCCTAACCTAAGTTACAATTAAACCTAACACTATACTATCATTAAATTAATTAAATTAAATACCTACAATTACCTACAATTAAACCTAACACTACACTATCAATACATTAATTAAATACAATACCTACAAATAACTACAATGAAATAAACTAACTAAAGTACAAAAAATAAAAAAGAACTAAGTTACAAAAAATAAAAAAATATCTACAAACATAATAAAAATATTACAACAATTTTAAACTAATTACACCTACTCTAAGCCCCCTAATAAAACAACAAAGCCCCCCAAAATAAAAAATGCCCTACCCTATTCTAAATTACTAAAGTTAAAAGCTCTTTTACCTTACCAGCCCTGAACAGGGCCCTTTGAGGGGCATGCCCCAAGAAGTTCAGCTCTTTTGCCTGTAAAAAAAAACATACAATACCCCCCCCAACATTACAACCCACCACCCACATACCCCGAATCTAACCCAAACCCCCCTTAAATAAACCTTACACTAAGCCCCTGAAGATCTTCCTACCTTGTCTTCACCATACCAGGTTCACCGATCTGTCCAGAAGAGCTCCTCCGATGTCCTGATCCAAGCCCAAGCGGGGGGCTGAAGATGTCCATGATCCGGTAGAAGTCTTCATCCAAGCGGGGCAGAAGAGGTCTTCCATCCGATTGAAGTCTTCATCCAAGCGGGGCAGAAGAGGTCTTCCATCCGATTGAAGTCTTCATCCAGACGGCATCTTCTATCGACATCCATCTGGAACGGAGCGGCAGCATCCTGAAGACCTCAGACGCGGAACATCCATCCTGGCCGACGACTGAACGACGAATGACGGTTCCTTTAAATGACGTCATCCAAGATGGCGTCCCTCGAATTCCGATTGGCTGATAGGATTCTATCAGCCAATCGGAATTAAGGTAGGAATATTCTGATTGGCCTGCATTCTATTGGCTGCTCCGATCAGCCAATAGAATGCGAGCTAAATCTGATTGGCTGATTCCATCAGCCAATCAGAATATTCCTACCTTAATTCCGATTGGCTGATAGAATCCTATCAGCCAATCGGAATTCGAGGGACGCCATCTTGGATGACGTCATTTAAAGGAACCGTCATTCGTCGTTCAGTCGTCGGCCAGGATGGATGTTCCGCGTCGGAGGTCTTCAGGATGCTGCCGCTCCGCTCCAGATGGATGTCGATAGAAGATGCCGCCTGGATGAAGACTTCAATCGGATGGAAGACCTCTTCTGCCCCGCTTGGATGAAGACTTCAATCGGATGGAAGACCTCTTCTGCCCCGCTTGGATGAAGACTTCTACCGGATCATGGACATCTTCAGCCCCCCGCTTGGGCTTGGATCAGGACATCAGAGGAGCTCTTCAGGACCGATCGGTGAACCTGGTATGGTGAAGACAAGGTAGGAAAATCTTCAGGGGCTTAGTGTTAGGTTTATTTAAGGGGGGTTTGGGTTAGATTAGGGGTATGTGGGTGGTGGGTTGTAATGTTGGGGGGGGGTATTGTATGTTTTTTTTACAGGCAAAAGAGCTGAACTTCTTGGGGCATGCCCCGCAAAGGGCCCTGTTCAGGGCTGGTAAGGTAAAAGAGCTTTTAACTTTAGTAATTTAGAATAGGGTAGGGCATTTTTTATTTTGGGGGGCTTTGTTGTTTTATTAGGGGGCTTAGAGTAGGTGTAATTAGTTTAAAATTGTTGTAATATTTTTCTTATGTTTGTAGATATTTTTTTATTTTTTTGTAACTTAGTTCTTTTTTATTTTTTGTACTTTAGTTAGTTTATTTCATTGTAGTTATTTGTAGGTATTGTATTTAATTAATGTATTGATAGTGTAGTGTTAGGTTTAATTGTAGGTAATTGTAGGTATTTTATTTAATTAATTTAATGATAGTATAGTGTTAGGTTTAATTGTAACTTAGGTTAGGATTTATTTTACAGGTAATTTTGTAATTATTTTAACTAGGTAACTATTAAATAGTTCTTAACTATTTAATAGCTATTGTACCTGGTTAAAATAATTACAAAGTTGCCTGTAAAATAAATATTAATCCTAAAATAGCTACAATGTAATTATAATTTATATTGTAGCTATATTAGGATTTATTTTACAGGTAAGTATTTAGCTTTAAATAGGAATAATTTATTTAATAAGAGTTAATTAATTTCGTTAGATTAAAATTATATTTAATTTAGGGGGGTGTTAGTGTTAGGGTTAGACTTAGCTTTAGGGGTTAATACATTTATTAGAATAGAGGTGAGCTCCGGTCGGCAGATTAGGGGTTAATAATTGAAGTTAGGTGTCGGCGATGTTAGGGAGGGCAGATTAGGGGTTAATACTATTTATTATAGGGTTAGTGAGGCGGATTAGGGGTTAATAACTTTATTATAGTAGCGCTCAGGTCCGCTCGGCAGATTAGGGGTTAATAAGTGTAGGCAGGTGGAGGCGACGTTGTGGGGGGCAGATTAGGGGTTAATAAATATAATATAGGGATCGGCGGTGTTAGGGGCAGCAGATTAGGGGCACATAAGGATAACGTAGGTGGCGGCGCTTTGCGGTCGGCAGATTAGGGGTTAATAAGTGTAGGTTGCTGGTGGCGACATTGTGGGGGGCAGGTTAGGGGTTACTAAATATAATATAGGGGTCGGCGGTGTTAGGGGCAGCAGATTAGGGGTACATAAGGATAACGTAGTTGGCGGTCGGCAGATTAGGGGTTAAAAAAATGTAATCGAGTGGCGGCGATGTGGGGGGACCTCGGTTTAGGGGTACATAGGTAGTTTATGGGTGTTAGTGTACTTTAGAGTACAGTAGTTAAGAGCTTTATGAACTGGCATTAGCCCAGAAAGCTCTTAACTACTGACTTTTTTCCTGCGGCTGGAGTTTTGTCGTTAGAGTTCTAACGCTCACTTCAGCCACGACTCTATATACCGGAGTTAGAAAAATCCCATTGAAAAGATAGGATACGCAATTTACGTAAGGGGATCTGCGGTATGGAAAAGTCGCGGCTGAAAAGTGAGCGTTAGACCCTTTTTTGAGTGACTCCAAATACCAGAGTTAGCCTAAAACCAGCGTTAGGAGCCTCTAACGCTGGTTTTCACGGCTAACGCCAAACTCCAAATCTAGGCCTTAGGTTTTATTTTTATTTTACAGGCAATTTTGTATTTATTTTAACTAGGTAGAATAGTTACTAAATAGTTATTAACTATTTAATAACTACCTAGCTAAAATAAATACAAATTTACCTGTAAAATAAAACCTAGCCTAAGTTACAATAATACCTAACACTACACTACAATTAAATAAAGTAACTAAATGAAATACAATTAAATAAATTAAATTAGCTAAATCACAAAAAAACACAAAATTACAGAAAATAAAAAACAAATGACAAGATCTTTAAACTAATTACACCTAATCTAATAACCCTATCAAAATAAAAAAAGCCCCCCCCCAAAGAAAAAAACCCTAGCCTAAACTAAACTACCAATTGCCCTTAAAATTGACTTTTGTGGGGCATTGCCCCAAAGAAATCAGCTCTTTTACCTGTAAAAGAAAATATAAACAACCTCCCCAACAGTAAAACCCACCACCCGCACAACCAACCCCCCAAATAAAAGCCTAACTAAAAAAAACTAAGCTCCCCATTGCCCTGAAAAGGGCATTTGTATGGGCATTGCCCTTAAAAGGGCATTTAGCTCTATTGCTGCCCAAAGCCCTAACCTAAAAAATAAACCCACCCAATACACCCTTAAAAAATCCTAACCCCCCGAAGATTCACTTACCGGGAGAAGTCTTCATCCTAGTGGCAAGATGTCCTCAATGAAGCCGGCAGAAGTGGTCTTCCAGACGGACAGAAGTGGTCCTCCAGATGGGCAGAAGTCTTCATCCAGACGGCATCTTCTATCTTCAACCTTCCAACGTGGAGCGGGTCCATCTTCAAGACATCCGTCACGGAGCATCCTCTTCAATCGTCGTCTTCTTTAGATTTATTTTAATTATGTTTAAGTTAGGGGGTGTTAGAGTTAGGGTTAGATTTAGGGGTTAATAAATTTAGTATATTGGTGGCGAGATTGGGGGTTGCAGATTAGTGGTTAATAAATGTAGGTAGGTGGCGGCGATGTTAGGGGCGGCAGATTAGGGGTTAATAATATTTAACTAGTGTTTGCGAGGCGGGAGTACGGCGGTTTAGGGCTTAATATGTTTATTCTAGTGGCGGCGATGTCGGGAGCGGCAGATTAGGGGTTAATAATTTTATTATAGTGTTTGTGATGCGAGAGGGCCTTGGTGTAGGGGTTAATAGGCAGTTTATGGGTGTTAGTGTACTTTTTAGCACTTTACTTATGAGTTTTATGCCACAGCGTTGTAGTGTTAAACTCATAACTACTGACTTTAGAATGTGGTACGAATCTTGATGGGATAGGGTGTACCGTTCACTTTTTTGCCTCCCAGGACAAGCTCGTAATACCGCCGTTATGGAAGTCCCATAGAAAAAAGACTATACACAATTTGCGTAAGTTGATTTGCGGTAAGGCCAAAAAAGTGTGCGGTGCCCCTAAATTTGCAAGACTCGTAATAGCAGCGGTAGTAAAAAAGCAGCGTTATGAGGCTTAACGCTGCTTTTTACTCATAATGCATGACTCGTAATCTAGCCGAAAGTTTGTGAAAAAAGTAAAAAAAAAAAAGTTTTTTATGTGATTGCATTTGGCGGTGAAAATGGTGGCATGAAATATACCAAAATGGGCTGTTTAAATAGAGTGAAAGCAAAAATGCTAAAAATGTTCTTCTCTGAAATTCCTGGTAGCGATGAGGTTAAACAGTAAACATGTAGGGTGACCATTTTTTCCTTAGACACATTATTAAGGCTTACATGTGCAAAGTGCAATATTTCTATTTGTATAACCATTTATTCATAAAAGCACCATCATTTTTATACCACTAATTTGAGGTTTTTTAAAAAATATTTCTGCTTATGACAATATCCATTCTGAGGGGTCGATTTATTTAACTGTTTCCGCGTGAGCCTTCAGACAGCTGCTCCTTAACTTGTCCCCCATCGCTGAGGCGGCGGACAGCAATCATCCCCGCGATTGGCTGCGAATCTGCAGGGGGTGTCATTGCACAAGCATTTCACCAGAAATGCTTGTGCAATGATAAATACCGACAGCGTTTGCTGTCGGCATTTATCGATGATCTGCTACAGTGGATAATGTTCGCCCGCACGTTAATAAATCAGCCCCTGAGTCTGGACATACCTTATTATATCTAAATTGTCAATCACCAAATAGCGAAGCCTAAGCTTCAAGATAGAGAAAGTGCGCTAACAAGCTGAAAGTATACACACCATATAAGGGATTGAAGTTAAAATTTAATAAACATATAGAATAAGATACACAAATATATACACTAAAAATAGGGACGTCTCCCTGTAATGTGAATACAACTGGGAAAAATTCCTAATGAAAAAGCAGGTTAAAACCTATAAATGACGGATATTGCAGATACCAATTATTAATTAATGACATAAAAAAGATATAGCATAAAAATGGTATTAAAAGATATGGCATAACAGTGATGTCATAAAATAAAAATAAAACTAAAAGACAAGCACCAAGTTATTTTATGACATCACTGTTATGCCATATCTTTTAATACCATTTTTATGCTATATCTTTTTTATGTCATTAATTAATAATTGGTATCTGCAATATCCGTCATTTATAGGTTTTAACCTGCTTTTTCATTAGGAATTTTTCCCAGTTGTATTCACATTACAGGGAGACGTCCCTATTTTTAGTGTATATATTTGTGTATCTTATTCTATATGTTTATTAAATTTTAACTTCAATCCCTTATATGGTGTGTATACTTTCAGCTTGTTAGCGCACTTTCTCTATCTTGAAGCTTAGGCTTCGCTATTTGGTGATTAACTTGTATTTGATACATACAGAGATTGTATCTTTAGAGTAGTGTTTAGCAATACCATCCTTTAGCGCGCACTAATCCACCCAATTTGATTTATATCTAAATTGTAGGGCATCTTAAAAGGAATTAAACTCATAGCATATATCAGCATTGAAATAAGAAAATACATGTTTTTATTTTATTTAGCATTTATTTTGCAAGAACAATTTACAAGGTATTACAAAAAGAAAAACAGGTCATCTTGCTGGTGGAATCCATATTCCTGGTCTCCTGTGCTGTGATCAATTAGGTACAGGTGTAAATGAGCTTGAGATCTAAACTAACTAATCACTGTGTAGAATGTTCGAGGCTCAGATAAGTTCTCCCAGACCTAAGTATAATGGAAACAATCCATCATCTCTGGGGGGAAATAGAACATGCATATTTTACAGTAAAAGCAGGCATGATAAATAATGAAAGTATATTGGAATATTGGAGTATTTTCTTAAATAAACATTTTTTTTCATGCAAAACATATTGTCTAGATTACAAGTGGAGCACTAATTTATTGCACGCCCGCAAATGGGCTGGTGGCTGGTTATTGCTATCGCGAGCTCGCAGTAGCAATTAGCGCTTATAAAATTAACCAGAGATCAGATCTCTGGTTAATTTTATAAATGTGTCCCAAATGCCCTCAAAATAGAGTGGTGGGTATTTTATTAAAAAATACAAATTGTAGCATTTTATTTTGTAATAAAATTACTGCACTGAACTAAAAAGTACCTTTATATTGCAGTCTATGGGAACTGTATATATATATATATATATATATATATATATATATATATAAATATATATATATATGTGTGTGTGTGTGTTAATATGTGTAAATACACATATAAACACATAAATATATATATGTATATATTCATAAACATATGTATTTACAATTTGCTGCCAGCGCTGCGCATGACAGTAAAGAGGGGATTTTAATTTCTGCTGTATCTGAATCATAACAGTTTAATGTTAGGAGGGCTATCCCTTTAAGCTATCATTTTAAGATTATATTGATTCAAACATCAATTCGAAATTTAAAATCCTTGTCTAAAACATTACACTGTGTGTCCTAATTAGATATGTGCATGGCGAAAAAATTCGGTTCGGTTCGATTCGGAATTTTTCAAATTTCGGTTTGGATCGATTCGAATTCGGAAAATTTTGAATCTATTCGTTTCGGATTCGTTTCGGATTCATTCGTATTCGAAGAAATTCGGCTGGATTCGGTTCGATTCGGTTCGGTTCGGAAATTCGGAATTTCGGTAAGTGTTAGGTGGGATTAGACTAGTATTATGTACTGTATATTAGGTGTAACCCATAGCAGAGTGATATAACCTAATATACTGTACAATACTAGTGTAATCCATGGCCATCCAAATTTACCGAATAAATCTGAACTAATTCCGATTTATTCGGTAAATTCAGCAGTATTTTAATTCGGAAATTCGGTTCGATCCGAATCTGCCGAATTTTCCGAATTTAATTCTAAATTCACATATACATACTTTCAAAGTATAATACACAATGTAACAAATGGCACTTACAAGTTCTGATGAGTGATCAATGACACAAGTATCGAGCATTTTGATTCAATATTGATAGTTTAAAATGTATATTTGAATCAGATTGGTTGATGTCATAAATCATGTGAATATGCATATTCCAATCAAAAGTGGTTGAAACATTCACTAGTGTGTGGGTTGTTTAGGAGTTTGCGTCATAATTAGTGCGAAAAGTGTTGAGTCAAAATTGGTGCAAGGTGGAGAGTGGGACGTGTATTACATGGCTTAAACATGGTGCACATAGATTTTTCACAAAAAATAAAAAGGAAGTTAGCAATATTATGTTGTGTATGTCATTTGTATCTCTATATCTATTAATGCGTCAGGTTTGGGGCAAAAAATTTCAACAAATTTGTAGAAATAATATTGTCCCCTTGCTTTCTAATGAGAGACAAATTTGTAACATAATCCAAAAGTAGTAATGTATTTTTCATTTTTATCCCTATATCTACTAGTGCACCAAATGTGGGGCAATAATATTGTTTGATTTAGAAAGGGTATACAATTTTAAAAGCGTTTCTAATTTACTTTTATATATATATATATATATATTCTTTTATTCCAATTTTTATAAAACAAACATTACAAAAAGATTCAATTGCATTGCTCTGAACACTGTTAATAGAAACACAGCAATTACGGAGAGTATCAGAGACTCTCATCTCAAAAGGATGCAGACTTTGTGGTACAAAAACTTTACATTCGTGCTAATGTCTTTGGCAATCCTTCACAATAGAAAGTTCTTAAAGTTCACATAGGACCAGATGCCTATATCCTTGTATACAAGACTGCAAATTGTGAACATAACAGCATTTAACATTGGTACAATTGAATTGTGCCTTAACTCCAATATATTATTAAAAGATACATACACAAAATCCTATGGAGTAAAACATAACAATAAAGAAAATTACAATAAAAACAAAACTAAAAATACACATACCTAAAATAAAATAAAGAATCAAGTGTACTGAAGAACGGATTAAATTTTCCAACTGAACCTGTAACATACCAAGTATGGGAGTGGTGTTGACGGAAAGTATATGTTGTTTGTATAGTATACCTGACCTTCCCTCATGTATCTCTAACCTACTGGGTGACCTTATACTTAAAGGACATCCACAGAAGGAGCATATCATCAAGGAAGTCTAAGTTACCGATTTGAAGGTCTCTGAATTAACTAGTTTCCTCCATTCACTTATAGTGGGAATTTTGGTAGATTTCCAGTACCTGGGGATCATTTTTTTGATGCATTTATTATAATTTGAAATAATTGTCTATGTATTTTACACGATATCGAAGGAGCTTTTTGAAGGAGAATCGGCTCCAGGTTTGGGCTCAATTGTGTGTGTAACACCTGATTAATATCTTTGAAGGTCTCAAGCCAAAATTCGTTTATAGGTGCGCACTCCCGCCAAATATGTCTCATTTGTCCTACTTGTTTGCATCCTCTCCAACAAGCGTCTGAGCTTTTTTTTATATATATGCTTCATTTTTGCAGGGGTCAGATACCATCTCATACAAATTTTAATATTTGTTTCTTTTCCGCCTGAGGTATGTGCGGATTGTGCTAGCCTTCTAAATCTAATAAGCCATTGCTTTGGCGGTGTGTTTGTGGCTATTTCCTTGTCTCAACTTATCGTATAAGAAGGTAGATTTGGAAATCTATTATCAAGTACTAATTTGTATAATGTAGAAATCTATTTGTGAGAGTTAGCTTTACGTCTATGTGAGAAGATGAAATGCCTTGCCTGGTAATAATTAAACCATGATGCTATTTAGTTTTAAATTAATTATTATCTAGAAGAGTGTGGATCTGAATCAGAGATGAGAACGAGGGATCCTTACTGTTCTCCACTTTGAGGCCTGGGGGGAATTCTTGGTTTAATAATAGGTTCGTAAGTGGGGATTGCTTTGTCGAGATTTTTTGAAATGATTTAAGAACAAACCGCCAGTCCTTCCATGTTTTATTGGTTATGTATGATTGGGAGATTGTTGGGCTTTTAAGAGCTAGTGAGTTCCAACACCTATTACCTAGGTGATTTGTACCTGCTAAAAATGTTTCTATGTGCACCCACCCTTTGGAATTTTCCCCTTCATATTCGCACCAATCCAGGACTCTTTGAAGCGATATCGCTAGCTTATATGAGCTGAGGTGGGGTACGCCCAGGCCTCCCTGCATTGGTACTTTGTGAATTGTGCTTTTATTAATGCGTGGTGGTCTACGTCGCCATATTTAGTCATTCATTATCTTTTGTAGGGTATCTATCCCTCTGAAATATTCAGAATGGGGACAGTCTGAAGTATGTACAGAGCTTTGGGCAACGAAACCATTTTAGCTGCTTGAATCCTACCCAGCCATGAGATGTTCTTTAATAACCATGAGAAGGTTAGAGATTGAAATTCATTAATCAGCTCCCCGTAGTTATGCTTACGCGTAGATTGTCTGTCTGGGGTTAGATAGGTGCCTAAATATTTGAGATAGTTAGTCTGTACTTTAAGGGGGCAGTGAATTCTAATGTCCTCTAGAGTCTGCTGAGGCACATTAACCGGTAAGAATTCGGATTTTAGCATGTTGACCGAGAAGTTGGAGACTCTCCCGAAAGATGTTAGTTCTGTCATGGCATGGGTAATAGAGTTAAGAGGGTCAGTCAGCATTAGAAAGAGGTCATCAGCGTAAATGGCTAATTTATGATGTCTGTGTCCTACTTGTATACCTTGAATATGAGATTTTGCCCTAATCCTGATTGCAAGGGGCTCTAAAGATAAAATAAATAATAAAGGCAATAGGGGCATCCATGTCTGGACCCATTTCTGATTTTGAAAGCATCGGATAACGTCCCGTTAACCCTCACTTGTGCCGTTGGGTTAGCGTATAAGGCCATCATTTTTTGTATGAACGAAATGGGGAAATTGAACTGTCAAAGAGTCGCATGTAGGTATGTCCAGTCAAGTCGGTCAAATGCCTTCTCGGTATCAGTGGAAAGGAATAGGGCCGGTACATCTGTCGTGGAAACATAGTCAATAAGGTTAAGAACTTTGACAGTGTTATCTTTTGCCTCTCTGGCAGGCACGAAGCCTGCCTGGTCTTGGTGAATTAATTGTGGAAGAATTTTATTTATACGAGAAGCTAGGATTTTGGCATATAATTTCAGATCGGTGTTGAGTAAAGAAATTGGTCTGAAGTTGGCCGGATTATCTGGGGATTTGCCTGGTTTTTCTAGGACCGTAATGTATGCTTGCAGCATGGTGTCTGTGAACGCAAGACCATCTGAAACAGAGTTGAATAGGGAAGTAAAATATGGGGCGAGATATTTTAAGAAGATTTTATAGTAAAGGCCAGAGAATCCATCTGGACCAGGCGCCTTATTTGGTTTTAAAGTGTTTATTGCTTCTAGCACCTCTTTGGTGTTGAAAGGTTGATCTAGGATAGCCTTGTGTTCCGCATTTAATTGCGGAACTTGTACTTGGTCTAAATACTGTTGGCATTTATAGAGGAGGGTCTGGGCGTCCCTGCCAGGAAAGAAATTATATAGTTGGTGATTAAAAACTTTGAATTCTTCCGCAATTTTATAGGTATCCTCTATATATCTGCCTGAATCATTTTTAACCGAATGAATATATGTGCGTTGTTGCCTTTTTTTAAAGCTCTCGTTAGCCACTAACCAGATTTGTTTCCTTCCCAGTAAAATGTCTGCTGAAAGGAGAGTAATTGTCTTTGATCGTTTATCTGAAGCATTTTATTTAATTGGTCTCTTTTGGTGTTATGATTTTCTAGGATTTGAGCATCATCCAGGGAGTTTTTGTGTAAACAGTCTAAATTATTTATTTATTTAGTTGGCTAGTGAGACAAATTCTTCCCTCCTTTTTTTATTTGAGCAGGCTTTGGCCTTGATAAGTTCACCCCTAATTGTACATTTGTGGGCTTCCCAAAGGGTTTTTGCATTAACATTGGTGGTATCATTGAAAGAGAAATAGGATTTAATGTGTTTGGCCAGCATTTTAACCTGGATTTTTCCTTTTAGTAGTGACTCATCCAGTCTCCATTGAAATCTTTTTTTTTTTTTTTTTTTTTTTTTTTTTAGGTTTTCAAAGAGCTTTATTGTCATCCACAAAAATAAAAAATGTACAGAGCATGGAAGAAAAATAGAAAATTAAGAGACAACAATTACATAAATATAGTCTTTTACAGTCTTCTCCCAATGTAACGATTTGGATGAGGTTAACACATAGGTGTGTAGTTTCGTTGCTCCTTGGTGAAATTATTCTCATAACTTTGTAACGATAAACTTAACTATAAACTTTGGAACCACCATTCCTTCCAAGGGGGGGAGGCCCCCGAGATCAGCGTCAACAAGAGATATAAGAGGAAACGAAGAGAGAGACAGGTAAATAGGGAGAGAAGGGACTTTATGTTATTGGCCTACGTAAAGGGACCTGCCGTGTAGTTAATTCTTCCCAGAGAAATTTAATGTCTGCAAAAGTGCCGATCTGTTTTCTTTTGTAGTAACTATATTCCTCGAGTGTTAGCATGTCCGTGACCTTATTGATCCATTCTAATAGCGTTGGCCTGTGTTGTGTTTTCCAATGAAACGCTATTAGAGATTTGGCGCTTGTGATGCCTATTTGTAAAAGTCTAAGTCTCAGTTTGCAAGGGAACGGGGGGAGGTCATTTAATAACGCTAGTCTGGGTGTCAGCTCAAATTCCTCAGTCAGTATTTGCCTATAAAAAGTTTCTATTTCGCACCAGAGTGGTTTGATTACATCACATTCCCACCACATATGTAGGTATTGGCCTCTAGTAGGGCAACCTCTCCAGCAGTTACTGCTTGCCTCCGGGTAGATGGAGTGGATGCGTGAAGGTGTTAAGTACCATCTCAGTAGCACTTTAAAATTAAGTTCTAACATTTGGGGTGAGCTTGACGACTTTTTTGTGTTTTGAAAGATTTTCTTCCAATCCTTCCCATTTATATCATGTCCCAGCTCCTCGTGCCATTTGGTCGTGTATGAGGGGAGCGTGTGTGTGTGTTCTATTTGTATAAGTTTGCGTGTCAATGACAGTGAGTGCCGCAGCGGAGTTGTATTTATGCAAAGAGTTTCGAACGGTGTCAGTTCCCTAAGGAAGTCTTTTTGGTGTGGTGAAGTGTATATAAAATGGTGTAGTTGAGAATATTTTAACCAGTTAGAGTATTGTCCTCCCGCTACTGCACTTAGATTTTCTCTCCCTGCTAACTTCCCATGAAGCGTAAATTCTTTTAGTGGTACTGTGTATCCCCATTCAGTTAGTCTCTGTTGTCCTTTATCCAACCCTCCTATCATCTCAGCGTTCAGTGGTATGGGAAAAAGAGGGGAGCGAGCTCCAGTGAGATACGTCTGGTGAAGATTAATATTATCCCAGGAGGGAGTCAAAAACATGTTTATGAATCATTAGATCATAACACTGTGGGGGTCGTAAAGATTTTGGTACCCAGCATAGAGCTCCCACTGAAGGAACTCTAAGGATGTTAGAGTCTAAGGATACCCAGGCTTTCGAGTCACCTGCTCTATGCCAGTCTAGAATTCTTTGTAAGGTGACTGCGTTATAATATACTGTTAAGTCTGGTAACCCCAGTCCTCCATTTATTGTGGTTCTGTACATGTTGGATTTGTTAATCCTAGGTTTTCCTTTTCCCCAGATAAAGGCATTTATATGTCTTTGGAGTTGAGCTAGGTACCATTTGGGAAGAGTTATGGGTACCGCTTGAAGTAGGTACAATACCCTGGGCAAAGTGGTCATTTTAATGCATTGTGTGCGTCCCCACCATGAAATTGGTTTTAAAGACCAAGTGCGAAGATCTTGTTGCGTTGTTAATAAAAGTTTGGTGTAATTTTCTTTAAATAGTTGTGTGTGGTTAGGGGAGATATGTATCCCTAAGTATTTTATGGACCTGTCTCGGACAATCATTGGGCAGGTGTTTGAAACATTAAGAAAATCAGTCTGGGCCATGGAAATATTTAGAATCTCCGATTTCTGCGGGTTTATCGAGAAACCCGAGAACCGGCCGAAGGTGTTAATTTCTTTTAAGATTATAGGAACTGTGTGGTGTGGATCAGTAATTGTGAATAGTACGTCGTCAGCGTATAATGCAATTTTAAAATCGTGAGGGCCTATCTTTATACCATGTATCTCATTGTTATTTCTAATATGTGTAGCAAAGACCTCCATTGTTAGAATAAACAATATGGGCGACAAGGGGCAACCCTGTCGTGTGCCGTTTTGAATTTGGAAGGGGTTTGACAGCATTCCATTTGCCTTAACTTTAGCGGTGGGACTGGTGTATAGGCTAAGTATGCGTGAGATCATGTGTGGTCCAAATCCTATCGCCTTTAGTGTCTCTTCAAGAAATCTCCAATTTATGCGATCGAACGCCTTCTCGGCGTCTACCGCCCAGAGGGCTGATGGAATTTTGTTATGTTTAGCGTATGATATTAAAGTCAGGGCTCTTATTGTATTGTCCCTTGCCTCTCGCCCCGGGACAAATCCCACTTGGTCCGTATGTATTAGGGACTGCAGTACTACGTTGATTCTTTTTGCTAAGATTTTGCCTAAAATTTTTATATCCGTGTTTAGGAGGGATATCGGCCTATAACTACTGGGGTCTGTTGGACTTTTCTGGGGTTTGGGTATTACAGAAATATGTGCCGACAGCATGTCTTGCGAGAAAGAGCCCTCGTTCTCCAATGTTTGGAATAATTTAAGTAGGTGTGGGGCTAGGATATGTTTATAAGTCTTATAGTATGTGTTTGAGAAGCCGTCTGGACCCGGACTTTTACCTGTGGGTAAATCTTTTATTGCAGACAAGACCTCTAACAAGCTTATTGGGTTTTCTAGTGTAGTGCGTTGCTCTGGTTGCAAAGAGGGTAGGTCTGCGTCGTTAATGTATGCCCGCATCTGCGTTAGGTGTTCTGGTGTGTCGTATTTGCTAAGGTTATATAACTTAGCGTAATATTCTTTAAAGTGGTTAGCAATACCTTCACTGTCTAGTATATCCCGCTTGTCAGGGGTTGTTAACTTATGTATCTGTGCTTTTAGTGTCTGGGTTTTTAGGGCTCTGGCTAGGAGCGAACCTGCTCTATTGCCCTCGAAAAAGTAGATTTTTTTAAGATTTAATGCACGTCTCTGGGCCTCTTTCAAGAGTATTTTATTGAGTTCTTGTCTGGTGTCTGTCACCCTTTTAAGTAATGTATTGTCTTTCGGGGAATTTTTGTGGGAGAGTTCCAAGCCGGCTAATTGAGTAGTCAGGGCATCTATTGTCTGATTGTACCTCTTCTTCCTATATGAAGTATGTTTAATGCAGTGGCCTCTGAGTACCGCTTTGTGAGCCTCCCATAACGTGTGTGGAGAGGTGTCTGGAGTAGCGTTAATGCTAAAGTATTCCTTTAGTGAAGTTGCCAAGGCGTCAGTTGTGTCTGGTTGATGTAATAACGAGTCGTCCATTCTCCAAATATAGGGGGTCGTTGGGTGGTCGGGCCATTGTAGTTGGGCACAAACTTGAGAGTGATCTGACCATGGTGTTGGCTGGATGTCTGCGTCTTTAAGTAAAGAGAGGTGGTTTCTGTCTATGAAGATATAGTCGATTCTAGTGTACACTGACCAGGGGAAGGAGAAAAAGGTGTAGTTGCGCTGTGACGGATGTTTTAGTCTCCATGTATCAAGTAAGCCTAAATGTGTTAGGAATTTGTATACTATGTTAGGAGGTCGTGTTTGAGCTGTTGGTCTGTGAGAGGAGGCGTCCAGTGTTGGGTTTAAAGCGACGTTTAAATCTCCTCCTAAAATGAGAGTACCAATTTTATTTTCTACTACTAGGTTCTGTAGTGTCTGGAAAAATTGGGCTTTCTTACCGTTGGGGGCATATGCATTTACTTAAGTCACAGGTTGGTGGAACAGTAAACCTGTTAGGATTAATATTCTGCCTTCTGTATCAACAATCTGTTTGTTAAGTTGGAATTGTATGTTTTTATGTATTAAAGTGCATACCCCGTTCTTTTTAACTCTGTCTGAGCTGTAATAACTTGTTGTGAATTCTTTTGAGTGAAAATTAGGTTCTGACTCCCTTATGAAATGTGTCTCCTGTAGGAATATGATTGCATTTTTATGCTTAGCTAAGCTGCGCAGTGCAATCGCTCTCTTCGTAGGGGAGTTGAGGCCCTTCACGTTCTGAGATATAATGTTTACTGCTGGGTCAGCCATGTTGGAGTGTGTGTGTTAGCGAACAATGTGATCTTACCCTCAGGAGGATCATCTGTAGCTTGGTTTGTAATACTTTACTGGCACAGCGTAGGTAAGAGTGGAAGAGAGTTGTAGATAAGAGGGCTGTATTCAGTTCTCCGGAAATGACACAGAAAAAAGAAAAAGGATGGATGGTGGTTCCAATACTGAAATAAATAAGCAAAACATGTAAGCAAAACAACAATGGTAAAAGTATCAAACAACAATAACAATAACATTCCATTTGTCGTAGAGTACGATGTACTATCATCGTACAGTTAGGGGGGGGGGCAAGGTAATGGGGAATTAGGGAAATGAATTTTCTTGCTTCCGTTGAGAGGGGATGGTAGGCAAGAGTGATAGGGGGAGAAAGGCATCTATTGTGCCTATCCATTCTTGATATTATGTCAAGATATTTGTTGTGGTCATGGGGGCTAGCTTTTAAGTTAAAGGGGTATGGGGTGGAGAGGGTGGAGGGGGGGGAATTTCCGTGGGTCACTGAGCAACCTATTATAGCTTTGTACTATATACTAGAGTCTTTTCATTTGGGTAGACATTCCCGCAATAGTCTTTGTTCAAAACTCTCTTAGGGAGTTATAGTAAGTGCAAAACAAATATAAAAGGAAATAAAGTACTCCCTTCATGATGGTTCAGAGTCCGCTTCCGATTGGGCCTGTGAAGTTGTGGAGTTGTTTCTTCTTTTCTTCGGTACTGTTGACCAATTTGATTGTTGATTAGTTTTCGGAGTTTTCTTTTGTGAAGGTTTATCTGTGATGAGATCTTTTATTGAAGGCAACTTGGGTTGTGGGATGTCAAGCTGTTGGCAGAATGTTTCTATGTCTTCGGGGTCTTTATATGTGTATGTTTTATTGTCCTTAATGACTTTTATAGCAAAGGGAAAACCCCATCTGTAGGGTATATTTAAGTCTGTTAAATGCAATGTAAGGTATCTCGCCTCCTTCCTCTTTGCTAATGTTAGTGGGCTCAGGTCTGAGAAGATCTGTAGAGAGTCCTCCCCGAATCTAAGTGGGGAACTTTTTCTTGCCGCCAGCATGATTCTCTCCTTATCTGCAAACTTGTGGCAACATAATATTATATCTCTAGGGGGTGCCGATGGCGATGGTTTGGGTCTAAGGGCACGGTGTGCTCTGTCTAAAGATATCATGTCATCTTTGCCTAGACCTAGTAAAAATTTGAATAGGTTTTGTAAGTATGATGGAATTTGTGGTGGTGTAATTTCCTCTGGCACCCCCCTGATTCTCAGGTTTTGACGTCTGCCTCTATTATCAAGGTCTTCGACTTGGGATTGCAGTTGCAATATTGTCGTGTTCTGTTGCTGTAATGTTATAGTCATGTCATCTGTGGTTCTGGTGTATTCCTCTGCTTGTTCCTCCAAATGCAGTACTCTGTGACCCAGTGCGTTAACATCTCTCTTAACTTCAGCTAAACCGTCTTTTATTGCCTTGCTGACATGGGTCATAAATGTGCTCAGGTCATCTTTAGTGGGTAATAGGTTAAGGTCTGCCCGCGTTATAGGTGTGTGATCAGTTGCGTGATCCGTGAGATCCGACATGTCTAACTGTGCAGTTTCCACAGAAAGCGCATTTACATTGTCAAATGGCTTAAAGAATGCATTTAATTTCCCCCCACCAGGGGTTGTAGTTTTCTGTTGCTTGTCAGGTTTCTGTTTTCTGGTAGCCATATGGCAGTATTAACATAGAGTGGTAACAATAATGATGGCCTTATCGGGGGTCCTTTTCCTCTGTATTTCCCCCAGAATATAGTAATGATGTGTCTCTGCGAAGTTATGTCCCCAGGGCCTAGTTTCTTATGTGCGTGGCAACTAGCTCCGTCTGTATTATGTGGTTTTGGTTTGTGTCCCTTTAGCTGGTATATCGTTCAGTGTGCAGGGCCTCTCTCTTCGCATATGTGGTTAATAAACTGTTATAACGTTGGGATGTGCGACTTACTTAATGTTTGGTGTCGCTGCTGCTCTCTCCTGTTTGTTACAGGGTTGATTCTGTATCTGTGTTTCCAAGAGGCTCGTTCCCTGTATCGGGTTCTGTAGCGTCTGGCCGGAGGTGGCAATCGGTGCCTTGGAAGCCGGTGTCTGAGGATACCTTTGTAAGTGCACTGCTCTGTCTGTCCCAAGTTGTCGGTCTTTCTCTAACCGCGAGACGCTGCTCGCCACGTGGGTGATTCCGGGAGGCCTCTGCTAATGACCGCTGTAGTCTGGGTTTCTCTGCCGTTTATATGCCTGTTTTCGGTCTCCACACCTAACCCCCTATTTCAGAGATTATGGCACGTTATTGCATGCCCGTTTACTTTGCTTTAGCCCCCTTAGCTATGCTTATATCAAGTGGATGTAGCCGGAGCTTCAGTTAGTTGCGGCCATGTTCTTTCCCGGCCGGCTCCGCCCATCTCCATTGAAATCTTTTAAAAGGGGCTGAGGGCCAAGCTATTCTACTGGAGACCAGTGAATGATCTGACCAAGTGGTATGTGAAATGTTTGCTGCCTTCATATAAGAAAGGACCAAGTAGTCCACAAAAATGTAATCTAATCTAGAATAGCATCTATTTGGGTTAGAGAAAAAGGTAAAGTCCCTCTTCTGAGGGTTTAGGTACCTCCAAGTTTCATGTACCCCTATCAATTAAAGATTTTGCCAAATGTTCTTCAAATGGGGTGTTTTAAGTCTAGTTAGTGCAATCTATTAAGGGATTAAGAGGGACGTTCAGGTCACCCGCCATGATTAAGGGGCCATTAGCGTGGGCATTGATAGGGTTTGTGATAGAGTTAATGAATTTGTTTTGAAGCTTGTTAGGAGCGTATGCATTAACTAATGTAACTTGCTTGCCGAAAAGTAGACCGGTAATGCAAAGGAATCTCCCTTCCCTATCATGTTCCACATGGGTCTTAATGAATGGGATGGACTTGTGGATCAGTTTGCTAACTCCGTAAATTTTTTAGAGGGGTTGGAGCTGTGAAAATTAGACATGTGCATGGCGAAAAAATTTGGTTCGGATCGATTCACATTTTTTCGAATTTCGGTTTGGAGCGATTCGAATTCGGAAAAATTTGAATCAAATCGGTTCGGATTTGTTTCGGATTCATTTGGATTCGAATAAATTCGGTTCGGATTTGTTTCGGATTCATTCTGATTCGAATAAATTCGTCTGGATTCGGTTCGGTTTGGTTCGGAAATTCGGAATTTCGGTAAGTGTTAGGTGGGATTAGACTAGTATTATGTACTGTACATTAGGTGTAACCCATAGCAGAGTGATATAACCTAATATACTGTACAATACTAGTGTAATCCATGGCCATCCGAATCTACCGAATAAATCCGGATAAATCCGAATAAATCCGAAGTAATTCGGATTTATTCGGTAGATTCGGCACTATTTTAATTCGGAGATTTGGTTCGATCCGAATCTCCGAATTTGCCGAATTTTCCGAATTTCCGAATTGAACCGAATCGCACATGTCTAGTGAAAATGCTGTGGGTAATGTGAGGAAAAAAACCTAGGTATATGTTTACTTTTAAAGTGCGTTTCTTGGAGCATGAAAATATGGCCACCCTTCCTTTGTAAATCTAATATGGCCATTATTAGGACAATTTAACCCCTTTGTGTTTTGTGAAAGAATTACTAAATCCTGTTGGGCGTCTCTACTCATGGTTAACCTCTCTGTGAGGGTCTATTTTAGCAAATTTTATCAACTTTCCGTACTTCCATGTGGTGAAAACAGAGTACACTTGACTAAAAACAAATAAGATTACAATAAACAAACCAATAAAACATTTTCCAAATCTAGAGATATAAATTCTCCCATCTGGCTGAGAACAATTGTGGTTCTAGAGAAAAACAGAATATAAATACAAATACTTATGGACAGAATAGTAAAACTATATGGGTCTGTGACCCTAAACCTGTAAGAAAACTTAGTAACATTAGTAACCTTTTGTTGGCAATAACATAAAAACATGGCAATTAGCTATCTTATTGTTTTATGATAACAATAACCTGCACACCTCTTGGTGGGCACTATCTTGGGAGGGTCCTGCATATGTTTCTCCTATAAGGAAAAATATGACTATAAGTAATAAAGGATATGGCCTGACCACACTTGGGTCAGCCTTTCTCGGACGAGGGTTTTGGCTGCCTGTATTTTGTCTACGAGTCTTTCTTTGTTGCACTTGCTGCCATTCTTTCCTCTGGGGCAGCGGGACTCCTCTGACCCCTGTGCTTTGCTGGTCCTGTGCTTCAAGAATCTCTTCCACTTCTGTAGTGGGTATGTCTAAGTCCTTGCAGACCTTTAGAATATCTCCTGTTGAAGAGCATATGAGGCGTCTACTTTTCCAGATGATTATTAAATGAAAGGGAAATCCCCATCTATAAGGAATGTTCATTTTCCTTAGGAGCAACGTGAGAGGCCTGAGCTCACTTCGTTTGGTAACAGTTCTCTGTGAGAGATCTGCAAACAGTTGGATGTCTGCATTCTCATATTTGACAGGTTGTTGTTCACGGGCAAGTCTCATTATATCCTCTTTGACCTGAAAGTTTGTGATGTGAGCAATCACATCTCTGGGGGGCTGTGAGTCCAAAGGTTTGGGTTGAAGGGCTCTATGGGCCCTGTCTATTTCAAATTTGGATGGTGATTCCGCATGTTTGAGGAAGTTGAAAAGATTCTGCAGCTATTGCTCCAGGTCGGAGGGTGGTATAGTCTCAGGGATGCCCCTAATTCTAATGTTGTGCCTCCTACTCCTATTTTCTGCGTCATCCATTTTTTCTTCCAGATCTTGAATCACGTTGTTCTGTTTGTGAATGAGATTATGCAATTCTGTTATTGCTGTAGCGTGCGTGTCTTGGGTGTTTTCCACTGCTTCTACCCTATGGCCTATTTCTGATATTTCTTTTTTAAGACTCACTTATTTCGTCTTTAATGCATTGTTTAACTTGTGAGACTAGAGTAGAAAAGTCTTTCTTTGATGGAAGTGACTCAAATAAAGCTTTAGGCACAGTTATAGTATCCCCCATGGCTTCTGAGTCTGACTCAGAGGAGGAAAATGCAGTGATAGAATCTGGATCTTCCGTGGCATTGATCGCAGTAGATTTGGCTTCCAAAGTTTTGAAGAAGCTGTTAACTGGTGGTGTTATATGACTTCTCTGTTTAGGACCATTCCCCTTTCTGTTAGGTTTTTTAGGGGACATATTTATTTCTTGTGCTATAGTTGGCTTGAAACGTTCAAGGCCCCTATGAGTTTAGGTGAGCACTTTAGCCTCTTATGTCGATAGGAACTCTTATGATAAAGAAGGAAAAATGCAGGTTACATCCATCATTTGGTGCCATATAGTTATTTATATCTTTGTCAAAGTTTTCCTGCTTTCCCAACTTTTAGTGTACAGCCACAGATGCCTCTAAAAATACAGCCAAATAAATGATGTAGCTTTTAAAAGTCTGCCATGTTTGTTAAGCTTTATAAGGATTATACCATATTTAAATGGCAGACTCCTAGAGGTTGTAGATCTATATTCTTGCCCACTGTTATATTTCATAAGCCTGCATATTTATATATTGTTGTATGCCTGCTGCAAGTCATTTAGTCAGGTCCCGGGAGGCAAGGCCTGTGCCATTTCGGTGTTTTCAAAGACCTTGTATATGTGACCAGGAGCACCGAGAGCTTCACATGAGGTACTCTCTGTGAGGGTGATTCTATCCTGATCAATTGAGCAGCTTTTCTATTACTCTGTGTCTCTTTTATGGCTTCTCAACCAGATTGGGCTCAGTAGCTCTCTTAAGCCGCGGCCATCTCCCTTGCTGGCTAGCTCCACTCCCCCGTTTCTAATTTACTTTTATTATGTAATATACTTCAAATCTTGCAGCATCGAACATAAGCTTTCTGTGTTTTAAGACTCCCATTGAGTTCTATGGCATCCGTGACCTCAAGGGTGGCAGATTGAAAACTTGGTACGCTGCATCTGAATACAAGTGAGCGTACCTGTTACATGTTTGATAAATTCTGAAAAAAGTTCATATATAAGGATATGTAAATCTACTTAGAATGGTCTCTTCACTCTTCAGCAATCCTCCGTGTGTACTCAAAGAAAAGGAAACAAGATATGCAACATAGTGTAACTCTGTAACCACTTATAGTGCAACAGTTCTGCTTGTTTAACGAGTGATTACTCACATTTGTTGGAGCTTATGGCCAAGCTCAGGGAAATGCGCACTCCCACTTTATACTGGTGGGAAAACAGTACTCTCAGGCAAATCTTATAAAAGCAAACATTTATTAAAATACATATATAAAAAGCGTCACAAATGCTTTTACAAAACCTCTTACAAAGGGTGTAGAATTACTCAAAAGAGTAGATGCCAGTCCTGGATGGAGATGGATGGACAAGCAGAATCTTAACCGCTTAGAACCACCATTTCCCAGTGCCAGAAAGACCGCTCCTCCCTCAGGTGTATGAGCAGATGTAAAGACGCAAGGGAGTGTCAATTCCGACGTACGTTTTGCTGGATCAGCTTTTTCAAGGAATAAAGTGCGCATGTCCATGAGTCCTTTTAAACCTCTAATTGATGACAAAAAATGGAAACTTGAAGTCTGTCCCTCCATCTTGAAAAAGGGTATCTCATTTAGAGTGTCGCTGCCATACTTATTCTACCAATATCATCGGTCTTTTTATTTGTCCAAATAAATTTGTGTGCATACTGTATATACATATATAATGGTTAAGATAAAACAACATGTTGCAATAATTCGTTACTATGAAATACCATCTATCGTAATATTTTTGAAATGTAAAATAAAAAATAAAATAAAACAACCAATCCTTACTCGCTTACAAAGTATCCATTTTTTCACCTTCTTTTTATGTTAAATGGTTAATTTCATTATTCCAGATACTTATGTATGAATATTTATATTGGTAACCATTTTGTGTGTATATACATATTCGGACCAACTAGATCCATTGGAAACAATGTATTTCATTTAGTGGTCTTATATTGTAATATCAATCTCACCTTTGTGTATACACATTCTTACATTTATATTCGTATACCTATTTTATACACTGAGTGTTTGCTGCACTACTTTCATATATTACATTTCTAGTGTCTTCTTATTGCTACAACCTATTGAGGTTTTTTATACCATTCACAGAAAAAACTTTCACAGAAAGTGATGGATTTCGAAATCCTTATTTAGTCCATTAGGAATGAAGCTGTCCATAGTGTGTATCCACTTCATTTCTAACTGACCCAAACTGTTCTGAATATCTCCTCCCCTCCAATTGTGTTCTAATCTTCTAATACCTAAGAATTCCAGATCGCCTACCTTTCTGTTGTGTTTTCTATCAAAGTGTGCAGTGTGATAGAAAACACAACAGAAAGGTAGGCGATCTGAAATTCTTAGGTATTAGAAGATTAGAACACAATTGGAGGGGAGGAGATATTCAGAACAGTTTGGGTCAGTTAGAAATGAAGTGGATACACACTATGGACAGCTTCATTCCTAATGGACTAAATAAGGATTTCGAAATCCATCACTTTCTGTGAAAGTTTTTTCTGTGAATGCTATAAAAACCCTCAATAGGTTGTAGCAATAAGAAGACACTAGAAATTTAATATATGAAAGTAGTGCAGCAAACACTCGGTGTATAAAATAGGTATACGAATATAAATGTAAGAATGTGTATACACAAAGGTGAGATTGATATTACAATATAAGACCACTAAATGAAATACATTGTTTCCAATGGATCTAGTTAGTCCGAATATGTATATACACACAAAATGGTTACCAATATAAATATTCATACATAAGTATCTGGAATAATGAAATTAACCATTTAACATAAAAAGAAGGTGAAAAAATGGATACTTTGTAAGCGAGTAAGGATTGGTTGTTTTATTTTTTTTTTATTTTACATTTCAAAAATATTACGATAGATGGTATTTCATAGTAACAAATTATTGCAACATGTTGTTTTATCTTAACCATTATATATGTATATATGCACACAAATTTATTTGGACAAATAAAAAGACCGATGATATTGGTAGAATAAGTATGGCAGCAACACTCTGAATGAGATGCCCTTTTTCAAGATGGAGGGACAGACTTCAAGTTTCCATTTTTTGTCATCAATGAGAGGTTTAAAAGGACTCATGGACATGCGTACTTAATTCCTTGAAAAAGCTGATCCAGCAAAACGTACGTCGGAATTGACACTCTCTTGCGTCTTTACATCTGCTCATACACCTGAGGGAGGAGCGGTCTTTCTGGCACTGGGAAGTGGTGGTTCTAAGCGGTTAAGATTATGCTTGTCCATCCATCTCCATCCAGGACTGGCATCTACTCTTTTGAGTAATTCTACAGCTATTATTACTCAGTTACCCTTTGTAAGAGGTGTTGTAAAAGCATTTGTGATGCTTTTTATATATGTATTTTAATAAATGTTTGCTTTTATAAGATTTGCCTGAGAGTACTGTTTTCCCACCAGTATAAAGTGGGAGTGCGCATTTCCCCGAGCTTGGCCATAAGCTCCAACAAATGTGAGTAATCACTCGTTAAACAAGCAGAACTGTTTCACTATAAGTGGTTACAGAGTTACACTATGTTGCATATCTTGTTTCCTTTTCTTTGAGTACACACGGAGGATTGCAGAAGAGTGAAGAGACCATTCTTAGAAGATTTACATATCCTTATATATGAACTTTTTTCCCGATTCACTTTTTGTATTTTATTATCACATTTATTTTGCATCAATTTTCTTTGTTTGGGATTTTTGGTATATTTATTATATATATGTTTGATAAATTGGAAAAAGGGTCAAATAAAGTCGAATGTGAATTAAAAACATCTGTAATGATGCAAGCATCGATCTGCGTCGGATTGAGATCGCGGGATCATATTTTACTTCACAAATTTCAACATTTGTTGATCTTGACGCTTTGATAACTACGACGGATCAATCTCGTGACAAATATGACGCAAAATTCAAGCGTATTTTCAGTTGACGCTTTGATAAATTGACCCCATAGTGTCACTTATTTTTGGGACTTATTGTTATACATAGCAGCATAGGAGGTTTAGCTGCCAATTTGACAGTGGCTTCTCCAGGACTTAATTATTGGGGGCACTTCCCAGAGGCCTACAGAGATTCTGTGAGCGGGACTATGATAGGAGGGGTGGGTGTTTAGTGGGCAGGGCTGGGTGTCCCATGGACTCGGCCCTAATTGGCTTTATCAGATAACAACTGCAAAACAATGCACTCTATACTATCATTATAGCCGGTACTAGCCTTGTTGTCTGAGTACTAAAGAGCAGATTGGCTCCTCCAAATAAGGCAAATGGAGGGTCGAGTTTGGCTATTGATAAATAATTGCTGTAAAAAGGGTTTTAATGTGTTTTAAAACAATTAAGATTTGTCCGATATGTTATTCTATAGCAGCACAACAGAAATGTCTTATAATTTCAAGGTGTTTACTGTCCCTTTAATATATATTGTGCATGAAATAATATAATGCATGCTGCAATATTCATGTCTTGTAGTGCAAGTGCGTTTATTCCCTATATAACAGATCACAATAACAAGAAATAACAGTTAACACCAGATTGCTCATGGGCGCATCACTTAACTGTCGACTTGCGAGTGCAGTGAGGGAGCTATTTCTGCATCACATTGAAAGTATAGGATACGCTATTTTTACTATGTTATTTTTTTGTTCTAAATGATATCATCTTGGTATATTTCATAGTGATGAAATGATGCTGCCCTAATTAGTCTGAGTAAGGATGCATCACTCTTTAATCCGATGAATCTGTCTAACACTGTGTGTTGCTATGGAAGTGATAACCTATAGAGATCTTGTAGCAGCAGTTCATGGACAAGCAGGAAATCAATACACTGTCTAGGCTCATCTCTCGCTGTGTTCTGTCATTTAGATTAGTCTTACACAGATATTATTTTTTCTATCTGGTTGGCAGCTTATTCTTTCCAGTAAATGTGTGTGCCCTAACAGAGTTCAGCAACCTGGTTTATGAATTAAAGGGAGATGTGAACGACAATGTTCTAATCACATGTTAAAACATCAAGTGTTCATGAGTTCATATTAGCGACACTTGCTATCACTGGCAGTGCATGTGAGCAGCATAGGGATTTAACGTTACAAATTTGTCACCAATATTAACAGGCTGTGAGACTGTATTATATGTTTATTGCTTTTTGCTTGATTCTCAATGCTCTCTGAATGGTTTTAAAACATAGGTTGCTTTGTATTCAAAATTGGCTGCACTGGCCTTGATTTACTAACATTGTACAAAGCAATATTGAAAATGGGCATTTAATAGCATATTTTCATAATTGGGTCCATTCTATTATGCCTCATTTACTTTGAGGGATGGGCCTATTACACTATTGACAATTGGCCACAATCAGGGCCATACATAATCTTCAGGGTGTTTGTGTGTAACTTTATTTCAGATCTGCTATTACTATTAAAATAAAGTAGTAGTCACCTGCAAACTCATGTTGAAAAGGAGGCTGAATATTCAATAGGGATGGAAGGGAATATTCCTGTTTTTTGTCATTTAAAAATGAATATTCACTAATGTGCAATAGTGATGTCCCGAAATTTTCGCCCGCGAACGGTTCACAGCGAACATAGGTTGTTCGCGTTCGCGTTTGTGGGCGAACACATGGCGATGTGTCATCACATGGCTATGTGTCATCATTGTGGAAACTTTGACCCTTTATGTCACAGCCGCCTGACACATTAGAGCCAATCAACATCAGACACTCCCTCACAGACACTCCCAGCTACTCGGAATCCGCCATTTTAGACTCATAACGACCTTGCTTTTTTAATGAGAGGACGTGTTGTGATTTTGCTCCTGACATTAATAGGAAAAACATAGCTAGGCTAGTGTATTTACAGTCCAGAAGGACTCCACTCATCTCTGCTGCAAGCACAGCACCCCAAAAAGCCCTTTTTAGGGCTATATTTCGTGCCGTTTTTTTTTTTCTTTTTTTTTTTATTAGCATTTGCCTGGCTTTCAGCAGCTGTGTGTTTAAGGCTCACAGCATATGCTGTGACTACTGCCACCACTGATATGTCCCTAACAACATTAGTTTAAATTTAACTAACCCAAAAATATAATTATTTTTCTAGTGTAATTTTTTTTCATTTTCTATCAGGCCAGTGTCACACAGCATATACTCTGGTTCATTGCTCCATGCCAGCCAGCAGCCAGCAGTGTAAATATCCGTTTATAACATTATTTTTAATTTAAAAAAAAAGCACAAAAAAATATTTTTCTAGTGTAATCTAATTACATTTACTATCATGCCTGTGTCTGTCAGGCTCACTCAGCATTAATATACCTCTTTTTTTTCAGTCTTTTGGTTAATTGGTCTGTGCCAGGCAGCCACCCAGCACTCATATCTATTTTTCTTTCACCTTAATTTTAATATAAAAAAAAAGAAAGTTTAAATTTGTTTGCTAGTGTAATCTAATATAATTTTCTATCCGGCCTGTGTGTTTTGCTGACATAGAGAGCCTACTGTGTTTACTTGCTGCCCTCCCTAGTCTATGAGCCACGACTCATATGTGTTTAACCTTTTTTTAATCCCCCCCCCCCCAAAAAAATAATTTCAATCATTTTTCTAGTGTAATCTAATAGTATTTTCTATCAGGCGTGTGTGTATCCGACATACAGAGCCTACTGTTTTTAATAGCTGCCCTTCCAAGGCTATCAGCCACGACTCATATGTATGTGCTTAACCTTTTTCTTAAAATTTCTAAAAAAAAGTCTTTAAATCATTATGCTAGTGTAATCTAATTGTATTTTCTATCAGGCCTGTGTCTAACTCTCTATCTGACTTACACAGCATACTGTTGTTATAATTGCTGCCCTACGTAGCAGCCAGCCAGTGCGACCACTCATAGAGTCATATGTGCATTGCACTTCTTAACATAATTTTAATATTAAAATCTAAAATTTTAAAATATTTTGCTAGTGTAATGTAACTTAATTTTCTATCAGTCCTGTGTTTTTGTCACTTACACAGCATACTGTGTTAAATTGCTGCCCTACCTACCATCCACGACTCATATCTGCCAGCCTGTCTGCCAGGCCCAAGTAGCCAATTAGTGGCACCAATCACAATTCTTGTAACAGTAATAAAAAAAAAAAAAACATAATTTTTTGGACTGCAAATATTCAGTCTCCTAGGGCCATTGAATTTCATTTACCTCCTGCCTGCCACTGCCAGCCTTTTGTGCCAGGCCGTCTAGCCAACTATTTACACCAATCATAATTGTTGTCACAGTCAGACAGTATAGTTACTAATTAAAATAAAAAAATCTTTATTGTTGATGATCTTAACCCTCAGTTTGCTCGTGCCTTTGAATTGCACTTTTCTACAGCCTTCCAAGCCTGTGTGCCAGGCCTACTTAAAAAATATTTACACCAATCATATTTGTTGTGACAGTATTCTAATAATTAAAAATTAAAATTTTTGGTAATAGTTGCTGTGATTTGAATCCTCAGTTTGCTGGTGCCATTGAATAGCACTTTCCTCCTGCCTTGCAGCCTGCTGTGAGCCAGGCCCACCTAGCCAATTGTTGTCAGCAATCATATTTCTGTTAACAGTATTTCAAAAATTGTTAATCATCACTGTTTAGACTGTCAGTAATCAGTCTCCTAGTTTCCTTGAATTGCATCTCCCTCCTACCTGCCACCCTTTTGTGCTAGGCCGTCTTGCCAACTATTTACACCAATCCAAATTTGTTGTCACAGTATAGTTACTAATTAAAATTAAAAATTTTTTTATTGTTGATGATCTTAACCCTCAGTTTGCTCGTGCCTTTGAATTGCACTTTTCTACAGCCTTCCAAGCCTGTGTGCCAGGCCTACTTAAAAAATATTTACACCAATCATATTTGTTGTGACAGTATTCTAATAATTAAAAATTAAAATTTTTGGTAATAGTTGCTGTGATTTGAATCCTCAGTTTGCTGGTGCCATTGAATAGCATTTTCCTCCTGCCTTGCAGCCTGCTGTGAACCAGGCCCACCTAGCCAATTGTTGTCAGCAATCATATTTCTGTTAACAGTATTGCAAAAATTGTCAATCATCACTGTTTAGACTGTCAGTAATCAGTCTCCTAGTTTCCTTGAATTGCATCTCCCTCCTGCCTGCCATCCTTTTGTGCCAGGCCGTCTTGCCAACTATTTACACCAATCCAAATTTTTTGTCACAGTATAGTTACTAATTAAAATTAAAAAAATCTTTATTTTTTTTTTATTTTACGGGTCATATAAATGATCTCTGGGATTCTAAAATCAATGCCTTTCCTGTAATCTATTATTCAAAAGGATGACAGTACTACCAGAATACAGCCAATAAAGGGCCTTAGGAAGACTGAGCCAAGGTTAGATTGTAGTATTTGGTTAGGCTAATCATGATGGCCATGTAGACCACCACCACCGAGAGTCCTGGAAGTAACAGGGATGATGAGATGAAAGAGCTAAGAATAGTAGAACTTGAAACAACAGAGTTAGCCATGGGTGTTAGTGCAAAACCGCTTGGCTTTTTTTTGGCTTTGGGTGCGGCTATTCATGCAGGCCATATAGAGCTGACAACATTCGGTGTCGTATCAGCTATTAAACTAATAATAACAGTACAACCAAAATACAGCCAATGAAGGGCCTTAGGAATACTGAGCCAAGGTTGGATTGTAGTATTTGGTTAGGCTAATGATGATGGCCATGTAGACCACCACCACCAAGAGTCCTGGAAGTAACAGGGATGATGAGATGAAAGAGCTAAGAATAGTAGAACTTGAAACAACAGATTTAGCCATGGGTGTTAGTGCAAAACCGCTTGGCTTTTTTTTGGCTTTGGGTGCGGCTATTCATGCAGGCTATATAGAGCTGACAACATTCAGTGTCGTATCAGCTATTAAACTAATAAGAACAGTACTACCAAAATACAGCCAATGAAGGGCCTTAGGAAGACTGGGCCAAGGTTGGATTGTAGTATTTGGTTAGGCTAATCATGATGGCCATGTAGACCACCACCACCGAGAGTCCTGGAAGTAACAGGGATGATGAGATGAAAGAGCTAAGAATAGTAGAACTTGAAACAACAGAGTTAGCCATGGGTGTTAGTGCAAAACCGCTTGGCTTTTTTTTGGCTTTGGGTGCGGCTATTCATGCAGGCCATATAGAGCTGACAACATTCGGTGTCGTATCAGCTATTAAACTAATAAGAACAGTACTACCAAAATACAGCCAATGAAGGGCCTTAGGAAGACTGGGCCAAGGTTGGATTGTAGTATTTGGTTAGGCTAATCATGATGGCCATGTAGACCACCACCGAGAGTCCTGTAAGTAACAGGGATGATGAGATGAAAGAGCTAAGAATAGTAGAACTTGAAACAACAGAGTTAGCCATGGGTGTTAGTGCAAAACCGCTTGGCTTTTTTTTGGCTTTGGGTGCGGCTATTCATGCAGGCCATATAGAGCTGACAACATTCGGTGTCGTATCAGCTATTAAACTAATAAGAACAGTACTACCAAAATACAGCCAATGAAGGGCCTTAGGAAGACTGAGCCAAGGTTGGATTGTAGTATTTGGTTAGGCTAATCATGATGGCCATGTAGACCACCATGTAGTAATAAGAACAGTACTACCAAAATACAGCCAATGAAGGGCCTTAGGAAGACTGAGCCAAGGTTGGATTGTAGTATTTGGTTAGGCTAATCATGATGGCCATGTAGACCACCACCACCGAGAGTCCTGGAAGTAACAGGGATGATGAGATGAAAGTGCTAAGAATAGTACTACTTGAAACAACAGAGTTAGCCATGGGTGTTAATCCAAGACCGCTTGGATTTATTTTTGTATTGGGTGCAGCTAATCATGCAGGCCATATAGAGCTGACAACATTCGGTGTTGTATCAGCTATAAAAATAATAAGAACTGTACTATCAAAATACAGACAATGAAGGGCCTATGAACACTGAGCAAAGGTTGGATTGTAGTATTTTGTTCAGCTAATCATGATGGCCATGTAGACCGCCCGTAACAGGGATGAAAGTGCTAAGAATAGTACTAATTGAAACAACAGAGTTAGCCATGGGTGTTAGTCTAAGACCACTCGGCTTTTTTTTGGGTTTGGGTGCAGCTAATCATGAAGGCCAGATAGACCTGCCACCATTTGGTGTTGTAACAGGTATGAAAATGCAAAGAACAGTACTACTTAACACAACCTACTTCACCATGGGTCCCAGAGCATATGTTTGGTTGTTATATTTTGTAAGGGTAATCATGCAGGCCATATAGACCTCCACCGATAGGGTGAGAATGAGTAACAGCTATTAAAATGTGAAGGACATTACTAATTAACACAACATAGTTACCATGGGTCGCAGACCAAGAGTAGATGTCTTATTATTATATTTTGTATGGGTAATCATCCAGGCCGTATAGACCTCACCAAATAGGGGGAGTTACAGAGATTAAAGTGCTAAGAATGTGTCATAATACCAAATGCCTGTCTCTTTAAAAGATATATCCCTAACTGAGTCCTGGCTATAAAGGAGCCTGCAACATTCAATACCTTGCTTGGTATTGAAGTTGCATGCTTCCCTGTACAGCCGCTCTCACTGAGGACTCTGACTTCCCTCTGTGCTACTGAACACACGCTGTTTGCGTGTCATCTATCCACTTCCGGTTTCACGGACCTTCACTTCCGGTTTACACAGAACAGGACGCTGCAGCTCTGTAAGCTGCTCTCCCCTCAAACTACTTCAGCGGTTTGCCTAAAAAACAATCACTGAACCACCATTGCTACTTTTTCTCCCTCCGGAGGTGAGTCATTGCTGGACATATCATCTTATATATTTTTGTCATAAAACCATTTTGTCACTTTTACATTTTTTCACAAAAACGTTACTTTTTCTTTTGTTTTCTGGACATTATCTCTTTTGTAATTTTTGCCTCATATTTATTGTTTGCTACAAACCCATATTTTTCCTTTTATCATATTTTTGCTATGCAGTCCTAAACCTTCAGAGTTAAAACTGTTATTTCATTCAATTACAACTTTTTAGTGAGAACCACAATCTAACTCACTTATTGGCCACAACAGTTTTAACTCTCATATTAAACTCCACTCACTCAGTTTATATGTGTGTATTTCCAGATAAAATACCCACTATAGATTATGTGAGACACAACCTTTATTTATATGGTCTGCTGTAATAACTGTTTTGCATATATTTGTTCTACACAATCTAACTTAAAGTTAGTGTGTGTTACAGAATACCAAGCCTTAAAAACAGAATGCTGAACCCTGCTGACCTACAGGCTCATGTCATGGAACTCTCCCATAAAGTAGATCAGTTGACACAGGGTCTTAGAGAATTACACTCAGAGAATTTAACCCTAAAAGGGATTATAAAAGAAGGGTTTAACTCTCCTCCTGTTCCTCCTGAACCGCCTATCAGCCCCCCAGAACATTTCTCAGGAGATAGAAAAACTTTTAGACAGTTCTACAATGCCTGTAGAATGTTTATTACATTAAAACCAAAAACATTCCCTACTGAAAGAATTAAAATTCTGACAATAATATCCTATTTAAAAGGAGAACCCCGTGCTTGGGCAGACTCCCTGTATGAATCTAATGACCCCATACTTGAATCAGTTGATGAATTTTTTAGAGCAATGTCTGATCTGTATGAAGACCCTCATAAACAACTGACAGCAGAAAATACATTACGTAGTCTAAAGCAGAATAAAAGATATGTGGAAGACTACATATCTGAGTTCAAGATCTGGCAAAGAGACACGCAATGGAATCAAATCTCATTAATTAATCAATTTAGATTAGGTCTATCAGACCCCATAAAAGATGAATTAGTTAGAATTGATCTTCCAGATTCTTTAGAGGCATTAATGGCCCTTACTATTAAGATTGATAGGAGATTCAGAGAGAGGAGATTAGAAAAACAAACACATGACACTGTAACTAGATATCATCCTTCACGTCCTGTGACATATAGCCCAAGGGGTAATGCAGAGGCCATGGATATTGGGTTCATTAAAGGACCGCTAACCCCAGAGGAAAAGTCTCATCGCAAGGAACATGCTCTCTGCATGTATTGTGCCTCCAAGGATCATTCAGTCACGGACTGCCCATCTCTGAAGAGACAGAAATCTGGTGAGTCAGTTTGTGCTCTTCACAATTTTACACTTTCTACTCATAAACCAACTTACTTATTAGTTCCCATCTCGTTACAGTGGGAAAGACAGAGACTAAACCTTGAAGCCGTTGTGGACTCTGGCGCTTATGCCAATTACATTGATTCCTCTATAGTAAAAAATAAAAATATACCGTTTGTTGTGAAAGAAAATCCAGTTGCAGTACGTTTGATTGATGGTAATTGTTTATCCACAGGTCCCATCACACACCAAACGATTCCCATACTTGTTAACATTCACAATAACCACCAAGAGTACATCTCTTTTGATATCATCACCTCTCCAATGTTCCCGGTCATACTCGGGCTGCACTGGTTAAGACAACACCAACCAATGATTCATTGGAAACAAAATACAATAGAATTTAACTCATCCTATTGCAAAAATACTTGTCTACTTTCTCACTCTATACTCCACCTAAACCAAGATGAAGGGTTAATACCACATCAGTATCATGACTTCTCATTAGTATTTGATAAAGTAGAAGCAGAATCTCTACCACCCCATAGAGAGTATGATTGCCCCATAGAACTTATACCAGGGTCTGACATCCCATATGGGCACATCTTCCCTCTATCCCAAACTGAATTAGTAAGACTCAAAGAATACATAAATGAAAACCTTAGAAAAGGATTCATAAGACCTTCCACCTCTCCTGCAGGTGCGGGCATTTTCTTTGTGACTAACAAAGACAAAACCATCAGGCCGATTGTGGATTACCGTGAGCTCAATAAACGTACTGTGAAAGACCGTTATCCTCTGCCGCTCATCCCTGAACTTATAGAAAGATTAAATGGGTCATCCATTTTCACTAAACTCGACCTCAGAGGTGCTTACAACCTCATTCGTATGCGTTCAGGTGATGAGTGGCTGACGGCGTTCCGTACGAGGTACGGACTCTTTGAGTACACAGTAATGCCATTTGGGCTATGTAATGCCCCTGCAACGTTTCAACGTTATATTAATGACATATTCAGAGATATATTGGACACCTTCCTGGTAATATATCTTGATGATATATTAATCTTTTCTAACAATCTGACAGAACACATAAAACACGTAAGAACAGTCTTGGCATGTTTACAAGCACATAAACTTTACGTGAAAGCTGAGAAATGTATATTTCATAGTAATGATATCACATTTCTGGGGTACCATATCTCATCAAAAGGGATTCAGATGGAAAATTCAAAGGTTCAAGCAATAATTGATTGGCCCATACCACGTAATAAAAAGAATGTCCAGAAATTTCTAGGGTTTTCGAATTTCTATCGAAAGTTTATTAAAGGGTTCTCTCACATTGCTAAACCCCTCACTAATCTTACTAAAGATCATATACCTTTTGTGTGGTCCCCCTCAGCTAATGATGCCTTTAATTATTTAAAACATGCGTTTACTACAGCTCCTATTCTTGCTTATCCTGACCCACTCTCTCAGTATACACTTGAAGTAGATGCATCTGAACATGCTATTGGGGCTGTACTTTCCCAAAAATCCAAAACCACCAATAAATTACATCCAATAGCATATTACTCCCGTGTCCTCACATCTTCTGAACTAAACTATCATGTAGGGGAAAAAGAACTTCTCGCCATGAAAAGTGCCCTAGTTAATTGGAGACATTTATTAGAGGGAACCGCTGAACCTATTATTATCTATACCGATCATAGAAACCTACAGTTTCTCAAAACCAATCGAACACTCACATCTAGACAGGTCAGATGGAGTTTATTCTTTTCAAGGTTCAACTACATTATCACCTATAGGACGGCTTCCCTGAACACAAAAGCAGACATCCTATCCAGGCTGCCTCCAAAACCCCATCAGGTTCCTCACACAGGTACTATTATTCCCCCTAACTTTATTTTAGGTGGTATCATAGATTTCACAGTTAAATTAAAAAGTGAACAAGACATCGATACAACAAAGGATACATATAATCTAACTCCTAAATCTGATGGGTTACTTTGTTATCAAGGTAAGACATATATCCCTCCAAACATGAGATCATTTATACTTGAACAGGTACATGATTCCAAATTCTCTGGACACCCAGGAGTTAACAAGACTCACAGATTGCTAAAGCGATTGTACTGGTGGCCCAGAATGATTTGTGATGTACAAAAACACATCTCTACCTGTAAGACATGTACCACATGTAAAAAAGATAGAAGACACCCCCCAGGTTATCTCCTTTCTCTTCCTATACCCAAAAGACCATGGAGTGAGATAGCCATAGATTTTATAGTTGAACTTCCCAAATCCGGTGGTAACAAAACAATTATGGTAGTGGTTGATCTATTGACAAAAATGTCTCATTTTGTCCCTTTCCATAAACTTCCCACCAGTATGGAAACAGTGACGTTGTTGCTAAAAAATGTAATCAATTACATGGAGTACCCTCTTCTATCACAACAGACAGAGGGACACAATTCACCTCGCGCCTTTGGAAACAGCTATGTAAAACCCTTGAGATTGATCAAAGGTTATCATCTGCTTTTCACCCCCAGACCAACGGGCAGACGGAGCGTACCAACCAGTGGTTGGAGGAATATATCCGTTGTTTCTCCACACAACAACAGGATAACTGGAATGAGTTGCTCCCTATCGCTGAATTTGCACATAACAACACATATCACACTTCAATCAAAGACACTCCTTTCCATGCCAATTACGGATTTCATCCGTCATTCTGCTTACCCCTCGAAAGGGAAAGTGATTGTCCTATAATAAATGATTTCACTAACTCCATCTCAGAATCCTTTACATTACTTTCAGAAAACATAAAAAAGGCTCAAGCACGTCATAAACATTATTATGACCTCCGACATAGAGCGTCCCCTATCTATAAACCTGGTGACTTGGTATGGCTATCCACGAGAAACCTTCGTCTCACTGTGCCTAGCCGCAAGTTCAACAAACTATTTATTGGACCTTTCCCTGTAACCAAGGTTATCAATGACAACGCTGTGACCTTGTTTCTGCCTTCACATTATCGTATCCACCCAACCTTTCATGTTTCGCTTCTCAAGCCATATCAGGCACTCAGAAATCATTCACCATCTTCTGTGGATGAACCCCCTCTAGCTCCTGAAGTGGAGTATGAGGTTGAAAACATCCTGGACTCTCGTAAAGTATCCGGTAGACTCCAGTATCTGATCCACTGGAAGGGCTATCCCCATGAGGAGGATTCCTGGGAGCCCTCAGTTAATCTCTCAGCCCCAAGACTAGTGTCTCTGTTTCACCGTCGACATCCATCTAGACCGAAACCATGAACCACGGAGTGGTTCCTTAAAGGGGGTACCCTGTCATAATATCAAATGCCTGTCTCTTTAAAAGATATATCCCTAACTGAGTCCTGGCTATAAAGGAGCCTGCAACATTCAATACCTTGCTTGGTATTGAAGTTGCATGCTTCCCTGCACAGCCGCTCTCACTGAGGACTCTGACTTCCCTCTGTGCTACTGAACACACGCTGTTTGCGTGTCATCTATCCACTTCCGGTTTCACGGATCTTCACTTCCGGTTTACACAGAACAGGACGCTGCAGCTCTGTAAGCTGCTCTCCCCTCAAACTACTTCAGCGGTTTGCCTAAAAAACAATCACTGAACCACCATTGCTACTTTTTCTCCCTCCGGAGGTGAGTCATTGCTGGACATATCATCTTATATATTTTTGTCATAAAACCATTTTGTCACTTTTACATTTTTTCACAAAAACGTTACTTTTTCTTTTGTTTTCTGGACATTATCTCTTTTGTAATTTTTGCCTCATATTTATTGTTTGCTACAAACCCATATTTTTCCTTTTATCATATTTTTGCTATGCAGTCCTAAACCTTCAGAGTTAAAACTGTTATTTCATTCAATTACAACTTTTTAGTGAGAACCACAATCTAACTCACTTATTGGCCACAACAGTTTTAACTCTCATATTAAACTCCACTCACTCAGTTTATATGTGTGTATTTCCAGATAAAATACCCACTATAGATTATGTGAGACACAACCTTTATTTATATGGTCTGCTGTAATAACTGTTTTGCATATATTTGTTCTACAAAATCTAACTTAAAGTTAGTGTGTGTTACAGAATGGTAGTACTTAAAACACAACCTCGTTAAAATAGGTAGCAGACCACATGTCTTATTATTATAATTTTTCAGGGTAATCTGGCAGGCCATATAGAACTCCCCCGATAGGGGGGGGGGAACAGGGATTAAAGTGCTAAGAAAAGTACTAATTGACACAAGCTAGTTGGGTCCAAGAACGCATGTTTGATTATTAGAATTTATTAGGGTAATTATATATCTAACAAATCTATCTATTTCTCTTCTATCGATTCTATCTAACTATCAATCTATGTATATCTATCTATCCTATCTATCACTATCAATCTATCTTCTGTCCGGGATGTTTTGAGACAGCCACTTTGGGAATGTTAGTTGATTTAGACCCATTATGGCTTAAAAGCAGACTCTGCATCAACTATGTAATTTTCCATGGGAGTTTTGCCAGGGATCCCCCTCCAGCATGCAACAGTCCAGGTGTTAGTACCCTTGAAACAACTTTTCCATCACTATTGTGGCCAGAAAGAGTCCTTGTAGGTTTTAAAGTTCGCCTGCCTATTGAATTCAATGGCGGTTCGCGCGGTTCGCGCGTTCGCGAACAATACCAGAAGTTCGAGTCCGCGGTTCGCGAACCGAAAATTTTAGGTTCGCAACATCACTAATGTGCAACACACCTCTCTGCACTTTGCTTTGTAAAACCTTTTTAACCTCTTAAAGGGACAGTCAAGTCCCAAAAATTTTTTTTATGATTTAAATAGGGAATGTAATTTTAAACAACTTTCCAATTTACTTTTATCACCAATTCTGCTTTGTTCTCTTGGTATTCTTAGTTGAAAACTAAACCTAGGAGGTTCATATGCTAATTTCTTAGACATTGAAGACTGCCTCTAATCTGAAAGCATTTTGACCACTAGATGGCATTAGTTTATGTGTTTCGTATACATAACATTGAGCTCATGCACGTAAAGTTACCCTGGAGTGAGCACTGATTGGCTAAAATGTAAGTCTGTCAAAAGAACTGAAATAAGGGGGAAGCTTTTGCATTGCTTTTTGGTAATTAGAAGGCCTCTAAATGCCACTGCGCACCACACGTGTATTATGCCCAGTAGTGAAGGGGTTAATTATGTAGCTTGTAGGGTTAATTTTAGCTTTAGTGTAGTGTAGTAGACAACCCAAAGTATTGATCTAGGCCCATTTTGGTATATTTCATGCCACCATTTCACCGCCAAATGTGATCAAATAAAAAAAATGGTTAACTTTTTCACAATTTTAGGTTTTTCACTGAAATTATTTACAAACAGTGCAATCATGACACACATGGTTGTAAATGCTTTTTTTGGATACCCTTTGTTCAGAAATAGCAGACATATATGGCTTTGGCATTGATTTTTGGTAATTAGAAGGCCGCTAAATGCTGCTGCGCACCACATTTGTATTATGCCCAGCAGTTAACGGGTCAATTAGGGAGCTTGTAGGGTTAATTTTAGCTTTAGTGTAGAGATCAACCTCCCACCTGACATATCACAACCCCGATCCCTCCTTTACCCCCCTCAAACAGCTTTCTTCTCTCCCCCACCTCACAAATGTCACCGCCATCTGAAGTACTGGCAGAAAGTCTGCCAGTACTAAAATAAAATCCTTTTTTTAAGCATTTTTAAAAAATATATTATTACTACAGTGTAGGTTCCCCTAATTCCCCAACCTCCACGATCCCCCCCAAACAGCTCTCTTAACTTCCCCCCTCTTCCTATTTGTGGCTATCCAGTTTGCAAAAAAAAAGCGTTTTTGTTGTTGTTTTTTTGGCATAAATGCCAATTTTCTGTAGTGTAGCTGCCCCCCCTCAATAGTCTACCCCTCCCCCTCCCAGATCCCTTTCTTTATATCAAATTACCCCCCTTTCCCTCTCCCTCCATCCCAGGACCTGCATTATTTAAGTACTAGCGCGCACGCGGGTCGGGCAGACATGATTGGCTGTAGTGGATCATGTCCGCCTGACATTGCTGTTGGCATTTATCATTGCACAAGCATTTCTTGTGAAATTCTTGTGCAATGTCGCCCTCTGCAGATTCGCAGCCAATCAAGGTGATTGCTATTCGCCGCCTCAGAGGTGGCGGACGAGTTAAGGAGCAGCAGTCTAATAACCACTGCCTCTTAACTCCTGATTCCGGCGAGCCTGAAGACTCGTGCGGAATAAGCAGCATTGACTGCTTAGCATATCAGCCCCTAAGTGCTATTGCATTGTCTTTTATCATGCATTTGTTGATTATGCAAATTTGCAATACTTATTGAAAGCTCTTATAAATATGTCTTTCTTATTTAAGGCTAACTGTTAATGCAATTCCCCACTGCTCTAAGCAATTACTGTCTTGTATGTAGCTGGTTTAGACTATTTGCAACATTATGATAGAAAAAAATGTTTCAGAATTTGCTTTTCAGTCTCTCTAGAGTCTGTGGGGCAAGCACAATTTTTATATAAAATAACATGGGGGTTTTTCAGCAAAAGATAAAAAATAAGTAATGAATGGGATACTACATTTTTTTGTTTAGCTAAGCATTATTATTAGTTTTATATTACAATTTTAAACTGTTTGACCTTTCAAGCATTTCAGAGTCTGTGAAAAAAATTACAATTTACTTAAACCCACATCCCACCAAACGTCTGTACATTTAGAATCTCACTGATTTCCCAAATTTTGATATAACATTAGTATAGGGCACCCTCTAACCTGAAGGGTTAATGGCCTTTGGCGCAAAGTGTGTTTTTGTGAGTGAAGTGACTGCAACAATGTTGCAGGTGTAAGAGTGAAGACTTAAAGAGGTAAAGAGGAGAAGACAACTTCTATTTGGCCTCTTCTTCCTTTGGTGTCTGAAGCTTCCCTGCCCTCCCTGGTGGCTGGCAATTGGTTACTGCTCTTATAAGGATGCTAGTTTTTTGTTGGCGACTAGATGAGATGGTTAGTTGACTCAAGTTCGCTAAGTCCATGCATGGTTAAATTTCCTTTCCAGGTCAGAGGATGCTGAACGACACGCTGTTCCTGGTGTTATTGTTGCGTGTTATTGTGACACCTCACCTAGACAGTTGGTCGTTGACTGGAGAGCAGGAAGAGAGGTGAGTGAGTGGTGGCCATTGATAAGGGAGTGAAGTCTCCAAAACCGGGTCTGGGGGTCACTCCTTGGGTATGCGAGAGGCTGAATAACTCATAATGATTGTTGTCTCTGTAAAAGGGAATAGAAGCCGGGCTCCACTCTGTGCCAGCTTGTCTGGACCACTGAACATCTAGGCTTAGGTTAATAATTTATACCTATAGTTTAGGGCCCAATTTCCGCCACCTTTAAATTAATGGTTATCGCATGATGGTTTTTGTGTCAATTTAAATAAAATGCGACCAAATTGTTTTTCTCTCCCAAAAAAACATTGTCAGTGTGTTATTTGCTATATTGAGTTTAAGTTAAAGGGGCAGTAAGCCTACAAAATAATGATATACAATTCTGCACATAGAGCAGACTGCAGAATTATATAACATTATCTTAGCACAAACTTTATGCAACAAAATATTGCAGCTGATATTTGATTTTAAAAGAGGATTTTTCAGATAGTCGCTCTTTGCTCTATTGAACGGGTCTGGTTCTCCCCCTGAGCACATCTGGGCAGCTGTCTAGTCACAGCCTGGCCCGATCGTGCCATTACACTCAATGTAGCTCGCTCCCGCTATCAGACAGAGCAGGAGCGAGCTACATTGAGTGTTGTGGCGTGATCAGGCCGAGCTTTGACTAGACAGCTGCCCAGATGCGCTATTCTTGAATAAAATATTTAGGGCCAAATTACAAGTGGAGTGCTAAATATCGCTTTCATGAAATAATGAATAATACCAGAGCACACTAATGTTCGCTGGTATTACCAGTTGAGTGCAATACGAATAGGACCTCACATTCACATTGCTAGGAAACATTGCGCTCACAAGAGCGTGCTTCCATAGGCTTCAATGGGAGCCTCATTCTCATGCCGTCAAACATGGCATGAGAGCTTGCACAGCAGAGGGGGTAAGTAGCGCAGCAATGGTATCAAAGTGTAAATAGATATGTATATGCATATATACAGATATATTTATGTGTTAATATGTGTTTAATATGATTTCTGATTAATTATCTAAGTGCTAACTGCTACCGCAAGCTCGCGGTAGCAATAACCAGCCACTTGTCATGGCTGGTTATTTATCACGCTCCTATAAATGGGCAAACTTGGGCTATCACAAAGCGAAAGGGCAGCTTCTTTCATAACCTTCCCGTCAAAAGACCACTGCAAAAATAGAACACAAAGAAAGGGCGCCTACTAGTGTAGAAACATTAGCTGTTCTCCTGCACCAATCTCCACCCCATAGAATCTTACTCACAAGAGTGTCTGCCCTTCATTGTGCTTAATCACAGGCGTGCTGAAATCTCACATTGTTTCAACGCACTGCTCTGAATCTGACTGGGGGAATAAAGAAAAAAGAGGGGTGTAGATATTAACAATAACTTTCCTCCAGTGATAAGTGTCCTATAGAGTAAAACTCACAAAAGGGCTGGCACCCATGTGTTCCAAATCTGGTGTGGTGAAATCTTCCAGTGTTCCAGCTCACTGATTCCCGGATTTTCAGGATCCAAGAACCGTGACCTGCAGCGTTCCCGAAATTGTTCAATCGCACTACTGAACCTAAAATGGGCCGTCTCCTAAGCTTTACACTCCTGCTTTTGAAATAAAGATATCAAGAGAATTAAGAAAAATTGATAATAGGGGTAAATTAAAAAGTTGCTTAAAATTGCTATATCTGGATCAGGAAAGAAAACATTTGGGTTTAGTATCACTTTAATTACTTTTCACCCGTTACTCTCAATTAGGATCCATCGCTATTGCATTTCCTAATTATCAGTCTTACACTACATATCAATCTGAAAGGATAGCGGTCCTTAGAGAAACCCAGCATTCTATTATATACAAATGTCTACATTATAGTATTGTGTACTGTAAGCATTATCATTAATCCCACACAGGGCTCCCAATGCCTTCCTAACCCTCTGATTTACAAAGCAGTTTCGGAACAATTTCTTAATTTTGTTCCATCACTATCCTGGGCTCACAGCTAGCCATCATTTCTGTTAAGTCTGAATGTTATAATGCCATCTATACTACATGACTCCACCGATGGAGCTATCTATACTAACTCATTAATATCCATTCTATATCATGTCAACTACAAATTCTTTATTATCCTTGATCATTATCTATATATTTTATTTATTTTATTTTTGTGGTCCCAAATCCTCCAATAATCTAATCTACTCCTATTCAGGATACCAATACTATAGGTCCGATTTATTATATGGCGGGCGGACATGATTCGCTCTAGCGTACGCTGTCAGCATTTATCATTGCACAAGCATTTCTTACGACTGCTGCTTCTTAACTCCTGATTCTGGTGAGCCGGAAGACTCGCGCAGAATGAGCAGCATAAGCTGCTTAATAAATCATCCCCTTATTATTAAAATCTGATGGATCCATAATAATTCTAATAGATGTTTACCTCGATCCATCCTATAATTACTTAAAATTATAATATATGAAATATCCCATATTTATTTACACTAGGAGGCGCCCTTTCAATCGGCTAGATTACGAGTTTTTGTCGGTAAGGCTTGCGGGGCTAACGAGCAGTTTATGCTCACCGCTCACCTACAAACAACGCTGGTATTACAGGTTTTATTTAACCCGGCGTTAGCTGCAAAAAAGTGAGCGGAGAGCAAAATTTAGCTCCACATCTCACTGTAATACCAGCGCTGCTTACGGTAGTGGTGAGCTGGCTAAACATGCTCGTGCACGATTTCCCCATAGGAATTAATGGGGCTGATTCGGCTGATTGGATCAGCCAATAGAATGCAAGCTCAATCTTGGATGACGTCACTTAAAGGTACCGTCATTTAGTGTTAGTCGTCGGAAGAAGAGGATGCTCCGCGTCGGATGTCTTGAAGATGGACCTGCTCCGCTCCGGATGGATGAAGATAGAAGATGCCGCCTGGATGAAGACTTCTGCCCATCTGGAGGACCTCTTCTGCCCGGATAGGATGAAGAGTTCGGACCGTCTGGAGGACCACTTCTGCACGGTTGGGTGAATACGTCTCAAGGTAGGGTGATCTTCAGGGGGGTAGAGTTAGGTTTTATTAAGAGGGGATTGGTTGGGTTTTAGAGTAGGGTTGGGTGTGTGGGTTGTAATGTTGGGGTGGTATTATCTTTTTTTTTTTTACAGGTAAAAGAGCTGATTACTTTGGGGCAATGCCCCGCAAAAAGCCCTTTTAAGGGCTATTTGTAATTTAGTATATGGTATGGATTTTTATTATTTTGGTGGGCTTTTTTATTTTATTAGGGGGATTAGATTAGGTGTAATTAGTTTTAAAAATTGTAATTATTTTATTTTTTTCTGTAATTTAGTGTTTTTTTCCCGTAATTTAGTTTATTTAATTTAATTTAGGTAATTTATTTAATGATAGTGTAGTGTTAGGTGTAATTGTAACTTAGGTTAGGATTTATTTTACAGGTATATTTGTATTTATTTTAACTAGCAAGTTATTAAATAGTTAATAACTATGTAATAACTATTCTACCTAGTTAAAATAAATACAAAGTTGCCTGTAAAATAAAAATAAATCCTAAGCTAGCTACAATGTAACTATTAGTTATATTGTAGCTAGCTTAGGGTTTATTTTATCGGTAAGTATTTAGTTTTAAATAGGAATCATTTAGTTAATTGTAGTAATTTTATTTAGATTATTTTAAATTATATTTAAGTTAGGGGGTTGTTAGGGTTAGGGCTAGACTTAGGTTTAGGGGGTAATTCATTTAATATAGTTGCGGCGACTTTGGGGGCAGCAGATTAGGGGTTAATAAATGTAATTAGGTGTCGGCGATGTTAGGGACGGCAGATTAGGGGTTAATAAAATTTAGAATTTTAGTAATTCCCCTAAGAAAAGGGGATTTACGTTTGGGGACAGGTCAAAGTTTCCCAAAATTATCCCAACAGGGTAGGCCTATGTATCCCTGGAGGGCAGTGCCTGATACCTGGTTTAATATCAAAGAAATATAAGGAAAGAAAAGAAGGTATCTTGTGGCACACTTAAATGGAAAACTTTATTTTCGATCTGATATTGTAGAAAAGGCACTAAGGAAAAGATTAAAATATAACTTTTATTGATATCTTTAAAATATTTAAATGACAAGAAAACAAAACATATAAAATGGGGAGATTTGATGTTTTCAAAAAATGTATCCCAAATGGTACTAAATTGTCATTTGTAAGTCACATAGGAACAGCTAGATAAATGCTGTTTAATAAATAGCCTCTATCAATCTATATTTAGTTTTCTATTACCATGGGAATTTATTTATATTCATTAGTTTCAAATTTCCCTAGAGATGATCTAAGTCATCCAACATAACTTGCTTATGGTAAAAATAGGTGTGAAAGGAACATTAAAATTGCTGTGTCAGGGATCACACAGGGGGATAGTGTATAACTTATTGGTGTGAATTGCGATCTCGATTTGATGGGGAATCAAATATGTAATATTATATTCCAAACTAGTTGTAAATTACTGGTGGCTGAGTGAGGTGCTTAAACAATTTTGCAGCATTGTCCCAACCCAAAAACTAACTGGTTTGGTTTGGACCACAAGATAGCATGAGTAATGCCTAATAAATTCTTAAATATACAGATTGCCCCCAAAAAAAAAATTACACAGTGTTAAGTGTAAATACCCCCCTGAGAAGTTAAGGTATTATTGGAGACGTCTTCCAATAATATGATAGTGTTCTGTGACACAGCTTGTTTTTATTAAAATGATATATATATGCGCTTCTCGTTATACATAAGGGGAATAACCCCTAGATTAGAATATTCTAAATCAATATATTTCAGCTTAGAACCCGTTAATGGGTGGTGGACAGAGTATCACTTGGTTAAAGGTAGTGAATAAGGCTATCGTAAGTAAGGCTATCAAAAAATATAGGAACACTGTGGATACTCCACAATCCTATAATGACCATATACTATGATTTTGACCATATACTATGATTTTACAATAGTTTACCAGCAAGTTTTTTAACCGCTAAGCTACCCACCAAGTTTACCCACCAAGTTTAAGCTAAATTGCCGACATACGGCCAACAAAATTAAGAAATTTCTATTTTAAACATAGAGCATAAGGAGAAGCAGAGCGAACGCCTGACGCGCGTTTCGCCTACTGCTTTGTCAAAGGCGCCGAACGTCCTTTGTGCCTCCTCATTTATATTTACGCCAGCCAATCAAAAAAGAGGTGTGTGTAAAGCACGTGATAGGGGTAACCAATCCTAAGGCATTGGTAACGTCATTGGAAATAGTTGTATATTACTGGGTTAGGGAGATGGAGGTGTGTAATATAGCCGGCCAATCAGGTTACAATCACCGGCCCAAATGTAAACAAAAGGTTAGGAATAGGATTTTCACAGATCACGTATATATTGCTTTGTGTTACGCAAATGTTAGCTATTACGGAATACTTATGAAGTGCGTCCCATTGACAATCGCCTATGCTGAGCGTACACATGCATATCTTAGATGTTGTGATCGGATGAAAACCGTACTAATACTTGGTATTAATGTGAGTTGCCTCATCTTTTGAGAAGCTTATCCGTGTTTACACACCTTAGACAATATTAACCACTTGTATTAATTCCGTTATTCTGTTAAACTGGTATCTTAAACGGATGTATCTTATTCTAAAAAATGGGCAGTGCTGATTATTTGGGAAAATCTTTTATGTGAACATCTTTAGGAAAAACAATATATTTAATATCTGTCAGAAAAAGAATTTATTAAAATAATTGGGTTCTGATCTCGTGTCCCACATGTGTATTAACACATCCACACGGATGTGTAGCTTGTGCATAAATGCTCTTTTTGAAAAAGTAATCTGTTTGTCAATATGTTCGTTTCTTTATATTAAATACCTAAAGTATTAAATTATTAGATTCTGTTTTGATCTTTTTGTTTTTAAAACATCCTTATTTATATGTTTACCATGTTCACACAGAATTGTTGTTACGATATAGATGGATGGATCAGTGTTTATCACTGTCCATTCTTTCTTCTTACTATCCATATTCATGTGTTTTTTACATGTTCATAATTGTTTGTTACTTATATCTAGGTACCGTTATGTTAGGATATTAACAAGGGTGTTAACTCCCAATAGTTCTATGACATAACTTGATTGTATAGATCAATGATTATCATTTTCATATGAAGAGATCTTAAATTGGGATATTAAGAGGGCACCTCTGGAGGTTTGAGGTCATCTATGCTTACTCTGTATAGATATCTGGATATCAAGAGAATGTGGTAGAACTCTATTATGGTATAACAACTCAGATATAGCTAAATTATGTAGGTTCCCTTGTGTGGTTATGCTAATTGTTTATTCTTATACCTGTTGTATGTTATAACTACCCATACTCATGTATTGACATACACCATTTCTTGGTTTTCTGATGTTATCATCCATTGGATCAGAAACAAATATATGTCATTGTATGTGAGATTATCTATACTCTCTGATTCAACATTATTGAACATATAATCTGTGGCATCTTTCTGATTCTCATACATGTATATGGGAAGGATCAGTGTGGTCTATAAGTATGATCGTTTCATAAGTATGAACTAAAAGATAGTTGTTCATTAAGGCCTTTGGGGGCCATGGTCTGAAGTCTGAAAATCCATTTTGTCTCTTCTCTTAGAAGAGTCGTTTCAATGTTACCGCCTCTAATCCCTGGTCTAATTCTCTGTAATATCCAGCATGTTAAGTCAGGTTTTCCTTTATGTTTGTCTAGAAAATGTTTGGCAACTGATGTAATTTTCTTTCCATTTTCCAGATCTTTTTCAGCGTTACGGATATTGCCAATATGTTCCCCAAGTCTTGTTCTTAGTTCTCTAGTTGACATGCCCACATATCTTTTGTTGCAAACACACTGTATGCAATATATGATGTTTCTAGTTCTACAATTGTAGAAGTCATTCATATATATAGTCCCTTTGGGAAAGATCTCCATTTGTTGAACTTTACACATATATGGGCAGAACTTACATGTTCCACAAGGGTGTGTGCCCTTGAGGTTGTCTTTTCTTTTGTTAACATTTTTGATAAAATGACTCTTAACAATTTTATCTCTGATTGTGGGTGCTCGTCTCCACGAGACTTGTACTCTGTCCCCCACTTTCCTTGCTAGATCTTCATCTGTTTGAAGTATGTGAATATGTTTATTCAAAATTTGTGAGATTTCCTTATGTGAATCATTATAAGTAGCCACAAACCTCACTTTTTGATCGCTGTTCTCTTTTCTTTTAGGTACTAAGAGGTCTGATCTGCATGTATGAAGTGATCTATGATATGCCTTCTTAAGTACTGAGTTTGGATAGCCCCTCTCTTTGAGCCGTATTTTAAGATCTTGGGCCTGTTCCTTAAATTTTGTAATTTCTGAGCAGTTACGCCGTAGGCGCAAAAATTCACCATATGGAATTGCTTTTTTGGTGGTAACCTTTTGTTTACATTTGGGCCGGTGATTGTAACCTGATTGGCCGGCTATATTACACACCTCCATCTCCCTAACCCAGTAATATACAACTATTTCCAATGACGTTACCAATGCCTTAGGATTGGTTACCCCTATCACGTGCTTTACACACACCTCTTTTTTGATTGGCTGGCGTAAATATAAATGAGGAGGCACAAAGGACGTTCGGCGCCTTTGACAAAGCAGTAGGCGAAACGCGCGTCAGGCGTTCGCTCTGCTTCTCCTTATGCTCTATGTTTAAAATAGAAATTTCTTAATTTTGTTGGCCGTATGTCGGCAATTTAGCTTAAACTTGGTGGGTAAACTTGGTGGGTAGCTTAGCGGTTAAAAAACTTGCTGGTAAACTATTGTAAAATCATAGTATATGGTCAAAATCATAGTATATGGTCATTATAGGATTGTGGAGTATCCACAGTGTTCCTATATTTTTTGATAGCCTTACTTACGATAGCCTTATTCACTACCTTTAACCAAGTGATACTCTGTCCACCACCCATTAACGGGTTCTAAGCTGAAATATATTGATTTAGAATATTCTAATCTAGGGGTTATTCCCCTTATGTATAACGAGAAGCGCATATATATATCATTTTAATAAAAACAAGCTGTGTCACAGAACACTATCATATTATTGGAAGACGTCTCCAATAATACCTTAACTTCTCAGGGGGGTATTTACACTTAACACTGTGTAATTTTTTTTTTTGGGGGGCAATCTGTATATTTAAGAATTTATTAGGCATTACTCATGCTATCTTGTGGTCCAAACCAAACCAGTTAGTTTTTGGGTTGGGACAATGCTGCAAAATTGTTTAAGCACCTCACTCAGCCACCAGTAATTTACAACTAGTTTGGAATATAATATTACATATTTGATTCCCCATCAAATCGAGATCGCAATTCACACCAATAAGTTATACACTATCCCCCTGTGTGATCCCTGACACAGCAATTTTAATGTTCCTTTCACACCTATTTTTACCATAAGCAAGTTATGTTGGATGACTTAGATCATCTCTAGGGAAATTTGAAACTAATGAATATAAATAAATTCCCATGGTAATAGAAAACTAAATATAGATTGATAGAGGCTATTTATTAAACAGCATTTATCTAGCTGTTCCTATGTGACTTACAAATGACAATTTAGTACCATTTGGGATACATTTTTTGAAAACATCAAATCTCCCCATTTTATATGTTTTGTTTTCTTGTCATTTAAATATTTTAAAGATATCAATAAAAGTTATATTTTAATCTTTTCCTTAGTGCCTTTTCTACAATATCAGATCGAAAATAAAGTTTTCCATTTAAGTGTGCCACAAGATACCTTCTTTTCTTTCCTTATATTTCTTTGTTAATAAAATTTAACTAGTGTTTGCGAGGCGGGAGTGCAGCGGTTTAGGGGTTAATATATTTATTGAAGTGGCGGCGATGTCCGGTCAAGTGTTTGCGATGTGGGGGATTCTCGGTTTAGGGGTTAATAGGTAGTTTATGGGTGTTAGTGTACTTTTAGCACTTTAGTTAAGAGTTTTATGTTATGGCGTTAGCCCATAAATCTCTCAACTACTGACTTTTAAATGCGGCAGGAGTCTTGACAGGAGAGGGTGTACCGCTCACTTTTTCCAAGACTCATAATACCGGCGTTAGGCAAATCCCATTAAAAAGATAGGATACCCGAATAGATCCCCATGTCAAGGGGTTGACGTATGGAAACCACACGCATAAGATTTCGCTGTATGCGGATGATGTAACTTTGTTTTTGACCTCCCCGGCAAGCTCCCTAAGAGCGGTATTTAGTATTATTGAAACATTCAGCTCCATGAGCTATTACAAACTAAACATAGATAAAACGGAGGCCCTGTACATCAATATATCAACCCAGAAGCTTAAAGACTTACAGAACTCCTACAGATTCCATTGGAAATCTGACTTTATTAAAGTACTAGGGGTTTGTTTAGCCCCAGATCCCACGACCACCATATCAAAAATTTTTTACAGATAGGCTTACAGAACTCATAAACTCCTAAATACATGGGAATATAGAGAAATCTCCTGGACTGGGAGAATGGCGGCTATTAAGATGTCCTTCCTCCCTAAGATTACCTATTTGTTTAGATGGATTCCATACAATATCCCAAGACACATTTTGAACAAACTACAAGGTTTGATTACTACTTATATATGGAGAGATAAGCGCCCCAGGACGGCGAGACACACTTTAGAGAGACCTTACACACAAGGAGGGCTAGCTCTCCCAAACCTACTCACATATTTCAATTCTGCCAGACTCTCTCACTTACTAGAGTAGAATAATGACAAATCATACTCCTTAGGTTGGTATTGTGCTGAGTCCTCGATGCTTCCCTCCAACTTAACATTATCTGATCTTTTGTGGATACCCCCACACCATAGACAAAAACTAGGACACTTATATCCTACACTACACGATGCCCTAAAATTTTCGGATTCTATCCGACATGATCCAAACATTTCTCCTCATCCTTCGCCCACCCTAACCATAACAGCAGTTTTGTTCTCACTACCATAAAGCACACATAGACTTATGGCAGAACTTACGCATCAAGACCATCACTGACTTCTATGAGTCAGGTGTCTGGATCCCTCACACTCAGCTATGCATCAAATTTAATATACCCCAGAGACTCCAGTTTGAGACCTTTCGTATCAGCTCTTGGCTACGTTTTTGGGGCTACCCAAAGAAGGCTCTTAGGACTCCTTCGTTATGGGAACTGGAATAAAGCACACACTGTTAAACACTCTTTAGCCCTACACTATAACCTCCTGTCTAATTCTAAACCATTCCACAAAAGGAGATTCGATTCATAGTAGACATCAGCGTATGGAATAGTAGGATTCAGATAACTAGAAAACTACTCCATTGTGCTACCTTATGGGAGTTATGCTATAAAATCACAGTCAGATGGCACCTTGTTCCCGTCAACTTGCATAAAACCTATAATTCCCAAACCCCTCTCTGTTGGAGACTATGTGGACAACCGGGCACGCACATTCATATCTGGTGGTCCTGCCCAAAAATCCAACCTCTCTGGAAGAAATTATATGACACCTTAGGCTACCTTAATATCAACTCCCCCTACTTGCCTTAGATTGCCCTCCTACACATGCCAATACCTACTTTAGACAACTACACAGACGCACTCACAATTTATCTTTTTATGGCTACCAAGCTCGCTATAGCCAGAGCACGGAGAAATAAAATCCCACCGTCGTTTGCACAAGCATTATCCATAATCAGACATATTAGGTTAATGGAACAATATTCCTTTAGAGTACTAGATAAGGTTGACCAACATTTTCAGATATGGCACCCATGGCTCACTCTTTTTCCAGATTAGACTAAATTCAATTCAAATACTATAGAACCCTGATTATCAGAGAATCCCACTGCCTCTCCCATCCCCTTTTTCTTGCCTCTGGATATATATACAAATATACAAACTTATATAATGAATGTCCATATAAGTATCGATATTTATATTTATGTCTATATTGCCGTTTATACTTATGGGCACTTGTATACTTCTGTATAAACCTGTTGATACTAAACTACCTGTGAGCTGTATATTGAATTATATAAATCTCATTTGCTATTTCTTTTAATATTGTAAAATAGAGACATGATACCTATAAGCAAGTAACATTATTTTGCTATAATCATTGGACGCATAAGTCCATCTACGAATGTGTCAAACGCTAACAGTCGTAAATGCTGTAATGATGTAAGATTGTACTGTGGTAATGACTTGCACCTGTTCTTCTGTTGTTTATTTTCATGTTTGATTGTCTCAATAAAAATAAAAAAAATAAAAAGATAGGATACGCAATTTACGTAAGTGAATTTGCGATATGATCGAGTCGCGGAAAAAAGTGAGCGGTACACCTGTACCTGCCAGACTCGTAATACCAGCGGGCGTTAAAAAGCAGCGTTGGGACCTCTTGACGCTGCTTTTTAAGGCTAACGCAAGACATATATAGGTATAGGTAGTTCTATATAGGTAATAGGTATATATACAGATATATATACAGTATATATAGGAATATCTATTTATAAATACTTAAAACATATTCCCCTATGTGCAGAACATTGGAGTGTGAAATATTTACAGTAAATACATAGTTAAAACATTTATTAAATATGAATATTGCATAAATATGCTTTTACGTGTTTTCATCTACTTCACTGCAAAGAGCTTTTATGCACTTAGATATGTGCCTATGCTGTCGGCATTTATCATTGCACCAGCAGTTCTTGTGAACTGCTGGTGCAATGCCGCCCCCTGCAGATTCGCAGCCAATTGACCGCTAGCAGGGGGTGTCAATCAACCCGATCGTATTCGGTCGGGTTGATTTCTGTCCGCGGCCTCAGAGCAGGCGGACAAGTTATGGAGCAGCGGTCTTTAGACCACTGCTTCATAACTTCTGTTTCCGCCGAGCCTGAAGGCTGAAGGTTTCTTCTTCACTCTCCATAGTCTACGGGAGAATAAGTTGTCGCAATATATGAAGTTCTGAAGTTTCACCTTCAGCTTGTAATACACGTGCTAACCTGCGCACCCAAAATCTTTACTTCTGGTTGTGTTATCACTCGAGTGGAAGCGCCAAATAGTGCACCACTTGTAATCTGGCCCTTAATCTGGTCCAGGAAAACAGTTTTTCTTAGGCTATAGCCCTGAATTTAGGCTTTAGCTCTGCTGAAATAAAGGCCCTTTGAACCTTTAATATCGATAGGTTAAAGAAAGTGAGAAAACCGAGGTGTTGCCATGTAATTACTATATTATATTAAAAAAAGACAAAAATAACAGTTATCTTACTGAGCTTACTTATTTAGAAGAAATAAAATGACAAAACAACACATTATTTTACAGAAATTCAAGATCAAGAGCAATAAAACAATAACACTAAAGTGCATTTACTTTTGGATAGTTCTACTGTAATGTCATCATCTTAAGCGCTTTTTATAAACAAGTAGAAAAGAATAAACAATGGGGCTGTGCTGCAAAACTACACAAATATTGTTTAGAGAAACTGAACTCAGATCAAGTAAAGTATTTATATTTGCAACCGCTAACAAAGAAGCTTGGTACAGCGTGGTACTAAAACAGACTGCAACAACTGAATTATCAAAAAGCTCCAGTGACAGCGAATGCAAACAGTGCAACTATTATATGGAATCACAAAACAAATGCATAGAAATGATCTGATAGATATAGAAAGTATAACAGAAGGAATAGCTAAATGTCTCTAATATACACACACATATATATACTGTATATATATATATATATATATATATATATATAAATAGATAGATAGATAGATAGATAGATAGATATACACATTGCCAAGCACTCCATCCTTCTGTCCACTCTTATAACCCGGGTGCAATCCAATAGTCCATCATATAAATCCCCATTTGTAGAAGGGCACTCGCAGGATTTAAAACATATAATCTTTATTCATTAATTTTCATAAAAGTCAGATGTCAACGTTTCGGCTCTACATCAAGCCTTTCTCAAGACAACATGTTTTGTTAGTATCACGTATCACACAGTGGAGCGGCTTCCTGGCCGTACTCCCGGTCTTATATAAATAAGATGGGGTCTACTCCAAACTAGTAGATTACATGACTTTCCATTGTGTTAGACTATTCCTCAACCGTACAAACATCCAGTTACACTTTTGGTTTTTCAGCACCATCATACTGCATTCAATTTACAGTGAATTACTATGTATTTGATGTCCATTTGATTACTAAAGTTTGTTAAGGTGATCAAGTGTGTTTATATGTTTTCTTATCAAACTGTATTGTTATCAGTGTCTGATACATTTTTCGGATATATTCCTTGCTGTACTTTATTTTTTATCCCCTTTCCCAGTAAACATTATTACTTAAAATGAAATGTGTATAGGTGTATTTCAATTTTGAATAGAATAATTTTTGCAATATACTATTATTAGCAAAAATGCTTCACCCGCAATAAACCCCTTTTCGCTCGTGTGTAACTGTTAGCGCTCCACTCGTAATCTGGCCCTTAAGACTACAGTATAGTATAAACATAACTTTTATTTACACTGGAAAAATCAATTTGTGTGACTCACTTTACTGTGATATTCGCTTTATTGCTGTGGTCTGGAATCGAACCTGCAATATCTTCGAGATACGCCTGTACTCATTTATTACTGCAGTTAACTGCATATTTAGGAAAAAAAGTTATGATGAAATTCCTTAAAGTCATATGAATTTGAAATTTGAAACCAAAAAATTTTTCTTTTATAATTCAAGCAGAACATGCGGTATTAAACAACTTTGAAATGTACTACTATTATTTAATGTGCTTTATTCTCTTGCTATCCTTAGATGAAGAGCATACATAGGAAGGCTTTTCCTTTGCCTTTGGGGCACTACTGGATTGTACATTGCTGCTCTGGAGCCAATTTTGCATGGGTTAAATACATAGTTCTATGCAAGCATTAGCACAATAAAACATTTCTCTCACACACTAGAATATTTTAGTTGATATACTTTATGCCCCTTTAAGTGGTGGTTACATGAACATGAAACAGTCATCAAACATATTACATTATTTAGCCACCATGTTTTACTTTTCCTTTGTCCATGTGTCTTTTGCTATCATGAAGGTTTCTGAAAAACATTTTGAAAGCCCCTTTATAAAGCCTATTATTAGGCTTTTCCTGTTATAAGGAATATTTAAATAAATACTGTTTTAAATTGAAGCTCTTCTACTGAAATGTAATAAATGAAGCCAAATGTCATGCAATGTTTTTACACAGCTCTAATGAATGTGAGTGGATACCAAGTATAACAAATAGCCTTGATACTCTACGTAGAGGAAAATATAAGAATCCAATGCCATTCATAATGTTAATCAGACCAACATCTCATTTCTGCAGTATTTTAGCTCTTCTCAATTAGCAACTCACCTCATATTTCCATCCTTCTTGGGGTTTTTTTCTCTTTATAAGTAATAGGCAAGAACACTGGGTGATAATAAAGCAAACGGATAATGAAACGAAATGAGAGTCAACGTTTGTTTTAATATAATAAACCACATGCAGTTTCCGTGGGTCTGTCAATGATATATCAAATAGTGCCTCATTTAGGGCCAGATTACAAGTGGAGTGCTAACGTTTGCGCTAAAGCGATAAGGGATTTATCCCGAAGGTTTGTCGGGTCAGTGTGTACTCAGAGCTCTGGTTAACTGAAACAAAAAAGAATCTCAAAACCCATCAGAAATACATTACAAAGCGTTAAAAGCCGTAACGCAAAACTCCTAATCTAGATGCATATAAATAAATATTGTAAATATATACACACACAGACATACATATATATATATATATATATATATATATATATATGCAATAGGATTTAGCCTAGCAACTAGTATTCTAAATTATTTTTATTACAAAGTCATGTCATTGCTCCAAAATATAAATACTGGCTAAAGGCTGATCAATTCATGGATTTTATAACTATTAAATCACATCTGCAAAAAAAATAGGTTGGCGATGAGCTGATTTGGACACACTGCCATCTGGTGGAATCATAGTCATTCTATAGGGCTACGGGGTCAGCATCAGAATTTTAATTATTTTTCTGCCTTTACCCTGTATTTATCTCTTCTTGTCCATTTTAAACATAGCATGTTATCAGCCAAACATAGTTCTGCACTCACTTGTTTTGAATACTAAAGACAAAGGAAACGTAAAAATAGTTTTCCATTAAAAATAAGCTGTTTAAATGTATATAGGAACTATTAGAAATGCATGTTTGGTGAGTACTAATTCAAGAGGAATGATTGACTCTTCTGGTGGACAGAAGCACATCACCAGCATTATTAAAACAAAGGGACACGTGGACATGAAAATTTAACTTTTCAAATACAATAAATTAATGACATTTGACTTCTTTTTATCAAATATAAACGCTTCACTTTGCACGGTCAGTTAAAAATGTGCCCTTTTATGGGAGCAGCTGTGCACCTCAGTAGGCTCAGGAGTGTGCACAAGTCATAAGGTAAATTTAATAAAATATATATATTTTTTTAATTTCATGCTCTCTCGAAACCATGACAATTTAATTTTACCTTCCTTATCCTTTTAATTCAATGCAGAAGATACATAAAAAATAACTAATATATTTAAACACACATTTCTTACAGATGCAAAAATAACGTCCCTATAATGAAGATTACAGACAGACCCTTTCACGGCCCTCTGGATTTGTGCTCCTTATAAACCTCATGGATAAGAAATACATTAGCTTCCTTCTCTGGCCAGTAATGAACTGTCTCTGCCTTTGATTATTTTCCTTTCCTACGCCACCACTGTTCTTTTGTGCAAAGAAAGATGTTTGAATTCCTGCAATGAGTGAAATATCTGTCAAAACAACTATTTCTTCAACTGAATGTGCTGGACCACTAATTAGGTTCAGTGATCCCTTAGCTGGAGACTCACACAAAGAATAAGAAAAGGAGAAATTGAGATGACAGCAATAACGCTCCACAGTAAATATAGACTTAAAGATCCACACTTTCTAGTTTAGTAATTTTACAGCAATTTAGAGGCTTTAGATCTGTATTTGTATATATGTTAGTATAAAGTGCTCTGTTTTGTTATCTACTAAAGCCAATTAGGAAGTTTGCAGTGTACATTGCAAGCTCTGAGAATGAGTAAATCCACAACTTTCAGAGGTAAATTACATGAAAAGGGGACAAAATAAATAATGAAATTATATTGCAAAGTTGTATAACCCGTTCACTGCTGGGACGTTCAGAGAAGAACTTGCCCAAAATATCAGAGAATTTTTAGCATTTTTGCTATCACTCCATTTAAACAGAGATAGAGCCTTGTTTTTTTCTATTTACCTGTCAAACTATATATTTTTTAAGTATACAACCCAATACATTGATCTAGGCCCATTTTGTTATATTTTATTCCACCATTTCACCACCAAATGCGATCATATAAAAAAAAATTGTTGCTTTTTGGTAATTAGAAGGTCGATAACTGCAGCTTTGCATTATACTTCTATTATTCCTGGGAGTGAAGGGGTTAATCAAGCTAAGCTTGTAAGGTTAATTTTAGCTTTAATGTAGAGATTACCCTCCAACCTGACACCACCCACCCCCTGATCCCTTTCAAACAGCTCTCTGCCCTCCCTCGCCCGCCCCCTCCCACTGGTCATCACCATCTTAGGTACTGGCAGACGGTCTGCCAATATTATTTAAGGCTGTCTGCCACTGAGTACCTATAAAATGACAATATATGTATTTTTAAAAAAATATTATTTGTTTTTATTTTATGTAGTGTAGTGGTCCCCCCCCCCTTCCACGATCATCAGTTAGGGACCCCCATTCCACTTTTTTTCTGTAGCGTAGCTCCCACTCCCATATGTGAGTGACTGACATCATAACCTTTCCAATTTTATAGTCTATTGTAATACAAATGTAACGCTATACATATCATCAAAGTTACCTCAATATACATACAATCAAAAAATAGAGCTAGCTAGTGGCCAATAAAAAAAAAAAAGAGAAAATCAAGCTAGTACATATAATTATCACAAAAATGCAATACCCTATACTACAGTAAGTTAATACAAAACAGACCAAATTATCTCCCTGTTTATTTCCCTGGGTTCAAGCGTATCCAATTTAATGATCCAATAAACCTATCATTGTTTCACTATCTGTTACCCCCTCATCTTGGAATTTGAATGTATTCAATAATTTGAAAGCTTAAGACAGCATTAATAAAATGATGTTCAACTAAGCATACGTCCCTGCTTTTCAATAAAATATACCAAGAGAACAAAGAAAAATTGATAATATAAGTAAATTAGAAAGTTGTTTAAAATTGCATGTTCTACCTACATTTGTGGGCTTTATATTCCTTTAAAGATTTAGCTATTTGTAGTAATTTGGGAAGTAAACAATATGTTTTAGAGTAAGCTGCGTACAAGCCATATTAGCGCTCCACGACAATGTGCACTGGCATTACAAGTAAATCTCAATGGAAACTCAAGCTCACATTCGCATTTCGAGAAAGCATTGCGCCCATGAGAGAGAGCGCTTCCATAAGCTCCTATGGGAGCCCCATTCTGATACCATCACAGCAAAGGGGGTAAGTAGAGATGGGCAGCATTTTTAAATATATATGTAAATGAATATATTCATATGTATATACACATATTAACACATTAATATATATGTATATAAGCATATACATGCAGTATATATTTACTGGGAACACACACGGCTAGATTACGAGTTTTGCGTTAGGGTAAAAAAGAAGTGTTAACAGGTTCTAACGCTGCTTTTTTACGCCCGCTGGTATTACGAGTCTTAAAGGTTTAGGGTCACCGCACACTTCTTTGGCCTTCTTTGGCCTTACCGCAAAATGTCTTACGTAAACTTCGTAAAGTCTTTTTTCTATGGGACTTCCATAGAGCGGGTATTACGAGTCTGTCCTGGGAGGCCAAAAAGTGAGCTGTACACCCTACCCCGTAAAGAGTCCTAACGCATTTAAAAGTCAGTAGTTTTATGGTACAACGCCGTAACATAAAACTCATAACTAAAGTGCTAAAAAGTACACTAACACCCATAAACTACCTATTAACACCTAAACCGAGGCCCTCCCGCATCGCAGATACTATAATAAAATTATTTACCCCTAATCTGCCGCTCCGGACACCGCCACCACCTACATTATATTTATGAACCCCTAATCTGCTGCCCCCAACATCGCTGCCACCTACATTATAATTATTAACCCCTAATCTGCCACCCCCAATGTCGCCGCAACCTACCTACACTTTTTAACCCCTAATCTGCCGCCCCCCACGTCGCAGCCACTATAATAAACATATTAACCCCTAAACCGCCGCACTCCCGCCTCGCAAACATTAGTTAAATATTATTAACCCCTAATCTGCCGTCCCTAACATCGACGCAACCTACCTATATTTATTAACCCCTAATCTGCTGCCCCCAACGTCGCCGCCATTATATTAAAGTTATTAACCCCTAAATCTAAGTCTAACCCTAAACCTAAAACCCACTAACTTAAATATAATTTAAATAAATCTAAATAAATATTCCTATCATTAACTAAATAATTTCTATTTAAAACTAAATACTTACCTATAAAATAAACCCTAAGCTAGCTACAATATAACTAATAGTTACATTGTAGCTATCTTAGGGTTTATTTTTATTTTACAGGCAAGTTGGTATTTATTTTAACTAGGTAGAATAGTTATTAAATAGTTATTAACTATTTTATAACTACCTAGCAAAAATAAATACGAAAGTACCTGTAAAATAAAACCTAACCTAAGTTACAATAACACCTAACACTACACTATAATTAAATAAATTAACTAAATTAAATACAATTGCCTAAATTTAATTAAATTAGCTAAAGTACAACCCCCCCCCACTAAATTACAGAGTCTAAACTAAACTACCAATAGCCCTTAAAAGGGCCTTTTGCGGGGCATTGCCCCAAAGTAATCAGCTCATTTAGCTGTAAAAAAAATACAAACAACCCCCCCAACAGTAAAACCCACCACCTACATAACCAACCCCCAAAATAAAAGCCTAACTAAAAAAGCCCATTGCCCTGAAAAGGGCATTCGGATGGGCATTGCCCTTAAAAGGGCAGTTAGCTCTTTTGCAGGCCCAAAGTCCCTAACCTAATAATAAAACCCACCCAATACACCCTTTAAAAAACCTAACACTAACCCCCTGAAGATCGACTTACCGGGAGAAGTCTTCATCCAAGCCGGGCCGAAGTCCTCAACGAAGCCGGGAGAAGTCTTTATCCAAGCCGGGCGAAGTGGTCCTCCAGACGGGCAGAAGTCTTCATCCAGATGGCATCTTCTATCTTCATCCGGCGCAGAGCGGGTCCATATTCAAGACATCCGACGCGGAGCATCCTCTTCATTCGACGACTAAAGCTGAATGAAGGTACCTTTAAGTGACGTCATCTAAGATGGCGTCCCTTAGATTCTGATTGGCTGATATAATTCTATCAGCCAATTGGAATTAAGGTAGAAAAAATCCTATTGGCTGATGCAATCAGCCAATAGGATTGAAGTTCAATCCTATTGGCTGATTGGATCAGCCAATAGGATTGAGCTCGCATTCTATTGGCTGATTGGAACAGCCAATAGAATGCAAGCTCAATCCTATTGGCTGATCCAATCAGCCAATAGGATTGAACTTCAATCCTATTGGCTGATTGCTTCAGCCAATAGGATTTTTTCTACCTTAATTCCACCCGTCTGGAGGACCACTTCGCCCGGCTTTGATGAAGACTTCTCCCGGCTTCGTTGAGGACTTCGGCCTGGCTTGGATGAAGACTTCTCCCGGTAAGTCGATCTTCAGGGGGTTAGTGTTAGTTTTTTTTAAAGGGACAGTCTAGTATAAATTAAACGTTCATTATTCAGATAGGACTTTTAATTTTAATCAACTTTACTTTTATCATCAAATTTGCTTTTTTCTCTTGGTATTCTTAGTTTAAACTAAACATAGGTAGGCTCATATGCTAATTTCTAAGTCTTTGAAGGCTGCCTCTTATCACATGCTTTTTAAATTTATTTTCAACACAAAGATACAGAAAGTGCACAAGGGCCATATAGATAACACTGTGTTCAGTCACAGGGGGTTATTTAAGATTCAGCACAAAACAATGCTAAATTTAAGACAATAGATAATAAACAGTTAGGGACTTTGGGCCTGCAAAAGAGCTAACTGCCCTTTTAAGGACAATGCCCATCCAAATGCCCTTTTCAGGGCAATGGGGAGCTTAGGCTTTTTTAGTTAGGCTTTTATTTTGGGGGTTGGTTGTGTGGGTGGTGGGTTTTGCTGTTGGGGGGGGTTGTTTTTTTTTTTGTTTTTTTTTTACAGGTAAAAGAGCTGATTACTTTGGGGCAATGCCCCGCAAAAGGCCCTTTTAAGGGCTATTGGTAGTTTAGTTTAGGCTAGGGTTTTTTTTTAATTGGGGGGGGGCTTTTTTATTTTAATAGGGCTATTAGATTACGTTTAATTAGTTTAAATATCTGTAATTTGTTTATTATTTTCTGTAATTTAGTGTTTGTTTTTGTTTGTACTTTAATTTAATTTAGGTAATTGTATTTAATTTAGTTAATTTATTTAATTATAGTGTAGTGTAGTGTTAGGTGTTATTGTAACTTAGGTTAGATTTTATTTTACAGGTACTTTTATATTTATTTTAGCTAGGTAGTTATTAAATAGTTAAAATAAATACAAACTTGCCTATAAAATAAAAATAAACCCTTAAGATAGTTACAATGTAACTATTAGTTATATTGTAGCTAGCTTAGGGTTTATTTTACAGGTAAGTATTTAGTTTTAAAAAGGAATAATTTATTTAATGATAGGAACATTTATTTAGATTTATTGTAATTATATTTAAGTTAGGGGGTGTTAGGGTTAGAGTTAGGTTTAGTGGTTAATAAGTTTAATTTAGTGGCGGCGACATTGGGGGCGGCAGATTAGGGGTTAATAAATGTAGGTAGGTTGCAGAAACATTGGGGGAGCGGCAGATTAGGGTTTAATAAATATAATGTAGGTGTCAGCGATGTTGGGGGCAGCAGATTAGGGGTTCATAAGTATAATGTAGGTGGCGGCTGTGTCCGAAGCGGCAGATCAGGGGTTAATAATATAATGCAGGTGTTGGCGATGTTGGTGGTGGCAGATTAGGGTTAATAAGTGTAAGATTAGGGGTGTTTAGACTCAGGGTTCATGTTAGGGTGTTAGGTGTAGACATAAATTTTATTTCCCCATTGGAATCATGGGGCTGCGTTAAGGAGTTTTACGCTGCTTTTTTGCAGGTGTAAGACTTTTTTTCACCCGGCTCTCCTCGTTGATTCCTATGGGGAAATCGTGCACGAGCACGTACGACCAGCTCACCGCTGACTTGAGCAGCCCTGGTATTGGAGTGCGGTAATGAGCAAAACTTTGCTCAACGCTCACGTCTTGTCTTTTAATGACGGGTTTCTAAAAAATCGTAATACCAGCGCTGCAGGTAAGTGAGCGTTGAGGGAAAACTGCTCGCTAGCACTGCACAGCCTCTAACGCAAAACTCGTAATCTGGGCCACAGTTTCTATAGACCACAATGTAAAGGCACTTTTCAGTGCCGTTTTTTTCTAACACCCCACACCCGCCAACTTTAAAGCCCCATTTTTCAAATCTTTGGTTAATTTTCAGAGCGCTAATTGCGGTAGCAATAACAAGCCACTTGCAATGCTCCACTTTTAATCTATCTCTAATCAGATCGACTCTGGAGCTGCAGGGTTATTCATGGACATCTCTTTTGCTTCTTCGCTGGGGTTACCCTTTGTTGAAAAACCTCAATCTATAAGAGTTTCCACTATGAGCGGTCAACTGCTGGGAAATGGACTTATACATTACCAAACAGTACCTCTCTCCTGCTCTGTAGGAGTGTTTCATTCAGAGATGATTAGATTCGATCTGGTACCTACACGTTCTTCACCTCTTATACTGGGATAACCCTGGCTCCATTTTCATGAACCCATTATATCTTGGTCTCGTGGAGAACTGGTTTCCTGGAGTCCTGACTGTTTTCACTCATGTCTCTGTCATCCAAATCCTCCTAAGTCTGTAGCTGTAGCAGAGTCTGCCAGTGCCTTTCCTCCAGAATACTGTGACTATTCCGATGTGTTCTCCAAACAACAGTCCAGTAATCAACCTCCTCATAGGCTTTATGACTTTGCTATCAATCTTCTTCCTGGGTTTCCTATTCCTAAAGGCGGAACTTGCCAATTGTCAGCCCCTGAGATGGCTACCTTAGAGAAGTATATTAAAGAAGATTTGGCAAGAGGCTTCATAAAACCGACTTCTTCCCCTGCAGGGGATGGATTTTTCTTTGTGGATAAAAATGATGGAGGCTTATGGCCATGTATTACAGAGAACTTGTAGAAATTACCATCAAAGATAATTACCCCCTGCCTTTGATTTCAGAACTATTTGACAACCTACAGAAATCCATGATCTACACCAAGTTAGATCTTTGAGGGGCATATAATATAATTAAGGAAGGTGATGAATGGAAGACAGCATTTAACACCTGTTTTGGCGACTATGAATATCTGGTGATGCTCTTTGGCCTTTGCAATGCCCCAGCATCTTCCAATGCTTTGTAAACTACATATTTTGGGACTATCTAAATAACTGTGTCATAATTTATCTGGATGACATCCTTGTGTTTTTCAACTCCATACAAGAAAACATACAGCATCTAAGATTAGTCCTAGACCGTCTCAGCAGTAACCATCTTTTTGCGAAGCTTGAGAAGTATGCTTTTCATTTGTCTATGGTCAATTTACTTGGTTATATAATTTCCTCCAAAGGATTTAAAATGGATACTGCCAAACTCCAAGCTATCCAGCAGTAGCCTCAACCTACCACTTTTAAAGGACTTCAACGTTTTCTTTGAATTCTCTAATTATTACAGGAAGTTTATTAAAGAATGTGTTACTATTACTGCACCTCTTACTGCCCTAATTAAAAACATTTCTAATCTCAAGAGTTGGCCGAAGGAGGCCGTTCCTCTAGTCTTTGAATTTCTCAAGAAGACCTTAATTTATGCTCCACTGCTCTCTCATCCTGATCCTGAGTTGTAGTTTATCGTCAAAGAAAAAAACAAAGAAAGAATACTCAGTCCCACTATAAGAATAATGATAACAAGTGTCACAGAGGCGCCACTGTCAGGCAGGTTAAAAATCCAGGATGATCAGATGCCACGTTTAGCTCTTCAGAGATTGCCAGATATCTGGATGCTAGAAACAAAAAGAAAAAAAGAAGGCGCTCCAATGGCATAGTAACTGAGGGTAAAATCCAACAGATGATAAACCCCCTTTTGTGCAGAATACTCACAGAGTAGCAGCACTTATCGCAAAGTGCAAAATAGTGCAGTCTGGATCCTTAAGAGCTCCCCAGCTAGCTCCCACCGGTCATTGTCAGCAGTCAATCTATCACCAAATCCCACAGCAAACACCATATACCATACAGGATTAGTGACAGGCTGGATAAACAGATGAAGCTTGACTTGGATATAAAATTTATTTAAAATATGGTTAAAACCAAATAAAAGCTGGATGTGTTTCGCAAGTAAACCTTGCTTCCTCAAGCAGACGCTTCTCAAGTTGGTGCTGGAGCCATCCTGTCTCAGCGCAATCCTTCTACCAACAAGATGCATTCTGTGGGCTACTTTTCTAAGAAGTTCTCTCCTGCAGAATTCAACTATGAAGTTGCTAACAAAGAACTGCTAGCAATTAAGCTGGCACCATAAGAGTGCCCTATTGGAGGGTACCCAGGAACCTTTTCTGATCCTTACAGATCATAACAATTTATTGTACTTGCAATCTGCTGGACGACTGAACTCCAGGCAGGCCAGGTGATCTTTATTATTTTCAAGATTCAATTTTGTCCTTTCCTACATTCTTGGCTCCAAGAATGTCAAAGCAGATGCCTTATCCCGACAACATGACCTTGAAGGAATTAATTCTGAACAACCTTCTTTAATTATTCCAGAAGGTTGCATCATAAGTGTGTTGTCCACTGCCCTTCTACAACGCCTAAGGTCAGCTCAAGAACATCTTCCTTCTGATTCCTCTCCACCTTCTGGATGTCTCTTTATTTCCAAATCATTAAGAACTGAACTTTTACAATAAACTAATTCTAATGTATTAGTTGGTCATCCAGGTCTTAAAGGGACTCTTTCTAATCTCCAAAGATATGTTTGCTGGCCCACTATGAACACTTATGTGTCTGCATTTGTCTTTCTGTCTGCACTCAATGTGCTCAGAATGAAGTTCCTCGCTCACTATTGCCTCTGTCTACTCCCAAGAGACCTTGGACTCACTTGTCTATGGATTTTATCACAGGTCTTCCACTATCCAAGGGTAACAATGTGATTTTGGTGGTTGTGGATCGGTTCTTGAAAATGTATCACTTTGTTCCCCTCAAGGGTTTAAGAATTGTCCAATTTGTTCCTCAACCATATTGTCCGACTTCATGGTTTACCCCACAACATTGTCTCAGATCATGGAACCCAGTTTGTCTCCAAGTTCTGTAAAGTAGTTTGTTCATCTTTGGGGGTCACTATCTCTCTTTCTTCAGCTCATCATCCTCAGTCTAATGGGCAGACAGAGCGAATCAATCAAAATCTAAAAGCCTACCTCCATGATTATAAGTCTTCTAACAAAATTTTTGCTGTTACTGAACTTTAAATGTTCTGGAGATTATGCTTTTGCCTGCTGATTCTGATCTGTCATCTGCCCTTTTCCTGCTGACCTTTGGCCTGCCTGATTACTCTTCCTGGATTCTGATTTGGATTTCTTCTGCAAGTAGGTTTGCTCTCAGGCTACTTCTGATTTCCTGAACTGTGACAAGATCTTCATATCACCTAGTGGTCTCATCCTGGGTCCTATCCAGTGTGTTAAGACAGTGTCTGCTATTTACCACTTCTCCACCTCTGGGTCCATACTTGGACAGACATTTATCAACCGTGATAGCCCCTTTCCCTATATTATAATTTTCTAAAATCCAAATATTCGAGTAATGTAAAACATACTAAATCATATATATACAATTCTTTGTTATAAACTCATTTTCATTTTGTTCCTTGATGTATCCATCAATTTGTTCTTTAAACTCCTTTGTGGGATCTTTAGTAAGTTTCTTATAAGTAACCTCAACGTTTAATTGTCCCATTATTTTTGCTTGATAGTTTGCTTAATCTTGCAACACTAATGCACCCCCCTTATCGGCTTCACGTATCACTATATGTTTTTTTTTATTAAACCTTGTAAGGTTGTTCTCTCTCCAGTTGTTAAGTTATTTCTTATTCTTTTATATTGATTACTGGACTGTAACATTTTATTGGTAGTACATTATAATAGGATGATAGTCTTGCTTTATAGTAGTTCAAATTTTGCTTTCGTAGTCTGAGGTAGATAGGCCAATAATTTTGTATTTCTTGTTGAAAAGTAGAGGGATAGGAATGCACAAATATTATCAGCATGAATATGAATACATTTATCTTAGCACTATATAGTACTTATAAGGTAGATATGCATCAGGGTCAGCCGTGTGTTAAATGATTTGTCTTGCCCACATTGGTCTAAGTAGGATGTACATTAATTGGCATGTCCTAAGGAAAAGTGTGGAGTACACCAATGTGGGCAATATAAATCTAAAATGTAATAAATCTAGAATATAATACAAGTATATGCTGAGTGTCCTTTAAATATGTTAGCTTTTCTGTGAAGTCTAATCCTAAATATAAGGCGTGTTAGATAGAACAGATAATAACAGGATTAGTTGATGTCTTTGGTACAGAACGGTTTAATGCAGATATGTAGCAGGGTTGATCTGATATTTGATACCGTTGGTTTGCTGATGAGCGTATTGCAATATGTGGTAGTTTGATCAGGATTTATGAATATGATTACACTGATATGTAAAGAACATTATTCTGACATGTTTGATGCTTGATCTTAATTGTGAATAGACTGAATTATATTTTTCATTTTGTTTGCTTTTAATAGGTTGTTGGCCTGCCGGGGCCTCCGTAGTTCAATTCACGCATGCACAGTTGCGCGAGGAGGACGACGGTGTTGTTCCTGTATGGCAAATCAATGGACATGAGGTGTGCATATAGCTGGGTTTAAGTGGTATGTTATTGTATTCATTTTTTTGTGGTTTGATAAAGGGGGAAACCCTGAAATGTCTCGAATAAACAAAGAGTTTACAGGATAAGACCGGAGAGTGCTGTGATTTGTGAAAATTCTTCAAATTCAAATCAACCAATAGGATGAGAGCTTCGGAAATCCTATTGGCTGTTCAAGTCAGTCAATAGAATTTCAGTAGCTCTCATCCTATTGGCTGATTTGAATTTGAAGAATCAAATCAGCCAATAGGAATGCAAGGGAAGCCATTTTAAAAACGGCTACCTTGCATTCAAATTCAGTGTACGGAGGCGACCGTATGAAGAGGACGCTCCGCGCAAGATGGGATCAGCTTCCAGGATGGCTCCACTCCATGCCACCGGGATGAAGATAGAAGATGCCCCCTGGATGGATGAAGACCTCGCCGACTGGATGAAGACTTCTCGCCGCCTGGATGACCGGAGTAGATCTGGGGTTAGTGTTAGGTTTTTTGTTTTGGGTGGGGTTTTTTTTAGGTTAGGGTTTGGGCTTGGAAAAAGAGCTAAATGCCCTTTTAAGGGCAATGCAAAGGAGCTAAATGCGCTTTTAAGGGCAATGCCCATACAAATGCCCCTTTACTTAGGCATTTAGAGTTAGGTTTTTTATTTTGGGGGGTTGGTTGGGTGGTGGGTTTTACTGTTGGGGGGACTTTGTATTTTTTTTTACAGGTAAAAGAGCTGATTTCTTTTGGGCAATGCCCTACAAAAGGCCCTTTTAAGGGCTATTGGTAGTTTATTGTAGGCTAGGGGGTGTTTTTATTTTGGGGGGCTTTTTATTTTTATAGGGCTATTAGATTAGGTGTAATTGTTTTTATTTTGGATAAATTCATTTTTTTTTGTAATCTTAGTGTTTTTATTTTTCGTGATTTTAGTGTTTATTATTTTTGGTAAACTTAGATTTTTTAAATTTTTCGTAGGATTTGTTTTTTTTTTAGTTGTAATTTTGATTTTTTAAATTTTTTTGTAGTGTTAGGTTTTTTAAATTTGTAATTTAGATATTGGTAATTAGTAGTTTTTTTTTTAATTAGAATAGTAATGTTAGGTTAATTTATAGTTTAATGTTAGGTTTATATTTATTTCACAGGTAAGTTTTTATGTACTTAAACATAGTTATATTGTAATTTTAATTTAAAGTTATGGGGGTGACAGGTTTAAGGGTTAATAGTTTAATTTAGTGTTTTGCGATGTGGGGGGCCGGAAGTTTAGGAGTTAATAGGTTTATTTAGTGGCGGAGATGTGGGAGGCCGGAGGTTTAGGGCTTAATAACTTTATTTAGTGGTGGTGATCTCGGGGAGCGGCGGAATAGGAGTTAATAACTTAATAATAGTGGCGGCGGTGTTGGGGAGCGGCGGTTTAGGGGTTAATATATTTAAATAGTGTTGGCGATGTGGGTAAGCAGCAGATTAGGGGTTAATAGGTTTATTTAATAGCCGTGATGTGGGTGGGCAGAAGATTAGGGGTTAATAAGTTTTAAATAGTGTTTGCTATGCGGGAGGGCCTCGGTTTAAGGGTTAATAGGTAGTTTATGAGTGTTAGTGTACTTAGTAACATTTTAGTTATGAGTTTTGTGAAACATTTTTGTTACACAAAATCCGTAACTACTGCTTTCAGATGGCGGTATGGATCGTGCTTTTTAGCCGGACCGCACAACCTGTAATACCGGCGGTATGGAAATCACACACAAAAATGTCCTTTTTTGAGTGAGGGATTGACATTGCGTTACAGGCTAAAATGCTTGCGATATAGCTATACCGACACAACTCCCAATAGTGCGTTACTGCTTTTACGCTGAAATTACCATTTTTTCAGTGTTAAAAGCCGCAACGCAAAACTTGTAATTTAGGTGTAAGGTAATTAAGCATTAATAATATGAATGGCAAGAGCCCTTCTAGAAGTAGCTAACACATTGGCGCCCATTTATCAAGCTGCATATGCATGAGCAAGCCTGCAGCCAAAAGTTATGAAGCAACGGTCATCAGACCGCAGCTTTCTAATCAGTATGACAGCTATTAGCTGGTGGATTAAATCACCTTGGGTATGCACGCCCCAGGGTGATTGACAACCCCTACTCGTACGCCAGTGATGATTGACAACTCCCTGTCCCAGGCGGACAGGTTTGCATGACTAAACAATGTCCATCCAGCAGTTGATAAATGCTGGCCATTGAGTCTACCTGTTGATCAACAGTGATTTTCTCTGGTGTACAATTTGATCTTCCCTTTTACAAATCCTTTTTTATTATCACAACAGTTTAAATGGACATTTGTTTTTACATCTATACCAGGGGTCAAGTCCTACAAAAAAAAAAAGTGTGGGAACTCACTAAGGCCTAGATTTAGAGTTCGGCGGTAGCCGTCAAAACCAGCGTTAGAGGCTCCTAACGCTGGTTTTGGCCGCCCGCTGGTATTTGGAGTCAGTGATTAAAGGGTCTAACGCTCACTTTACAGCCGCGACTTTTCCATACCGCAGATCCCCCTACGCATTTGCGTAGCCTATCTTTTCAATGGGATCTTTCTAACGCCGGTATTTAGAGTCGTTTCTGCAGTGAGCGTTAGAGCTCTAACGACAAGATTCCAGCCGCCTGAAAAAAGCAGGAGTTAAGAGCTTTCTGGCTAACGCCGGTTCATAAAGCTCTTAACTACTGTACCCTAAACTACACTAACACCCATAAACTACCTATGTACCCCTAAACCGAGCTCCCCCCACATCGCCGCCACTCGATTAAAATTTTTAACCCCTAATCTGCCGACCGCCACCTACGTTATACTTATGTACCCCTAATCTGCTGCCCCTAACCCCGCCGACCCCTATATTATATTTATTAACCCCTAACTTGCCCCACACAACGTCGCCGCAAGCTACTTAAAATAATTAACCCCTAATCTTCCGACCGCAAATCGCCGCCACCTACGTTATCCCTATGTACCCCTAATCTTCTGCCCCTAACATCGCCGACCCCTATGTTATATTTATTAACCCCTAATCTGCCCCCCACAACGTCGCCGACACCTACCTACACTTATTAACCCCTAATCTGCCGAGCGGACCTGAGCGCTACTATAATAAAGTTATTAACCCCTAATCCGCCTCACTAACCCTATCATAAATAGTATTAACCCCTAATCTGCCCTCCCTAACATCGCCGACACCTACCTTCAATTATTAACCCCTAATCTGCCGACCGGAGCTCACCGCTATTCTAATAAATGTATTAACCCCTAAAGCTAAGTCTAACCCTAACACTAACACCCCCCTAAGTTAAATATAATTTTTATCTAACGAAATAAATTAACTCTTATTAAATAAATGATTCCTATTTAAAGCTAAATACTTACCTGTAAAATAAATCCTAATATAGCTACAATATAAATTACATTTATATTATAGCTATTTTAGGATTAATATTTATTTTACAGGTAACTTTGTATTTATTTTAACCAGGTACAATAGCTATTAAATAGTTAAGAACTATTTAATAGTTACCTAGTTAAAATAATTACAAATTTACCTGTAAAATAAATCCTAACCTAAGATATAATTAAACCTAACACTACCCTATCAATAAAATAATTAAATAAACTACCTACAATTACCTACAATTAACCTAACACTACACTATCAATAAATTAATTAAACACAATTGCTACAAATAAATACAATTAAATAAACTATCTAAAGTACAAAAAATAAAAAAGAACTAAGTTACAGAAAATAAAAAAATATTTACAAACATAAGAAAAATATTACAACAATTTTAAACTAATTACACCTACTCTAAGCCCCCTAATAAAATAACAAAGACCCCCAAAATAAAAAATTCCCTACCCTATTCTAAAATAAAAAAATTACAAGCTCTTTTACCTTACCAGCCCTGAACAGGGCCCTTTGCGGGGCATGCCCCAAGAATTTCAGCTCTTTTGCCTGTAAAAAAAAACATACAATACCCCCCCCCCCAACAATACAACCCACCACCCACATACCCCTAATCTAACCCAAACCCCCCTTAAATAAACCTAACACTAAGCCCCTGATGATCTTCCTACCTTGTCTTCACCATGCCAGGTTCACCGATCCGTCCTGGCTCCAAGATCTTCATCCAACCCAAGCGGGGGTTGGCGATCCATAATCCGGTGCTCCAAAGTCTTCCTCCTATCCGGCAAGAAGAGGACATCCGGACCGGCAAACATCTTCTCCAAGCGGCATCTTCTATGTTCTTCCATCCGATGACGACCGGCTCCATCTTGAAGACCTCCAGCGCGGATCCATCCTCTTCTTCCGACGACTAGACGACGAATGACGGTTCCTTTAAGGGACGTCATCCAAGATGGCGTCCCTCGAATTCCGATTGGCTGATAGGATTCTATCAGCCAATCGGAATTAAGGTAGGAATTTTCTGATTGGCTGATGGAATCAGCCAATCAGAATCAAGTTCAATCCGATTGGCTGATCCAATCAGCCAATCAGATTGAGCTCGCATTCTATTGGCTGTTCCGATCAGCCAATACAATGCGAGCTCAATCTGATTGGCTGATTGGATCAGCCAATCGGATTGAACTTGATTCTGATTGGCTGATTCCATCAGCCAATCAGAAAATTCCTACCTTAATTCCGATTGGCTGATAGAATCCTATCAGCCAATCGGAATTCGAGGGACGCCATCTTGGATGACGTCCCTTAAAGGAACCGTCATTCGTCGTCTAGTCGTCGGAAGAAGAGGATGGATCCGCGCTGGAGGTCTTCAAGATGGAGCCGGTCGTCATCGGATGGAAGAACATAGAAGATGCCGCTTGGAGAAGATGTTTGCCGGTCCGGATGTCCTCTTCTTGCCGGATAGGAGGAAGACTTTGGAGCACCGGATTATGGATCGCCAACCCCCGCTTGGGTTGGATGAAGATCTTGGAGCCAGGACGGATCGGTGAACCTGGCATGGTGAAGACAAGGTAGGTAGGAAGATCATCAGGGGCTTAGTGTTAGGTTTATTTAAGGGGGGTTTGGGTTAGATTAGGGGTATGTGGGTGGTGGGTTGTAATGTTGGGGGGGGGGTATTGTATGTTTTTTTTTACAGGCAAAAGAGCTGAAATTCTTGGGGCATGCCCCGCAAAGGGCCCTGTTCAGGGCTGGTAAGGTAAAAGAGCTTGTAATTTTTGTATTTTAGAATAGGGTAGGGAATTTTTTATTTTGGGGGTCTTTGTTATTTTATTAGGGGGCTTAGAGTAGGTGTAATTAGTTTAAAATTGTTGTAATATTTTTCTTATGTTTGTAAATATTTTTTTATTTTCTGTAACTTAGTTCTTTTTTATTTTTTGTACTTTAGATAGTTTATTTAATTGTATTTATTTGTAGGAATTGTGTTTAATTAATTTATTGCTAGTGTAGTGTTAGGTTAATTGTAGGTAATTGTAGGTAGTTTATTTAATTATTTTATTGATAGGGTAGTGTTAGGTTTAATTATATCTTAGGTTAGGATTTATTTTACAGGTAAATTTGTAATTATTTTAACTAGGTAACTATTAAATAGTTGTTAACTATTTAATAGCTATTGTACCTGGTTAAAATAAATACAAAGTTACCTGTAAAATAAATATTAATCCTAAAATAGCTATAATATAAATGTAATATATATTGTAGCTATATTAGGATTTATTTTACAGGTAAGTATTTAGCTTTAAATAGGAATCATTTATTTAATAAGAGTTAATTTATTTCGTTAGATGTAAATTATATTTAAGTTAGGGGGGTGTTAGTGTTAGGGTTAGACTTAGCTTTAGGGGTTAATACATTTATTAGAATAGCGGTGAGCTCCGGTCGGCAGATTAGGGGTTAATAATTGAAGGTAGGTGTCGGCGATGTTAGGGAGGGCAGATTAGGGGTTAATACTATTTATGATAGGGTTAGTGAGGCGGATTAGGGGTTAATAACTTTATTATAGTAGCGCTCAGGTCCGGTCGGCAGATTAGGGGTTAATAAGTGTAGGTAGGTGTCGGCGACGTTGTGGGGGGCAGATTAGGGGTTAATAAATATAACATAGGGGTCGGCGATGTTAGGGCAGCAGATTAGGGGTACATAGGGATAACGTAGGTGGCGGCGGTTTACGGAGCGGCAGATTAGGGGTTAAAAGTGTAATGCAGGGGTCAGCGATAGCGGGGGCGGCAGATTAGGGGTTAATAAGTGTAAGGCTAGGGGTGTTTAGACTCGGGGTACATGTTAGAGTGTTAGGTGCAGACGTAGGAAGTGTTTCCCCATAGGAAACAATGGGGCTGCGTTAGGAGCTGAACGCTGCTTTTTTGCAGGTGTTAGGTTTTTTTTCAGCTCAAACAGTCCCATTGTTTCCTATGGGAGAATCGTGCACGAGCACGTTTTTGAGGCCGGCCGCGTCCGTAAGCAACTCTGGTATCGAGAGTTGTATTTGCGGTAAAAATGCTCTACTCTCCTTTTTTGGAGCCTAACGCAGCATTTGTTTGAACTCTCGATACCAGAGTTAAATTTATGGTGCGGCCAGAAAAAAACCCGCGGAGCGTTAACAGCCCTTTTACCGCCAAACTCCAAATCTAGCCGTAAGACTTCCAACCCGCTCACAATTAATATTGTTTTATAAATACATACATACATAAACAAACACACATAGATGTAGGGTTGTCAGTCAGTCAAAAAAAATACTGGACAATCAGCAGATAAAGGGGGGGCATTGGAAAGAAGTGTGGTAGGCGGTCTTGTGGCCGAACCCAGGCTTTCACACACCATTGTATTATATATATATATATATATATATATATATATATATATATATATACAGGGAGTGCAGAAATATTAGGCAAGTTGTATTTTTGAGGATTAATTTTATTATTGAACAACAACCATGTTCTCAATGAACCCAAAAAACTCATTAATATCAAAGCTGAATAGTTTTGGAAGTAGTTTTTAGTTTGTTTTTAGTTATAGCTATTTTAGGGGGATATCTGTGTGTGCAGGTGACTATTACTGTGCATAATTATTAGGCAACTTAACAAAAAACAAATATATACCCATTTCAATTATTTATTTTTACCAGTGAAACCAATATAACATCTCAACATTCACAAATATACATTTCTGATATTCAAAAACAAAACAAAAACAAATCAGTGACCAATATAGCCACCTTTCTTTGCAAGGACACTCAAAATCCTGCCATCCATGGATTCTGTCAGTGTTTTGATCTGTTCACCATCAACATTGCGTGCAGCAGCAACCACAGCCTCCCAGACACTGTTCAGAGAGGTGTACTGTTTTCCCTCCTTGTAAATCTCACATTTGATGATGGACCACAGGTTCTCAATGGGGTTCAGATCAGGTGAACAAGGAGGCCATGTCATTAGATTTTCTTCTTTTATACCCTTTCTTGCCAGCCACGCTGTGGAGTACTTGGACGCGTGTGATGGAGCATTGTCCTGCATGAAAATCATGTTTTTCTTGAAGGATGCAGACTTCTTCCTGTACCACTGCTTGAAGAAGGTGTCTTCCAGAAACTGGCAGTAGGACTAGGAGTTGAGCTTGACTCCATCCTCAACCCGAAAAGGCCCCACAAGCTCATCTTTGATGATACCAGCCCAAACCAGTACTCCACCTCCACCTTGCTGGCGTCTGAGTCGGACTGGAGCTCTCTGCCCTTTACCAATCCAGCCACGGGCCCATCCATCTGGCCCATCAAGACTCACTCTCATTTCATCAGTCCATAAAACCTTAGAAAAATCAGTCTTGAGATATTTCTTGGCCCAGTCTTGACGTTTCAGCTTGTGTGTCTTGTTCAGTGGTGGTCGTCTTTCAGCCTTTCTTACCTTGGCCATGTCTCTGAGTATTGCACACCTTGTGCTTTTGGGCACTCCAGTGATGTTGTAGCTCTGAAATATGGCCAAACTGGTGGCAAGTGGCATCTTGGCAGCTGCACGCTTGACTTTTCTCAGTTCATGGGCAGTTATTTTGCGCCTTGGTTTTTCCATACGCTTCTTGCAACACTGTTGACTATTTTGAATGAAACGCTTGATTGTTCGATGATCACGCTTCAGAAGCTTTGCAATTTTAAGAGTGCTGCATCCCTCTGCAAGATATCTCACTATTTTTTACTTTTCTGAGCCTGTCAAGTCCTTCTTTTGACCCATTTTGCCAAAGGAAAGGAAGTTGCCTAATAATTATGCACACCTGATATAGGGTGTTGATGTCATTAGACCACACCCCTTCTCATTACAGAGATGCACATCACCTAATATGCTTAATTGGTAGTAGGCTTTCGAGCCTATACAGCTTGGAGTAAGACAACATGCATAAAGAGGATGATGTGGTCAAAATACTCATTTGCCTAATAATTCTGCACTCCGTGTATATATATATATATATATATATATATATATATATATATATATATATATATATATATATATATACATACATATACATACACACAGTATATATCACATTCTATGGGGCTAGTAATTTTTTTTAAATGTATTTATAATTTACTTACAGCTGCATAGTGTGTATATTTTATATATATATATTTATTTATGTATACACTGTATGTATACACAAACACACACATATATATATATATATATATATATATATAATGTAATATATGCACACACCTATATATTTCATTATGTGCGAGTGTGTGTGTGTGTGTGTGTGTGTATATATATAGTATATATATATATATATATATATATACTCATAGACAATATATAAGTATCATTTAATAATATAAGTACAATGTAATAATTTTGAAACTTGAGAGATTTAAATAAAGATATACAAAATGTGTGTGTATATATATATATATATATATATATATATATAAAATATAATATATCAGCACTCCATTTATATATAATTTCTCCCCAAAAATGAAAGGATTAATGGGGTAAAACCCCCAAATCTCCCCCTTCACCTTTGCACGGAGAGTTAAATAATTGGTTATAAATCGAAAAGAGAAAATAGTAACTCTTAGCCCAGCACATTGGGATAGATAAAAATTAATAGAATTACCACTATCCTCAAGAAAACACAGGCAGATAGCAGGTCATGTTGAAAATCAGATTTATCTTAAATCAAAATTATAGCAAAAAAACAGTGTACATATATATAAATTGTTGTGGCAACAAAATTAAATTAACTGAAAGTCCCATATAATTCTGTGAATCGTATTAAGGAACCCTATATAGAGGCCTCTATTCCAGGGTATATATGAAAACTTAGTCCTGGTTTACTTTTCGGGACAATAAGGTCCCATAAATAGGTCTCCAAAGGTGTAAAACATCCTGCAAATAGTGAAAGTCTATTTTGAAAGACAGGTAACGTGAACAGTTCCGTTGTTATTAATCTCAATTTCCACAACAGCAGATATAGCAGCGTTCACAGTAAACCTAAGATCGACTTAGGATCAGATATAACAAGACAGGTAATTTCACAGTGTTCTGTGGTATCGCTACTTACACAGCAGCTAATATGGCGGTCAGGTGGTTAACTTAAGATCGACTTAAGACCCCATATATATGCATCCGCTTCTGTTATTAGAATGATATTACCTGTTCTTTGAAATCCTTCTGTCTCATAGGTATCCTGAATGTGCAAGGCACTTAGTGGTGTATCCCACGCCTTACTTGTTTGCAGGACACTGTGCTTTGGTTCCTTATGTCTCCACAATGTAGTCGGGACTTCAGCGTGTGCTCGGTAGAGATCAGCTGTTACTCCACCGGCATCAGAAACAGCTACGCGCGTTTCACCCACAAAGCATTGGGCTTCTTCCGGCTGAGTTTGTAATTAGTTGCAGATCTGTGTTGCCTTAAAGGGACAGTCTAGTCAAAACTAAACTTTCATGATTCAGATAGGGCATGCAATTTTAAACAACTTTCCTATTTACTTTTATCATCAAATTTGCTTTGTTCCCTTGGTGGTATTTTTGAAAAGCTAAACCTAGCTAGGCTCAAACTGATTTCTAGACAGTTGAAAACCGCCTCCTAGCTCAGAGCATTTTGAAAGTTTTTCACAGTTAGACTGTGCTAGTTCACATGTGTCATATAGATAACATTGTGCTCACTCCCGTGAAGTTATTTAGGAGTCTTCACTGATTGACTACACTGCATGTCTGTCAAAGGCACTTAGATAAGGAGGCTGTCTGCAAAGGCTTAGATACAAGGTAATCACAGAGGTAAAAAGTATATTAATATAACTGTGTTGGTTATGCAAAAACAGGGAATGGGTAATAAAGGGATTATCTATCTTTTTAAATAAGAACATTTTTGGTGTAGACTGTCCCTTTAAGTCTGCCTGAAATCTCCTCCTTTTTCCTTCTTTTAGATTGCCAGGTGTATAATTTGTATCCACAAACAAATACTATGTTGCCACAATTGTTACCACAATGCTAATTTCACTAAAGCAGTATAATATTTCCAGAAACAGATTATATCTTACAGCAAATACAATCTTAGATACAAAATCTTCGTAATCAAAGCATTTCGAAACAACCTACTAAACTTGCAATTATAAAAGATAATTATTTGGCCCCAAATTTTTCCTATAATTTTTAAGCAAATGTCATAAGATGTAAAAATTCACATTGATATTTATTTTCATAAAAATGGTGCATAATTGATTTCTTCATTTAGACCTAGGGGTTTCAATGATTTTAAATTATATATCCATTTGCATTCCAATTGCAAAAGTTTTTTTTATCTAGATCCCCCCCTCTACCTTTGAAATCTACTGCCTCCAAACCTCTAAATCTTAATTGTTTTTTATCACTTTGATGACATTCTAGAAAGTCTGGCTATTGCACTTGTTTTTATGTTCAAATTTTTAATATCCCTTTTGTGTTCTTTTATGCGCTCACGTAATTCTCTGTAGGTTTTTCCTATATAGAACATGGGACATTTACAGAACAGCATGTATACAATTCCTTCACTGCCACAAGATATATGCCCTTTGATTTTATGTTTTTTTACCATCTTTGTCAGTAAATCTACTATCCGTTGCAATATTCTGGCAAACTGAACAGTGGCTACATTTGTAGTTAAAAAAATCAAAAACAGAGAGTTCTTGACAGAGGTGCGCCCACGGTGATGGAAGTGGAGGTCAGTCCAAATATTCCAATGAAAGGCCGCTCTTCTGTAGCGTGTGTCAACGATGAGAAAATCTGTAGTGGGGAAACAGGAAGGCGCCAATAGGGTGATAACGCAAAAGACCCTGACAAGTAGGTTAGAAGGATAATGGTACTCACAAGCAGGGCGGCACTTGAACGTGCCTAACAAAGCAGGCCGGGACCTCAGCGTCGCCCGGAAGACTCACAACGGCAGCAACCAATCCTCGAGCCGGACCAAGTTCCGTGTGGCCAATCAGGATCGCTGGATACTCACACACCCTCCTCTTCGTATGCCGAAATCCAAACACTGGCAGAGGGATAAGAGGATAGTGATACACCGTGTGTGACGCTCCCGATTGCCGAGAGCTAAATAACAAAGTCCAAAAGCTGGAAAGAGGAAGGAGCAAACTCCAGCAAAGTAGATTAAAACAATTTATTAAAATGTTTTAAAAACAATGCATAAAAGCAACGCGTTTCTCGGCTACACAGAGCCGTTTCATCAGGCTGTTATACACATTCTAAGAAGCCTACTGCTTAAAACACCTCCTCTAACCAATCAAAACACTTAAAATTTTACACACACCCCCCCCCACCTCGCAGCGTGCGTGTCAAACACAGCTGATATGGAGAGTGCAAAAATACATATGCGTTCCACTTGGAATCCACAAATTGATATCATATCATATTTTAGTGTCTAATTTAATTCATATTATATTATTGCTCACATCACACATGGGATCAGTTACGGTAGTTACGATTTTTTTATATATGTCTTACCCCTAAAGTTTAATAAACGTAATAGATACTCATAAATGGACATTCATTTCAGGCCTTAAATACACCATTGATCTTAAACATTAACAATTAATCGGAACTAGACTAATATGATATTCTTATTTGGCCAAATAAATAAATACATAGATAAATATTGCTACTTATTAAAAACTAACTGATTGTACAGAACCGCCAATATAAAAGACAATAAATATTCGAATCATAATAGAAAAATCAATCCAAAACCAAAACACAAAATAATTACTTAATCTCTAAACTGATAATAATAGACCATGAAATAGAGATATAATATCTCTACAAAACTTCAAATACTCATATCCCCAAAAAGTAACTAAATAAAATATACTTGATATATTAAAAACGTGACAAATTAACTATGAAAAGCTGCAAGATCAATATTGGCATTGAGACCTGATGGATGTAAAGTCTGAAGCCTATAGATCCAAAAGGTCTCTCTCTGTCTGAGTCTATAGAACCGGTTATAAAAGTCTGATCTTGGAATGTGTTCAATAGGAGTTATTTGTAGACAATGTAAGTTCCCAGTATGTTTGGTGTTACAATGTCGTGGTACACTATGTGATTTGAAATTCTTTTTGATGTTTCTAAAGTGTTCTGACCACCTAATGCTCAAGCGTCTGCAGGTGCGCCCTACGTATTGAAACCCACAAATGCAGGACAATAAGTAAATCACATAATTCGACGCGCATGTCATCCGACTACTCATTTTATAAGTTTTGGATGTTGTATTTGATTTAAAAGTATCTACATTATGTGTTATAAAGTCACACATTTTGCATTTTTTGTGATTACATTTGAAACTACCTTTTCTTTGTATTTTACAGATAGTGTCATTGGCCTTATTGGTATTTCTGCTAGTTATGTTGTTCCTATTTTTAACCACTTTACTAGGTGCCAAAATCCTTTTTAAGTTGGGTGCTCTTTTGTAAACAATAGCGGGTTTATTATCCAACAGTGGACCTAAAATAGGATCTTTTAATAAAATTTTCCAGTGTTTCCTAATACTCTTTTTAATTATACTGTGATTACAATTGTATTCAGTAATAAACATGGTCCGATTGCCCAGACCAACCTGAGTTTGCGTATTTACTACCTTTTTCTCAAAATATTTATTTCTGTCATCATTTTTTGCCCTATCATAGGCACTATTGATGATGTGTTCTGGATATTTTTTCTCTTTAAATCTATCTTTAAGGATTTTACTCTATATCTCATAATCTGTTAGACTGCTGCAGTTCCTGCGAACTCGCTTGAACTGCCCATATGGTACATTTCTTTTCCAAGGTAGGTGGTGATTGCTTCTAAAGTCCAAATAACTGTTGCAATCAACCTGCTTGAAATGAGTACTGGTAGAAATCCTACCCTCAATAAAACTTAGCTCTAAGTCCAGAAATACAACAGTATTAGAGTCTATTGTACTGGTGAACTTTAAGCCCTTGTTGTTGCTATTCAGATGTTTCACAAAGTCTTCGGCTAGCAGTCTATCGCCCCTCCACACCACAACCAGATCGTCTATATACCGGCCATAGTATACCAGGTTCGCCCCAAACGCAGAGTCATAGATGTATTGTTGTTCAAATGACCCCATAAAAAGGTTAGCGTAACTGGGGGCGAACCTGTTACCCATGGCCGTCCCCTTGATTTGGAGGTAGTATTCATCCTGATAGACGAAATAGTTGTGGTGTAAGATAAATGATATTAATGACAAGATAAAGTGTTTCTGAGTGTCTGGTAAATAAATGTCTGTTTCCAAAAAACTGGAAACCGCTTGTAGTCCAAGGCTGTGTGATATATTAGAATATAAGGCTTGGACATCACACGTGATCCAAATTAAGTCCTGTGTGATATTAATCTGTTCTAGTTTATTTATTAGGTCTGAAGAATCTCGTATATAAGATTCGAGACCGACGACATATTTCTGCAGGAAGAAGTCGACATATGAAGATGCATTATCTGTTAAGCTGCCTATTCCCGATATTATCGGGCGGCCAGGGGGACATCTGGGATCTTTGTGCAGCTTCGGTAAATGGTAATAAAATGCACGATTTGGCTCTATAGGGATAAGGTAATCTTTTTCTTTTTTAGTGACAATTCCTTCTTTAAACGCACCCTCCACTAAATCCCTTAAGATCGCCAAAAATTTGGAGGTAGGATCGAAAGTCATTTTGGTATAATAGTTCCTGTCATTCAGGATCCTATCGGACTCCAAAAGGTAGTCCCCAAGATCCTGAATGACAATCCCTCCGCCTTTATCGGCTTGTCTGATCACTATAGATTTATTATTTTTTAACATTTCTAAAGCACGTTTCTCGTTCCCGAACAGGTTCCCTTTTCCATTGATACCCTTCGGCAATTGATTAAATTCATCGCTAACCAGCTGCCTGAAAATCTCTATATGGGCATTATTTGCTAATTTAGGGGTGAAGTTGGATTTGTTCCTCAAACATGTATGTACAAAACCTTCACATAAGTGATCAAGTAAGGATTCAGGTTCATACACCGGAGTTGTTTGATTATTAAGCCTAGAGTCCATTGAATCTGTCAAAATTGGTCTATTACCATCGTCTTTGATTTTCTTTTCTGCAAAATATTTCTGCATCGAAAGTTTTTGTGTGAATCTATTAAGATCTACAAAAAGTGAAAACATATTATGTGAATTGGACGGGCTAAAAGAAAGCCCCTTTCCTAAGACCCTGATCTCATCATTGGTCAAAGGATGAGAAGACAAATTAAAGATCCCACTACTCAGGGCCTGTAGTCGTGCCTTTTTGAGGGCTGTATTTCTTCCTCTACATCCTCGTTTATGTGAGGTCTTTTTCCTTTGTATGAAGGAGTAAGGCTGACTACCGGCTCTAGATAGCTTGCAATCTTTTTTTGTTTCCAGACAGGTTGTCTGGGGCGTTGATCTAAAAAATGTTGCTGTGAAGTTGTGGATTGTGGTATACTGTTAGCTTCACTATTGTCAAAATGTCTAATGTCATATTCATGCGAATCTGGATTATTGAGGGCTTGAAACCTATTAGAGGTACTAGCGTCAATAAAGCTGTAATCTCTCCTATCTCGAGGAGAATCAGAGTTCATCTCCCCTAATGTGGATCTTACATAGGTTTGCTGATTTTTGGGAGTAGATTTCATGTTATACCATTGCTCATTCTCATGGGGTTTGTACCGGTTAGATTGCTCAGAAGGGTTATTTACCCTATTAGAATGTTGTTGATAATGTCTTGTGTCCCTATTATGCCCATATGGGGCAGAAAATGAGGGTCCATTCTTGGACCAACTTCGATGGTATGCCTGGTGATAATGATCAGGGAATCTTTGTTGGTGATGTTGGATTTGCCTATAATCCCTATCATGGTGGGGCATTGGTTGTCTGTTGTTGTTATGCCAATTGTTGGAATTGTTTTTGTAATTATTTTTATTTTTATTTCTATTTTTATGGTGGTTAACTACCGTCCACCTATCTTCCTGTTGTATATTAGATGTAAGTGGGGATGTACCTACAGTCATCCTCTGTCCCTCATCTATACGATTTGTCATGTCAGGGGTTTCTATCTGTGCTTTCTTTTTGTTGTATGTATATACTTCCCCTTTCAGATAGTCTTCGTTGTCCCTAGCTAATTTGCGATTTTTAATCTCCATCAACGGAACTTGGTCCGGCTCGAGGATTGGTTGCTGCCGTTGTGAGTCTTCCGGGCGACGCTGAGGTCCCGGCCTGCTTTGTTAGGCACGTTCAAGTGCCGCCCTGCTTGTGAGTACCATTATCCTTCTAACCTACTTGTCAGGGTCTTTTGCGTTATCACCCTATTGGCGCCTTCCTGTTTCCCCACTACAGATTTTCTCATCGTTGACACACGCTACAGAAGAGCGGCCTTTCATTGGAATATTTGGACTGACCTCCACTTCCATCACCGTGGGCGTACCTCTGTCAAGAACTCTCCGTTTTTGATTTTTTTCCTATTAAGTGCCATTGTTTTCAGCTTGAGGTTGCTGCCGGGTTCCCTATCAAGGACTTTATATTTGCTAAGTATTTATTTGTCTTCAAAAGTTTTTTACCAGTGTTATCGACCACTTGCCTAACTGTACTAGCTTATTTGGGCTTGTTTTTGTTTGAGCTTCTAGCACTCACTTGGGGTCATTTTTGTATGCACATGCTTTAGTAATATTTATATACTTGAATTAGAAAAATCTAACGCATATTCATTCTAAACGTGGTTTCCATGGTTACAGCACTGGTTTCCATTTTTGTTTAGTACGATTTACCTATTCACCGTAATTATACTAACAAACAAGGTGCATTAATAGTTAAGCAAGACATTAGATTTACTATAGATGACCATAGCTACAGATCTACTACTACAGATCTACTTTGCGAAATATTTTGTGGTATAGTAGATTGTTTTTATGAATTCTTCCATCGTTGAATTGTTTGTGACTATATATTAGCAAGCACATATCACTTACAAAATTTTGAGGCACATCTCTTAATTATAAAAAAGTTTTTCTGCATAGGTATTATCTATACACTTGACACATAAACACTTTATTATATCTTACCGAAAGGGGTTTGACACTTCTTATTTGTTTTAATATCATCTTTCGATCACGATTTTCATAATATTCCCTTTCTTAGGTCATATTATATATACTTTCTTATTTTTTGATATTTAGTACTCACAATTATTCTTATTTTAATTTGGTTTGCTTATCACTTTATTATAATCACTTTTTTGGTATTAGCTTCGACTTTTAACCTCATTATGTTGTCTATTAATGAAAGACAAAATAAGAGGCTATTATTAGTTTCACATGTGGGATCCACTGTGGTGGCCCCTAGTGAAGATGTTGCAATTGAAAATATGCCCATTCACACCTTGTTTGCTAAATTAGAGGATCTGACTAATGACGAATGTAGACACTGGTTGGATGCAGAAATGCTCCAAAAATCTGTTGATTCCAATTTAGTCCCTAGAGGCCTTAGAGTCTTCAAAAGTTGTTCTTTTAAGGATGATCAGTCCCTCAATACAAAGTGGGAGGAAACTCTCACCACGTGTTCTGTGACTCTCATGAAAATTTTGATCACATATCGTCTTTAGTGGATACTATTTCTAAAGAAATAGAGATTGTTCAACAAAGCCTTGATAAATTTAAAAACACAAAGCAATATGAAGAACTTAATTATATAGTTTTACAAAAAACTGAGAACTATCAAAAAGAATTGATGGAGATTAAAAATCGCAAATTAGCTAGGGACAACGAAGACTATCTGAAAGGGGAAGTATATACATACAACAAAAAGAAAGCACAGATAGAAACCCCTGACATGACAAATCGTATAGATGAGGGACAGAGGATGTAGGTACATCCCCACTTACATCTAATATACAACAGGAAGATAGGTGGACGGTAGTTAACCACCATAAAAATAGAAATAAAAATAAAAATAAAAATAATTACAAAAACAATTCCAACAATTGGCATAACAACAACAGACAACCAATGCCCCACCATGATAGGGATTATAGGCAAATCCAACATCACCAACAAAGATTCCCTGATCATTATCACCAGGCATACCATCGAAGTTGGTCCCAGAATGGACCCTCATTTTCTGCCCCATATGGGCATAATAGGGACACAAGACATTATCAACAACATTCTAATAGGGTAAATAACCCTTCTGAGCAATCTAACCGGTACAAACCCCATGAGAATGAGCAATGGTATAACATGAAATCTACTCCCAAAAATCAGCAAACCTATGTAAGATCCACATTAGGGGAGATGAACTCTGATTCTCCTCGAGATAGGAGAGATTACAGCTTTATTGAGGCTAGTACCTCTAATAGGTTTCAAGCCCTCAATAATCCAGATTCGAATAAATATGACATTAGACATTTTGACAATAGTGAAGCTAACAGTATACCACAATCCACAACTTCACAGCAACATTTTTTAGATCAACGCCCCAGACAACCTGTCTGGAAACAAAAAAAGATTGTGAGCTATCTAGAGCCGGTAGTCAGCCTTACTCCTTCATACAAAGGAAAAAGACCTCACATAAACGCAAAAAATGATGACAGAAATAAATATTTTGAGAAAAAGGTAGTAAATACGTAAACTCAGGTTGGTCTGGGCAATCGGACCATGTTTATTACTGAATACAATTGTAATCACAGTATAATTAAAAAGAGTATTAGGAAACACTGGAAAATTTTATTAAAAGATCCTATTTTAGGTCCACTGTTGGATAATAAACCCACTATTGTTTACAAAAGAGCACCCAACTTAAAAAGGATTTTGGCACCTAGTAAAGTGGTTAAAAATAGGAACAACATGGGGGCGGAGCCGAGCCAAGGACCAGCATGGCCGCAAATAAGTGTAGCTCCGAGTGAAGTTCCCCATAAGGGCTTATAAACAGGGGTTCCCACCGCTCAAAACACCCCACAAAATGTCCGGGCAGTCTCCCAATACCCAGGAGCATCAAACTGTTTAAAAGTGGAGAACGACCAGACTTCACTTAGAGATTCAACCGCCGACCGCAGCTACCAGCATGGTAAAGTGAAGCGCCATTTTAGGCCCACCGCTCCCACGCCGCAATACAATAAGATCTGACCGAAGAGCAGAAGCTGCTGACAGAAAGAAAAAACCCTAATCGGAGATAAGTATACCTCCCGACTACGCACATATCAGACGCCGCAACTTATAACACGAGCGTTACTCCACACTCCGGCTCCCAAGCTCCGGAAAACAGTAGGCCCACACACTAAAATGCCGTTACCAGCCCAAACATGAACCTGTAATCGGGTGACCATACAGCTAACAAATAGCCTACTAGCGGTGCTGCAAATAGAACAAGCTGAGACTCCCTTACATTACAACTCAGGACAACAACATAAGTAATACAGACAAGGGATCAGACTGTAATGAACGATAAAAAGGATTACCAAGCGATACAACCGCAATAGAACAACCAGTTATAATCCACAGCCACAGCCACAGGCTGACTTGCTCATACGACAAAAAGAGTGTGAGGACCGGGACTCATAATTGCAGCAAACAGCATTATTCCACTCCACAAAACACGCTGCTTTAAAATGACATCTAAACGTGTGCCTAAGGGAGACAAAGCTAACAAAGCAACTATACAACCAACTGCTAAACTAAACTCCTTTTTTAAAACAATGGATGCAAAAATAAATAACACTCCAAGCTCCCCACACAGCTCTGATAGCACACACGAAGAAGAAATAGATAACTCTCCAACAGACCTTCTCACTCCTATAACTAAAGCTGACTTAAAATTTCTGCCAACCAAGGTGGACTTTACAACATTCATGACCCAAGTTAGCTTGCTTATAAAAGAAGGACTCTCTGATGTTAAAAAAGAAATCACAGATTTGGGTAACAGAGTGCATGACTTGGAAAACCATGCAGAAGAAATCTCAGAACCAATTAACCTACATTCTATGCAACTCCAACAACAAGCAGAGGAGATAAGACAAATGCAGATGCAGATTGAAGATTTAGACAATCGTGGCAGACGCCAAAACTTACGTATTAGAGGGGTAACAGAAAAAATCTTAAACACTGAACTCCAGAAATACTTACAAGGCCTATTTAACTTCCTTCTTGATAGCGAGGAAGATACAGATATTTCGTTAGACAGAGTACACAGGGCGCTGAAACCTAAGCCCTCACCCAAAGCTCCACCAAGAGACATTATTTTAAGCTGCCATAACTTCAAAGACAAAGAAAAGCTACTGAATGCAGCAAAAAAAAAAAAAAAAAAAAAAAAAAAAAGCACCAATTTATAAAGACGGAGATACAATACAAATCTTTGCAGATCTCAGCCCAATAACTCTCACTAGAAGGCGAGATATCAAGTTCCTGACTGCCCACTTACAAGACCACCAAATCCCATATCGCTGGGGGTCCCCTTTTTATGTTACGTTTCTCAATGCATGTTTTTGTATTTCAGATTCTCTGCAGAATCCGGATCGATTCACTGGCTCACATTCTACTCATCCCATGTCCATAGTAAGCATTACATCTTTACAAAGACCTCCTCAGTATACTACACCTCCAAGAAGCACATAATCTCCCCATATGGTAAGACAAATCTGGAAAACTTAATAGCAGATGCTCGCACAAACATTACACATGTCCCCTAGATCCCTTACAATAATATCTCAAAACGCTAAAGGTTTGAATTCACCTACAAAAAGGTCAGTCGCAATACATTGGTTCGCCAAACAAAAAGGCTCCATTATATTTCTACAGGAGACTCATTTCCCCCGAGCAAACGAACCCAAATACTCGAGCAAACACTTCCCTCTCAGTTTTTTCAACTCCCACGAAAGGAAAATAAATGGTGTGGGAATCCTTCTCCACTCATCCTTACCCTTTCAATTGCTTCATAACACATCAGACAAGGAAGGGAGGATATTAATCTTAGTAGGCCTACTATACAATAGACCAATAACTCTAGTTAATGTATATGCTCCCAATACTAATAAGAGCAGATTTTTCAATACTCTCAACCGCATGATACATGAATCACGTAAAGGCACAGTAGTAATGGGTGGAGACCTAAACGTTACCTTAGACCCCCTACTTGACTCTACCTCCTTAAATACAAACAACACATCACGCCCCCCTAATGCTACTTACTCATGCCTTAAACAACTAGGCCTCATAGACACTTGGAGACTACAACACCCCACTCAACGCGGTTATTCCTTTTACTCTCATCCTTGGACCATGTACTCAAGGTTAGACTATCTATTTCTAGACCAATCTAGCCTATCCCTCTTATCCAATACTGACATATTACCAACGGCATGGTCAGATCATTCTATGGTAACCCTGGATTTAAACTGGCCCGACACTCCGCTCTACCCGTACACATGGCGACTTGACCCTTATCTTCTACACCACCCACCAACAGCCCAAAAACTCAAGACAACACTGACAGAATACTTCCACCTAAACGCTGACCTAGAAACTCACCCGATGTTTGTATGGGAAGCACATAAAGCAGTAATACGCGGAGAATGTATAAAACACAAAGCATACACCACAAAACAATACAACACCCAGTTAAAAACTCTTACCGACAGACTCACCGACCTAGAAACTCAACACAAGCAATCCCCCTCAGATAGAACCCTTCTAACAACACTGACAGCCACACGAAAGGAACTCAATGCATTACTGTACACTGAAACCCAAAGAAAAATGTTAAACCTGCGAAAGAAATACTACTATGAAGGAAACCGCCCAGGCAAAATCCTTGCTAACACCCTGAAAGATAAGAACTCCACTACACATATTCACAAGCTCAGAACTAAACAAGGAGACTATGCAGTTGACAGCAAGGAGATAGCAGCTCACTTTCGTAGCTTCTATCAACAATTATATAACCTGACAAAAATTACCCCACTCGACCACGCACAAAACATGAAAGCGTACATAACTTCAGCAGACTTAAACAAATTATCACAAACCCAGGTAAATGACTTAGAGGCAGATATAACATTAGCAGAAATAGTGAAAGCTATTCGAAGCCTTCCAACAGGCAAGAGTCCAGGACCTGACGGACTAACCAATCAATACTACAAAACACATTGTCCTCTCTTAGCCCCACATTTACTAAATCTTTTTAAATCCTTAGACGAAGGCACACAACTCTCTATAGAATCTCTAACAGCTCATATATCTGTAATTCTGAAACCAGAAAAACCACAAGAGGACCCAGGTAGTTATCAACCTATATCGCTACTAAACACAGATCTTAAAATTTTAGGGAAAATCATAGCGAACCGTATAAACTCCATTCTTACTGATATAGTCCACACAGATCAAGTAGGATTTGTCCCTGGCCGTGAAGCCAGGGACAATACTATCAGAGCCCTAACTCTCATAGAATATGCTAAGACCCACAAAATAGAATCTGTAATGATAGCCATCGATGCCGAAAAGGCATTCGATCGAACAGATTGGCAGTTCCTTCTAGAAACACTTAAAAATATTGGATTTGGCCCAAAAATAATTAACAGAATATTTAATCTATATTCCCACCCAAATGCAAAAATAAAAGCTAATGGTATACTGTCGGATACTTTCCCCATACACAATGGCACACGCCAGGGCTGCCCCCTATCCCCGATCTTATTCGTTTTAACGATGGAGGTCCTCACTTCCCATGTTCGTAAAAACCAAAACATCAAAGGAATAACGTTCAATAACCAATCCTATAAAATCGCAGCATTTGCAGATGACTTACTATTCTCAGTTACCTCACCCCTAACAACTATTCCAGAACTCTTAACAGAATTAGACAGATATGGGCGGTATTCAAACTTTTTAGTTAACAAACAAAAGTCAGAGATCTTGAATGTTAGCTTATCAGAAGCTAAATTTCAATCACTATCGAAGATATGCCCATTAAAATTAAAAAAAGATTCTATAAAATACTTAGGAATACACCTAGCCCCCAAACAAAAAACACTCTTTGACAAAAATTATATAAATTTACTGAACAATACTCAACAAGATCTTCAGACATGGGCGAGTAAACCTCTCTCATGGTGGGGTCGAATCCAAGCCCTAAAAATGACCACACTCCCTAGGATTACATATATACTACAGACATTACCTATGCACTTACCCCGTTGGTATCTGAACCGTCTTCAAAACAGCCTTAATTCCTTTGTGTGGGGGAAAACTAAGCCTAGAGTCAACAGGGACACAATGTATAGGTCAACTACTGATGGAGGGTTAGGACTACCAAAAATTGAAGAGTACTACCTAGCGGTCACATTACAAAGAATACTTGATTGGCACGGGAAACAGGAATGTAGGGCACGTGTTGCATTAGATTCTCACATACTCAAAGCTCCACTGGTATATGCGTTGTGTTGGGTACCTAACAACTTAAGACCACCCCAATGTAGACACCTGGAAATTCACAAACACTTATTTCAGACCTGGGATCAAATCTTATCCTCCAGACCATACATTTCGACTTCTAGATCTCCCCTTTTTCCGATTGTTCTAAATATTGAGATGGTGGGTGGTCTTGACAAAGGGTTTCAGAGGCTCTCTGAATGGGACTATACCATCCCTTTACTAAACTTCACGGAAGCAGGCAAACTACTAGAAAGAGACAAATTAACCAACATAGCACAAGGCAAATACAACAATTGGCTAAAATACGCACAACTACAACACTTCGTTCAAACCTCCCCATTCAAAACAGACTTGTTAAGAACACCCACCACATTCGAAACATTGTGCCATAGAGGGATTATACCAAGAGGAACACTTTCGCTCTCCCGTAAACTATTAACCAAAAACACCAGAGACACCCTACCTCCATACTCAGCTAAATGGAATGCAGATATAGGTAATCACGTACCAGAGGATAACTGGGCCAATATATTTAAGTTCATCAAAAAATCCTCAACCTCTCCAGTAATATTAGAGCTCAACTATAAGATTGTAACGAGGTGGTATTTAACCCCGTCAAAACTAAGTAGTATTTACCCAAACCTACCAGATAAATGTTGGCGCTGCGGTAAGAGACATGGTAGCCTACTTCACATGTGGTGGCGATGCCCCAAAGTACGCCCCCTATGGAAAGCGGTAGAGCAACATTTCAGGCAAAGTCTTTCAACTGAATTTATACTAAACCCACAAATAGCATTACTCAATGATCTCCCTAATATACCATGTCGCTTGCGACTTTTAATGCTCCAAATAGGCCTTAACAGCGCGAGAAAATTAATAGCCCGTAATTGGAAGAAACATATAACCATAACTAAGGAAATGTGGCTTGAAGAAGTAGATGAACAATTCACACTGGAACAATACGGTTACCTCTGCCGTAACAAAGTAAACACCCTACTAGATGCCAAATTTCTCTGGCAAGAATCCCTACACACAGCAATTCTCTCAAATACCCCTAGGAATGCCATCCCTCCCCCCTAGTGAATTCAACCAACTATCACCAAACAGAAAGGGTACAAATTTTCTTTGTGACATGAACAGATCATACAACACCTCGATAAACATATAATCTAAGAGCCAGTGACGATCCGGATAAAGACATGCAGATGTAAGTTATTATATTTATTTTATTGATTAGTTTGTTTGTTTACCTGTTCACATGTTATCTAACCTACATGGACTGATTGACCACAGCTCATGAGGCAGCAACGAAACTCATGAACATACAGCCCTAATTGGCAACACTTGATAATGTAAAATCATTTCTATGCTGATATTTGTTATTGTGAATATTTAAATTTTCAATAAAAAGAAAAATTAAAAAAAAAAAAAAAAAAAAATAGGAACAACATAACTAGCAGAAATACCAATAAGGCCAATGACACTATCTGTAAAATACAAAGAAAAGGTAGTTTCAAATGTAATCACAAAAAATGCAAAATGTGTGACTTTATAACACATAATGTAGATACTTTTAAATCAAATACAACATCCAAAACTTATAAAATGAGTAGTCGGATGACATGCGCGTCGAATTATGTGATTTACTTATTGTCCTGCATTTGTGGGTTTCAATACGTAGGGCGCACCTGCAGACGCTTGAGCATTAGGTGGTCAGAACACTTTAGAAACATCAAAAAGAATTTCAAATCACATAGTGTACCACGACATTGTAACACCAAACATACTGGGAACTTACATTGTCTACAAATAACTCCTATTGAACACATTCCAAGATCAGACTTTTATAACCGGTTCTATAGACTCAGACAGAGAGAGACCTTTTGGATCTATAGGCTTCAGACTTTACATCCATCAGGTCTCAATGCCAATATTGATCTTGCAGCTTTTCATAGTTAATTTGTCACGTTTTTAATATATCAAGTATATTTTATTTAGTTACTTTTTGGGGATATGAGTATTTGAAGTTTTGTAGAGATATTATATCTCTATTTCATGGTCTATTATTATCAGTTTAGAGATTAAGTAATTATTTTGTGTTTTGGTTTTGGATTGATTTTTCTATTATGATTCGAATATTTATTGTCTTTTATATTGGCGGTTCTGTACAATCAGTTAGTTTTTAATAAGTAGCAATATTTATCTATGTATTTATTTATTTGGCCAAATAAGAATATCATATTAGTCTAGTTCCGATTAATTGTTAATGTTTAAGATCAATGGTGTATTTAAGGCCTGAAATGAATGTCCATTTATGAGTATCTATTACGTTTATTAAACTTTAGGGGTAAGACATATATAAAAAAATCGTAACTACCGTAACTGATCCCATGTGTGATGTGAGCAATAATATAATATGAATTAAATTAGACACTAAAATATGATATGATATCAATTTGTGGATTCCAAGTGGAACGCATATGTATTTTTGCACTCTCCATATCAGCTGTGTTTGACACGCACGCTGCGAGGTGGGGGGGGGGGTGTAAAATTTTAAGTGTTTTGATTGGTTAGAGGAGGTGTTTTAAGCAGTAGGCTTCTTAGAATGTGTATAACAGCCTGATGAAACGGCTCTGTGTAGCCGAGAAACGCGTTGCTTTTATGCATTGTTTTTAAAACATTTTAATAAATTGTTTTAATCTACTTTGCTGGAGTTTGCTCCTTCCTCTTTCCAGCTTTTGGACTTTGTTATTTAGCTCTCGGCAATCGGGAGCGTCACACACGGTGTATCACTATCCTCTTATCCCTCTGCCAGTGTTTGGATTTCGGCATACGAAGAGGAGGGTGTGTGAGTATCCAGCGATCCTGATTGGCGACACGGAACTTGGTCCGGCTCGAGGATTGGTTGCTGCCGTTGTGAGTCTTCCGGGCGACGCTGAGGTCCCGGTCTGCTTTGTTAGGCACGTTCAAGTGCCGCCCTGCTTGTGAGTACCATTATCCTTCTAACCTACTTGTCAGGGTCTTTTGCGTTATCACCCTATTGGCGCCTTCCTGTTTCCCCACTACATTTGTAGTTACCATCTTTATTTCTCCATTTTTCCAGCCAAGATGATTTGGGTTTATAGGTAAGGTGACTCCTTACTAGTTTATCCTTTAGATTATTTGCTTTTCTTGCTGTTAGAGATGGTTTATCTCCAATAATTTTTATTTATGCAAATTATGACATTTAGGGAAGTCTCCCTAAGTGTGATGCCGGAAGCCAGACGTGGACCCGTTGCTCAGTGTGCCTAGAGGGATATAGCTGCACCTCACTGACGAGGCCCACAATAGGCCGAAACATACGTCTGGGGTTTTGCTGTTTCTCTCGTTCAGAGAAGGATTGCCTGGTATTTCGGGGCTGGACTGTACTGTGAAGTCAGGATCAGACTGATATGCTTCAGGAAAGTTCTTCTCTGTGAAAGGCACATGTTGAGCAAAAAGAGGCTGCTTCTTGGGTGGTAACTAGCCATAGAACAAGCTATTATGCTATTGTTCGTTCTCAGGTTGAGTGCCTCTCTTTTTATTTATCTCCAATAATATCAGATAGGGAGGGTTCAGCTTGTAGAATGTGCCAGTGTCTTTCTAGAATCCTTCTTATTGTTTGCCATTTATTATTATAGTTCGTTATAAATCTTACAGGGCCTGAATTTAATGATTCTTTTTCATTACACATATATAATAGATTGTCCCTAGTTTTAAGTTTTGAACGATTATAGGCTATTTTTAGAGTTTTATCCGGGTATCCTCTCTCTCTGAATCTATTTTTGAGGTCCCTGGCTTCCAATCTAAATTTCTCCTCTTCAGAGCAATTTCGCTTTAGTCTTAAATATTGACCATAAGATATATTATTTATTAATGCTTGCGGATGATGACTGTTGTAGGCTAGCAGTGTATTTCCTGCTGTTGGTTTCCTATATGTGGATGTTTCTATTTTATTTTGAAGTATCATTACATTTAAATCTAAGAATGAAATAATGATTTATCCTGTGAAAATGTAAATTTAAGATTCCAAGTACTGGAATTCAATTTATTCATACATTTTATTAGATTTTCTTCAGTATTCTCCCAGATAACTAGAATGTCATCTAGAAATCTTAACCATAGGCCTATACTGTTGTTCTGGTTAAATTCATTATCCAGGACACAATCCTGTTCCCATTTACCTAGGTATAAACAGGCATAAGTTGGGGCACAACATGTCCCCATCGCTGTTCCAAGTATCTGTTCATAATATTTATCATTAAATATAAAAAAGTTATGTTCTAGAATAAATTTGAGTAATTCTAAGACAAATGTTGTATGCTTCTCATATGCTGATCCTCTGTTGCAAATAAAATTTGCATGCTTCTATTCCTTGATTATGTGGAATTGAGGAATATAGCATTTCTACATCAATTGACTGTAATATCATCTAACTTTTTAAGGACATCCAATGTGTCTTTTATATATGATGGTAAATTTTGTAAATATGGTCGTAGACAAAAATCAACATATTGGGAGATGTTTTCTGTAATTGAGCCTTGGCCTGAAACTATTGGTCTCCCTGGAGGAGGTATTTTGCCTTTATGGAGTTTTGGGATGGTATAAAAAGTCGGTACTATAGGGTGTTTTACATAAAGATATTGGAATTCTTTTTTAGTGATTAAATTATCTTCCATAGCCTTAGAAAGTATAGATTTTAGCTGTTCATTATATTTTTGTGTTGGATCAGATTTTAAGAGTTTATATTGTTTCTTAACTTTTAACTGCCTTTCACATTCCTCAATATAATCTTTGGTATTCAGTACCACTACATTCCCACCTTTATCCGATGGCTTAATTGTGATGGAAGTATCCTCACTTAATTCTCTCAGGTAAATGGGAACAGGATTGTGTCCTGGATAATGAATTTAACCAGAACAACAGTATAGGCCTATGGTTAAGATTTCTAGATGACATTCTAGTTATCTGGGAGAATACTGAAGAAAATCTAATAAAATTTATGAATAAATTGAATTCCAATACTTGGAATCTTAAATTTACATTTTCACAGGATAAATCAGTTATTTCATTCTTAGATTTAAATGTAATGATACTTCAAAATAAAATAGAAACATCCACATATAGGAAACCAACAGCAGGAAATACACTGCTAGCCTACAACCGTCATCATCCGCAAGCATTAATAAATAATATACCTTATGGTCAATATTTAAGACTAAAGCGAAATTGCTCTGAAGAGGAGAAATTTAGATTGGAAGCCAGGGACCTCAAACATAGATTCAGAGAGAGAGGATACCCGGATAAAACTCTAAAAATAGCCTATAATCGTTCAAAACTTAAAACTAGGGACAATCTATTATATATGTGTAATGAAAAAGAATCATTAAATTCAGGCCCTATAAGATTTATAACGAACTATAATAATAAATGGCAAACAATAAGAAGGATTCTAGAAAGACACTGGCAGTCTGGCACATTCTACAAGATAAACCCTCCCTATCTGATATTATTGGAGATAAACCATCTCTAACAGCAAGAAAAGCAAATAATCTAAAGGATAAACTAGTAAGGAGTCACCTTACCTATAAACCCAAATCATCTTGGCTGGAAAAATGGAGAAATAAAGATGGTAACTACAAATGTAGCCACTGTTCAGTTTGCCAGAACATGGCAACGGATAGTAGATTTACTGACAAAGATGGTAAAAAACATAAAATCAAAGGGCATATATCTTGTGGCAGTGAAGGAATTGTATACATGCTGTTCTGTAAATGTCCCATGTTCTATATAGGAAAAACCTACAGAGAATTACGTGAGCGCATAAAAGAACACAAAAGGGATATTAAAAATGTGAACATAAAAACAAGTGCAGTAGCCAGACACTTTCTAGAATGTCATCAAAGTGATAAAAAACAATTAAGATTTAGAGGTTTGGAGGCAGTAGATTTCAAAGGTAGAGGGGGGATCTAGATAAAAAACTTTTGCAATTGGAATGCAAATAGATATATAATTTAAAATCATTGAAACCCCTAGGTCTAATTATGCACCATTTTTATGAAAATAAATATCAATGTGAATTTTTACATCTTATGACTTTTGCTTAAAAATTATAGGAAAAATTTGGGGCCAAATAATCATCTTTTATAATTGCAAGTTTAGTAGGTTGTTTCGAAATGTTTTGATTACAAAGATTTTGTATATACGATTGTATTTGATGTAAGATATAATCTGTTTCTGGAAATATTATACTGCTTTAGTGAAATTAGCATTGTGGTAACAATTGTGGCAACATAGTATTTGTTTGTGGATACAAATTATACGCCTGGCAATCTAAAAGAAGGCAAAAGGAGGAGATTTCAGGCAGACTTAAGGCAACACAGATCTGCAACTAATTACAAACTCAGCCGGAAGAAGCCCAATGCTTTGTGGGTGAAACGCGCGTAGCTGTTTCTGATGCCGGTGGAGTAACAGCTGATCTCTACCGAGCACACGCTGAAGTCCCGACTACATTGTGGAGACATAAGGAACCAAAGCACAGTGTCCTGCAAACAAGTAAGGCGTGGGATACACCACTAAGTGCCTTGCACATTCAGGATACCTATGAGACAGAAGGATTTCAAAGAACAGGTAATATCATTCTAATAACAGAAGCGGATGCATATATACGGGGTCTTAAGTCGAACTTAAGTTAACCACCTGACCGCCATATTAGCTGCTGTGTAAGTAGCGTTACCACAGAACAGTGTGAAATTACCTGTCTTGTTATATCTGATCCTAAGTCGATCTTAGGTTTACTGTGAACGCTGCTATATCTGCTGTTGTGGAAATTGAGATTAATAACAATGGAACTGTTCACGTTACCTGTCTTTCAAAATAGACTTTCACTATTTGCAGGATGTTTTACACCTTTGGAGACCAATTTATGGGACCTTATTGTCCCGAAAAGTAAACCAGGACTAAGTTTTCATATATACCCTGGAATAGAGGCCTCTATATAGGGTTCCTTAATACGATTCACAAAATTATATGGGACTTTCAGTTAATTTAATTTTGTTGCCACAACAATTTATATATATGTACACTGTTTTTTTGCTATAATTTTGATTTAAGATAAATCTGATTTTCAACATGACCTGCTATCTGCCTGTGTTTTCTTGAGGATAGTGCTAATCCTGGTAATTCTATTAATTTTTATCCATCCCAATGTGCTGGGCTAAGAGTTACTATTTTCTCTTTTAGATTTATATATATATATATATATATATATATATATATATATATATATATGTGTGTTTGTGTGTGTGTATATATATATATATATATATATATATATATACACACACACACACATACATATATACATACACACACATATATATATATATCTATCTATATACAGGGAGTGCAGAATTATTAGGCAAGTTGTATTTTTGAGGATTAATTTTATTATTGAACAACAACCATGTTCTCAATGAACCCAAAAAACTCATTAATATCAAAGCTGAATAGTTTTGGAAGTAGTTTTTAGTTTGTTTTTAGTTATAGCTATTTTAGGGGGATATCTGTGTGTGCAGGTTACTATTACTGTGCATAATTATTAGGCAACTTAACAAAAAACAAATATATACCCATTTCAATTATTTATTTTTACCAGTGAAAGCAATATAACATCTCAACATTCACAAATATACATTTCTGACATTCAAAAACAAAACAAAAACAAATCAGTGACCAATATAGCCACCTTTCTTTGCAAGGACACTCAAAAGCCTGCCATCCATGGATTCTGTCAGTGTTTTGATCTGTTCACCATCAACATTGCGTGCAGCAGCAACCACAGCCTCCCAGACACTGTTCAGAGAGGTGTACTGTTTTCCCTCCTTGTAAATCTCACATTTGATGATGGACCACAGGTTCTCAATGGGGTTCAGATCAGGTGAACAAGGAGGCCATGTCATTAGATCTTCTTCTTTTATACCCTTTCTTGCCAGCCACGCTGTGGAGTACTTGGACGCGTGTAATGGAGCATTGTCCTGCATGAAAATCATGTTTTTCTTGAAGGATGCAGACTTCTTCCTGTACCACTGCTTGAAGAAGGTGTCTTCCAGAAACTGGCAGTAGGACTGGGAGTTGAGCTTGATTCCATCCTCAACCCGAAAAGGCCCCACAAGCTCATCTTTGATGATACCAGCCCAAACCAGTACTCCACCTCCACCTTGCTGGCGTCTGAGTCGGACTGGAGCTCTCTGCCCTTTACCAATCCAGCCACGGGCCCATCCATCTGGCCCATCAAGACTCACTCTCATTTCATCAGTCCATAAAACCTTAGAAAAATCAGTCTTGAGATATTTCTTGGCCCAGTCTTGATGTTTCAGCTTGTGTGTCTTGTTCAGTGGTGGTCGTCTTTCAGCCTTTCTTACCTTGGCCATGTCTCTGAGTATTGCACACCTTGTGCTTTTGGGCACTCCAGTGATGTTGCAGCTCTGAAATATGGCCAAACTGATGGCAAGTGGCATCTTGGCAGCTGCACGCTTGACTTTTCTCAGTTCATGGGCAGTTATTTTGCACCTTGGTTTTTCCACACGCTTCTTGCGACCCTGTTGACTATTTTGAATGAAACGCTTGATTGTTCGATGATCACGCTTCAGAAGCTTTGCAATTTTAAGAGTGCTGCATCCCTCTGCAAGATATCTCACTATTTTTGACTTTTCTGAGCCTGTCAAGTCCTTCTTTTGACCCATTTTGCCAAAGGAAAGGAAGTTGCCTAATAATTATGCACACCTGATATAGGGTGTTGATGTCATTAGACCACACCCCTTCTCATTACAGAGATGCACATCACCTAATATGCTTAATTGGTAGTAGGCTTTCGAGCCTATACAGCTTGGAGTAAGACAACATGCATAAAGAGGATGATGTGGTCAAAATACTCATTTGCCTAATAATTCTGCACTCCCTGTATATATATACACACACACACACACACACACACATATATATATATATATATATATATACTGTATATATATATATATATATATATATATATATTTACACACACATATATATATATATATATATATACACATATATATACATATATATATATTTTGTTTGGTTAATATCAAAATATACCAATTATTTAAACGAAATGAGAGACATACCTCATTGTTTGTATTGTAAGGTAATTGTACTAGCGAGTGATCATCTCACACACTGACAACAAGAGACAAATTCAATAGTTGGCGCTGCAAAGTAATCTCTTCTTTCTGTTGTGATGTTATGCGCGTGATCACGTGACGTCCGACAGTCTCACACGGCCACGCACTGCAGCGCACATTAGGAAGCAAGCTGTGCCCAAGCTAGTAGTCGTGCTCCAGCCTCCAGCTGAGAGAGTAGCAGGTTACTATATAAGGGGTGCCGGTGTACTGGAACTTCACACGGGCTGGGCCTGGGAATTAGTAAGTTGGGTACAGCTGGATGTGACCTGGACTCCAGCCACGGTCTATGGATGAAAAAAAAAAAAAAAACACAGCTTAGAACTATGTCTATTTTTTTATTTTTTTTGAGTAATATTACCGGGCAGTAACGGACACCTGGCAACCCTACATACACGCACGCTGTATTTATATGTATATAATCTATACACTTTGGTTAATGAAAGCAAATTAAAACCAATGAAGGGTTGATTGGTTGCCTTTGGGCCTGAGACTCCTCCTCTGTCACAGAGTCTCACCACTTAAGGTGCAACAGTCCTATTTCTGCTGAGGTGAGCTAAATAACCACAAAGCAAGCCACACAGAAATGTAAGCACCATATGTTTCACACTGTGCAGGGTGATCACACAGCAGGACTGCTGACGAACTTGCATTTAGTGTATTGTAGGAAGTGTTGCTGCCTATTACTAAAGGATCTCACTATCCCTCTAACCAGACTGTGCTCCAGCTCCTCCCAGCAGCAGCAGCAGTGTTTACTGAAGTGCTCCTGTTCTCAGTCCAGGGGCAACTTAGTTCCCCCTGCAAAAATAGTGCAGGAACTTCATTCCCATGCGTTTCCGCCCGACTTGACCCCTGATCTATCCTTTCTGTTTCCACATTAAAGGGACATTAAACCCAAACATTTTCTGTCATGATTCAGATAGAGATATACCAAAGACACAAAGTGAGAAAACCTAGTACCCAACAAGAATTAAACAACGTCCCATCTCAAAATGTACTGCACAGAACAGGAGCAATTTAAGCAAACAGTCTCAGGTAGTGGACAGGTGTCGAGATAAAGTTCAGGCAAAAAGGTAGTGGTGCGTGATGCAGGAAATGCAGATATATAAATAGAATGATACAGTCTCACCTCTGTTATGTGTATTTCGGTTCACCCTGTATTCCGCTCTTTCTAAACAGTCTCAGGTAGTGGACAGGTGTCGAGATAAAGTTCAGGCAAAAAGGTAGTGGTGCGTGATGCAGGAAATGCAGATATATAAATAGAATGATACAGTCTCACCTCTGTTATGTGTATTTCGGTTCACCCTGTATTCCGCTCTTTCTAAACAGTCTCAGGTAGTGGACAGGTGTCGAGATAAAGTTCAGGCAAAAAGGTAGTGGTGCGTGATGCAGGAAATGCAGATATATAAATAGAATGATACAGTCTCACCTCTGTTATGTGATAGAGAATGTCATTTTAAACAACATTCCAAATTGTGGCAAACCTCGCCACTTATGAACTATGCAGGAGGAATTGTTATTTAGGCTAATGGTTAAACTGTATGTTAAACTGTATGTTACTGTTTAAACTCCCTGCTGTTTCAGTTGGGAAACCCCTTGTAGGGGAGACTGTTCTTCAAAAGTGTTTGTTTGTTTTTTCTGTTGAAGAAATAGTTGTTGTTGACTCCCAAGCTATGTGTCGTCTAGTTCTTGATGGAGAGTGGTTATTATTACAATTACCAAGAGTAGTTACTTGCTTGTCTCTGCTTACCCAAAAGATATTACAGATCCGACTACCTCTCTGCTACAATTACCAAGAGTAGTTATTTGCTTGTCTCTGCTTACCAAAAAGATATTACAGATCCTACTGCCTCTCTGCTACAATTACCAAGAGTAGTTACTTGCTTGTCTCTGCCTACCCAAAATATATTACAGATCCTACTGCCTCTCTGCTACACAATTAGTTTGATTATCTAATTTGCTCTATTCTTTAGATATTCTTTGTTGAAGAATACACATGGGTGAGCCAATCACATGAGGCATCTATGTGCAGCCACAAATCAGCAGCTACTAAGCCTATCTAGATATGCTTTTCAGCGAAGGATATCAAGAGAATGAAGCAAATTTTATAATAGAAGTAAATTAGAAAGTTGTTTAATATTGCATGCTCTTTCCAAATCATGAAATAAAAATCTTAAGTTTCATGTCCCTTTAAGGGTGAGCACCAAAGATAAAAAATGAATTGCTAAGAATGAAGCGAAGATGTAAATGGGTAAAAGAGAAAACATTCCATCTCTTGCTTGGAGCTTTCCGGGCAACATATTTAGGCAAAATGCCAATGTTTCTCCCGGTTTGTAAAGTATAACTAATTTGGACGTAGTATGTTAATACACACAAAGTTCCAGTGGATATACCTGAGTCTGTTTTAAGACTTACTAATTGGTCTTTTTTCCTGAAACAACAGGTGTCAGCACCCCTTTTAGCATGTTTGATATGCTTTATTGATATATATATTTAATAGTTATGTCCTGTCCTATAAATATTGAATGTGTGGTGCACTGCAGACTTGATCATACTTTAATGTGTAGTATTTTCTATATACTCTTTTCTTTTTTGAATTTTTTTTGTTAAAAAAATAAAATAGCAACAAAACACAATATTCCCATCTGGAGTTCTTTACTTATTTATTGATCGTCTTGTATTGATATTATAGAGAATGCTTCATATACTTAAAATGTGATTGCTGCTGTCCTTCTGTCTTGATGTCAGCCAAGGAAAGAACTTCTACTGTGTTTACAACTATCCTCAATTACTGCCCTTAGACTTTCATACAACACAAGAGAAGGAATAAAGTGGTTCTAATGCAGTTGCACACACATACTCCATTGTAATAGTATAGAATTATAAGAAGTGGTTTTAATGTTTATGATTTAACTGTGTTTCTTGAAGACAGAGACTGAAAATAACAGATGATATGGAGCATGCAAAATTAGCCCTGTGTCTGGTAAAATGCCTAGCTCTTTGGCTCAACACATGAGCTGGGCTGGGGTCAGGTCCATATCTACTCTGCTTACACAAATCAACGTAGCAGCCAGCATCAACACTCTCCTCCTTTTCAATCTTAACCAATAAAAAAACAGTTAACACTGCATCCAAGTAGTTGCCTAGCGACTACTGGAATGTAAAATGACTTCACACAGTGTAAGCAGTGTATAAATTAGCCCAGATTACTTAAATTGTACACAGATATAAAATCAGTTTAAAATCAACAATTAAAAGAGCTATACAACCTTAAAGACCAATAAAAGATGAACAAAAAAGATCATAAGGTCTCTATTACAATTATATCTAAAAGACTATCTTAACCAAATAATCATCCAACAACAAATTTAGAATGAATAAAATAACTTTACTACTACTGGCAATATTCTTACCTACAATGCTTGCATAGAACAGAGTAGTAGCTTACGCCATCCTGCACCACTACCTATTTCCTCAACAAACTGTGCAAGTAGTCTTAGAGAAGTCTGTCACTGCAGCTGCACCCTGCCCCTTGTGACACCCATACAGCACTCCCGTAACATAACTGCAACCTTTCCTGAAAACCTGGGTAACTGCTGCAATTACTACTCCACCAATGAGTCAACAAATACATTCCCATCATTAACTGATGCTCCCTGTGGGTAGGGCTGACTTATAAGCCTGAACTTTCCAAGCTCCTTTATGGCTACCCATTCCAAAGGAGGGATCACTAAGCACAGGTTGGTTTATAGCTTTTTGTAATAACATTTTATACTGCCCTAGACAATGGATAATATGCTGCCTCCATTACCTCACTACCAAAACTTTTAGCTCTTATTTGTCTCATAAGACTTACAATAGAAAGCGGGGACACACAGATGGATCAATCATCCTCACTTGACATCCAGAAATATTTATTTGTAATAAATTCCATGCGTAAACATTTGGAAAGCATATGAGTGGAAAGGCATCAGGCCATATAATTAACCCCTTGCTCCAAATGGACATAGGTACCTATGGCCAACACTCTGGAGCAAGTTACGGCCCTGCTGTCAGCTTTGACAGCGGGCGCCACAACCAGGGGGCAGAAGGCATCTGCCTTCATATGATAAGCTGATCATGCTCCATTACCATATGAAGACAGATCTGATACAGGCAATGACACTGCTGGTATTGGATTATGCCGTTGTTGGAGGGCTGAGATCAAAGCGGGTGTAAGGTGTTCTTGGCGGGTGGGCAGGTGGTGATTGTGGATGCTGGGAGGGATGGTGCAGGGTTCCCTACCCACAGAAAAAAATATGAGTCAGCGGAGAGGGAGGGATGGAGCCTCACAGCTCTACACTATTGCACATAATGTTGGAGGGGGACCCTACGCTATGGAAAAAACTATCTTGGAGGGGGGCTGCTACACTACAGAAAAATAAAATAAAAAAATACAAAAAAGTGTTATTTGTTACTAGCAGACTGGTTGCCAGTAACAAATATGGTGACATGATGCTGGAGGGGAGAGAGTAAGAGAGCTGTTGGGAGGGGATCAGGGAGGTGGGAGAGTGAGGAGGGACCCCTACACTACAGAAATACATAAATAAATAATATATATAAATATGTATACATTTTATGTATATAATATATATATATATATATATATATATATATATAAATATATAAATTAGTTAATTTAAAAAAAGCTCTAAACTGCATACTGGCAAACTGTCTGCCAGTACTTAAGATGGGAGTGATCGGTAGGAAGGGAGGCGGTGTGGGGGGTGTCAGGTGGGAGGGTAATCTCTTTACTAGAGCAAAAATTAACCTTACAAGCTAACTAATTAACCCCTTCACTGCCAGGAATGTCAAGTGTGGTGCACAGCTGCAATGCGGGCCTTCTAATTGCCAAAAGCGAATTGCAAAGCCATGCATGTCTGCTATTTCTGAACATAAAGAATCCCAGAGATGTTTTTGTAACCATTTCTGTTATGACTGCACAAGCAGTATGTTAATAATTTCAGTATTTTTAAAATATGATCGTATTTAGCTGTGAATATGATTTAAAGGGACACTGAAACCAAATTTTTTTCTTACGTGATTCAGATAGAGCATGCAATTTTAAGCAACTTTCTAGTTTACTCCTATTATCAATTTGTCTTCATTCTCTTGCTATATTTATTTGAAAAAGAAGGCATCTAAGCTTTTTTTTGGTTCTCTCAGCACTTTTTTATTGGTGGATGAATTTATCCACCAATCAGCAAGAACAACCCGGGTTGTTCACCAAAAATAGGCCGGCATCTAAACTTACATTCTTGCATTTCAAATAAAGATACCAAGACAATGAAGAAAATTTGATTATAGGAGTAAATTAGAAAGTTGCTTAAAATGTCATGCTCTATCTGAATCATGAAAGAAAAAAAAATTGGGTTCAGTGTCCCTTTAATATCATTGCATTTAGCTGGCATGAAATATACCAAAATGGGCCTAGATCAATACATTGGGTTGTCTGCTAAAACAAAATAAATGGTTTTGATAGATAAATAAAAAAAAATAAGGCTTTATCCTCCCACCTCCATGATCCCTCCCAACAGCTCTCTAACCCTCCCCTTCCCACTAATGGTGGTCATCTTTGGTACTGACAGCTATCTACCAGTAGCCAATTTATATATTTAATTGTTATATTTTAAAATTAGCTATTTTTTAGGGGCTCCCACTTCCCTATCCCAACCTTTTTCTGTAGTGCAGTGCTCCAACCCTCCTTTTTTTCTGCAGTGTAGAGGCCCCTCTCACCCACTCCACCACAGAGCCAACCACCAGCCTCCCGCCTTCCCTCCCACACCTCCCACTGGCACCATCTGAGATCATTACAGTGGCACAGACCGTGTCACTGTCTGTAACGATCGGGCAATCTGCCTTCATATAGTAACAGAGCACTGATCATGCTCCTTTATCATATGAAGGCAGATGCCTGCCGCTCAGAAACAGCAGCTCTAGGCTGTTACTTGACATCTGAGACTTCTGGAGCTTTGTGAAGCTGTGACATAGATCTACGTTATGTGGCACGATGGGCTATGTACAGCATGACTTAGATCTACATAATTTAGGCACAAGATGTTAAGGGATTAAGAACCATTGATAACACATTTCAAGTTAATTTGTTCAAAAACCTAAAGGGATACTTAGGGGCCCATTTATCAAGCTCCGGATGGAGCTTGAGGGCCATGCTCACCAAAAACACCAGTTATGAAGCAACGGTCTAAAGACCGCTTCTCCATAACCTGCTCTGAGCAGGCGGACAGCCATCGCTGCAATTCAACCTGATCGAGTAAGGGGCGGCGTTGCACCAGCAGCTCATAAGAGCTGCTGGTGCAATGCTGAATATGGAGAGCGTATTGCTCTCCACATTCAGCTAGGTCTAGCGGACCTGATCCGCACTGTCGGATTAGGTCCGCCAGACCTTTGTTAAAAATCCCCATAAAAGCCAAAATTAAATGATCACAATTCAGAAGTCATGCAATTTTAAGAGACTTTTCAACTTACTTCCATTATCAAATCTTGCACAGCCTCTTTATATGCACATTTTCTTAGGCCTTGGCTCCTACTGAGCATGTGTACAGGTTCACAGTGTATACATATACTAGTCTATGATTGGCTAATAGCTGTCACATGATACAGGGGGACATCAAATGAGGAATAAATTGAGCAAGGTTATTGGGTACTTTGCTATTTAATTTATAAATCCGGAGTTTCACATTACAAAAGCTCCTTGTTATGATCATCACTCCTATGTGATTAATAAGCCCTGCATTGTGTAATGATATGTCCAACCTCTGTAAATACCCTCACAGTCAATATGATTAGATGTACCCTTCTAATGGCAGTTCGTATAGTAAAGCAATTGTTGACTATATATGGATTTGAGATATGCACAGACATAAAATTAGTTTTGTATTATTTGTTGGTCCCCAAATTGTTTTCTTTAGTTTGTTTATTAATTACATTTTTTTCATCAGCTATTTATATATTTTGAATGGGGGAACATCTTCAGCACAGCTGACAAGCAGCTGGACAGCAGCTTAAGCATAAAAAAGTTAAAATAGTACCTAGTGCTACTTCTACAAGCCAGCAACAGCTCTTCTTTTAATATATATTTATTTACATATTTATTTTTTAATGAGATCAGGATACTCAAGTGAAGCTTACATGTTTACTGGCTGACAAAAGAATCAATTAACTGACAAGGACATTGCTGTATCACAATTGAAAAGTGTATAACTGTAAACTTTTTGCATTTGTATAAATTTGAACACAGATGTCAAATTGATGTTATCTTGTGTTACATGTTTCTAACAGAATTTTGAACATTCCCTGTCACTATACATTGTACAGTATACATGGTGCTGATTCAAGAGGGCATTTTGATATTTTACAGCATACCATTTTTTATATTTTTTTCTGCTCTTGACTTATTTGCCTTTATGGTTGTATTGATCTTTTAAATGTTGTGGGTTAGTTTTATATCAACACTGTTGCTAGGCAACTATTTGGGCATACTTTTATGTGGTTTGTGATTGGTTTAAGGGATTTTAAAATCCCACTGTGTTTGCACTGGTTCTGTAGTATCTGAGGAAGGGGCGACTGACTTGGAAAGATGAAAATTTCTCTTTAAAGGGACATGAAACCCAAATGTTTTTCTTTCATGATTCAAATTGAGCATACCGTTTTAAACAACTTTTTAATTTACTTCTGTTATTAAATTTGCTTTGTTCTCTTGGTATTTATTGAATGAGTTGCAATTCACTAGTCTGGGAGATAGCTATACACATTGGCAAGCCAATGAGAAGCAGTATATACATATGTGCAGCCACCAATCAGCAACTAGTTCACAACTTCTGAGCCTAAATAGGTATGCTTTTCAACAAAGAATACCAGGAGAATAAAGCACATTAAATAATAGAAGTACATGGGAAAGTTGTTTAAAATTGTAGGCTGTATCTGAAACATAAAAGCATTTTTTGGGGTTTCATATCCCGTTAATAAACTATGCCTTTTGTTTGTCCAATGTATTTATATATTATAGTTTATTGACATTGGTATTTGAAATTTAACTATTACTGTAACTTTTACTTTTTACATTTTGAAATGAATGTCAGTAAAGGTTTGGGGGGATATGTATCAAGCTGCCAACTATGTTGCATTCTTTAATGTGAATGGGATATCAGCACAGCTGTTACTGGATAGTGCACGAGTGACAGGGTATAACTGCAGTACCCCTGTGTAGATAATCACAAACTTTGAGTCACCAGCACTTTGTTAATTTGTTAACCTTTAATAGGAATTGTTTAAAACAACGTAGCATGACTAAGGGGTTAAAACCCCAAAACGTTGCTGTTTAAAACAATTCCTATTAAAGGTTAACAAATTAACAAAGTGCTGGTGACTCAAAGTTTGTAACTATGTTGCATTCGCCGGCATCAATATGCTCACCTAACATCCCCTAACATTGCAGCCGCGTATCTCAATACGCTCTCCTTGTTTATGAAAAAAGCCGGCAAAAAGACGTGCACCAAGTACGGGCAATGAGCATCGGACTTGTGTTAACTAGCAGTCATCGATCTCGCATCTATTCGGCTTTTTCCCAACTTTATTCATACCCTGTCATTAAACTACGCCATTATACTAAAATGTTTAACCCCTATACCGCCGCTCCCCGACATCGCTGCAACCTAAATAAAGTTATTAACCCCTATCCCACCGCTCCCCGACCTCGCTGTAGGGCATTGCCCCAAAAATATCAGCTCTTTTACCTGTAAAAAAAAATACAACCCCCCCAACAGTTAAACCCACCACCCACACAACCAACCCCCCCAAATAAAAAACCTAAAATAACCTAAGCTCCCCATTGCCCTGAAAAGGGCATTTGATGCCGTCTGGATGAAGACTTCTTGCCGCCTGGATAAGGACTTCTCCGGCTGGATGGATCCTTCAAGCGGGACTTCAAGAACTGTAAGTGGATCGTCGGGGGTTAGTGTTAGGTTTTTAAGGAGCTGTTATCTTTGGGGCAATGCCCCACAAAAGGCCCTTTTAAGGGCCATTGGTAGTTTATTGTAGGCTAGGGTTTTTTTTTATTTTGGGGGCTTTTTTATTTTGATAGGGCTATTAGATTAGGTGTAATTATTTTTTATTTTTGATAATTGGGTATTTTATTTTTCATAATTTAGTGGGGGGTTTTGTTGTAACTTAGTGTTTGTTTTTTTCTGTAATTTAGTACTTTTAATAATGTTTAAATGTATATTTAAATAATTTGAGTAGGGTTAGGTTTTTTAATATGTAATTTATTTTATTTAATTGGTAGTTTAATTTACTTGTAGGATAATAGTTAGGGTAGGTTAATTAATAGTTTAAAATAGTTTATTTTAATTCTACAGGCAAGTTTAAATTTATTTGAAGATAGGGATGTTGTAATTTTAATCTAAAGTTAGCGGCTTGTTACGTTTAGGGGTTAATAGCTTAATTTAGTTTATGGTGATGTGGGGGGCTGACGGTTTAGGGGTTAATAGGTTTAGTTAGTGGTAGTGATGTGGGAGGCCAGACGTTTAGGGGTTAATACGTTTATTTAGTGGCGTTGGTGGCGAGGAACGGCAGGATAGGGGTTAATAACTTTATTTAGGTTGCTGTGATGTTGGGGAGCGTCGGAATAGGGGTTAATACATTTATTTAGGTGTTGGATGTTGGGGGCGGCAGAATAGGGGTGTTTAGACTCAGGGATATGTTAGGGTGTTAGGTGTAAACGTTACTTGTTTTCTACCATAGAAATCAATGGGTTATATTTCTTGCTTTCGCTGCTTTCAGACTCCCATTGATTTCTAGGGCATCCGCGGCCTCCAGTGTGGCGGATTGAAAACCAGGTACGATGCGTCCGAATAGCCGCGAGCGTACCTGTTAAAAGTTTGATAACTTGGAAAAAGTGTCAGATAGAGCCAAATGTGTATTCGGAACATCTGTAATGACGTAAGCATCGATCTGCGTTGGATTGAGATCGGCGGATCGGTTACGTCCTAAATGTAAACTTTTGCCAGTCTGTAAGCTTTGATAACTAGGTCGGATCAATCTCTGACATCTTTCTTTGGTATGTTTTTAATCATTGCTTGTAGTGGGCAGTGGTTGTTTAAACAAAACTGCAACTTTCATTTTTAGACTAGAAAAGTTTAGGATCCCTCATTATTTGATAATGTGTTTTTAGTTTCTTTATTTTGCACAGGTTGACACAGTGATTACATTACTTTTTGCTGCTCAGTAATAGCATATTGATGACATTGTTTGTTTTTAGAGTTCTGCAACAATTAAGCCTTTGGGTTGGTGCTGGAGAAGCAATCTCTGGAATCAGCTGTCAGATGATCGGGGTGTTGTCGTATGTAACTGGAACAATAAAAACATATGCTGGCAAGCAGGAAGCTGCTGTGTTTATAGGAAATGAATGTGTTCTGTTATCTGATTCTGTGTAGGTGGCAACAGCAGGTCTCTAAGCAAATGGACTGCTTAATAAAGAGGGTCCACTCAACCTGCAGAGCTGCTGCATAAACTATTTGAGGACAAACAATAATTGTTATAAAATTCTCTGGCATCAAATAGGGAGTGTATGTATATACAAATATGTGTTTGAATTGGGAAGTGCTATCACTGCTTTTACAGAGTTTCACCTCCAGTATAATTGCTGGGGGTATAAGATGCATGTGCATTTCTCTGCTGCTTATTTGCTGATACTTGCATTTTATGGATGGCAGAGGCACTACACTTTCTCAAATGTTCAGATAAATGTAATAAAACAACCAACAAATAGGGCAGAGAAAAGCATTGCTTGTTTTTAGTCTTTTGATAATTTTAAATACATTTTGATCATTAGAATTACCTATGGTTGAGCCTTCTCACCAGTTTTTATGTGAGTTTTCAGCTGAAGTACCTGAGGCAGGGCACAGAAAGACGGAGGGTTCACTCTAGCTGGGGGACTAAGAAGGTCCAGTATGTTATTTTTAGCAACTGGAGGTTATTCACACTTTTAATTTGAATATATCTTATCTTATATGACTTATCATTAATAAGATACTATGCTATGGGGTCGATTAATCAAGGCCCTTCGCCCATCTACAGCTGCAGGTTCTCACAAGAGAACCTGCACTCCGTATTTAACAAGCAGCGATCATAAGACTGCTGCTTTCCTACCCTTTCGCCACCTCTCAGGTGGTGTATTTCAATCACCCCAGTCTCATCCGACCGGGGAGATTGACAGCTCCTGCCTGCGAGTGTTTGCCTGTGCGCGGGCAGGGGCGGCATTGCACATGAGCTCAAAATATCGCTTGTGTGCAATGCTGAATTCCGGAAGCAGAATTCAGCCCGCCAGAGGCAGGCTGCGGTGGACTGGGGCGTGTATGTGTGCCCCTGTCCCCCTAAGCTTGATAAATCAACCCCTATGTGGCATTCTTTTGTGTGTGCTCTTTAAGACTATGACTCCTCTGACCTATCTTCCCTAATATATCACTTTATGTTGTCTAGTAGTGATTGTAATTCCCGATTCCATGGTAATCATATGCCAGGTTGTTTACCTCTTTCGAATGAGGTGTCTTATGTTCATATACACTATGGGCTAGATTTATCAAATTGTGTATGGACAGGGTTCACATTTTGTGAACTTGTCCTCATTTCATCATAAATTGTGGGGTGCATTTGTTCCTCGTATTTACCATTGCATGAGTGAATGCTTGAGCAATGCCACCCCTTGCCCTCATGCAAGAGAAGGGCTTGTCAATCATCCCGGTCAAATGAGTGCATGGTGATTTTAATTTGCCAATATCTGAAGCAGCAGGGTTTATGAAGCAGCTGTTTAAACTGCTGCATCATAAATATCAGTTGCAGGCTCAATTAAGTGAGTCTGCAAGTGATCAGAAGTTCGGGAACTTGATAAATCTAGCCCATTAGTGGACACAAGTATTTGGAAACCTAGATCAAATGAAAACAATATGATTATTATGTAAAACTCATAACAAAGGCCCTTTTTGGCCATACTGACTGCAGTGATCATTTGAGGCATGATTTCTATGAAATGCAAGTAGGTCTGTGCCAGAATTTACCTCCATTCCTCCCGCAAAGGTGACCAGAGCTGCTGTAGGATGAAGGACTTACAGAAAGAGATCAGATTAAGCATCTCAGCTTCTCCCACAGATGTTCAATTGGAATAACTTATAGTTTTTAGTCTGGCCAATCCAGCATTTAGATGTCCTGCTCCACAAACAAGGCATAGCTAGACTTTACAGTGTGAAAAGGTGCACTGTTGGTTGTAGGGCATCACATATAAGGAACATAGGGCACGATTCTCAAAAACCTGCAGACATGGAGAGAAATCATCAGCTTATTTTACTGAGTGTTGTAAAGTAAGTATTTCTCCTTCACATAAAGAATATTGATACACTTTCCTTATGAGAGACACAGTTCACAAGGTAAAATGTTGCCTTTAAATTAATGAGGGGCCTCTTAATACTGACAAGGCATATAATAGAGCCTTGCCAGACCAGAGAGCTTTAGAAAATCAAGCCCTAAGTCTTACAAAGTGCAGATTGACTGTTGTGGAACTATCTGCTTTTTATCAATGAAGGGCATCAGCAACAATGGATTTTGGGAAAACCAGACGTGTGGCAATGCTACACACTGATTGCTTACTCAGGTACTTCCTACCACCATACCCCTTTAAAAGTCTGTGAATATACAACAGTATGCTTATTTCCAGTGCAGCCTGATGCTCATTTTTTTATACAGCTCCAAAACATCTAGCTATGTAAATGCGCATTTGTTTGCCTCTGTGGGATGTCTGAAAACTTGTGTTCTGACTGTATTTGAAAGGTTAAATGGTGCATGGAGAATTATGGGAAAATGTTATCCATATTAATTTTTTAAATAATTGTTCAAATAAAGATTTGTTTTACCCTGAGCATTAACCAAATGCTAAATGGCTGTTTAGGAAAAAAGCAAATAGCTACACAATGTAATTGCAGCAAAATACTGTACACAGAAAATAATAGTGCAGGGACAGAAAACAAAACTACATGGAATGTGAGCTTTTAAGCACTGTGGTGTACAAAGTCCCTAAATCTGTGATGCAAATAGGTATTCTATTCTTATAAGAATACACAGGCCATCAAACAAATGATTCATATGGATATCAGTGCAGTAAGCTGACCCATATAAGACACTAATGAACATGCAGCCTGAGCTGTCTGATCATGCTGGGTTTGCATTTTTTAGCAGGGCCTCACCTTGTGAAAACAGGACACAGTAGGGTACAGAATCATTGAACGATCTTGTGATTATTTAAATGCTGGATTAACCGTTACATTGTCCTCACCTGCATCCCTAAGTGTTTTGGAAGAGGGTAGTAAAAAAAACACTTAAGCGTATGGGGTAAATTTATCATAGTGCGAGCGGACATGATACAATGTAGCGTATAATGTCCACTGCACATCAATAAATGCCGTCAGCATAGGCTGTCGGCATTTATCATTGCACCAGCAGTTCTTGTGAACTGCTGGTGCAATGCCGCCCCCTGCAGATTCACGGCCAATCGGCCGCTAGCAGGGGGTGTCAATAAACCCGATAGTATAGGATCGGGCTGATTTCTGTCCGCGGCCTCAGAGCAGGCGGACAAGTTATGGAGCAGCGGTCTTTTGAAGGCTCGCGCGGAAACAGGGGCATCCAGCTCCATCAAGCTTAATAAATTGGCCCCTATAGCTGGTAAACAAGGGAATATGTTGGGGAACCTGTATGATGAAACCTTTTGAGAACACTTGAATTTGAATTTTTAAACTGTATTGAGAAGACTCACTATCTACTTTGTTGACCTGTGTAGTCTTAACTCTGAGCAGAGCTGCAGCCACTAACTACTACATTACACTAAATAATTAGAAATGTAACTTATTTAGAGGGGTGTTCTATAAAAAGAATAGGATCATTGAAGCCCCCTGGAAAAGTTTCTACGTGCTGTAAGAAGGCAAGAAAGAGTATACCCCAACAGTCATGAATATGCCACTATGAGGGTATGAGAGAGAGGATATGTTTAGTTACATAATTTAATATAGTTTTAATAGTTTCATTTTGTAGCTGATGTGTTAAAGTTGTAAAATGTATTAAACCTAATGTCAAGTGTGGCCTATTTAACCCCTTAAGAACCCTGTAAGTCAGCCATCTGCAGTACTTCCAGGGCTGTAGGAGCACAGATCTCTATGGCAGACAGTGAGGTCTACATAAATAGTGCAGTCCCACCACTCTAAGCAAGACCCGTGCCCCTACAGCCCAAACATACCATTAAGGGATTACGTTTCAGGATCTGAAATATGTTTATTATGTCCTAAGTCTGTTTTAATTGTACAGCCAGGATTTTATTAAGCCTTTTTTCCCCACAGACTCTCTAACAGGTTCCCACCTTCTGAGAATAATACAAGTGCATGGGAGCTGGGAATGTCGCTAGCAAGTTGAAGGCCCTGGTGTAGTACATTTCTAATGAGGATATTACAAGACTAGGATTGAGGATATTGTTTTTGTGTACCACATTTGTTGTGGCATTGGGCTGTTGTTTTTGGACCTCATGTTTCTCAATTCTTCATGTAAATATGAAAATAATATGGTTTGTCTTATCAGTCAGTTTACTAACTGAACTACACATGATAGAGGTTCTTTTATGCAAAGGTTTGCATTACAAAATAGATGTTATGTCTGCAGTCATTTTGCAGATGTTGAAATTCTGAGTCTGATTTATGTAATGTTGGGTTTACATGTACAATCTCTTTACTATCTGAAATACGTTTTGCTCTTTTCAGTTGATTGTCATTCTGTAAGTCTGCAGTGTTGAGCTGTGCATTGGCTCAGATCCTGTTGCTCTTGTAGCATAGCATATTTGTTAAATGTTATCTTTTGCTGTGATACGATAGGATTTGGGCCCTCTGATGGGATGAACTATCTGTCAGTATTTTTAACTGCAGGTTTTTGGGTTCTTTGAATGTTTTTAGAGATCTTGATGGCAGAATGCTTGAATCATATCTGAAGTACATGAGCGGAAATGCACAAAAGACAAATATAACATAAGACAAATACAATATAAGTATAACAAATGACATTTAGCTGTGTGCGTAACTGTGTTAAAGTGTTAAAAAACAAGCAAATCAGTGTACTGATCATATTTTTCTTTCATAAAACATTCAAGCGGCTGTAAGATGTTTTTGTGTGCAAGTTCAAACATATTAGAATAGGGTCCAGTGAAAAATTGAAATCTGAATTAAAGTATTTTCAGAAATTAGATTATAAAAAAGATATCAATAAATTACATGTATTCAAATAGATATTGATGTATTTGTATACATAAAGGGCCGAATTAAAAGTCAAGGGCAAAGAAGTGATATGGAATGCTAATACCCCTTGCACAAAATCCAAAACGCACCATAGCACTATTAACCGTCTAACTGCCAAAACCCCAATGCATAAGCCCAATCCAAAATCTTCCTCTGCTGTTAACCCCCTGAAAACCCCAATGCGTAAACCCCCTTTCTGATATTAACCCCCTAACCCCTAGCTGCCACAACACCCAACTCAAACAAATCCCTTACACTATTAATCCATTAACTGCTAAAACCCCAATTTAAACAACCTCCCACGCTCTTAATCTTTAAGGCATGACAATCCTAACAGATAAAAAAAATGCCCCCTAAAAAAAATAACCCCTTAACCACTACAACCCCAAATGACAATAGCCTCCTAATGTAAGACTGTTAAACTCAATGTTACTGTAAGACCCTCTTAGTATAAGATTTTTTTTGGGTGTTTTCTTTTGGTAATTTTTTTCCAGCAATATTCTAATAGCAACTTTGTTTTATTATTTTTTTTAGTATGGAATCATGTCCGCTGTCTGCATTTAACATTGCACAAGCATTTCTAGTAAAATGCGTGTGCAATGCCGCCTCTGGCTCACTGGCGCCCAATTGGCCGCTAGCAGGGGCTGTCAATTATCCCGGTCGGATTAGGATGAGTTCAATCCGCCACCTAAAAATTAAGGAGCAGCGAGCCTGAAACGATGGGGCTGCGAAGCAGAATCCGCTGCTTAATAAATGGAGCCCATGGTGTTAAGAATCCTCTTTCACGAACCAGCTGAGAAAACTCACTGGTGCATGACATAATTTGTTAAATAAAAGTCTAATTCTCAAAAAATATTTATGCCATTCTCATGCCAACAAAAAAAGAGGATTAAACAGTTTGACACAACACAATACATGGTGTAATGTTATCACAGCATTTGTGGTCTATTCTGTGTAGAACTATAGGATGTGATGGTGAATCACAGATCAGCAATTAGTTCAACTTTAAAAACTGGCACATCAGAGCTTCCAATTGCATGACATTGTGCAGAGGCAAAACAAAGTGTTTACCATATATTGCCACAAAGGACAGGGAGAGACAAGGGGACTCTATTACTTATATGTGATTTCATACACATTCTTACATCTATTGTAAAATTGTGTGAGACTAAAATTAGAAATTTATAATACATTTAGTTTTTTTCTTTCAGCTATGAATTTACGGGCATGTAACCATATAGAGCTGTCTTGCTGGGTATGTTATCTTAATATTATAAGTATCATTTTGGGGAACGGATTGCATCTACCAACATGAAACCAGTATCCATTACTTTGCTGCAACATGCACCTTAGTTGACTTAGGAAATATACACTAATGAGGTCACATATAACCTGATTATCACCTTTCATTTGTTCGTATCAAGATGGCACAATGCTGATATCAGTTACAAGCTGTGTATGTTATGTTTCCCACTCATACTGTGAAGAGGACGTCTGCATAACCTGAGCAACATAGTACAAATATAATATTTATTTTATGTAAGCACTGGATATTGCTAGTAATTACTTTTGTTTATAAGAATAACGTTTGTAAACTACTAAACTTTATTCACATTTAAAGTCAAAATGTAAAAATTTTTTAGCAGTGGTTAAAGGGACAGTCAACACCAGAATTTTTGTTGTTTAAAAAGAAAGATAATCCCTTTATTACCCATTCCACAGTTTTGCATAACCAACCCAGTTATAATAATACACGTTTTACCTCTGTAATTACCTTGTATCTAAGCCTCTGCAAACTGCCCCCTTATTTCATTTCTTTTGACAGACTTGCTGCGTTGCGCTGCGGAATCTGTTGGCGCTCTACAAATAACCGATAATAATAATAATAATAATAATGACTTGCATTTTAGCCAATCAATGCTCACTCCTAGGTCACTTCACATGCCTAAGCTCAATGTTATCTATATGAAGCACATGAACTAATGCCCTCTAGTGGTCAAAATGCATTCAGATTAGCGGGAGAAGAGAAGGGATGGAGGGGTGGGACCCCAACCTGCAGAAATACAATTTGGAAAGGAAAGGGAGGTCTGGGAAGCTATACTTCAGAAAAAAATAAATTGGGGGGGGGGCAACAAACTGATCATGGGGAGGGGGGGGTGAGGTGGTACCACTACACTGTAGCAAAAAAAAAGGTAAATAAATAACATTAAAAAATACTCAAGAAATACTCAAAACTGGGTACTGGCAGACAGCTGCCAGTACTTAAGATGGCTGCAGCTACTAGGATGGGTAAGGGTTGGAGAGCTTCTGGGGGGGATCAGCATGGTGGGAGGGTTTAGTAATTATTAACTACACAGAAGAAAATAAAATAAAAGAATAAATAAAAATAAAAAGCCCTAAAATGCATACTGGCACACTGTCTGCCAGTACCTAAGATGTTGGTTAGGAGTGTGGGTGGTAAAGAGATGTTTGGGAGGGATAAGCTATGGGTCAGAGGTGAGAAGTATCAGGTGTGAGGGTAATATTTTCACTAGAGCAAATATTAACCTTGCAAGCTACCTGATTAATCCCTTCACTGCCAGGAATATTAGAAGTGTTTTGTGCACAGCCTTTTAATTACCAAAAAGCAATGTCAAAGACATGCATGTCTGCTATTTCCGAATAAAGGAGATCCCAGAGATCTCCAGTAACTTGAGCATTTAGAATAATTTGTGTCATGATTGCACAAGCATTATGTAAATAATTTCAGTGAGAAACCTAAAGTTTGTGAATAAGTTAATGATTTTTTTATATGATCAAATTTTGAGGCAAAATGGTGGCATGCAATATATCAAAATGGGCCTAGATCAAAACCTTGGGTTGTCTACTTAAAAAAATATATATAGTTTTGATAGGTAAATACAAAAACCGAGGCTCTATTTCTGTTTAAATAGAGTGATAGCAAAAATACTAAAAAAAATGTTGGTCCTTTGGACAAGTTTTTCTCTGAAATCTTGGGTACTGAAAGGGTTAAGAGTGTTATCAACCCCTAAATTTGCTCTAAAAAAAGATTGATGTCCCTTTAAGAGACCTTTACAAAAAAAATTAAATGTACACAGAAAAAAATTCAGAAACATTTAAAAGGTTAATCTTCTTTTTTAAAATGTACATTGTCCTGCAGTAATGTGAGTATTGTTTATGTTTTCTCTTGAATGTGCTCCATCAGTTGTCAAGCAGTCACTATGTAGAATATTTTAGGGCTATAAATCTGAGCCCTGCAGGATGCAGCAGCATATATGGGGAAGGAGGGAAGAAACTTAACATTAAGGGCTCCATTCAGGGTTGGCTCCAGAATGAATGAAATGGGAGGCATTTTTTTTCACGAGGGGGCACGCATTTACAAAGCATGTATGAGAGTCAAAATAAGAGCAGATCTACATATTCTGCAAGAAAGTGTAGCCATCTTGATATTTAATTTATAGCCAATGCCAGTATTAAAGGAATATATTGTAGAGGAGATGGAAATAGTTGAGTCTGGACAACTTTTCTCTTTTGGCACACAAACTATATATGTGCTAAATCACTAGGTAAAAGAATGAAGTCTAAATCCTATGCAGTGCACTAAAACAGAGCCATTAAACTTGAGACCCCCAGAGCAATGGCCCCTTAAAAACAATTCACTCCTTAATAACCATGATCCAAAACCCTTAAACTCATTCTCAATCATGTCCCCTAAACAGCCATGCACCCCAAACCCCCCAATGCAATTAACCCCTTTGTTTGCAATAGCAGTGAGGATACTAGGTTTTCAGGTACTGGTAATTTTGTAGATTAGATTTAGCTATACCTGTTTTGCAATAACTAATGGATATCAGGCTACTTAATACAACCTATGTACTGTGAACCTATACGAATATGATTGTATCATATAAATATAAGTCTATAAATGGCTACCGGCTTCTATCAATGCCTCAAAAGTGCACTGTGATCTTAGGCCCGCAATAACTAATGGATATCAGGCTACTTAATACAACCTATGTACTGTGAACCTATACGAATATGATTGTATCATATAAATATGTCTATAAATGGCTACCGGCTTCTATCAATGCCTCAAAAGTGCACTGTGATCTTTGGCCGGGCCTAAGATCACAGTGCACTTTTGAGGCGTCGATAGAAGCTGGTAGTCATTTAAATACTTATATTTATATGGTACAATCATATTCTTATAATGGTCTATTGTTTAAGAAAATGAGTAACTCACGGTAGTTAGGTAAAATTAATAGGGTTAAAGACAAGTCCAAAAAGTCTCTAATTAACTTCCAATCCCAAATAAGAGGTTAAGACACGGAGCTCCGTGCAGATGCGTGATGCGACCTCACAGTTCGGCAGCTAACTCCGCCCCCAGCATGTAGAATTACATAACAATTCATTATTTTATTTATTATTTTTAAAGCGTATGATCATATCAATATTTTTTGAGGGGACACAGCATTCCATTTGAGGGGGCATTGCCCTCCAATGCCCCCCCCCCCCCCTTGGAGCCGACCCTGGCTCCATTTATCAAGCAGCAGTTGCGAAGTCTGAGGCCCCTCTTTTCAGGCTCATTAGATTGTTGCTCCTTATCTTTTCCACCACCTAAAAGGTTGTGGATTGAAATCATCTCAATCTAATACAGGGTCAGATTACAAGTGGAGCGCTAATTAAAGATCCTGCTCGAGCGTTGATTGGGCTAGAAGATTTTTGCATTCATCGTGTTGCGCTAACCCAACATTACAATGCTCCTCAAATACAAGAATATGTTCTATTTATTCATAGATACATATTTCTACATGTAGCTGATTTTTTTTGTACTATATATATCTATACCTATAAATATATACATGAATATATATAGGTATAGATATATACAGTTTTATATAGGAATATGTATATATAAATACTTAAAACATATTCTGTTATGTGCAGAACAATGGAATGTGAACTATTTACAGTAAATATGTAGTTAAACACTTTATTAAATATGGCTTCAAAGCACATATATATATATATATATATATATGTGTGTGTGTGTGTGTGTATGTGTACATATATATTTAAGTGTTTATATATGTATATATGTCTGTAAACACATATATACACAAATAAATACATAAATACATATGTACACATATAAAGACATACTGTATATATATGTGTGTGTGTGTGTGTGTGTGTGTATGTGTACATATATATTTAAGTGTTTATATATGTATATATGTCTGTAAACACATATATACACAAATAAATACATAAAAACATATGTACACATATAAAGACATACTGTATATATATATATATATATATATATATATATATATATATATATATCTTTATGTTAAAGCCCTTTGTACTGACTTTTTTCTAACATCTGAGATCTCATATCTTTGAGCCTTTATAACTTTTGTGTGCAATATTTTTTCTTAATCATTTTTATTAGATGGTGTTATTATGAGTGTGACTGTACTCTGTAATGTATTTGTATGTGTTTTGTGAAACTTTTTAGTTTTGCAAAGCAGTTAACCAGAGCTCTGAAGTCGTGGTACTAATTCTAGTGTAAATCGCGATTGTTCACAAGCGGTCGCGTTTACTTTCAACTCATAATTCAATACTACTTTAAACTTTTAATACAGGTGATAAGCCAGACAAACGCAAACTCTCGCGATAAACCTCTTATCACTCATGCGCAAACCTTTGCACTCCTCTCATAATCTGTCCCACAATCAGGATGATTGACAGCCCAGGGAGCGGCATTACACAAGTATTTCTGATGAAATGCTTGTGCAATGATAAATGTGGACAACTTATGCCTGCTCGACATTTGATAAATAGAGATCAAAGAGTTAAATTATAAGAACGGGAGACAGTACATTAGAAAGGTTTATCGATATTCGTGAAGATATTTTAAATGTCCCATTTTAATAAATTCACAGAGAATAAAGCTTTAAATTGAAACAATATTTTTTTTTTTTTTTTTTTTTTACAGCTTCATTGGAAAGAACCCAAAAAAACTCATCTTCAAAATAAAAAAACACTGAAGCTATGAAGCTATACCATATCTGTCACAGCTGGTTTGAGTCTAACAAAATACCTTGCACAATGTAGTATCACAATAGCTAAATCTATGTCAGGAACAGGAGCTAAAATGGATCATTAACTGTATAGCTTTGTCATGTTTAATTACATGATTTACATCACAATAACATGTCTACGCTTTGGATACGGTTGATTACATTTTAGCAGACTTATGAAATAAAATGACTTATGATTACACATATATTAATTACACAGAAATAATTAGCGCATTCTGCCTGTGAAACCCTTGCAGGCATTCATTTTTGGAAACAACACAATGAATTGGAAGTAGTTCAGGTCAAGAATGTATCTTTTTTTACAAAGCATTTAGAAAACACCAGTGCTCTGTGCCAGTTCTTCCATTTTCACAGAAAAACTGTCTAATAGATTATTTGAGCTTTAGCTAAGTGTCTGCTATATCAATTCCAGTGTATGTTACTACCGTCAGATTGTAACTTTACAGTGCCTTTAAAGCTTTGACAACTTTTCTAATGAATGATTTCTGATAAAAACTGGACAATTTTGCTCAGTAAACTATTGGTCTATTGACAACATTTTAACTGAATTACATTGCAAGTTCTCAATCAAAAATACCATTATTCAAACTATTAACAGAAATGCTAAACTATTTTACTTGCTTAGGTTTCGTGAAATTTAAGCTCATATTTATAATATCATAAAAAACCAACTGTGTTTTCATTCCCTTTAGCAACCAAGTTATGTTTATTTTTATATTACAGGAAGGACATGTCTTCAGCATCTGGAGTCATACAAGCACACTTCCAGAAGCCAGCACACAGCTGTATGTGAGCATACGCTGCATAACACTCTCTTCTCAAATGCTTTGCCAAGGACAGATCGAATTACTCTTATACAGAAGGATATTTTTTTTTTTTTTTAGAAAGGCTGGGATCTGTTTGCATAGTGAAAGTTGAATGAGCTCCTTACAAGGAAGAATAAACAATGGCCATGTATGCAGTGGTAGCAAAACTAATAAACCATTAATTATCTCTTATCATACATATGTGTGTGTCAGACCTACCTTCTAACATCAGTATTTTGGGTGGGTGGCAATTAAATATCTCTTTGGGTTAACTGACTATTAGTTCCAAGGGTGAGGCTAAATGGTTGTATATATGAACCAATTCATTTTACACACAAACACACACACACAAAAAACAACAGAATGTTGGCTGACTTTTAAATTAAATCATCTTTGCTTTATACAAGTATATTAATGTAATCATCTCACGGTGACATGTAAATGTAACTTTCTTTACTTTGAGGGTCTCTGTTGTATTAGATGATCTTTATAATATAAAATGGCAGCTATTACATTACATAATATTGCTATTACAATTAAAGGGATACTAAACCCAATTTTTTTTGTTAATGATTCAGATAGATGATGCATTTTTAAGCAGCTTTCTAAATTACTCCTAAATGTAGCCACCAATAAAGCAAGCAATATCCAGGGTTCTGAACTTTATATATTTTTTAAGTAGACAACCCAAGATATTGATCTAAGCCCATTTTGGTATCATGAAATATAAAAAAAATTGTCAATTTTTTCACAAACTTGGGGTTTCTCACTGAAATTATTTACATACCACTTGCAAAATAATGACAAAAATGGTTGTAAAAGCTTCTCTGGGATCCGCTTTGCTCAAAAACAGCAGACATGCATGGTTTTGGTAAATAGAATGCCACTAATTGCAGCTGCACACCACACTTCTATTGTTCCCAGGAGTAAAGGGGTTAATCAGTTAGCTTGTAAGGTTAATTTTAGCTGTAGTGTAGAGATTACCCTCCCACTGATCCCTACCTGATCCCTCCCAAACAGCTCTCTTCCCTCCCTCACCCCCCCCCCCCCCACTGGTCACCACCATCTTTGGTACTGGCAGACAGTTTGCCAATATGCAGTTCAGTTTTTCTTTTATTATTATTATTTTTCTTCTGCAGTGTATTCTCAACCCTCAATATTGTTTTTATTATTCTTTTATATATATATATATATATTTTTTTTTTTAATTTTCTGTAGTGTAGTGGTTCCCACCCCCATCTGGCATTTGTTATCTATGGCCCACCATCCCATCTTTTTGTCTGTAGTGTAGCTCACCATCCCTCACTCTCCCTTTATTTTTTTTCTGCGGTGTAGGGCCTTCCCACTCCCTCCCTCTCCTTCCTCCACTGCTGGACTGCCCACCAGCCTCCCAGTTTCCCTCTCACACCTTTGGGCGGCTCCAGCAGATGATCATTTCAAACAGTGACAAGCACAGTGTCACCGTCTTTAATGATCCGGCACCTGCCTTCATATGTAGCCTGAGAAACGATTGTGCTCCGGTTCTATATGCAGGCTATTGCCTAGAGCTCAGGAACTCCAACTCTCCGCTGTAACTTTACAGCCGAGACTGCTGGAGCTTCCTGCAGCTCGGATGTAATTATACATCATGAGGTACAATAGGCACATACATTAGATGCATTAGTGCAAGCAACATTTTGGTAACTGCTGATAATTTAATTTAATATCATACAACAGAACTTTGATTGATTACCATTTCAACCTCTATACCTTAAGTTGTTGCTAATGCTAATATATTGATGGTATTGCGGGCAAACATTTAGCCCCATTATTTTCAGCCTGACCACTTAGGAAGCAAGCGCATAGACGTAAACATACATAAATGCTAGAAACAGCAACTTGATACATTTATTCTAAGTATCTTTATATGAACCTGGTGCCCTCCTATTAATGTAAACACAATTAAAGTGATATACACCGATATACAAGCTGGCTTGTGTGGTATATCTGTTGCTAAAATAAACTCAGTATATATCTGAGGTGTGAATCCAAGTATATGATTATACTATAAGTTACAACTACAATAACTAACTGGGAATATCGCAATTACGCCAATTTTCAGGGGGACTATTACCATTTAAACCTTTATACTTTAAGTATTCTACTTGGGGCGGTATGCGCTCCTATATAATTTAATGCTAATATATTAATGCTTTTGTGGGCAAACATATAGCCCCACTATCCTTAACATGACCACTTAGGAAGCAAGCACACAGACGCAAACAAATCTAAATATCAGAAATAGCAACATGACATATTTATTCGGAGTAATTTTATAGCAAGTTCAATTAAAGTGATATACACCGATATACAAGTCGGTCCACATAGTATGTTTATTGATTTTGTGATGTTAAAATTAACTCAGTATAAATCTAAGATGTGAATCCAGGTCTATGGTTATATGATAAGTTACAGTCCTAATAACTCACTGGGAATATCACATTTACACCAACTTTTAGGGGGACTATTATACATTTAGGCTAACAGCCTTATACAATGTATGTGTGAAACAATATTCAGCCACTAGACACATCACATATTATACAACTATAACTATACTTTTCATCTTGAAAATGTTATAATCTCCATAAGGAAGACTGTGGTTGGCAGTTGTTTTCTGCTATTATTATATCTACTCTCATAAGTAATAAACTTACATTTGAGTAGTGGTAACTCAACAGTTGGTATTTTTGAACACAGTGAATAGTAAGTGTTATATTTGATATTATCTGAGTAAGGGGCGGTTTATTATATTTGCCAATGGCCTTATAGCCTTACATCTCAGTGAATTCGAACTGTTATAGTAGTTGAGTATCATACTAACCCCTGGTGCCCATACAATCATTTTTTATGAGTATAATTGATAATACTGATTATCTGCCCTTATAATCTTTATATTGTCTCTCATTTGAGGCTTATGAATATATCACTACCTGTATAACAGGTTTATCTAGGACCATACAATTGTTCTCCCCTCAATAACCAGTTTTTTTAACTGGAATAGTGCCAGCATTTTAGTTTTAATATACCCTGATTTTAAAATGTTCTAATAAAGATTTATTTTTTAACAGTTGTGACTTTTTCCTATTCCAAGTTATTTAAGTGTCTTATTTGAGTGCTTATATAGTATCTTTTTTGTTTAGTTCCTTTAACTAACAATTTTTGTAATGGAGTGTTATTGATACTAAGCACCTATACCACTCAACACAAGTTGTAATCGGAGGCCATTCGATTTTATTCGAACGGTTATAGACCCTATCCTATGATATTGTCAGTAAGTGGTGCCATCATCTTCAATCTCAAGTTACAATAGGCACATACCTCATGACGGAAATATACGTCCTTTTAGGTTAAGGGGTTAACTCATTACTTAAAGGGAGACTGAACCCAAATTTTTCCGTCATGATTCAGATAGAGCATGACATTTTAAGCAACTTTCTAATTTACTCCTATTATCAAATTTTATTCATTCTCTTGGTATCTTTATTTGAAATTCAAGAATGTAAGTTTAAATGCCGGCCCATTTTTTGTGAACAACCTGGGTTGTCCTTGCTGATTGGTGGATACATTAATCCACCAATAAAAAAGTGCTGTCCAGAGTTCTGATCCAAAAAAAAGCTTAGATGCCTTCTTTTTCAAATAAAGAAAGCAAGAGAATGAAGAAAAATGATAATAGGAGTAAATTAGAAAGTTGCTTAAAATTGCATGTTGTATCTGAATCACGAAAGAAAAAAAATTAGGTTCAGTGTCCCTTTAAATTTAACTCTATTTCTTTTCTTTTTAGTAAGAAGATTTTGTGAAGAGGTTATTAATATGCCATAGCAGACAGTAGTTGCAGATACAACAGAGCATTTTTTTAAAGCTTTCACTATAAAAAAATGTTTTTAAAAATAGACAGGTTTTTTAATATTATATTTTTATAGCAGCTATAAGTTTTCAAAGTACTGTACATGTTAAGTTAAAATATTGCGACCGGGGGGGCGGAGCCAACTCTGAAACCAGACGGTCGCACATCTCAGCAGCTCTGATTATATTACATATAAAAAACAACTTTGGCGACCGTCTGTGTTCATTTACTCCTCTATTTAGCTACTATTGAAGACTAAAATGCACAGCCGTTCTTAACAGCTAATTTTGAGGAGAGTGATCCTACCTAAACGGACACCCACAAGCCTGGTGCGTTCAGCATCGAATACAAATTCGGAGGCAACCATCTTGCGGCCTAGGCGGCAATTCCAGCAGAGAGCAAGATTACCCAAAAACTATTCCTTGCAACCCTCAACTAGGGGCTTACTTCTCTATCCGATCATGGAGGCTGCAGATCGCATTGTGGAAAAGATGCATATCTTTTTGGACAGGTGCAAAGTTGCGCTCGAACACCAAATTGCAAGGGAACCCCAGCTGACAGCATCGGTGTTTGCAGCACACGCCGTCCACTCACTCATTCCTCTAACCGCTCCAGAGAATAGGAGAGTCGGGGGATCACAGAGTCCATCACCTACTTGGCATCATATACAGAACTCTTTGGGCGTGAAATATGTTAAAGTAGCGACCCGCATGAACGAGGTGGGCACCTACTTACCATCCGATGCAGCAGACCGATGTGCCCCAAAGAGATGCCAAACATGTGTTGCAATCCGCAGTGGAGATCAGTTGCGGGAAGGTCGGACCAGCCGAGCAGTAACATGGAACGATGCTTACCTAATATGCTCAGAGTTGTCCTTTTCACCAGGGGGTCTTCCTCAACATCGCCTATATACTAAGGATCTGACTTTCAACACCATGTATGGGCTTATTCCTAAGGCTACCATCGGATTCACCACGTTTGGCGATACAAATTACATAACTTGGTGTGACAGAGTGTCGCTTGGTCGCAAGCTGTCTCTGACCTATTTTGAGGCAGGCTAAAACAGATGCTGAGCACAGTACCGGGTCTCTCTTTAGTTACCTGACCCTTCACCGTATGCATGAACCATTACTGCTTAGATTTTCTTTTTTTTTTTCTCTTTTTTCTATATATGGCACCATTTTATATATTTCCTATCTCATGGATGTTATCAGATGAGAGTCAGAGTGTGACAACTTGGCTTATATTTCCCAAAACTTCTCCAGTCTACTACTGGAATCTTATTTGCCTCCGGTCTGCCTATCTTGGTCTGGCTTAACGGCCACAATTCAGAGTTCCAGCCTGGTGGCACAGAAACGCTGCTCAGCTTCCCGGTCTGGTGTGGGGTAAGAGAGCTCTCACATTGACATTCCACATCACAGTACCCCTCTCACCCAGCCTGAAATTTAATATAGCATGTCTTTTAACATGGACAGCCTGCCCTGGCTATACGGAACTGCCTCACTAATATTTAGCCATAATCTATCAAAGTTATACCTATGTGGAGTATATACAATACTGCTAAAGTGACTCTATGGACTGTACACGATCCTTTACATGCTATGTTATTGTGTCTCTGTAGCGAAGATGACAGTATGTTAACGCTGTGCTTGTCCTATCATGAAGTAGGCTAAGTTGACTGCATATGTTGTTTCATGAGTTAATGGACAGTGCACTTAATTCAGCCAACTCTTTTATCTCTATACTTTACACTCACAAGTTTGGTTAAAGTTATCGGTTATGTTGTGCATGTCAGCCTAAGTTTTGTGTTAGGGGACATGGGATCCTCTGGTACATACTTATCAGTTTGAATTTAATTTTGATCCTTAATGTAGTTGTTTGAGTGAATATGTTAATATCCTGTTTAATAAGCTGTCATATTCTGTTATTTAAAACCTCCACATCGTGCTTATTTTTCATAACATTAAATTTATGGAGTTTGTAACCTGAGATCATCTCTATAATACACTGCCAGTTCCCTTGTTAAGCCTTGAAGGTTGCAGTGAGGTCTGAGGATATGCCCACTTTACAGCTCTGGACATACTAGTTAGGGTGTCACATACAAGTATTAATCCTTTACTATAGCATATTATGGGTTGTTATAGCCTCCTTTCCCTAGGTGCTGTTCATATATGACCTTCTGTTCCTGGATGGTGGGCCCACATCCGGGAGTTAGAGTATTTTGGTTCTTTAGGAGGAGCTATTTAATGGTTTAAGTGACACCCATTTATTTTTACCTGGTTCCGATCTCCTATAGTCTGTTCAGTACCCTGCCCCTCAATAATGCCAAACACTGCTTATTTATACTGGGAACTGTTACCTGTATTTTACATACCCTTCTTGTTTACCAGATAGCATTAGGTTATCACATACCCAGGTTTAATGATTTGAGCACTATATTTTCAGCATTCTACTCCTAAAATTTAGAGTCTGTACAGTAGATCATCTATAATACCTTACTCAGTTTAACCCACCTTGCAAATTGATTTTAGACAGTCATGTCAAACAGCTGTAGAAGATTATTGATATTGTATTAGCTGTCCTAACCAAACTTTCTTACATGTATAAATATTTGGTGCACACGGATGATAGTCAGACATCTTATCTGCTTAACATATGCAACTCATCACCTCCTACCCCCCCACCCCACATAATAAGCATCCCTTAGCAGGAGGATTAAATCAATTAAATATTGGCACCACAGCTCATTTTCTAGTCCTACAGGTACTAAAATGGGACATGCAGTCTTGTATCAAAACGCCCCTTAGATGTCTAGCGCGGGCTGGACCTGCCAAAGCCCTACTATCTCCTAGCCATAATACCCTCCGCGACTCATGTTACCCATTACAATTGGTGTAGTTCAGTCCTTAGACCTCTCTAAATTGAGTGCAATCACAATCCAGTATACAATCAGCTAACTATCGCATATAACAGCTGACAATTTATGCACTCACGAGTCTCCCACCTAGACCATTAAACTTGAATTACCACCTCCTCCCCCACCCCCTCCCTCCCTTTTTTACTTAATGTGCCTCCTGTAGTAGGAGGACTAAATAAGCGGTTTCTCTAACCTATACCGCACCCCCAAACTCTCTATAAGTATGCCCTGCTACATAACTGAATTCAACATTTATCCTTCTTTTTTTTCTAATTTAGCAGGATAGTTTGATTGTTTCGCATTTAAATATGTAGAAATATAAAATTACTATAACTTTAAAAAATAAATAAAACTGAGGTAAATAGCATAAGATCCATGAGTGATCTCCTACATAGTTTGTAGCCCCCTACCATGGTAAAACTCACACTTAGTCAGGGGTCCAAGAGTGGCCCTTTTTATAAGAGGAGAGGCTTAAATAATCACAGGCAAGACTGTATCGTGTTCTTACAAAACTTTTTTATTTTTCTAACCTTATTTACTTTGTTGTTATACCAGTTTATATCACTGTTAACACTTTGCAGCATTTTTACTATATGATGAACCTTGCACTATGTTACTTGTGATGGCAATTATGGAATGTTTTACATATCTTATTTGTATACCAAACTTTACCTCAATAAAAAAAAAAAAAAAAATATTGCGACCGCACGGTGCCAAACGTGTTCTGTATTAATTACAGTATGGCCACAATATTAGAAGTAAACCTGTTCAGTACAGTGTAAACCTACTTTGATACATTAAAATTTATCATCGACAGGACTTTAACTGCAACAAATGTACATGACATATCAAAATGCTTCCATAATATTTGCTTGCAAAGAAAAAACATAACTTCATGTCACTGCCAGATACATTTTCTTAATTTTAGACTTCCCTTCTGCCAGATTTCAGTAGCTATTAAAAAAATGTGACTCACATGGCTTATGTTTTAAAGGAAAACATTGTTGTTTTAAGCTAGTAGTAAATGATGCAGCATGATATTTGAACCATTACAACCAAAAAGGTCTGTTATAATCGTGTGGAAAAATGTGATTTTAAGGTCTTTAAGATACAGGTTTACTGACTAAAGTATCTGTAACTAACGTGCTTTTCCATGCTTGATGTTTGATTTCACAGTATCAGGCCTGGGTGGATTGGTGTCATTTAATGAGAACAACAGTCTCCTTGCAAGAAGTCAATAGAGCTAGATTTGGTTTCACATGAGAAACTGGAAACATCTGTACAAACATGAAGCTCTATTACAGATTATTTTCCTAAATTCATGGTAGGCATTCCAGTGTATTACACTGTGAGATATTCCAGGTTTAAAGGGTCAAACTCATTCAAAATTCTATAGCATTTGAAATCATATACACTATTACACTTATTAACTTGACTTGTAGTCAATTTTGCCCAGAAGAAAAAGCAAAACATCTAAGATGTCTTTCGAACTTCGCCAGCTTCACCAGTCTCTCCTGCATCTCTATTTCCTATGTTGTTCTATGACCTGATTCCCTAAAGTTGATTCATCTCTCTGCTCTTTAGTGAATTTCCTACTATAAGAACTGCAGAAGCTAAAGAGGCTTTTGAGGTTGGTGTAGTTGAGAAGACCTCATAGCAAAGTGTCTGTAAATTATGATATTAGGATATGGTTGTATAAGTTATACTGACTTACACAGACTCATTTGGAAAGAGATAACTTTGCTATAGGGACGTCATTTTGGTTTATCTGCTCTTTGGGGAGAGAATCCTGACATTTTTTGTCTTAGTTACTAAATGGCATCTGTGATCTGAAGATGGGGTAGGACTTGTCAAAGTAAATAAGCAAAAATATGTGTGAGTGTTTCCTTTGTGGAACTGTGTTGTAAAATGTGATTTTAAGGTCTTTAAGACACTAGGATTACCGCCTAAGGTATCTGTAACTAATGTGCTTTTCCATGTAATAATAATACAAAAAGTTCCATGTAGGAGGCACTCACCAGGATTTACTAAACATTTATATTTATTTACTGTGATGTTTCGAGGTCCAACCCCCTCTTCAGACATCTGAAAATGGGATAGGACCCTGAGAGGTCAAAGTAAATAAATGAATGAAAAGCTATACTGAAAGTATAGTAATAGAGTGCGCCACTAATGCATCGTAAAATGTGAGTGTAATACCGTGTTATATACGTGGAGATACAATTATTTAACCACCAATCATTTGATATAACTCATTGATGGTGAAAATATGTGCGTAATCTGTGACAATTGTTTCCTATATAGATATATAAAAAAATAATGATGGTAATATAATGGTGTAATATAATGATATAATGGTCAAGAATAATAGTGGTAATATGATGGTGTTGATGAACAATATTTGCCAATGTAGCTGCAAGCCTAGTTGAAATTATACAACAAAAAAGTGAATCAAAAATTAATGGATAAACAACATAATAAAAAACCTTAATGGCATAAAAATAAAAAAATCTCAACACATACTGGTGATGCCTAAAAAATATTGGGAAGTGTCCATAAAATAATATAAAATGTCCCACAAAGTGACTCAGTCTCTAGTACAGTAGTAAGGTGATGTGACAAGGCTGCTGGTCTCGAAACTGAATGATCGATCAGTTTCCATTCTCAAAGTAAATAAATAATAAATATGTTTATATATTTAAATATGTTTACTAAATCCTGGTGAGTGGCTCCTATGTGGAACTTATATATATATATATATATATATATATATATATATATATATATATACTTCAGTCTTTTCCCTGTAGTGAGCTAAAAGAGAGAGACAGTGCAGCTGATCATGTGATCATGCGCAGCAGCTTCACTCAACCTGTCACATGACATGGCATATTGTAAACAGAGTGTAATGATGGGGAATGATTTAACTTTAGATTAATAGAACAACTCACTGCTAATTTACAATTAAAAAAAGCAGAGGCCAGGAGCACCATCTAAAATACAATTTCAAAGGTGAATTTTAGTTGAACAAATTCCAAATTAAAAATGTGTAAACAGTTTTATTACAGCTTCTTCTCCCTGAGGATTGCATTAATACAAAAGGGCCTATTTACTATGGTGCAAGCGGACATGATCCGATATAGCTGATCATAGCCACTGCACTCTGATAAATGCCAACAGCATACGCTGTCGACATTTATCATTGCATCAGCAGTTCTTGTGAACTGCTGGTGCAATGCCGCCCTCTGCAGATTCACGCAGTGGGTGTCAATCCACCCGATCGTATTCGATCGGGTTGATTTCTGTCCAATGCCTCAGAGCAGGCGGACAGGTTATGGAGCAGCGGTCTTTAGACCGCTGCTTCATAACTTCTGTTTCCGCGAGCTTATACAGAGCTTGATAAATATACCCCAAAGTGTTATGTAACTTTGACTGCCCCTTTAACAAATTTGATATAATTGTGATGTGGAAAAAATTATTGTTTAAATATCTGAAATAGTGGTTTAAAGGGATTAATAAAACAAAATGATAAATGTGAGGAATGATATTAAATATAATGTTCAAAGGTAAAGCAAAGGTATGAGATGCTGGGCATGGGGCTTCTGGAGGGGGAACAAGGAGGGGCAATTGCCCCCTCTGGAATTTGCCCTAAGGTAAAATGCAAGGCACACATTTGCTGAAGAGAGGTGCAGGGCTCACAGCTTCTCTTTTCCCTGCAGTGTCTAACAATGACAACTGCTGATAATTTGCACTTCCAGCGTTCTTGCTGAATAATAGGCATGTGCATTAGTTTTATCTGTACTAAAACAAATGCTGAATGTAGATGCTGCAAATTCAGATCTTTGAATGAAGATGGCAGCGTTTATATTCAGTATTAATTTTACTGTCAATTAAACAAATACACGTCTACTAAATAACACCCCTGTCGAACCTAGCTGTAAAGATGCAGCAGGGGTTGGGAGAGATCAACTCATGTTATGAGAGATAACTGCCTTCTTTACAGGTGCCACGCCCCTCCCCCTACACTACATGTTTGGTTGAAAGCTCATTGCAAAAGGCAACAGCTAGGCACAATGACAGGTAGAGTGTGTGTCTGTCACTTTACTCTCCTACTTCAGATATGTGTTTTATATGAATCCTTTTACCCCTTTCATTTTAAAAAAGTGTCTGTGTTCAGAACCAGTTGAGAAAGCATTGCGTTATACACAGTTTTTCCTCTGGAAAAGTTAATTGCCTTAACAAAACTTCAAAGTATGTGTGTGTATATCTACAGTATATACATATTATAATGTCCATGCATTCACTAAGGCCTAGATTTGGAGTTTGGCGTTAGCCGTGAAAACCAGCGTTAGAGGCTCCTAACGCTGGTTTTAGGCTACCTCCGGTATTTGGAGTCACTCAAAATAGGGTCTAACGCTCACTTTTCAGCCGCGACTTTTCCATACCGCAGATCCCCTTACGTCAATTGCGTATCCTATCTTTTCAATGGGATCTTTCTAACTCCGGTATTTAGAGTCGTGTCTGAAGTGAGCGTTAGACATCTAACGACAAAACTCCAGCCGCAGGAAAAAAGTCAGTAGTTAAGAGCTTTCTGGGCTAACGCCGGTTTATAAAGCTCTTAACTACTGTACTCTAAAGTACACTAACACCCATAAACTACCTATGTACCCCTAAACCGAGGTCCCCCCACATCGCCAACACTCGATTAAATTTTTTTAACCCCTAATCTGCCGACCGCCACCTACGTTATACTTATGTACCCCTAATCTGCTGCCCCTAACACCGCCGACCCCTATATTATATTTATTAACCCCTAACCTGCCCCCCACAACGTCGCAGCCAGCTACCTACAATAATTAACCCCTAATCTGCCGACCGCAAAGCGCCGCCACCTACGTTATACTTATGTACCCCTAATCTGCTGCCCCTAACACCGCCGACCCCTATATTATATTTATTAACCCCTAACCTGCCCCCCACAACGTCGCAGCCAGCTACCTACAATAATTAACCCCTAATCTGCCGACCGCAAAGCGCCGCCACCTACGTTATACTTATGTACCCCTAATCTGCTGCCCCTAACACCGCCGACCCCTATATTATATTTATTAACCCCTAATCTGCCCCCCTCAACGTCGCCTCCACCTGCCTACACTTATTAACCCCTAATCTGCCGAGCGGACCGCACCGCTATTATTATAAAGTTATTAACCCCTAATCCGCCTCACTAACCCTATAATAAATAGTATTAACCCCTAATCTGCCCTCCCTAACATCGCCGACACCTAACTTCAATTATTAACCCCTAATCTGCCGACTGGAGCTCACCGCTATTCTAATAAATGTATTAACCCCTAAAGCTAAGTCTAACCCTAACACTAACAACCCCCTAAGTTAAATATAATTTAAATCTAACGAAATTAATTAACTCTTATTAAATAAATTATTCCTATTTAAAGCTAAATACTTACCTGTAAAATAAATCCTAATATAGCTACAATATAAATTATAATTATATTATAGCTATTTTAGGATTAATATTTATTTTACAGGTAACTTTGTATTTATTTTAACCAGGTACAATAGCTATTAAATAGTTAAGAACTATTTAATAGCTAAAATAGTTAAAATAATTACAAAATTACCTGTAAAATAAATCCTAGCCTAAGTTACAATTAAACCTAACACTACACTATCAATAAATTAATTAAATAAACTACCTACAATTACCTACAATTAACCTAACACTACACTATCAATAAATTAATTAAATACAATTCCTAAAAATAAATACAATTAAATAAACTAGCTAAAGTACAAAAAATAAAAAAGCCAATCAGATTGAGCTTGCATTCTATTGGCTGATCGGAACAGCCAATAGAATGCAAGCTCAATCTGATTGGCTGATTGGATCAGCCAATCGGATTGAACTTGATTCTGATTGGCTGATTCCATCAGCCAATCAGAATATTCCTACCTTAATTCCGATTGGCTGATAGAATCCTATCAGCCAATCGGAATTCGAGGGACGCCATCTTGGATGACGTCATTTAAAGGAACCGTCATTCGTCGTTCAGTCGTCGGCCAGGATGGATGTTCCGCGTCGGAGGTCTTCAGGATGCTGCCGCTTCGCTCCAGATGGATGCCGCTTGGATGAAGACTTCAATCGGATGGAAGACCTCTTCTGCCCCGCTTGGATGAAGACTTCAGCCGGATCATGGACCTCTTCAGCCCCCCGCTTGGGCTTGGATCAGGACATCGGAGGAGCTCTTCTGGACGGATCGGTGTGATACCCGGTGAGGTGAAGACAAGTTAGGATGATCTTCAGGGGCTTAGTGTTAGGTTTATTTAAGGGGGGTTTGGGTTAGATTAGGGGTATGTGGGTGGTGGGTTGTAATGTTGGGGGGGTATTGTATGTTTTTTTTTTACAGGCAAAAGAGCTGAATTTCTTGGGGCATGCCCCGCAAAGGGCCCTGTTCAGGGCTGGTAAGGTAAAAGAGCTTTGAACTTTAGTAATTTAGAATAGGGTAGGGCATCTTCTTATTTTGGGGGGCTTTGTTATTTTATTAGGGGGCTTAGAGTAAGTGTAATTAGTTTAAAATTGTTGTAATATTTCTCTTATGTTTGTAAATATTTTTTTATTTTTTGTAACTTAGTTCTTTTTTATTTTTTGTACTTTAGCTAGTTTATTTAATTGTATTTATTTGTAGGAATTGTATTTAATTAATTTATTGATAGTGTAGTGTTAGGTTAATTGTAGGTAATTGTAGGTATTTTATTTAATTAATTTATTGATAGTGTAGTGTTAGGTTTAATTGTAACTTAGGTTAGGATTTATTTTACTGGTAATTTTGTAATTATTTTAACTATTTTAGCTATTAAATAGTTCTTAACTATTTAATAGCTATTGTACCTGGTTAAAATAAATACAAAGTTAACTGTAAAATAAATATAAATCCTAAAATAGCTATAATATAATTATAATTTATATTGTAGCTATATTAGGATTTATTTTACAGGTAAGTATTTAGCTTTAAATAGGAATAATTTATTTAATAAGAGTTAATTAATTTCGTTAGATTTAAATTATATTTAATTTAGGGGGGTGTTAGTGTTAGGGTTAGACTTAGCTTTAGGGGTTAATACATTTATTAGAATAGCGGTGAGCTCCATTCGGCAGATTAGGGGTTAATAATTGAAGTTAGGTGTCGGCGATGTTAGGGAGGGCAGATTAGGGTTTAATACTATTTATTATAGGGTTAGTGAGGCGGATTAGGGGTTAATAACTTTATTATAGTAGCGCTCAGGTCCGGTCGGCAGATTAGGGGTTAATAAGTGTAGGCAGGTGGAGGCGACGTTGTGGGGGGCAGATTAGGGGTTAATAAATATAATATAGGGGTCGGCGGTGTAAGGGGCAGCAGATTAGGGGTACATAGGGATAATGTAAGTAGCGGCGGTTTACGGAGCGGCAGATTAGGGTTTAATAATAATATGCAGGGGTCAGCGATAGCGGGGGCGGCAGATTAGGGGTTAATAAGTGTAAGGTTAGGGGAGTTTAGACTCGGGGTACATGTTAGAGTGTTAGGTGCAGACGTAGGGAGTGTTTCCGCATAGCAAACAATGGGGCTGCGTTAGGAGCTGAACGCGGCTTTTTTGCAGGTGTTAGGTTTTTTTCAGTTCAAACAGCCCCATTGTTTCCTATGGGGGAATCGAGCACGAGCACGTTTTTGAGGCTGGCCGCTTGCGTAAGCAACTCTGGTATCGAGAGTTGAAGCTGCGTTAAAAATGCTCTACGCTCCTTTTTTGGAGCCTAACGCAGCCTTTATGTGGACTCTCAATACCAGAGTTATTTTTATGGTGCGGCCAGAAAAAAGCCGGCGTTAGCTACGCGGGTCGTTACCGACAAAACTCCAAATCTAGGCCTAAATGTTTTAATAAGGATATATATACATACATTATATAGATAGATAGACATATATATGTGCACAGTGCTTTATTTGTAATAAAAAAAAGATGTTGGTACTTAAAAAAAGACATCATTACTCATTATTTATTGATTGATATATTTTGGTCAGTAAAAGGGACAAAGTTATTTACAATGCTTAATATACGGGTAGATTACGAGTTTTGCGTTATGAGCTGTGCGGTGCTAACTTGCAGTTTTTTCTCACCGCTCACTTCCCTTCAGCCAATAGGATTGAGCTTGCATTATATTGGCTGTTCCAATCAGCCAATAGAATGTGAGCTCAATCCTATTGGCTGATTGGATCAGCCAATAGGATTGATGTTCAATCCTATTGGCTGATAGCATCAGCCAATAGAATTTTTTCTACCTTAATTCCGATTGGCTGATAGAATTCTATCAGCCAATCGGGATGCCATCTTGGATGACGTCACTTAAAGAGATATTCATTCCGAAGAAGACGTCCATTGAAGAGGATGCTCCGCGCCGGATGTCTTGATGATGGAGCCACTCCGCACCGGATGGATGAAGATAGAAGATGCCGTCTGGATGAAGACTTCTGCCCGTCTGGAGGACCACTTCAGCCCGTCTGGAGGACCACTTCTGCCGGCTTCGTTGAGGACATCTTGCCGCTTGGATGAAGACTTCTCCCGGTAAGTGAATCTTCGGGGGTTAGTGTTAGGATTTTTTTAAGGGTGTATTGGGTGGGTTTTATTTTTAAGTTAGGGCTTTGGGCAACAATATAGCTAAATGCCCTTTTAAGGGCAATGCCCATACAAATGCCCTTTCAGGGCAATGGGGAGCTTAAGTTTTTTTAGTTAGGGTTTTATTTGGGCGGTTTGGTTGTGTGGGTGGTGGGTTTTACTGTTGGGGGGTGTTTATTTTTTTTTACAGGTAAAAGAGCTGATTTCTTTGGGGCAATGCCCCGCAAAAGGCCCTTTAAAGGGCTATTGATAGTTTAGTTTAGGCTAGGGATTTTTTTTTATTTTGGGGGGTGTATTTTTATAGGGCTATTAGATTAGGTGTAATTAGTTTAAATATCTTGTAATTTGTTTTTTATTTTCTGTAATTTAGTGTTGTTTTTTTGTGATTTAGCTAATTTAATTTAATTTATTGTATTTAATGTAGGTAATGTATTTAATTGTAGTGTAGTGTTAGGTGTTATTGTAACTTAGGTTAGGTTTTATTTTACAGGTCAATTTGTATTTATTTTAGCTAGGTAGTTAGTAAATAGTTAATAACTATTTATTAACTATTCTACCTAGTTAAAATAAATACCAACTTGCCTGTAAAATAAAAATAAACCCTAAGCTAGATACAACGTAACTATTAGTTATATTGTAGCTAGCTTAGGGTTTATTTTACAGGTAAGTATTTAGTTTTAAATAGAAATTATTTAGTTAATGATAGGAATTTCATTTAGATTTATTTAAATTATATTGACGTTAGGGGGGTGTTAGGGTTAGGGTTAGACTTAGGTTTAAAGGGTTAATAAATTTAGAATAGTGGCGGCGACATTGGGGACGGTAGATTAGGGGTTAATAAATGTAGGTAGGTGGCGGCGATGTTGGGGGCAGCAGATTAGGGGTTAATAAATATAATTTAGGTGGCAGCGATGTCCGTAGCGGAAGATTAGGGGTTAATAATATTTAGCTAGTATTTGCGAGGCGGGAGTGCGGCGGTTTAGGGGTTAATATGTTTATTATACTGTCGTCGATGTCCGGAGCGGCAGATTAGGGGTTAATAATTTTATTATAGTGTTTGCGATGCGGGAGGGCCTCGGTTTAGGGGTTAATAGGTAGTTTATTGGTGTTAGTGTACTTTTTAGCACTTTAGTTATGAGTTTTATGCTACAGCTTTGTAGCGTAAAACTCATAACTACTGACTTTAAAATGCGTTAGAAATCTTGGAGGTAGAGGGTGTACCACTCACTTTTTGGCCTCCCAGGCAGACTCGTAATACCGGCGCTATGGAAGTCCCATAGAAAAAAGCCTTTACGAAATTTACGTAAGTTGGTATGCGGTAAGGCCAAAAAAGTGTGCAATACACCTATACCTGCAAGACTCGTAATACCAGCGGGCGTGAAAAAGCAGAGTTAGGGCCTGTTAACGCTGCTTTTTCAACTTACCGCAAAACTCGTAATCTAGCTGTATGTTATTACAAATATTACCTGTTATAATATGAAAGAGGTGTTAGTACCGGAGAGTACCCCCACATAAAATGCCCTGTATATATGGGAATTCTATAAAGCTGCGAGATGCAGCTAACTGGTGGACTAAAATCCCCCCAGACAAGTCCAACCAGGGAGATGGACAGCCCCTGCTGGTGTGTGATCGGCCGCGTACTAGCAGAGAGCGGCATTTCCCAAGCAGCCGCTGGTCCAATGATAAATGCGGGCACCGTATTCTTGCCCACTGGCCATGATACCAGGCGAACAGGTTAAAGCTTGTTAATTGTTGCCCATAGTATTTATCTAGAAACCTACAAAGAATTCAGCATTGGATTTTCTGTAAAATATCTGGGCCATTTACTCATAGATTCTGCACACAAAGCATCAGGTATTAGCACAAATAAATAGATGCAAACTGACATTCCCAACAGTGAGGTATGAGAGTTGGCAAAGGCTTTTGTATGTGTATACATGTGTAGGTGTCATGTTTTGTGTGGCTGTAGGATCTGCTCATGCCTAGTGTATTATCTAAAGTTTATTTTGCAATAATTAAGGCCTCTAAATCTCAACTTCACTACCACAACTAAACCTTTACTCCACTCTTATGCTGTTTGTAGCATGCTACTATTGATCACACGCCAAAAGCTGCTGATATGTTAATCTGACAGGTTGGGGTGTCGATGGTATCAACAACCACATTTCAATATTTACAAAATACCAGTCGGCCTATTCTAGGAGCAGATTATGTGAACCTGCAAGTTATAATGCACTGAAGCAAAATTAAAGCCCATAATAAATTGCACAGCCAAAATATAAAGTTTTTTGTGCATTTTTATTTTCTGTCTAAAAAAGAAGTTGCTATGCTGAGATGTTTACGTACATATTTGTACACTGAGATGCATTGTACTATAAACCTGCTAATAATTACATTCAGCTGGTATGATCTCAGAGACAAGCTGGCCCAGAAAAGCCATAGTTAAAACTATTTCCCTTTGTCTTTCATAACAACACTGTAGCTGTTAGGGATAAATTAGATGATGTCAAAAGTAGAAACCATCTGCACTTTAAAGAGCTGCATATGTGGTAGAGCGGTTTTATTGTCAATAACCAATGAAGTTATATTGCTCTGGACGAAGAAAATGTTTTAGACTTGTAAATTGCACAAACTAAAGAGGATGATTCAGTTGACATCGAAAGGAATGGTACTGACAAAGCAATATTCAGCTGGCTGATGTGTAAGAAGCCTTGAGAGCTCTATATTGACAAACAAACCTGCGGTAGTTTACATACTTTTCTATCTGTGCTAAGTAGTGGGGAATAGGATGAGTAAGCGCAGTCATTTCATTTAAAAAATACGTGATCCTGGAAACACAAAGAAATGTTCACAGCCAACATCTGATACAATAAAACTTGAGATCAAGTTACCGAGGTCAAAGAAATGATGTTTCAGAGGAGCAGCTGATCTTTAAGCGCTACATCAAAAACAGCAGTAGGAGGCAAGAACAGGATGGATAAAATGGATGTCAGTCCATCACCAGCACTATTCAGGGCCAGGAATATTAAAGCAAGAAGCTGGACTCTATATTTGTTTGTGTGGGATTGGCCAATGGATCTTATTACAGAAGGAGTCTATCGGCTAGATTTAGAGTTTGGCGTTAGCCGTCAAAACCAGCATTAGAGGCCCCTAACGCTGGTTTTGGGCTACCGCTGCTATTTAGAGTCAGTCAGGAAAGGGTCTAATGCTCACTTTGCAGCCGCAACTTTTCCATACCGCAGATCCCCCTACGCCATTTGCGTATCCTATCTTTTCAATGGGATCTTTCTAACGCTGGTATTTAGAGTCTTGGCTGAAGTGAGCATTAGAAATCTAACAACAAGACTCCAGCCACAGAAAAAAGTCAGGAGTTAAGAGCTTTCTGGGCTAACGCCGGTTCATAAAGCTCTTAACTACTGTGCTCTAAAGTACATTAACACCCATAAACTACCTATGTACCCCTAAACCGAGGCCCCCCCACACCGCCGCCACTCTATTAAAATTTTTTAACCCCTAATCTGCTGACCGCACGCCGCCGCCACCTACGTTATCCCTATGTAGCCCTAATCTGCTGCCCCTAACACCGCCGACCCCTATATTATATTTATTAACCCCTAATCTGCCGCCCCCAATGTCGCCTCCACCTACCTACAATTATTAACCCCTAATCTGCCGACCGGACCTCGCCGCTACTCTAATAAATGTATTAACCCCTAAAGCTAAGTCTAACCCTAACACTAACACCCCCCTAAGTTAAATATAATTTAAATCTAAAAAAATAAATTAACTCTTATTAAATAAATTATTCCTATTTAAAGCTAAATACTTACCTGTAAAATAAACCCTAATATAGCTACAATATAAATTATATTTATATTGTAGCTATTTTAGGATTTATATTTATTTTACAGGCAACTTTGTATTTATTTTAACCAGGTACAATAGCTATTAAATAGTTATTAACTATTTAATAGTTACCTAGTTAAAATAATTACAAAATTACCTGTAAAATAAATCCTAACCTAAGTTACAATTAAACCTAACACTACACTATCAATAAATTAATTAAATAAAATACCTACAATTATCTACAATTAAACCTAACACTACACTATCAATAAATTAATTAAATACAATACCTACAAATAAATACAATTAAATAAACTAACTAAAGTACAAAAAATAAAAAAGAACTAAGTTACAAAAAAATAAAAAAATATTTACAAACATTAGAAAAATATTACAACAATTTTAAACTAATTACACCTACTCTAAGCCCCCTAATAAAATAACAAAGCACCCCAAAATAAAAAAATGCCCTACCCTATTCTAAATTAAAAAAGTTCAAAGCTCTTTTACCTTACCAGCCCTTAAAAGGGCTTTTTGCGGGGCATGCCCCAAAGAAAACTGCTCTTTTGCCTGTAAAAGAAAAATACAACCCCCCTCAACATTAAAACCCACCACCCACATACCCCTAATCTAACCCAAACCCCCCTTAAATAAACCTAACACTACCCCCCTGAAGATCATCCTACCTTGAGTCGTCTTCACTCAGCCGAGCCACCGATGGAACTGAAGAGGAGATCCGGAGCGGCAGAAGTGATCCTCCAAGGGGCGCTGAAGAAGTCTTCCATCCGATGAAGTCATCATCCAGGCGGCGCTGAAGAAATCTTACATCCGGGCGATGTCATCTTCCAAGCGGGGTCTTCAATCTTCTTCTTCAGGATCCATCTTCATTCCGCCGACGCGGAACATCCTTCTTCCCCGACGGACTAGAATTCTATCAGCCAATCAGAATTCGAGGGACGCCATCTTGGATGACGTCCCTTAAAGGAGCCTTCATTCGTCGGTAGTCCGTTGGGGAAGAAGGATGTTCCACGTCGGCGGAATGAAGATGGATCCTGAAGAAGAAGATTGAAGATCCCGCTTGGAAGATGACATCGCCCGGATGGAAGATTTCTTCAGCGCCGCCTGGATGATGACTTCATCGGATGGAATACTTCTTCAGCGCCCCTTGGAGGATCACTTCTGCCGCTCCGGATCTCCTCTTCAGCTCCATCGGTAGCTCGGCTGAGTGAAGATGACTCAAGGTAGGATGATCTTCAGGGGGGTAGTGTTAGGTTTATTTTTAATGGGGGTTTGGGTTAGATTAGGGGTATGTGGGTGGTGGGTTTTAATGTTGGGGGGGTTGTATTTTTCTTTTACAGGCAAAAGAGCAGTTTTCTTTGGGGCATGCCCCGCAAAAAGCCCTTTTAAGGGCTGGTAAGGTAAAAGAGCTTTGAACATTTTTAATTTAGAATAGGGTAGGGCATTTTTTTATTTTGGGGGGCTTTGTTATTTTATTAGGGGGCTTAGAGTAGGTGTAATTAGCTTAAAATTGTTGTAATATTTTTAAAATGTTTGTAACTTATTTTTTTTATTTTTTGTAACTTAGCTTTTTTTATTTTTTGTACTTTAGTTAGTTTATTTAATTGTATTTAATTGTAGTTATTTGTAGGTAATTTATTTAATTAATTTAATGATAGTGTAGTGTTAGGTTTAATTGTAACTTAGGTTAGGATTTATTTTACAGTTAATTTTGTATTTCTTTTAGCTAGGTAGTTATTAAATAGTTAATAACTATTTAATAACTATTCTAACTAGCTAAAATAAATACCAAGTTACCTGTAAAATAAATATAAATCCTAAAATAGCTACAATGTAATTATTAATTACATTGCAGCTATCTTAGGGTTTATTTTACAGGTAAGTATTTAGTTTTAAATAGAAATAATTTATTAAAGTATAGTGTAGTGTTAGGTGTAATTGTAACTTAGGTTAGTTTTTATTTTACAGGTAAATTTCTCTTTATTTTAGCTAGGTAGCTATTAAATAGTTAATAACTATTTAATAGCTATTGTACCTAGTTAAAATAAATTGAAAGTAGCCTGTAAAATAAAAATAAATCCTAAGATAGCTACAATATAATTATAATTTATATTGTAGCTATATTAGGGTTTATTTTACAGGTAAGTATTTAGCTTTAAATAGGAATAATTTATTTAATATGAGTTAATTTATTTCGTTAGATTTAAATTATATTTAATTTAGGGGGGTGTTAGTGTTAAGGTTAGACTTAGCTTTAGGGGTTAATAAATTTATTAGAGTAGCGGTGAGGTCCGGTCGGCATATTAGGGGTTAATACTTGAAGTTAGGTGTCGGCGATGTTAGGGAGGGCAGATTAGGGGTTAATACTATTTATTATAGGGTTATTGAGGCGGGAGTGAGGCGGATTAGGGGTTAATAACTTTATTATAGTAGCGGTGAGGTCCGGTCGGCAGATTAGGGGTTAATAAATGTAGTTAGGTAGCGGCGACGTTGGGGGGGCAGATTAGGGGTTAATAAATATAATATAGGGGTCGGCGGTGTTAGGGACAGCAGATTAGGGGTTCATAGGGATAACGTAGGTTGCGGAGGTGTACGGAGCGGCAGATTAGGAGTTAATAGTATAATGCAGGTGTCAGCGATAGCGGGGGCGGCAGATTAGGGGTTAATAAGTGTAAGGTTAGGGGTGTTTAGACTCGGGGTACATGTTAGGGTGTTAGGTGCAGACTTAGGAAGTGTTTCCCCATAGGAAACAATAGGGCTGCGTTAAGAGCTGAACGCTGCTTTTTTGCAGGTGTTAGGTTTTTTTTCAGCTCAAACGGCCCCATTGTTTTCTATGGGGGAATCGTGCACAAGCACATTTTTGAAGCTGGCCGCGTCCGTAAGCACCGCTGGTATTGAGAGTTGCAGTGGCGGTAAATATGCTATACGCTCCCTTTTTGGAGCCTAACGCAGCCCTTCTGTGAACTCTAAATACCAGCGGTATTTAAAAGGTGCGGGGGGAAAAAAAGCCAGCATTAGATACGCGGGTCGTTACCGACAAAACTCTAAATCTAGCCGTATGTGTATCCTTTTAACTATGTTGTAGTCAAAATGTTAGAATCCAGCAGTGTCATTCAAAATGTTGCCATGCTACACTGGGTTAAATTAGCAATACAATTAAAGGGATAATCTAGACAAAATTAAACTTTTATGATTTAAATAGAGCATGCAATTTTAAGCAACTTTCTAATTTACTCCTATTATCAATTGTTCTTCTTTCTCTTGGTATCTTTATTTGAAAAAGCAAGAATGTAAGCGTAGGAGCCGGCCCATTTTTGGTTCAGTACCTGGGTAGCGCTTGCTGATTGCATGCTCTATCTGAATCATGAAAGAAAACATTTGGGTTTCATATCCCTTTAAGGAGGTTTCACTTGAAACCTATGAATTTTTGGATTATAATGATTTATTAATAAAAGGAGTATTTTAACACTTGGCTGCTAATTTTTTGCAGTTTTTTTTTTTTGTGCTAATTATGTGTAGTTAATGCTTAGCCCAATGTGATGAATATATACGTCATGCGGTACTTTGCTTATTGTACCGCACAACGTATACATACGTCACAGCTGCAGGAAGCTCCAGCAGTCTTGGCTGCTAAGTAACAGCTAAGAGCTGGAGTTCCTGAGTTCCAGGCATCTGTCTTCATATGGAACCGGAGTGATATTGGTGCCAGGTTGTTACAGAAGGTGACACTATGTGTGTCACCGTCTGTAGCGATCATCTGCTAGTGCCGGATGGAGGTGTGGGAGGGAATCTGGGAGGCGGGTGGGTTGTCCAGCAGCAAAGAGGGAGGGAGTGGGAGTGGGAGGGCACTACAATTCAGAAACAAATAAAAATAGATACCAAGAGAAAGAAGAAAAAATGATAATAGGAGTAAATTAGAAAGTTGCTTAAAATTGCATGCTCTATCTAAATCATTAAATTTTAATTTTGAATAGACTATCCCTTTAACCCCTTTGCTGCCATAGTTCACATTCTAAGGGTTAACAGTACTCCGGCTTTTTCAACTGACTAGTGTATTTTCTGTAATGACACACTTATTGTAGCTTTTGTAGTAAATTGTTCGGCACCCCTTCAACACTAAGCAGATCAATGGCTAGTGCATTCGCCAGTGTTGGTATATAGGGAGTCTGCATACCTATGGCTGCATGGAAGAACAATTGTTGCTTACGTTTTTTAAAAAAAAACATTTATGGCCGGATAATGAGTGGTGCACTAACAGTTATGCAATCGATAAGGGATTTATCGTGGGTGTTGAAAGTAAACGCGTTCGCTCGAGCGCAATTTAATTTCATGCGTGCCGAGTTAGTGCGACCTCAGAGCTCTGATTAACTGTTACGCTCAAATAAAAAGTGTCGCAAAAAACATCAATACCGTTAAAAGTACAGATACACTCATAATAACCCTGTCTAATAAAAATTATATTAAAAAAATTGCAATCAAAAGTTATAAGGGCTCAAAAGTATGAGGTCTCATGTATTAGAAAAAAAGGTATGCAAAGGTCTTTAACATAGATATGCATATGTATGAATATATATATATATATATATATATATTTATATATTTATATATTTATATATTTATATATTTAAATGTATATGTATGTATATATTAGGTGTATATATATATATATATGTATATATATATGTGTGTACAGATGTATTTATGTGGTTTACTGTATATTTACTGTACATATTTAACATTCTAATGTTTTTCCCTTACAGGATAATGTCCTATATATGTCCTTTATAGGTATAATGTCATATACCTATACCTGCATAGATATATAGGTATAGATAAGTATTTTACAGGATCAGTATTAGATCTATATAAATATATATTTAAGAATAAAAAAGGACATTATTTTCTATGTAAAGAACATAGGAAAGTATAATATGAGTTTTGCGCATCGCGTTTCTCAATTTAGATCTTAAAGCTGTCAGGTTAGCGCACATGAAAATGTAGTAATCTTAAGACGCGTTATTAAAATATTACATATCAAATATTTAAAAAAATAATATAAATCATTAAAAATGATTAAACATACTGTAAAATATTCTAAAATAATTAATAAAGTATATCTATATATTTTACAGTATGTTTAATCATTTTTAATAATTAGTATATTTTGGCCAAATTGAAAACGACTGCAGCCCTTCTTAGGAATATTGGCAGGGAAATGGATGCAGTGTGTGCGTTTTGGTTCAAGATATAAGGGTTGTCAGGGAATAGGTGAGTGACATTATGTAATATATATATTTATATACATACATACATACAAATCGTTTGCAAAAATTTAGGCACCCCTGACAATTTCCATGATTTTCATTTATAAATAATTGGGTGTTTGGATCAGTAATTTCATTTTGATCTATCAAATAACTGATGGACACAGTAATATTTCAGTAGCGAAATTAGGTTTATTAGTTTAACAGAAAATGTGCAATATGCATCAAAATGAAATTAGACAGGTGCATAAATTTGGGCACCCCAACAGAAATATTGCATCAATATTTAGTAGAGCCTCCTTTAGCAGAAATAACAGCCTCTAGATGCTTCCTATAGCCTGTAATGAGTGTCTGGATTCTGGATGAAGGTATTTTGGACCATTCCTCCTTGCAAAACATCTCCAGTTTAGTTAGGTTTGATGGTTGCCGAGCATGGACAGCCCGCTTCAAATCACCCCACAGATTTTCAATGATATTCAGGTCTGAGGACTGGGATGGCTATTCCAGAACATTGTACTTGTTCCTCTGCATAAATACAAAGAAATCAAATTGTTCCAGCTGGTGCAAAAAATGACTTTTATTGTGCAAACAGGGATCAAAATGCAACGTTTCAGGCCCAAACTTGGCCCTTTCTCAAGCTTGACAATAGATTAGTGAACAAATATTTAAATAGCCATACTGGCGCCAAATATTGTGATTAAAAGTGATACAATGTTGCCCTCTAGTGGCAAACAATAATATAACATACCAAATGTGTTTTAAAGTGCATTTTGATGGCCTATAATACTGCCACCTAGTGAATCATCATGTTATCTGGCAAATATATAGATTTCATATCATATGTGAAAATTCATATATTAAAAATAATAAGTGTTTTAAACATTTCATCAATATATAAATGACATACATTTCTACAATAATACAAATTTTAAAATGCATCATAATTGAATTAATCATTGTTTCTAATAATCAAAATATTTTAAATTTAAAAACATATATATGTGTCTGTTGTGTCTAGCTCTAGATGGATAAATTATTTTTACCAGTTAACTCAATTTTATAATATCTTAACTCACAATCCATCAAGAGACAGACACACCTACATATCTAGTCAATATTAGGTATTCAACTAGGACATCAAATCTCATATTAATATCTACATATATTTGCACATCCATTAATGCATGATTTTGACAGTATAATACTATACAAAGAAACTTTTTCATTCTAATTCATTAAGTCACCAAAAGGCAGTCCAATTGCATTCCCTATTTAAGCCTTTCGGCCACAGAGTACATAATTCATTAATCCAGTATGTTTCTCTCCTAGTCAGAATATTTTCTTTATCACCCCCTCTCCTAGGTGTATGGACCTTTTCAATAATTTGGAAGCGCAATTGACTTATTCTGTGGCCTGCCTCTAAAAAGTGTCCAGCTACTGGAGCATCCTTTTTTCCACAACGAATATTCGACTTGTGCTCAGAGATTCTCTCTCGTGCCTCCCTGGTCGATTGACCAATGTACATCAAGGAGCACGGACATTAAATTGCATGAATAATATACTCTGCCCTACAAGTCAAATATTCATTTATGGAGTACTTCTTACCTGTATAGGGGTGACAAAAAGTGTCCCCCTTAATCATAGAATTGCAATTAATGCAAGATAGACATGGGTAACATCCCTTACGTTTTTGACCAGTTATTGTACTTTGTATTTGTTTCTTCTTAGCCCCCATATCGGCCCTCACCAATTTATCCTTAATATTAGGGCCACGCTTATAGGCTAACATAGGTGGTCTTGAGAATGCCCCTATATCTGGGTGACACTTGGACAAAATATGCCAATATTTTCGAATGATTTTATTAATTTGACTGCTTCTTGTATTATACTGTGATATAAACTTAATCCTTTCCGAATTTTTGGAATTTTTAGAATTATTTCTATTCTCATCTCTCCTCACTATTTCAGATCCACTCTTATTTTTACTCACATCTTGTTTTATGTCTTCAATCAATGATTCGGGATAACCCCTTGAGACAAATTTCTCTGACATTTCCTCTAGGCAAAACTTCTTAATAGCAGTATCTGACACGATCCTATCAACCCTAAGAAGTTGACTCTTTGGAACAGCCTTAAAGGTAGTGGGTGGATGGAAACTCTCAAACCACAAAGTGTTATTTTTATCTGTAGGCTTGGAATAAATATCAATTTTCAAACCATCCACCTCCTTTTACACTCTAGTATCCAAAAACTGGATTGAGCATTCATCAAATTTAATGCCATTAACTGAACAATTAAGGTCACCCACAAATGCCATTAGGGATCCAATGTTGCCATACCAAATGCCAAACACATCATCAATGAAACGCCACCAAGTGGCTCCATACTGTTTAAATAAATGATTTTCATAGACAAATAACTCTTCAAAATTAATCATAAATATATTGGCATATGTAGGGGCGACATTGGATCCCATGGCTGTTCCCTTTCTCTGAAAATAAAAAGTGTCCTTAAATAGAAAGTAATTGTCATACAAGATAACCTCCAATAAATCAACAAAAAATTGTATCTGAGCTAAACTGTACTTTTTATCATTAGATAACATTTTCATTACAGCAGCTATTCCACTTGTATGCTTAATTGATGTGTATAAGCTGGATACATCTAGGGTAAATAAGATAACTTTCCGATGTGGTAAATCAAGATTTTCTAATTTCCTCAGAAAATCATAAGTGTCCTTAATATATGAAGATGACTTAACAACATAAGGCTGAAGGATCTTATCTAAAAAGATAGCGATATTAGAAAATATGGATCCTGTACCAGCCACAATGGGTCTGCCTGGTGGTAGGTTTTTATCTTTGTGGATCTTAGGTAAGCAATATATTACAGGTCTAATTGGATGTTTAATTTTTAGATATTCACTCAAATCCTTGGAAATTAAACCACTCCATACCGCTTTAGATAGAATATTAAGAATTTCACCTTGTATTTTATATGTCGGATCAAAACCAATTTCAACATATACTGAACCATCATTTAATTGTTGCATAATCTCATCTACATAATTCTCCTGTTTCATCAAAACTAGGGCACCGCCCTTATCTGCACCCTTGATTGTTAACCCTTTCTTTTCCCGAATTGCTCTTAGTGAAGCTGAATCAGCATCAAATTTAGCTTTATTTTTTATTAAAGATGTAATCTGGTTTCAAAAATAGTTTTTCCACTTCACCAAGAACCAATTCAAAAAAGGTGTTAGCACTGTTGTCTGTAACACTGGGGTTAAAACTGCTGTTTTTTTTCAAACCAACCGACTTACAAGTTAATATGCTTTTATCTTCAGTGTAAACAGCAGTGTCACCAATATCAGCATTTTTATCAAAGAATACTTTAATTTTGATAGATCTAAAAAATCTACGTAACTCCTGTTTAATTTGAAACAGATTGCCTTTATTTACTGGGCAGTATGATAAACCTTTATTTAGAAAGAGTAATTCACTGTCAGAAAAATCTATCCCTGAGATGTTTTGTACAATACCATCATTTCTTATAATAACACTTTCTTTAAGTGACACATCAGAGATTTTCTCAATTGATCGTCCATCTTGAATATGCATGTCCATAATTTTCAAATTATCAACCATATCATAATGAGTGTTCATGTGTATTTCCTTAGTGTCCCCACTACAAATCATTTTTTTCGTTTTCATTTGCTGCATTCTGGAGTCATACGACTCACTCACCACAACTTGAGCAAATCTTATTGCCTCTGTCGGCCCCTTCCACGGCTGTTCCAGCGAGTCTGTTTGGCCTTTTTCACGCTCTGTACTGGGGGCAGATTGCTTGCGGTGCTTCCTACCGCCCCTCCGGCGTCGCCATCTGACTCTTCCGTTAAAAAACATGCCGATGTTTCTGACTCACTCTGGGTGTCATCCGGTGTGCGCCGCTTGTCGCGCCTTTGTCGTGGGAATCGGATCCTTGGGACTCCACCCATTTCCATCCGTTGTGCCCACCTGTAGACATTGCCTTGTAAGTAATCCTGCTCATCGCGCAAGAATTTTGTGCGTTTCTTCTCCTCTAATGATTTTTTATAATCACTCACAGACTTAGAAATTTTCTCCACCAGGGTTTTATATTCCTCCAGTGGTAACCTCTGTTGAAGTGCCACTTTTGATTTCTCCACTTCATCTTTAAAGGCAGCAATTTCCCTTTGAGCAAATTCCACCGTCCAGGTGATTAAATCAAAGGAGCACTTATTTAAAATGCTTTCAAAGCGAGCACAATATTCCGGTTTATCCGAAAACAAAGTGGGTCTAGTAGACATCCGTAGGCCCCTTGGGATACATTGCAGCTTGAAATATTCTGTCAGAGTTACAGCGTGTAGCTGCAATACCATCTGTTTAACGCTATCTTTTTCCAGCTTTTTACTTGATCTCTCTTTAGGGGGTACATTTAGGAAATCACTTGATCCAAATACCGAGGAGAATATCATCTGTGCATCCTCTGTTGAATAGCCAAAAGTATTAGATCCCATCGTAGTGTTTGCCATCTCAGTAGTCATAGCGGTGCAAGTGCTTCAGAGTGGTTAAGGTTAATACTGCAACAATGTAGCGTGAAGCACAGCACTCACTGCACAGCCAGGAACAGGTTCACCAAACCCAGCATCAATACAAAGAAATCAAATTGTTCCAGCTGGTGCAAAAAATGACTTTTATTGTGCAAACAGGGATCAAAAAGCAACGTTTCAGGCCCAAACTTGGCCCTTTCTCAAGCTTGACAATAGATTAGTGAACAAACATTTAAATAGCCATACTGGCACCAAATATTGTGATTAAAAGTGATACAATGTTGCCCTCTAGTGGCAAACAATAATATAACATACCAAATGTGTTTTAAAGTGCATTTTGATGGCCTATAATACTGCCACCTAGTGAATCATCATGTTATCTGGCAAATATATAGATTTCATATCATATGTGAAAATTCATATATTAAAAATAATAAGTGTTTTAAACATTTCATCAATATATAAATGACATAAATTTCTACATTAATACAAATTTTAAAATGCATCATAATTGAATTAATCATTGTTTCTAATAATCAAAATATTTTAAATTTAAAAACATATATATGTGTCTGTTGTGTCTAGCTCTAGATGGATAAATTATTTTTACCAGTTAACTCAATTTTATAATATCTTAACTCACAATCCATCAAGAGACAGACATACCTACATATCTAGTCAATATTAGGTATTCAACTAGAACATTGTACTTGTTCCTCTGCATAAATGCCAGAGTAGATTTTGAGCAGTGTTTTAGGTCGTTGTCTTGTTGAAATATCCAGCCCTGGCGTAACTTCAACTTTGTGACTGATTCCTCAACATTATTCTCAAGTATCTGCTGATATTGAGTGGAATCCATGCGACCCTCAACTTTAACAAGATTCTCAGTACCGGCACTGGCCACATAACCCCACAGCATGATGGAACATCCACCAAATTTTACTGTGGGTAGCAAGTGTTTGTCTTGGAACACTGTGTTATTTTGCCGCCATACATAATGCCCCTTGTTATGACCAAATAACTCAATCTTTGTTTCAACAGTCCACAGCACCTTCTTACAAAATGAAACTGGCTTGTCCAAATGTGCGTTCGCATACCTCAAGCGACTCTGTGGCGTGTGTGCAGAAAAGGCTTCTTCCACATCACTCTCCCATACAGCTTCTCCTTGTGCAAAGTGTGCTGAATTGTTGAACGATGCACAGTGACACCAACAAAGAGAACAACAACTTGCAATTGGCCACCTTAAATACCTTTTCTCATGATTGGATGCACCTGTCTATGAAGTTCAAGGCTTAATGGGCTCACAAAACCAATTGTGTGTTCCAATTAATCAGTGCTAAGTAGCTACAGGTATTCAAATCAACAAAATGACAAGGGTGCCCAAATTTATGCACCTGTCTAATTTTGTTTTGATGCATATTGGACATATTCTAATAAACCTCATTTCACTACTGAAATATTACTGTGTCCTTCAGTTATTTGATAGATCAAAACAAAATTGCTGATCCAAACACCCATTTATTTATAAATGAAAATCATAGAAATTGTCAGGGGTGCCTAAACTTTTGCATACAACTGTATATGATGTAGAGGAAAAAATTAATTTGTATGTGAAAATCTGGCTAATGTAAATTGCATTCAATTCTGAAATCAGAAATTAACTCAGATCAGTTGCCAGTTGAATACACATAGATTATCTGAAAAACTCAATCAAAGAGAAGACAGTTGTCTCAAATGAAATGAGATCACTTCAAAGGACCTTTTGATCACTGCCTGGAAATGTGTAATCAGATTTCCTATTAGATCACCTGAACCCCTGGGGGGAGGGAGCCCAAGAGTCTGAGCCAAGGAACAGGCTTCCAGGAAAGGTAACCACTTTGCATGTAAGAGTTAATTACCCCATGCTGAGTTCAAATATACAAAATCCAGATAACGTGTCTCTCCTTTTTTATATAATCTTTATTGATTTTTACAGATGTACAGAAATAATTAAAGTAATAGACAATCACCAAGAAAAAATTAAAAATAAAATAAAAGGGAGAATTGGTACATAAGTAAGAAATTATAGGAACCATCATCTCCAAAATATTATAACACATATTGAGTTCTTATATCACATTCTCAAAATTCAAATATATTTAAGCTTTGCCAAAAAATATTAAAAATGACCGGAGCTAAAAGTTGTACCATTGATTTACCAAACTTATACATAGAAATCCATTATTTTAACATCTCAGATATAATAATAATGCAAGAAAAGAAATTGTTTAATTGTAATTTGTCTTTGTTATCATTTTCCAATAAGTTTTAACTGTTTATATAAAATACCATTCAAACAAAAACAAAAAAAAACAAGACCAAAAACAAAGTAAGAGAGAGAGGGAAAAAAACAAGGGGGGAGGGAAAAAAGAGGGAAAAAAAAGTTTCAGTACCTCAAAATCTCAGAATAGATGCTGTCTCCAGAACATGGGATAATCATCAGTTAATACCAGTTGAAGAAAAAAAGGTGAAGTACGAAAATAGTCTATCAACTGTAGTTGGACTTCCCTGGGTTGATCTAAAATTACTCTTCCCCATTTTGCCATAAACCATTTTAATTTGTTATTTTGAAAAATTAGGGGATTATGCTGATCTAGAACCATTTGATACATTATATTATGTACAAATGCTGCAATACTAGGAGCCTTCCTATCTTACCAAGATTTAAGTATCATTTCCCTAGTCAATAAGATTGCAGTATTGATCAATGGTTTATTGTTAATATTTTTGTGTGAATAGAAAGAAAATATGTATAGGTTCAAAAGTAATTCTAGATGGCAAGAATCTATTTAACCAATACTCTATTTGTTTCCATAATTTTTTAATCTTTGGGTAGGTATAAAAGGCATGGAGTAGGTCAGCAGCTGGAGAGTTGCATCTATAACACATGTTGACACCTTGCGTATTCCATTTTTCCATTAGCTTAGGTGTAAGGTATGATCTATTTAAGAGTTTTATAATGTGATTCTCTCACAGCTATATTAGAAGAAAATTTAATAACTCTAATAAAGCTTTTTTTTTTAAAATCTGAATACCCAAAATATCAGAGCTCCATGAAGGGAAAAGCTTGTTAACTTTAGCTTCTGCCTCCTTGGCGGCCAAAGTTCTATAAATGGGCATCAAGGAATATTTACTTAGTTGAAATCTATTAATAATTGGATCGAGCGAACCCAGCATCCAATGGTTTCTTTCCACAAGGTTTCGATTATGAATAAAATGCCTAACTTGCAGGTAAGCAAAAAAAGACCTCTTATCTAACTTAAATTCCTTAGATAGTTAATCAAATGTTCTGATACATTTAATAGATGGATCTATCAATTGTATAATATATTTCAAATTATTGGAAGACCATATTTTAAAGACAGAAAAATTTGAGCCACTTTCAAAATCTGGGTTTCCCCGAATAGGAAAGTATTTGGAGGTTGTATGTTTTATCCCAAAATATGTACAAACTTTGCTCAATGCTAAAACTACATTATAAATCATATATTTTAAAGTAAAATCTTTAATAAATCTTTAATATATTTGAACTGATTTGTATGCAAAACAGCTTTGAGAGAGTACAGAGTAATTATGGCTTCTTCTACCTTATAATTTGTTATATAGTCAGCTTCTGTAAGCCAATCCAGTGCACGTTTAGACAGGCATGCCAAGTTATCATTTTTAATATTCGGTAGACCGAAGCCACCCATATCTTTGAGGTGTGTCAATCTTGATAGTGAAATATTTGGTTTTAGTGGAGCCCAAAGAAAGTGGGAACAATTAAAATTACATTTTTTATGTCTATTTTGCGTAAGAATAAAGGAATATTTTGTAACACAAAGAGGATTTATTAAGGATATTTTTTGCCGACAAAGTCAGAGGCAATTTACTCCATCGCTTTAAGTCAAAAAAGCATTTATGTCATATAGGAGTATAATTCAGGTCATACCATTCTTCCGGATTTTTGGAAGTGATTATTCCCAAATATTTAATATATCTTTCTGCAAGTTTAAAAGGGTTCTCCAGAAAACTATATTTATTTTTGATCACCCATAGAATCTCTGATTTAGAGAGATTGATCTTATAACCAGCAAACTTGCTGAACTCTGCAATAATATTCATCTGCGTACAATGAAAGAGATGAATGGAGTTTTGTTGACCTATATTAATACCTTCTAACCTATCACAGCATTTTATAGCTAGCGGTTCTAAGTCTAATTTGAAAAGTAATGGCGATAAAGGACAACCCTGTCTTGTTCCTTTGCACAGTGTTATAGCTGAAGAAAGCAAACTATTTATACTCAAAAAGGAGACAGGATTCTGATATATTAAACCTATATAGCTTAGGAAGTGACCTGTAAACCCAAAATTATAAAGTCGTAAATAGATGGTCCCATAGAACAGAGTCAAAGGCCTTTTCAGCATCCACAGTTAATAGTGCAAAGTCTTGGTTAGGCCTTGACTTCGTTCTATGTAATGTTGAAAAAAACTCTATTAATGTCATTGCCTTTCTTATATTCTTCTGGGCTGTTCTACCAAGGATAAAGCCGGTTTGGTCTGGATGGATTATCTCTCCTATTATAGTTTTCAATCTACTGGCTACTATACTAGCTAAGATCTTTTAGTCATTATTCAATAACGAGATGGGTCTATATGAATCCATTGAGCTTGGATCCTTGTCTTTCTTGAGTATAAGTATAATATTAGAGGCAGTAAAATATTTAGATGGTTAAACATGCTGTATAAAACATAAATTGAATAAATCTGTTAGTGTAGGGGCAATTATTTCTGAAAGAATTTTATAAAGACCATTGAAACGTTTATATCTGTATTTAAACAAAAAGAAAGAACATTAGACACCTGCAGAATATCAGGCTGTCATTTATCATAGATAAAGCAAAAACTACGTTGTCAATATAGGAAGCAGGTTTAGAGAATGCGTATTTATATAACCCGACTCTGTATGCAAACTATTTGTACCTATACATTGTATTTAAAATTGTATATACAGTATATGAGATAGTATAAGAAAGCTATAATCCACTCTAACCTCAGGAGTCCAAACACGGACTTAACATAATATGTCTGCAGCAAACCTTATAGAAAATAAAAGGGATAGCGTAACAACATTTTTGTAGCTTAACCATAAAATAAAACTATATAGCTAACAATTAACCTATGCCAGGTCTGTCTGTATCACATCCACACTTAAGGTATTAAACATTATAATCTTAAAATAAACAGGTTGCTATGACACTGGCATAAACATTGCTAAGAAGACACACTAAGGCAATGCATTTTCAGTATGAGGAATGGAGATAAAAAAAATGAAGTTAAGTATCAATTAAGTCTTCATTTACCTCTTCTGAGCTGCATAAGTCACATGGGAATACATGATGTAGTGAACATGTCCCATAATATTTCACCAAGACATTCTAAACAGTTAAGAGCTATTATAGAGTCTATAGCAATATTGCTCCTGCAAGACAGAGTTTACTAACCTACTCCGCTTTGTGGGCACCCATTAGCTTTGTGGCACCTCAAATATTGAATGCTATCCCGTTGTTGCCAAGGAAACTCATGCCTGAATGGGTGTAACTTGGATATCTCCATAAGAAGCCAGGGAAGATAAGCAGTAGGCATCCAGACATCAGTTACTGGTAAGCTGTGATATAGTGTATGCTGTACAGAGTCCACAAAGCTTTCCTAAACTTAGGTTGCATTCTCAGTCCGTCCGCCCTGGTGCCTGATATTGTTGTATTGTTAGACGGCAAACAGATTGAAGTGTCAGAGTCTTTAGAGAAAGGTATTGAGTAGTTATCCGGTTCAATCCCAGGATTCGAAGCATCCACTCCCAATGGCTTTTCCCCGTGAGTGACATCCAGTACAGGGAGTGAAATCATGGTGTCAGCGCCAAAAACTGAGCCGTACCATAGCAGTGGAGATCGGCAGTTGCTCCATACATGTGTCGCTGCTATCTTTGGCCTTAAGCATGGGGTAGGTAGATGTCAGGTAGCTGATAATGTTTGTAAATAGGAGTTTCTGGATCGCAACTGCAGATCTAGAGTCACTAGGATGAGAGAGTCTCTAGTAATAGAGAGGAACAAGGAAGAGTGTTCTCCTGATTATTATGTTACAGGAGAGTGAGCATTTTACCAGTGAACGTAGAGGAGAGTTTAGAATGTCTCCCGTATCTGTACTCAAGTTAATGTTAAGTCCCACAGGAAGGATGGCCTGAGCAGTGAGGTGACTTAGGCAAGAAGGAAGAGGAGTTTGTTTATCAACACGTTAGGTGAAGTGTGGTTATCGGAGGAGATTGTGCTGCTGAGAGTCAGTGACCCCGGAGGAACAACAGCTGATTTCCACTTGCTGGTGTGACGTAATCCTATAGGCAGCGCCACCCAGCTGTGTATTGGAGGTTATTCTGTGGAGGGCGGTTACACACTGTGGTTGGAGTGATACTCTTTCAGTAGTGACGATGCCTAGGGGGTGTTTCCAGCCCGGCTTTGTGGATTTGTTTTAGTTTATACAAAGTATGAGACGGATCTCGGCAGAAAGCCAGCTGTTAGCAATATTTTAGCAGTTATGATCCCGAGTTGAGAGACAGGTAAGACTGACAGGCAGAAATTAGACAGAAGCCCACATTCAGTTCTTAGCCTGTGATGGCACTACAGCTCGAAGTCAGTCTCCCTTTTGTTCAGGGATTTTAGAAAGGGCTCACAGTCAGGAAAGCAGTCTTGCTTAATCTTGGTGTCCTTGTATCAGGGAAATCTCCAGATGAGAGATTTAGTTATGAAATAGAATAGCTAGAGCCAAGTTCTTTGCAGAAGCAGCTTCTCCGGACCTGTAGCAAGCTACACAGTTAAACAATAATTGGCAAGTTGGGTAGAGGATTCTGGGAATATATAGGGAATGTCTTAAAGGTGTATACCTATAGCTGAATCGTGACATGTCCCCCCGTCAAAGGGGCTGCACTGCAGCGACAGGACCCGGCCTGTCCGGATTTGCGCTATGGAATCGTGCAATCATGCGCGAGGCATTGAGATTCGACGAGGGTTCCCACAAATCCTCATCAGGGCTATAGCCCCTCCATCTGATGAGGTATTGCAACTGACCATTAAGTAGTCTGGAATCGTGGATGGAACGTATCTCATATATGTCTTCCTCGAATAAGACAGGAGGTTGGGATAGATCTGCAGTTTGTGCCCTTGTAGGTGTGTAGGGTTTTAGCAAGGATGCGTGGAAGGTCGGATGTATTTGGAATTCAGGTGGTAATTCCAGGGTGACAGCACTCTCATTTATCAGTTTTCTTTCCACAAATGGTTCTATGAAGAGCTGACTGAATTTTCTACATGGTGTTTTCAGCTTGAGGTGCGTAGTGGATAGCCATACTTTATCACCAATAGCATAAGGAGGAGGTTTTCTTCTTTTGGCGTTGTAATATTTATTTTGTCTCTCCTGGGCATGTTTTATGTTGTCTTGTAAATAGGCGAATGTTTCAGTTAGGGTATTAGTGGTTTCATCTATTAGAGGATAAGTGGTGTTTAATTGTGGAAACAGATGAAAAGTGGGATGATACCCATAATTGGAGAAGAAGGGGGAATACTTGGTAAACGTATTGGTTGAATTGTTGTAGGCGTACTCTGCCATAGCTAAGTTGCTAGACCATTGATCTTGGTGATGCGAGCAATAACACCTGATATACTGCTCCAACCATTGGTTGACTTTTTCAGTTTGCCCATTCATCTGGGGGTGATTGGCAGTGCTGTATCGTTGATTTATCTGGAGAACTGAACATAATTGTTTCCTGAATTTGGATGTAAATTGGGATCCTCTGTCGGTTATAATGACTGAAGGGAGTCTGTGTAAACGTACTATGTTTTCTAAGAATAGTTGTGCTGTTTCTGAGGAGGTTTTTAGTTTCTTAAATGGAATGAAATGTGCCATTCGTGTAAGATAGTCCACTACAACTAGTATGGTATTGTGGTGGTTGGATGGTGGGAGATCAACGATGAAATCCATCCCAATAGTTTGCCAAGGTCTGTCTGGTATTCCAAGAGGTTGCAGCAACCCATAGGGGCGAGCTTTTTCTGATTTGAGGATGGTACAAGTATGGCATGTCATGATATATTCTTTTAAAGTCTGTTCAATCTTGGGTCACCAATAATTCCTCTTCAGGAGTTCAATAGTTCTGTTTACTCCTGGATGGCCTGCTAGAGGCGAATCATGATAATTCTGTAGAATAGGATCTCTGAGTGAGGGTGGTACGTAAAGCTTGTCTTTGTAATAGTATAGGTCATCAGCTTTTTTCTCCAGTTTCTCTTTTGGAAAGGTGGAATCTTCATGTTGGATGTCGCGAAGGGAGTAGGTTGAACTAGATGTAGCCCCAAGAAAGCGTTCTGGGGAAAGTATCGTTTGAGGAGAGGTATCATGGAATGTTTCGGAAATCATTCTAGACAGGGAGTCGGCCTTACCGTTCTTGGATCCTGGGCGGTATGTAATATGGAAATTGAATCTCGTAAAGAACAAACTCCAACGAAGTTGTCTCGCTGAGAGGGTCTTACTGGATTGGAGGTACTCCAAATTACGATGATCCGTGTAGATGAGTATAGGTAGTTTTGTGCCTTCTAGCAAATGGCACCAGTGCTCAAGGGATTTTTTAATTACTAGGAGTTCCTTTTCCCCTATGGGGTAGTTTAGGGGAAAGCAACAGGATGTATTGGTTCTGTGGGGGACTCTCTTTGGGAGAGTATGGCTCCAATAGCATGGTTCGAGGCATCAGCCTCTAGGATAAATTTCAATTCAGGATTGGGGAATCGTAGAATGGGTGCAGAGGTGAAAGAGAGTTTCAGATAGTCAAAGGCTTCCTGTGCTTTTGTAGTCCATGTGAATGGGGAATGTGATCCGGTAAGAGTGCTGAGGGGTTTTGCAATGGTTGAGAAACCTTTGATGAATTTTCGATAGAAATTAGCGAATCCCAGGAAACGTTGCACCTCTTTTTTACAGGTTGAAATTGGCCAGTTCTGTATAGCCTCAACTTTGTTCTCCTCCATCTTAAGACTAGAAGATGAGATGTGGTATCCAAGAAATTATATTTCAGTGACGTGGAACAAACACTTCTCTGGTTTGGCATATAGATGGTGAATTCACAGACGCCATAGGACCCAGCGGACATGTTTAAGATGATCTTCCAAGTTGTCAGAGTAAATAAGGATGTCATCCAGATATACCACCATACACACGTCTAATAGATCTCTAAAGATGTCGTTTATGAAGTATTGGAACGTGGCCAGGGAATTGCAGAGCCCAAAAGGCATTACCAGGTATTCATATAAAATGTAATGACTTCGGAAGGCAGTGAGCCATTTGTCACCCTCTCTAATCCTGACCAGATTGTAGGCTCCTCTTAGGCCTAGTTTAGTGTATATTCTGACTTGGCTAAGACGCTCTACTAGTTCTGTAATGAGGGGTAGAGGGTACCTATTCTTCAGTGTTCTCTTGTTAAGTTCCTGATAATCGATGATAGGCCTGAGTCGTCCTTGTTCCTGACAAAGAATATGCCAGCTCCGGCTGGCGATGTAGAAGGCCTGATGAAACCTTTCTTAAGGTTCTCTTCTATGTAGGATTTCAGGTGTTCCAATTCGGGTTGGGACAACGGATATATACGTGCCCATAAGGAATGGTGGAGCCAGGTAACAATTCTACGGGGCAATCATAAATACGGTGGGGAGGCAGTGTCTCAGCTTCTCTCTTAATGAAAACATCTGAGAAATCTTGGTATTCCACTGGTAAAGTGAACTCTGTTATCTGTAGTACTTTCTGATGAGGGTGACAGGTGGTCTGACAGAATGAAATTAGACAGAAGCCCATATTCAGTTCTTAGACAGTGACGGCACTGCAGCTCAAAGTCAGTCTCCCTTTTGTTCAGAGATTTTAGAAAGGGCTCACAGTCAGGAAAGCAGTCTTGCTTAATCTTGGTGTCCTTGTATCAGGGAAATCTCCAGATGAGAGATTTAGTTATGAAATAGAATAGCTAGAGCCAAGTTCTTTGCAGAAGCAGCTTATCCGGACCTGTAGCAAGCTACACAGTTAAGCAATAATTGGCAAGTTGGGAAGAGGATTCTGGGAATATATAGGGAATGTCTTAAAGGTGTATACCCTATAGCTGAATCGTGACAGTAGAATAGAAAACCTCAATAGTCTTCAGGGTTTTAATTTGGTGGTGCTCCAATAAAGAAGTGAGCTCTCGGAGAAGCATGGGATAGATCTCCATAACAGCCCTAGAAGATAAAGTTACCAGCTTAGCCCCGTAAAATAATGAATCACAGGCTAATGCTATGATGATTTTTTTGCGTCCGGGGTGGAAAACCACTGTTGCTCTTACTGATGTGCCATTGTAGGCCGCAAAGTTTATAGTTGCAGATAGCGAGGAGAAACCTCACAAAGGGTGATATCATTCAACTCAGGATATTGAACTTAGTCGATTCTTGCTTGAATGGAAAGTGGATTGTTCCTAGATCTGTAGTTAGATGGTGGGTTTTTTAGCTGGTTCTACTCCGCTCCCATTATTGCGGCCTGTTGCGACCTCCACCCGGACATGCCCTCCCTGTCTGGGTTTTCTATGTATCTAGCCAATCTAACTTATTTTAAGTTGATTGGCCAGTTGGGTGTCTCTGTTTCTGAATTTCCTTTTCCTTCTTACCATATAGACTTTTATCTCTCCTCTAAGATATGCTTTCGCAGCCTCCCAAAATATTGTCTTGGAGATATATTCCTTGTTGAAGGAAACATGTTCTCTCAATTTTTGTGTCAGCCAGTTTCTAAAGTTGACATTGGAGGATAGAAAAGAGGGGGAAAAAAACTTTCCGCATTGATTTTCCATCTGTTCCCTACCTGGACAAATAATGCAATGATCGCGTTATCCGTTAAGATTATATTTTGAATATCTGTAGAAATTTCCATATGTAATTGTGACGAATCAAACCTTCTCAACATCACTATAGAGGGGTGTGGGCATGAATGGGTTAATGGCACACAGCTCTGCTTCCCTTATCCTTGCAACTCTGCAAAAGGACCTTAAAAGGGATACCACATTAGACCCCAAATCTTGTCCACACTGCTCTAATTAACAATTTCCCTGCTGCCACCACCAAAACTTTTTAAATTAAAGGGGAGTTTTGGGGAACCCCTAAAAACTCACACTATTTAACAATTAGGTAACGTGCCTTTAACCTTGTCTCAACAGGAGTGTGAATTTGGATATTAGAGCCCAAAAGATAGAATTAGATGATTTTCTACGTGTTTAATAACAAAATATCAATACAGGTTACACAGTGCAAAATTACAAAGACATTCAAAATAACATACAATTGCAAAGCTACAGTTCTTTAAAAAGAAAATGGGACATGAAAAGAATTACACACAATATCTAACTTATTACCAAGTTCCTTTAGATATGTGGAGAGCTGCCATTCCAGATGTTAGTGGCTTGAGTCCTAGGCAGTTCTGCCCTCCAAGTCTTTCTGTTACATATTTAAACCAAATTTTCTTTGTCTTGTCAAGGACAACGCCCGGGTTATAATTTACAATGAGTGCAACCAATGCAAACAAGTCTTAGCTCCAATTATCAGTCTCCAAGGGGAGGAGCGTTCTGCATTCCTACACACAGTTACACTACTAAGGAGGGGGGGGGGAGGGGGGGCGTCTCAGCTTACAGCTTTTCTGAAAGCAGTTTTCACACACAGGAAAAGGCAATTCCCATTAACCTTTTCCAGACTGAGAACACAATACCACCTCTGCAGGGTAGCCAATCCAGGTATCAAATACTCCACATAATTGTATAATGACACCTCCCCTTTTAAAATTGTGGAAATAGGGGGTCAGCCCACGCTGATCCCCTATGTCAACCTAAACCCTAGTCTTTCCTTGTTCATAAGACCATATCTGCCCTTTCTGCACACTCTCAGCATTCATTTGCCCCCTGTAACAATTAGCATCAGATGGAGGCACTGGTTCACTCGTATCCGTCTTATCCTCTCCTATTTCTGGGTACAAAGGGATTTGTGCTGAGATATCAAATAGTTGCACCAAATAAAGGTGTATATATACTCACAGTATATATTGCAGATTACCGGCTCCTTCCCAATGCTCAAAAAAGATGATTTCATAGATACTATCATAAAAATGTATCTTTATTTTAGATAGTATCTGTGAAATCGTCTTTTTTGAGCATTGGGAAGGAGCCGGTAATCTGCAATATATACTGTGAGTATATATACACCTTTATTTGGTGCAACTATTTGATATCTCAGCATGAATCCCTTTGTACCCAGAAATAGGAGAGGATAAGAGAGATACGAGTGAACCAGCGCCTCCATCTGACACACCCAATCGATTTACACAGATTCATGGAGAGACTGTGGGATGGCTGTGGTTTGAAACTTTTAAAGGGAAAGTATCAAATCCATATTGTACACTTTGTTGTAAGCTTAAAAATTAGCATCAGCGGACACAATTTTTCTCTTGGAGGACATTTCCTTGCAGGATATCACACACTCACTCTCACTCATAAAGGGATCTAGCACCCCCTCAGGGTAAGTCACTAGGGGGCTAAGAGAAATTCTTGCTATGCTTAGGCCAGATACTCCACTGTTCATACCTACCCCAGTATGCTCTGTAGGAGTATCAGGGTCATTAGTCACTGCAGCTACATCTCCCTCCCCCTCTTCTTCACATCTGCCATTCCTGTAGGGGAGGTCCACAGCCACACCCAGGGTCCCATCCTGTTTTACTCTCTATAACAGGGCAGGATGTACTCTGGCCCCTACACCAGCCATGCCATTCACTCCTCCTTGCACATGCAATGCTGGTTCTAGCACAGAAGGGTATTCACACTCAGTCTGCCCTTCTGCCCAGCCCTGCTGCTCTCTCAAATTCCCACACACTGCATCAGGTATCCCATTGTCACAATCAATGGCAGTATAACCCTTTTCACTGGCACAATACAGTACTGGTACAGGTTCAGGTAAATCATCATTAACCCTAGGCTTTCCCTCCCAGCGCCCAGGTTCAATAGAAGCAACATTGTTACAAACATTTTCAATACATCCCTCCCTAGGCTCTCCCTCCCAGCGCCCAGGTTCAATAGAAGTAACATTGTCACAAACATTTCCAATACATCCCTCTTCATCAGAACAAGACATTACTGGTGTACACAAAGGCAGAGCTGCATTAACCCTCAGCCCTCCTCCCAGCAATCATGTTCAAGGGAATCATTCTTCATTCTTTGGTGGGATACCTCCAGCTCTGGTGCAGCTAGCAATGTGCCTCCCCTCTGGGTCCCCCAAAGTTTCACACAGTACCTCAGTTGGTGCAGGACCATCTACTGGCCCTTCCAGGTTGCAGGTGTTGTCTTCTGGGGCGTACTGACAAAGCATCCGGCCCAAATTATCGCCCAGCAAAACATCAACAGGGATATCCGCAGAAATCCCCACCTCCCGCAAACCTTTTCCCACACCCCAATCAAGGTACACTCGTGCCACAGGCACTGCGGGGCGAACTCCCCCAATTCCTTGAATGGACACAGTCCTCCCTGGTATAATGTTCTCCGGCTTTACCATTTCAGGATGCACCAAGGTAACAGAAGCTCCACTATCCCTGAGTCCTGTTGCCACCTGGTCACCCACAGATACCCTCTGTAGGTTATCTCTCCGCTTTTGCCTTGGGAACCCACCCACAAACAAAACAGATGCTGGTCCCCCAGCCACATTCCCACCCTCAGGCTTCTTCTTTTCTGGGCAGGTGAAACTCAGATGCCCCATCTGGTTACAAGTGAAACACCGGCGGGTATCCCCCTGTCCCGGTGTGGCCCCTGCCCCTCTGGCTGTAGGGTGTAGATGAGATGGTCTCTCTGCTACCTTGTTTGCTCTTTTCCACTTAGGAGACACAGCTTGAATAGCTGCCTACCTTGCTGCAGGTGCTCTGTTGTTGGCGTAATCATTAGCCAGATCTGCAGCCTCTGCCACTGTTTTAGGCTTTCTGTCCAGAATCCATTCTCTGGCATCAGGACTTCGCATTTGCATGAACTGCTCTAAGATCATCAAATCCTCCAAAGCCTCATGAGTGAGGACTTTTAGGCCCCCAGTCCATTGCTTAAAAGCAGACCGTAGCTGTGCAACATATTCTGTGCAGTTGTCATCTGCACTTTGGTGAAGACTCCGAAATGTTTTCCTGTAGAATTCCAGAGTGAGGTTAAAACTTTTTAATAAGGCTGTTTTTATGGCCTCATAGTCCTGGTCATCCTCCACTGGAAGAGAAGCAAATACATCCAGTACTTTACCCTTCAGGCGAGGAGCTAAATAGCGAACCCATTGCTCCAGGGGCAGCTGATACTGCTTGCATACCTTCTCAAAGCCCCTCAGAAAAACATCCAAGTCAGTGTCTCTTTCCAACATTGGAAAATACTTCAGACGGGGCCACTCTGTTGGTGTTTCCCCACGTTCACTGGTTTGGGGAGACAGGCTGGTTCTGTTCCTCTGCATAACCTTCAGCTCATGTCTCTGTTGAGCATCCTTCTCTCTCTCTCTCTCTCTCTCTCTCTCTTTCTCTCTCTCTTTCTCTTTCTGCAGCCTTCCTCTCTTCTTTTCTTTCTCTCGCTGCAGCCTCTCTTTCTCTTTCTCTCTCTCTTTCTGCAGCCTCCCTCTTTCAGCTGCTTCTTGAAACTTGAGGATCAATTCCATTCTCAGTTTAGGATCAGCATCCCCCAAGTACCTGAGTGCTGTTTGTAGCTCAGACTCCTTTGCACTCTCAGGGGTAACAGCAGTAGGTATTATCTCCTGGGTTACCAGTTCCACAGTAACCCTTTTTGTGCCTGTTTCCTGCTCTGCTGGAATGTCATCTGACTGCTGCAGTTCCTGGACCAACTGCTCCTTTGTTTTGCCAAAAGTTGCAATGGCTCTCTCCTGACAAAGCAGCTCCAGGGATTCTTTTGGCATCTTTCTATATGCTTCCATAATGAGTAGCAACAAACAACAAGAGGGAGGGAAAAAAAGAACTGCTTCTTTGCACTGTCTCTGTAATTAGGCACTGAGTTCTGTCTTTGGGAAATTACACAAAAACCTCAGAACACAATACCACCTCTGCGGGGTAGCCAATCCAGGTATCAACTACTCCACATGATTGTATCATGACAGTAATAAAGCTTCACTTACTAAGAACATATCAATTCTTGAGAATGTATGGTAAACCTTAGATTCACATGTAAAATGTCTTTCATCAGGGTGTTGTATTCTCCAAATGTCTTTTAATTTTAGACTCTTGGAGAAGTTCTCTAGTATCTCTGCTTCTTTTTTGGATCTATAAATTCTCTTAGATTTTAATCTGTCTAAGTAGGGGACAAAGACACTATTAAAGTCACCCCCTATAATCATTTGTGTATCCTCCTAATTAATTTAGCAAATAATTTATCCCAGAAGTCTGGTTGACATTAATTTGGAGCATACAAATTACATAGTGTGAATAAGGAGCCATCCACTTCTATTTCTAAAATTTAATACCTCCCTTCTGGGTCTTTATCTTGGGATAGGAGTTGAAAATCTATATTTTTATTAAAAATACATGCAACCCCCCTTTCATATTTTTTGCTGCTACTGTAATTACTTCTCCAATTGAGCCCATCCTGAGTTTTTCAGCTTCCTGACAACTTAGATGTGTCTCTTGTAGGAAGACAATATCTGGTCTATATTTTTTAAGATGATGAATTATTTTCTTTCTCTTGGCCGGGGAGGAAAATCCCCCCACATTCCAAGATAGAAAATCAATCACATCTTTCATTTATAAATAATCTCCTATGATTGGAGACAGAAACTAAGAGGGGAGAAAAAAAGGAAAAGGTTTAATTTAAAAAGAGAAAAAGAGGGGGGAAAAGAGAGAATACCAAGGGGCATATGTATCAAGCTCCGAATGGAGCTTGATGCCCTGTGTTTCTGGCAAGCCTGCAGGCTCACCAGAAATAGCTGTTATTAAGCAGCGGTCACAAAGACCGCTGCTCCATAACCTGTCCGCCTGCTCAGAGCAGGCGGACAGACATCTCCGGAAATCAACTCGAACGAGTACGATCGGGTTGATTGACACCCCTCTGCTGGCGGCCTATTGGCCGCGAGTCTGCAGGGGGCAGCGTTGCACCAGCAGCTCTTGTGAGCTGCTGGTGCAATGCTGAATACGGCGAGCGTATTGCTCGCCGTATTCAGCGAGGTCTGTCTGACCTGATCCACACTGTCGGATCAGGTCCGACAGACCTTGTTAACTCTGAAAATGAGAAACTTATCCTATACATCTTGCTATCATGATTAGGTATTTTCCAGAAACTGTTTAACTTCTTCTATCTTATCTAATAAAATTGTTTTATTGTCACAATATATTTTAATTTTAGCAGGATATATCATAGTGGCTTGAAGCCTCTAATCTGAATACATTTTGACCACTAGAGGGCATTAGTTCACATGTTTCATATAGATAACATTGAGCTCATGCTCATAAAGTGACCTAGGAGTGAGCACTGATTGGCTAAACTGCATGTCTGTCAAAAGAACTGAAATAAGGGGCAGTCAGCAGAAGCTTAGATACAAGATAATTACAGAGGTAAAAAGTATATTAATATAACTGTGTTGGTTGTGCAAAACTGAGGAATGGGTAATAAAGGGATTATCTTTCTTTTTAAACAACAAAAATTCTGGTGTTGACTGTCCCTTTAAATTGACCACAGTAATTTAGGTAGCAAAAAAAGCCCAAAATTGGCTCAGCACTGGGGTGTAAAAATGGCTCAGTAGTGAAAGAGTTAATGTAAGGTTAGACAGATATACAAAGTTTTTGTTTTATATATTTTTTACCTTGGCATTGATTCTTGAGTGGATTTGTTAATCGTGCTTTTGTTTTTATTAATTTACTAGTTGATAAGCCTGCCCAGAGGGCAGTCTATATGTGAAAAATTTAACCCCCCAAGTTACAAAAAATAAAGAAGTAAAAATACAGAAAATAACAAACAATACTTTTAGAACAAAAAAATTAAACCTAATCCCTATGAAAAAGAAAAGCCCACCCAAAAAAATTAACCCCCCTAATCTAAGTATAAACTACCAATATCCCTTAAAAGGGCTTTTTATAGGGCATTGCCCTAAAGAAATCAGCTCTTTTACATTAAAAATAAACAAAGTCCCCCCTAACAGTAAAACCCCCCACCCACCAAACCCCCAAAATAAAAAAAAACTAAGCCTAATAGACCTAAACTACCCATTGTCCCTAAAGGGGATTTGTATGGGCATTGCCCTTAAAAGGGCATTCATCGCTTTTGCAAATTGCCCAATAAACACTAATCTAAAAAAAACAACCCCCCCCCCAAAAAAACAACCTAACACTAAAGCCCCAAATCTCACGGTTCTCACGGTTTCAGAATTTTTCAAAGCAGCCAATAGGATTAGAGCTACTGAAATCCTATTGGCTGTTCAAATCAAGGGCTATTGGTAGTTTATTCTTAGATTAGGGAGTGTTTTTATTTTGGGGGGGATTTTTTATTTTCATAGGGATTAGGTTTATTCTTTTTATTTTGGATAGTGTTGTTTATTATTTTTTGCAATGTTAGCCTTTTTTTATTTTCTGTAAATTTAGATTAATGTAATGTAATTTTTTTGTAATTTTATTTGAATTGTAATGTAGTATTTTTAATGTAACTAAGGGGTTAATTTAGGGGGTGTTAGGTTAGGGGGCTTAGTCATTAAATTAGTTTTTTGCGTTGTGGAGGTTGGTGGTTTAGGAGTTAATAGGTAAATTAGGTTTAATGTGTTGTGGGGGGTTGGCGGATTAGGGGTTAATAGATGTATTAGGTAGTTTGCAATGTTGTGGTTGCCGGATTTAGGGGTTAATAATTTTATTGGATATTTTTTTTTTATTAATACTTTGTGCGGGCGGTTAGTTTATTTTTTTTCCTAATAGTTCGTACAGGCGGTTAGTTTTTTTTTTATTATTACTTATTGCGGACGGTTAGGTGGTTATTGCGGGCATTTTTTTTTTTTTTGTAATGCTCCTTTTGCCTTTGCTGCTTCCTGGTGGATTCCGAAAATGGCAGGTGAATTCTTTTGACTGCGCGCAGCCAACATTCTTTTGGCTGCCTCACACTGCCGACATTCCTTTGTGGATACGTGTGCAACTGGCGACACCGACAGGCACGTTACAAACGCGATTATAGTATAGATTTTTTAAACTAGCTTTACTGAGAAAATATGTACAAATGTACAAATTATGAGCATATTTTCATTTTTGGCATTTGTCTCACTAAAATAGCTGTAGTCTGCAGCATCCAGATATTAATTAGAAACACAGTGCAACTCACAAATATCTGAATTTCCACTGATATTTATGTGTTGCACTTTTTCTCTAATAAATCCGGCACTAAAAATAGCAACAGCAGCCATTAAAGGCATTTCTTTCACTAAACCAATGATTAACAATTTATTTTAAAATGCGTGTTCTGCTATTAATTAGTTAATTATTATTAATTAATTAATTAATTATAGTTGGTTGTAACTAGGTATTTAAACTGGTTAGTTAAATTTCTATTGACCTTTTTGATGAATTTATACTTTATGTTTGTTAGCTAGAGATTATAGGGAGTTTCTTAAACAAAGGAGTTGCAATTTTTAATTATGTCTTTACAACTTAGAAAAGCCAAAGGCATGTGAAAAAGCAATTGCCATTAAAAAAATGACCTTGCATTCAAGCTAGATTGTTTTCTTTCCCAGGAGATAATCTTCCTTTCTCACTAGAAGTAATTTGATATCCTTAATGTTATTTAATCATTATAGCCTCTATCATAAAACACCATTTATCTTTTACACTACTGCTCAGGCATATACAGTATGTCTAGAATGATTGCACTACATCTAGATTGTCTTATAGCTAATGATACTGCCCAAAGGCTAAGGCCCTGGCTAGTAAAGTATTTCTATATGAGCACTTCAAAAACTGATATCATTTCAGAATCAGATAAGATTATATCACAAGTATGTTGCCAGGTCATCTACCCAGTTATTTAATGAAGTCTAAACAATTATACAATACAATACTATGCAAATAAAAGATAACTAACTTGATATGACACATTATGTTATAAAAAATTGAAAAATTGGTTTGAAGAGATATTGATGGATAAATTATAATAATACAGCGTAACAAAACGGAACATCCTTCAATAAAAAAGGCATAGAAACAAAAATGAGCATTAAAGGAACATGAAACCCCAAATCTCTCTTTCATGATTCATATGGAGCATGCCATTTTAAACAACTTTCCAATTAACTTTTTCTTTCTCTTGGTATCCTTTGTTGAAGAGTATGGCGGTAAGCTCAGGAAAGTGCAGCACTATATAGCAGCAGTTTTTAAAGAATCCCCCTGAAACGGAAGTTATTACTACTTAACTTGCCCACCACCTCTGAAGCGGCGGACAGCAATCAGCCCGATTGCATACAATCAGGTTGATTGACACCCCTTGGCCGCGAATGTGCAGGGGCGGTATTGCACAAGCATTTTACGAGAAATGTGTATGCTGTCGGAATTTATCGATGTGCAGCGGACATGATACGCTACAGCGGATCATGTCTGTCCGCACAATAATAAATCGGCACCTAGATTGCAGCAATTTTACTGCCGTGTAGTGCTCCAGACATTTGCACGCTACCTACCTAATTATATCTTCAACAAAGAATACCATGGAAACAAAGCAAATTTGATAATATAAGTTCATTTTTTTAAATTGTGTGCTCTGTCTGAATCATGAAAGAAAAACTTTGGGTTTCGTGTCCCTTTTAACCTCTTTTTGTTGCATTTCTCTATAACAGATCATTTTAAACTACAATATAGGAAATGGACCATACACACAAACTGAAAAGAATAAATTATTTGTGAAAATCTGTGTTTATCAACCACGGTCCTTAAAGGGACACTGAACCCAAATTTTTTCTTTCATGATTTAGATAGAGCATGAAATTTTAAGCAACTTTCTAATTTACTCCTATTATCAATTTTTCTTCGTTCTCTTGCTATCTTTATTTTAAAAGCAGAAATGTAAATCTTAGCAGCCAGCCCATTTTAGGTACAGCACCATGGATAGCGCTTACTTATTGGAGGCTTACATTTACCGACCAATAAGCAAGCATAACCCAGGTTCTCAACCAAAAATGGGCCGGCTGCTATGCATCACATTCCTGCTTTTTAAATAAAGATAGCAAGAGAACAAAGAAAAAAATGTTAATAGGCGTAAATTAGAAAGTTGCTTAAATTTGAATGCTCTATCTGAATCATGAAAGAAAAAAATGTGGGTTTAGTGTCCCTTTAAGTACCCCAACAGGCCATATTTTCATTACAGCTGAACTAGAGCATAGGTGAAATGATCAGCTGTTGGGTAAGAGTAGTTTAGTAACCATGGTTACAGATCAGAGGACCGCATCTGAGAAAAACTGGTGTAAATAGGGTTGCCACCTCAGCCATGTTTTCCTGGACACTTATGAGTTATACATGCTGCAGGGTGTGAACGTAGGAACATGAATTTCAACCCTGCACAGCACAGAAATAGTGACACTCAACAGCACTATTCATGTTCCTCTCTGCACACCCAGCAGCATGTATAACTCATAAGTGTCCAGGAAAAAATGGCCAAAGTGGCAAACCTAGGTGTAAATAAACTGCAAAATGAAAACAATAAGTAGATAAATTATACCCAACAGGATACTTATTAAGAATGACAAAGATGCGAAAAGCATAGCACAATGAAACACAATGGAGATTAAAGGGACAGTCTACAATAGAATTGTTTTTGTTTTAAAAGATAGATAATCCCTTTATTACCCATTCCCCAGTTTTGCATAACCAACACAGTTATATTAATGTACTTTTTACCTCTGTGATTACCTTGTATCTAGGAACCTTCTTCCAGCCCCCTGATCACATGACTGTGACTGTTTATCATCTATTGTAAATTTAGCATTGCTTTGTGCTAAATCTTAAATAACCCCCTGTGCCTGAACACAGTGATATCTATATGGCCCATGTGTACTTTCAGTCTCTTTGTGTTGAAAAGAAATTTAAAAAGCATGTGATAAGAGGCAGTCCTCAAGTGCTTAGAAATTAGCATATGAGTCTGCATAGGTTTAGTTTCATCTAAGAATACCAAGAGAAAAAAAGCAAATTTGATGATAAAAGTAAATTGGAATGTTGATTAAAATTACAAGTCCTATCTGAATAATGAAAGTTTAATTTTCACTAGACTGTCCCTTTAACAAGAAATAAAGAACATGGAAGAGACGGAAAGAACTATGTTGCGAATCTGTTCGTTATCTGTAAATCAGTTGTTTGAACTCACAGTGAATCACTGATAGGTAGATGAAAACAAATGGAGAAAAAGTCGGAATATAGTCAGTCACCCCAGATCTTACCAAACCGATACAAATTAAGAAATTGATCATAAATGCCTTTGAAATATAACAGTGGTAATTCAGGATCTGGCTAGAATGTCTGATGTCTTCTAACATGTATCACTCTTACAGCAAAATGGAGATACAAAGTACAACCAGATATTGAGGTAACGCTCAGTAAATAGTCAGAGCATTGCAAGAACATCCAAAAGAATAAAACAGCACATAAATTCTAGAGGTAGCTGGACACAAATTGAAACCCTGAGCTATTGGGCCTTTCTTTACTTCAGTGTACTTTACAGGTAAAGTCATCTGTCAGGTAATTGTAAAGATTTTAAACAGCTAAATAAATATTTGATTGGACATAATCTTTGCAAAATCTTTAGTTTTCTTAACAACTTTGTTGTTGGATATTGCACCAATCTGATCAAAAAGATTTTGTAGATGGGGCAAAAATCCTCATGGTTCATCAGTGATGCAACTATACAGTATGATATATGAGGAGTTTCAGTGATAAAGAAGATGTATGTACTATTCCAATCACACGTAGCATCATTCAAAGTCATCATAATACTATTAAATATTACTATCAAAAGTGTATTTTCCAAATCAAACAGTAATGTGAGCTTATGCAACTTTGACAAGTATAGAAAAATATAATATCATTGTTGTGGTATTTTCAAAATCATGATAGTCCTTAACAAAATCTACTTGGCATAACCATTACATAGAGGTAAATTCATGGAATAGATTTGTAAATTTCTGGTGGGCGGGCTAGGAGGGTAGCGTGTGTCACATTTGTTTGGTGTGCATACGGTGGCTAATAATTGTTAAACATTGCAATTGATATTATTTAAGTTGACAAATATTGATACACGAAAGTGATACATGCCAGTGCTTTGGTTGAGACTCTGAATGCCCTGTATGTATGTGTGTTATGTTATTAGTTATAGGGACACTAGTCAGAAATCGGCTGGCAGGGTAACCCCCACAAAGCCTGCAGGTAGGGGGACGCCTTTGAGCGCATAGGAGTGCCTGTATTTAAAGATTGAATAGTTGCTCTACCCCTATTTCTAATGGAATGCACAGTTTATCACCCACACACACCCTCCAGCTACCAGGCCTATGTTTTTAACCTAGTGTTGGGTAATACATGAAGAGGAGGATCGGTTGTTATATACCCTTTCATAGTACCCAATTTTAGATTGTTGTTGTGTCCGTTTCCTATTTTTCAATAAAGTGTTATAGTTTTAATATTTACTCTTTGCTAAACAGTGTGTAATTCTACACTGGGCTTGAAACCCCAAGCCCTTATTGTATCCTAATATTTTGGTAATTTGCTGTATAAGACAGAGAGTTTCAACACAAGTAAAGGTTTTTTAATGGTAATAAACTTTTGGCAAACATTTCTTCCTGGTGATAAGGTATAATTAAATATTTAAAGTAGGATAAGAGACTGAGGGGCCGATTTACTATGCCCCAAATGGGGCCAACTTGCCCTGTTTCTGCACAAGCCCTCAGGCTCGCCGGAAACAGGAGTTAAGAAGCAGCGGTCTTAAGACCACTGCTCCTTAACTGGATCCACCGCTTCTGAGCGGCGTACAGAAATCAACCCGATCAGATCCGATTGGCCTCGAATCTGCAGGGGGAGGCATTGCACAAGCAGTTCACTAGAACTGCTTGTGCAATGCTGAATGCCGACAGCGTATGCTGTCCACATTCAGCGATGTCTGGCGGACATGATACGCTGCAGTGAATCATGTCCACCAGACATTAATAAATCGGCCACTGAATGTTGAAGTGTTGGGAATAAAAGTTTGGAAAACATCTGGCTACAGACTTTTCCTATGCTTAGTAGTTTACTGTAAAGGGTATGTTAAAAAGACCATGTACTGAAAATGTTATATTATGAAAGTGCTGTAATAGTAAATGTTAATTATCCCTTTTATAAATATGCAAATACATTGGCTGTCGTTCTTAGGTGCAAATAAGCAACTCTATCCACCTTAATCTGAGCTATTTAGGTCATCTATATAAAAGGATTATACTTAGTCAGACCTCTGGCCCTGAAACCATGGTTGTCCAGAAGGGTGGGCAAGGGGGGGGGGGTGCGGAATTTGCAAGCACACAGCAATTGCCTCCTGTTGCAACTTTAGATGATATTAATATGTCCAGTGGTGGTTCAGGTACAAATGTCTCAGTGACTGGCAAACTGTTCATAAATTTTGTACTTCACATTTCAGCTGTGCCGGTGTTCTAAAGTAAATGGTATACCATAGGAATGTGTATACCACGTCACTTCCAGTGACGTATTATCAGCTGTTGGACCGCATGCGCACAAGGTCCGTGTAATGTGTGACAGGAGCTGTCGTGTTGAGCAGCCAGAATACTTCTGGAAAATATATTTATAGCATGTCATACTGCTAATCAGCACTGTGACAGTTTGCACATTAGTGGGGATCAGTTACACAGCTTCATACCAACAATGTGTTCAGCAGTACTGTGAAGTTTGTGCCTTGCAGAGCTTACGATCCTTATGCCTATTACCTATATTAGCTGACAGCTCTATTGTGAGGAGCATTTTATTGCGCTCCTCACAATAGAGCTGACATTAACGCCAATGAGAAGCATGGGATCACGGCACTCCTATGCGCGCTACCGCAATCCCATGCTGAAGACAAGGCTAATGGCACACATGTTGTTCACAGGAGCGCGCATAGCCAGAGCATCAGTTGTTTTGAGGTTGGGCCTCTTGCGCATGCGCATTGAGCGCCACACCCCTCCAGCAGCTGAGTCACGTGACCTAAAGTGACGTGATATACACATTCCTATGCGGTATACCATTTTCTTTAGAACATCGGTTGTGGCACAGCTGCTTTACTTTCATTTTAAGTGCTGTTCCAGCACAGTCTGCTCGTTCCCTCATTCTGAAGATCTTGAGCAGTGACTCACAAAAACGGGAGTGGATGCCTTTGCGAGTCATCATTTGCTAGGCATAATGGGTTATGGGTGTGGGAGCCAGTTCAGCCCCTGGAGTTGTGCTGTAGGAGATAGAGATCAAGAACTGGCATGTAAGTGTCAATGTTTCTTTATTTGTGTTAAAGTGGGTTTTATATGTATGTGTGTGTCAATGTAAGCAAATATGTGTGTGTGTGTGTGTGTGTGTGTGCAGGAGGGCTTGTTCCTGTATGTGTGTGTGTTCCTGTGTTTGTATGTATGAGCAACAGTTTAAGTGTGTTCCTGTGTAAGTGTGTGTGTGAGCAAGAGTGTGAGTTTGTTCCTGTGTGTGCGAGCAAGAGCATGAGTTTGTTCCTGTGTGTGTGTGAGCAAGAGTGTGAGTTTGTGTGCGTGTGGGCAAGAATGTTAGTTTGTTCCTGTATGTATGTGTGAGAAAGAGTGTGAGTTTGTTCCTGTATGTATGTGTGAGCAAGAGCGTGAGTTTGTTCCTGTATGTATGTGTGAGCAAGAGTGTGAATTTGTTCCTGTATGTATGTGTAAGCAAGAGTCTGAGTTTGTTCCTGTGTGTATGTGTGAGCAAGAGTGTGAGTTTGTTCCTGTATGTATGTGTGAGCAAGAGTCTGAGTTTGTTCCTGTAAGTATATGTGAGCAAGAGTGTGAGTTTGTTCCTGTATGTATGTGTGAGCAAGAGTTTGAGTTTGTTCCTGTGTGTATGTGTGAGTAAGAGTGTGAGTTTGTTCCTGTATGTATATGTGAGCAAGAGTGTGAGTTTGTTCCTGTATGTATGTGTGAGCAAGAGTGTGAGTTTGTTCCTGTATGTATGTGTGAGCAAGAGTGTGAGTTTGTTCCTGTATGTATGTGTGAGCAAGAGTGTGAATTTGTTCCTGTATGTATGTGTAAGCAAGAGTCTGAGTTTGTTCCTGTGTGTATGTGTGAGCAAGAGTGTGAGTTTGTTCCTGTATGTATGTGTGAGCAAGAGTCTGAGTTTGTTCCTGTATGTATATGTGAGCAAGAGTGTGAGTTTGTTCCTGTATGTATGTGTGAGCAAGAGTTTGAGTTTGTTCCTGTATGTATGTGTGAGTAAGAGTGTGAGTTTGTTCCTGTGTGTATGTGTGAGCAAGTGTGAGTTTGTTCCTGTATCTATGTGTATGTGTGAGTAAGAGTGTTAGTTTGTTTCTGTGTGTATGTGTGAGCAAGAGTGTGAGTTTATTCCTGTAGGTATGTGTATGTGTGAGCAAGAGTGTGAATTTGTTCCTGTATGTATGTGTATGTGTGAGCAAAAGTGTGAGTTTGTTCCTGTGTGTATGTGTAAGCAAGAGTGTGAGTTTGTCCCTGTATGTATGTGTATGTGTGAGCAAGAGTGTGAGTTTGTTCCTGTATGTATGTGTGAGCAAGAGTCTGAGTTTGTTCTTGTATGTATATGTGAGCAAGAGTGTGAGTTTGTTCCTGTATGTATGTGTGAGCAAGAGTTTGAGTTTGTTCCTGTGTGTATGTGTGAGTAGGAGTGTGATGAGAGCAGGATGTGATGTCACTCGTATGTGGGCGGGGCTTAGGTCCGGTGTCTGTGTCGCAGTTAGTTTAGTACCATCAACCTGACTAGATGTGTATTGTTATGCTCTGCAATAAAATAGAGTTGTACCATCATTGCTGTGTCCTGCATATGTCCTGCATCTCATGACATGGTGTCAGAAGTTCTGGACTGCGCTTCTGTTCCTGATCGATTGCAATGTCAAAGTTTACCCCACCTGAGCCTTTTGACTTTTCTCAGCCTGCAGCTTGGCCCACATGGCGTCAGCGGTTTCAGCGCTTCAGGATTGCATCCAAACTGAACAAGGAGAGTGGTGAAGTACAAGTTAATTCTCTTTTATACTCCATGGGGAAAGATGTAGAGCCAGTGTTCAATGCTTTTACTTTCCAAGAAGGGGAAGAAGTTAAAGGGACACTGAACCCAAATTTTTTCTTTCATGATTCAGATAGAGCGTGCAATTTTAAGCAACTTTCTAATTTACTTCTATTATCAATCTTAATTCATTCTCTTGCTATCTTTATTTGAAAAAGAAGGCATCTCAGCTAAGGAGCCAGCAAATGTTTGCTTCAGGACCATGGACAGAACTTGTTTATTGGTGCTGACCAATCAGCAAGGACAACCCAGGTTGTTCACCAAAAATGGGCCGGCATCTAAACTTACATTCTTGCTTTTCAAATAAACATACCAAGAGAATGAAGAAAATTTGATAATAGGGGTAAATTAGAAAGTTGCTTAAAAATGCATGCTCTATGTGAATCACAAAAGAAACTTTTTGAGTACAGTGTCCCTTTAACTTTGATATAGTTATGGATAAACTCAGTGCCCACTTTGTGCCCAAAAGAAATGTGATTCATGAGAGAGCTTGTTTTCACAAACGTAATCAGCGTGTGGGAGAATCTGTGGAGTCATTTGTGCGCAGCCTGTATGAATTAGCTGAATTTGGTGTTACTAAAGAAGAGCAAATCAGAGACAGAATAGTTATTGGAATTGCAGATGCTGAAGTCTCCCTGAAGCTGCAGTTAGAGCCTGATTTAACGTTAGACGGGGCTATTAGGATGGCCCGCCAGAGTGAACTGGTGAAAAAGCAAAGTGCTGATCTGAGGTCTGAGAGTATTGTGGATGAAGTGCAACAGTCTAGGAAAATTACTAGTGAAAGGCACAGTGTGAGCGGTAGATCTAATGTACTGGAAAGGCCTAGAAGTGGATGGGCGCAACATGGCCGATGCACACGGTGCTACCGGGCTCATGATCAGAGTGCTATATGCCCGGCCAGAGATAAAAGATGCAGAAAATGTAACAGAATAGGCCATTTTGAAGTGGTGTGTAAAACTGAATACATTAAGGAGATGCAGGTGGACAGTGACCAGGAGGGTCAGGAAGTGTCTTTTGTGGGGTCTGTTGTGGAACGGACAAGCTCAGAGGAAGATTGGAAAGTTACTTTTACTGTAATGGGAGCCAAAGTTGATTTTAAGATTGACACAGGAGCAGATATCACTGTAATGTCTTTTGCTGAATTTATTAAACTGCCTCGACAGCCCCAGCTGGCGAAGGTTACTACAAATGTCCATAGTCCTGGTGGCCGCATTGATTGTGTGGGGAAATTTCTTGCCAGCTGTGAGTACAAACAGAAGAAGTTCACCATGTGGGTGCATGTGATCCGAGGTCAGTGTGTTAACAGTTTATTGAGCAGAAAAGCAGCCTGTGACTTGGGCCTCGTGGCCAGAGTGAATGAGATCTCTGAAGATATGTTTGGCGAGTTGGGCCTACTGAACCGTTCCCGCTCATGCCTCAAGTGGAGAAAGAGCTCATGCGCATGAAGTCTATGGGGGTTATTGAAGAGGTTGTTGAAGCAACTAATTGGTGTGCCCCCATTGTTCCAGTTGCAAAGAAAAACGGAAAGGTGCGCATCTGTGTGGACCTGAAAAGGTTGAATGAGGCAGTGAAGAGGGAGAGATTTGTGCTGCCGACATTGGAAGATATAGCCCCGAAGTTGGCTAGGGCGAAGTTCTTTTCCACATTAGACGCTTCTAGCGGCTTTTGGCAGATCCCCCTGGATCCAAAGTGCCGCAAACTGACTACCTTTATCACACCGGTAGGTCGGTTCTGCTTCTGCAGACTCCCCTTTGGGATATCCTCCGCTCCTGAAATCTTTCAAAGGGAAATGAGTTCTCTCCTGAGTGGCCACGTGGGCACAGCGGTTGTCATGGACGACATTCTAGTGTATGGGTCTACAGTGGAGGAGCATGATCAGCGTTTGAGTTGTGTGCTGCAGGCTATCAAAGAGTCTGGGCTGAAGCTGAATAAAGAAAAATGTCATTTTAGGAAAACTGAATTATGCTACTTTGGGCATATCATCAACAGGGATGGCATCAAGCCGGACCCCGAGAAAATTCGGGCTATTGAACAAATGAAAAGCCCTTCTGATGTACATGAGCTGAGACAGATATTGGGCCTTGTAAATTACGTGGGCAAGTTTCTTCCAGATTTATCTACAGTTTTACACCCTATCACAGAGTTGCTTAAGAAAGATGTTGCCTGGGTCTGGGGACCCTCACAGGAAAAAGCGTTCCTGCATGCCAAGTCACTGCTGGGGTCTGCCCCAGTGCTGGGGTTCTACGACCCTTCAAAAAAGACTGTGGTTAGTGCTGATGCAAGCAGTTATGGGTTGGGGGCTGCACTCCTGCAGCTGAATGACAACAAACTACAGCCCATCGCCTACTGTTCCCGCACACTGACGGCTGCGGAGTCAAAATATGCTCAAATTGAGAAAGAGTGCCTGGCTGCAGTTTGGGCCTGTGAGCGCTTTCAGCGTTATCTAGTGGGTTTGGAGAAATTTAGTCTGGAAACTGACCACAAACCGCTAGTCCCTCTAATCAATTCTTATGACATTGACAAAACACCCTTGAGATGCCAGAGACTTTTAATGAGACTGCTCAGGTTCAATGTTCAGGCAGTGCATGTGCCGGGGAAACAACTGGTTGTGGCAGATACACTATCCAGGCTCCCGCTGGCTGCTGCTGAAGAATCCTCCACGGAATCGGATGTGAAAGTGTATGTTGATTCAGTTCTGGCCTCTAAGTCCATTTCTTCAAGGAAACTGGAAGAGATAAAGAAAGAGACATATTTGGACACAGATCTGCAAGAAGTTATAAGGTACATAAAAGATGGCTGGCCCGAGAGCCGGGCAGCCTGGATGTCTTTAAATGCTTACCAGCCAGAGAGGTCGCAGCTCACGGAGCTGGAGGGGTTGGTGCTGTTCCAAGACCGCATTGTAATTCCTGTCAGCATGAGGAAGGAGATGTTAAACAGGATTCACGATGGCCACTTAGGCATTACAAAGTGCAGAGAAAGGGCAGCTACAGCTGTGTGGTGGCCTGGGATCAGCTCCGACATTGCAAATCACGTGTCTAAATGTGCCTTTTGCCGGGAACACCGGCCTACTCAGAGAAGGGAGCCCTTAATGTCTACTCCGCTGCCTGCGGGGCCGTGGCAGAAAATAGCTGCTGATTTGTGTGAACTGCACGGGAAAAAGTTTCTTGTTGTGATTGACTACTATTCCAGGTATTTGGAAATTGCACCCCTGAATGATATCACAAGTCAGGCCGTTATCATTCACCTGAAGAGCTTGTTCGCCCGCTGGGGCATTCCAATGGAGCTGGTGAGTGATAATGGTATGCAGTTCGCTTCTACAGAGTTCAGTGCTTTCAGCAGGGAATATGATTTTGTACATTCCACGTCAAGTCCACATTATCCGCAGGCCAACGGAATGGCTGAAAGGGCAGTTCAAACAACAAAATTCATTCTAAAGCAATCTGAGCCGTACCTAGCCCTCTTGTCATACAGGGCGACGCCCATTCAAGCCACCGGGTTTAGCCCGGCACAGCTGATGCTAGGACGCCAGATTCGCACCACTTTACCCTCAGTGGGTGTCTTCAAGCCGCCTGGCCCTGTTCCTCGGGACGAAGTCCTTAGGAGGGATGAAGAGGCCAAAAAGGGTTATCGTTTCTTCTACGACAGGAAACATTCTGTCAGGCCTTTACAGGAACTGAAAGCGGGCCAAAGTGTCAGAATTAAACTGGATGATGAGAAGAAATGGAAGACGCCTGCTACGGTAGTGGGCCGCTCTCCAGAACCAAGGTCTTACACAGTCCTTACAGAGGGAGGGACGGTTACACGCCGTAACCGAAGACATCTTCAGCCTGTACCTGAGAGTCTGGAACCGGATACCTCAGTACCACCGCCGGTGGGATCCCCTGTTCTAAGAGAGGTGCCTTCCCCTCAGCAAGATCACAGCGGGGATATATCTTTGCCTCCAGCAGACTCTTGTTCACCATCTTCTGTATCAGAGGACAGTTCATGCAAAGTTACATCAAGCGGAAGAGTGGTGAAACTTCCGGCCCGATACAGGGACTGACTTTAGTTAGAACAGTGACCGGAAGTATGGGCAGAATAATCCCATGGTCACTGTGGACTAGGGTAGTCTACCCCGATGTCCAAGTCAGGATGTAATTTAGTTGTTCATGTTTTCTAATCTATCTGTTTTTATAATGTTCAAAAACAAAAATGTTGTTGTATACCCTGTTGGTGTACCTTGTTATTTATTATATGCAAATGTATGCTTTGCCTTTGAAAAAGGGGAAGATGTGATGAGAGCAGGATGTGATGTCACTAGTATGTGGGCGGGGCTTAGGTCCGGTGTCTGTGTCGCAGTTAGTTTAGTACCATCAACCTGACTAGATTTGTATTGTTATGCTCTGCAATAAAATAGAGTTGTACCATCATTGCTGTGTCCTGCATATGTCCTGCATCTCGTGACAAAGAGTGTGAGTTTGTTCCTGTGTGTATGTGTGAGCAAGTGTGAGTTTGTTCCTTTGTGTATGTGTATGTGTGAGCAAGAGTGGGAGTTTGTTCCTTTGTGTATGTGTGAGCAAGAGTGTGAGTTTGTTCCTTTGTGTATGTGTATGTGTGAGCAAGAGTGGGAGTTTGTTCCTTTGTGTATGTGTGAGCAAGAGTGTGAGTTTGTTCCTGTATGTATGCGTATGTGTGCGCAAGAGTGTGAGTTTGTTCCTGTGTGTATGTGTGAGCAAGAGTGTGAGTTTGTTAATGCTTGTGTATGTGTGAGCAAGAGTGTGAGTTTTTTTGTTTGTGTGTCAGAAAGAGTGTGAGTTTGTTAGTGTGTGTGTGTGAGCGTTTGTGTGTGTTAGAGTGTGAGTTTGTGTGTGTATCATAAAAAGTGTAGTATATGTGTATATGTATGTGAGTGTGTGTGTATATATATATATATATATATATATATATATATATATATGTTTGTGTGTAGCAGGCCCAAAAATGTATTTTTAGGCTGGCTTCTAGATTTGTGGATCATATTTATGAAGCCCTGACTTATATCTAAGTACAAGCACTCACTTGAGTCACTCTTGACACCAATGAACTACCATGTTTAAAAATATGTGCAGCTCATGCGAGCAACAAGCAACAGTGTCTGCTTCACTGATAATATTATACTTAGGACATGTTTGCTTTGGACGCCCATGCCTGCAACCCCTCTCAAACATGTGCCACATCAGACTTAACCCTTGGGCCTGCAAGCTCTCTAACAACCACATATCAACATCAGATCTCAGATCAGACGCCTGACCCTGAATTCAACTCTACTTTATGCCACATTAGACCTCAGATAAGACCCTTGGCCTTGCATCCCTCTATCAGGGATATTCCCACAGCAGGCCTCATATAAGACAATTGGCATAACGATAAAGGTCAATCCCCTTTAAACAGGAATCTTGACATGTTTAAGCTGTAATACATTGTTAATTATTAATGGCCTCATCCATTCAAATGATTAGTGACTTTGAAAACCTGTCTCCCCCCCCCCCCCCCCCAAATATAGGTTTCAAGGAGATGCATCCTCTGCTTATATCAAGATAACATATCACAGAGAAGTCATCTGCCAGCCTGACAATAAATTAACTAACCCTTATACTACGTTACTCTATATAAAATTCAGATTATTGGATTATGGTGAATAAATAATCTTGATTTTATTAAAGACAGGAGGTGAATATTTTGCATCAAATCTTTACTGAATCCAAACAGCAGCAAAGAAAACATACAGAGAAAAAAAATAATAACATAGTAACAAGTCTGCACCAATTATCACACAGCAGCCTAATAAACTGTAATGAACAAGTCCAGCACTTCCTCTTTTCTTTGATCATAAGACAGCAGAACCAGTCATGAAGAAAACAAACTCCAAAATATCCATCCTACACCAAAATGGAACAGCGATACCCAGGAACGGAGAAACAACAGATGACCTGGTCCGTAGATAAGGGAGAACATAAAATCCACTGAAAAGAGAAAAAAACGCAAAGTAACAACAATCCCAGAAAAGGAAAATCCACAGCAATAACATAATTTAGATGAAATTTCCAGAAAACAAAATCTTATTAATATATAATGGGAGGGAAAAGAAGGGGGGGGGGATATTTGCCTCCTGTCTTTAATAAAATCAAGATTATTTATTCACCATAGGCTATAATAATAATTTTATGGCAAGACAGGAGGCTTCATATTTTGCATTTTTAAAGCACTTATATATAAAAAAAAAAAAAAAAAGAACAATTTCAAAAATTTGTCAGAGTCGAAGCTCTGATGTCCCTCTTGAAAACCCTGGGGAAGGAGGGTTCTTTAAACCCCATTTTACCTCTGGGGAGGAGGTTCTATCACCCCTATGTGAAAAGCCCGGGGAAGGGGCTAATAGCCTTCGAGCTGGAGTTATGTCTCTATGTGAGACTGGGAGATATAGGGTCTTCCCAAACCAATTGCGAGGATAAAAGAGACTCTAATATTGAGCTACAGAGTTTAGAGCAAGTCTCATAGGAATTAAGGGATCCCTCTGAAAAGGACTTAAGGCAGATTTAATATGTCGGCCATGGCTGATACAAACTTTTAAAGGCAAAAAACTACTTAGAAGGAAGAGGATAGAAAAAAGAAATACACAAGGAAAAGACATTTTCAAAGGAAGAATAAAGCTAGGAAAGTAAAGGAAATAAAACCACAATGAGAAACCAGTGTCGCGCTGAGCAGCGGCTCGCATGACTGACCGGAGCTAGTCACTGGTCAGGCATGCGTCCGCATGGACTCTCAGTACAGCACCGGAGGAGATAGACAAAGTACATTAAAGAGATAGTATAGCCAAAACCAATCCAATATTCACCTTTGACTAGAGTATCCCTCCAAGGGAAAGAATAGGTAAAAGGATTAGAGGAGTACTAAGAAAAAATCTGGTTAGTACAGAACAGATTAAACAATACTCCTAAATGAGACGCCCGGGAGAGGGGCGTGAGGCCTTCCAAAGCCGCTTGAGGGCGAAAGTGACACCCATTCTGGGCTGAAAGAGACTAAAGCATGGGAGACAGTTCTGGAGTGTGTTGAGAGGGTTTATGATTCACCTCAAAAGAGGGGGAAAGGATTTACTTACGGGGCAACCGAAAGGTCAAAAAATGTAAGCAAAAAAAGTACTCTTCGGAAGAAGGAAAAGTTTAACAGGCTAAAATTTTAATTTCGAATAGCCTAAAAGCAGGCTAAATAAAGTTATATTTAATAGGGCCTTAAAACAGGCTTAAAATAGTTACAGAATATAGCCTTAATAGGCTTAATAGATGAATTAATAGAGCCTTATTTTTATTATCGGATATTTGGAGAGCGCCAACTGCCGCACAAATTAATACAGGCTTAATATATCTATATTTAAAATAGCCTAAAACAGGCTTAAAATATAGTTATATAGAAAAGTCTAAGAACGGTATATATATATATATATATATATATATATATATATATATTTGAAAAACCTAATACAGACTATTTTATCATATAGCTTAAAGGGACACTGAACTCAAAAAACAAAGTTAAAAAATAGATAAAACATTTAAAAATAAGACACTTATTAATGTCAAATACTTTGTAATAACTTACTGTTTGCCTGCAATTGATTCACAAAGTAATCCTGATTTCCAAACCTACTCCGTGGGTACCTGATCACCTAGCCCTATCCTGCATGAGATTCCAGGTTCCAATATGGTGGAAATTATCCGCGATGCGCCTGCACAAGCTACTGACACGTCAGAGAATACGTCACCTTATGTTTCTCTGTATTGAAATTGCAGAGCAGGTGAAGGAGCTGTGCTAATAAGGTGAGTGCTGTTCGCATATAGAATCTCCCTAGCATTAATGAGTAACTTATCATTGTGTGGGCATAAGAAATAAATAACTTTTTATAGCCCGGATCAGATTGCGCATGCACGAGATGCCGACTAGACGTTTTAATTAGATTCATGAAAGCTGAATATTATTGGTTGAATATACAGACGATTATACAGCCCATATTTGTGGGCTGTCTTAGCCTACGTCATTAGAAGATTTTAAAAATAAATGTTAAATATATTAGAAGGATCGTTTGAAACTGCAAGTAGGTGCAAATTATTTCTTTGAACATTATAACCCGATTTATATAATTGTTATATATGCCAAGAATATCCTTTAATACTGGCCAAAATACTAAAAAACAAAATAACCTAATACCGGTTAAAATACTCATATTTAATAAACCTTAAAGGGACAGTCTTAGTCCAAATTAAACTTTCATAATTCAGATAGGGCATGACATGTTGAATAACTTCCAATTGACTTAATCATTACATATGCTTTGTTCTCTTGGTGATATTTTGAAAAGCTAAACCTAGGTAGTCTCAAACTGATTTCTAAACCGTTAACAACCGCGTCTAAGCTCAGAGCATTTTGAAAGTTTTTTTTTCACAGTTAGACAGTGCTAGTTCATATGGAAAATTTTAATGTAATTTAAAACTGCGCTCTGATAGAGAGAGAGCAATATAGACTGAATAGCCTGTACAATACAATCTTCCAAAATGAAGCCATATATGTGCATAAAAAACAATGACAAGTGGCATTAACTTCTGGACGTATATTACTATTTAAGTAAAACAAGCTCCTATAGTATTATGCTATGAGGACTCCACAGACTCCAAACCAAGCCTAAAGAGACTTACAGACTTAGAGACTCCAAACCAAGCCTTAAGAGACTTACAGACTTATAGACCCCAAACCAAGCCTTAAGAGACAAAATACACATGTATATATACATACATATTTATACATGTACATGTATACACCTAGAGATGTGAATATATACACACACACGCATATATTCATCTACGCATGCATACATAAAAACATGTATAGGAACACACATACACATAAATATATACATATACACACACACACACAAACATAAATATACCTACATAAAAACGTGCATAGGTACATCTAGACACAAAATATATATACACACACACAAATATTCACCTACATACAGAATCCTGCAGGCTTTTAAAAGGTTAATACTGGAACCATAGATCAGCATCTGAGTCTATAATACTTTATAGTCTATAACAAGAAATACTTTTTAATTCTTTCAGACCCAGAGGGCCATGGAACCTGGGTCTAACAAGTGAAAGGGCTTAGATTAAAACAGTCTAAAAATCCCCCATATGAAAGCTCTGGAAGGCAAGGAATAAAGGATTTCATATCATTAAGTAAGACAGATTTTTATATAAATAGATAGGTCACTCAGATGGGGCTGCCAGTGGCTGCAAGGAAAGGAGTGACACAGCCCTAAAATTACTATATATAATCTTAGACCATAAGGCTGACATCATACTAAGATAATACAAGATCCTAGTATGAATAAGGAGGGCCTAAAACACTACCGCCATATCTAAGTGTGAGGATTTCAAGTGTACTTGGGTTAGACAAGGAGAATGTAACATATAGACAATAATGTTACAGTACAGCTATATAGAATATATTTATCAGACATAGACGCTGTACTCAGGACTTGCACTCTACCATGGAGTTGCACTAAGAACTCCACTTATACTGCTTTGTGTCCTATCTCCCAGGTATATTACTGTGACTGCAGAACAACATTGTCTGCATCCTCTGCCTGTCTCCCTCTGCAACACCCAACTGCCTTTTGTAGTTCCCAAATATTTAATTCTGCAGTGTGCTAATTTAATACATTTTGTATGGACATTATACACTAGATTTTTCTTTGCATAAATGTTTTGTAAATGATCCATTTATATAGCCTATACAGTTTTCAGTTTATTTTTAAATGCATAGTTTTGATTATTTTTAAATAACATTGTGCTGTTTTTTAGACTCCTAACCAAGTGACAAAGTTTTAGAAGAATACTGTTGTATACCTACTCCAGCTTGCTACTGTTTGTGTAAAGAGTCTTTTCATGTGCAGAGGAGGGGGGGGGGGAGTGACTGCTGTTTTTGCTATACAACCACTTTCGGTGGGTGTTTCAGCTAACCTTTTCAACAGAGCTAAACTGGGAGCTTCTACGTTAGTTTTTAAACAGTTTTACACTGGATGTTTATATCAGTATCTGTGCATCTTATTCTTTATAGTAGTGTCTATTACATGCAGTTATATGACAATTGGTGTATACTGTCCCTTTAAATGTTCTCTTTTTCACTTGTGATAAGGTGAGGTATCCATGGTTTGCTTAGGCCTTTTGTTTACTTTGTACAACTGCTAATTATGACCATGTGACTGCTATTAACCATAAATTGGACACTCGTTAAGGCATTTGTAGTTACACCATTAGTTGATTACATCTAAACATGTAACTTTTAAATTTCTTTCTCCCTAAATTAGCCCTGTTATTTTAAAGTCTAAGCTCCTCCCTTCACAGACACTCAAGCTACTCATATCTCAACTTCTCTTCTATCCTCTCTCTTCTACAACACACATTGGATTTGATTTACCAATGGTAGGATGGACATGATTCGCTACCGTGGACATGTACGCCGGACCACGCTTGAGTGGGCAGCATACACTTTGCATTACATTGCACAAGCATCCAATCGGTCATGAGCAGGGGCTGTCAATCATACCAATCAGATCGGGATGATTTCATTCCACCACATTTTAGGTGGCAGAGAGGTTAAGCAGCAGTGAAGCCCCAAAGCTACTTTCACAGCTTGAAAAATGAGGCCCATTAACTCTATTCCTTTTTCTCATCCCTTAGCCAACCACTAAGCTTAGACATACTGACTGGAACTGTCCATTTATAGAGGATGCCTATTTATTTTTATCTTTATTACATCAAACTGGTTACATAACCTTTATTATTGTGACTCAACTAGACACATTTTTGGGACTTGTTTTGGACTTTATTACACACACACACACACACATACACACACACACACACACACACACACACACACATATATATATATATATATATATATATACTGTATATATATATATATATATATATATATATATATATATATGGGACATTTTTGTGCACATATTTTGGACTTACTGATTAACAACGTATTTTTACATTTTTCGTTTTCTTTTTTATCATTTCAACGCAATTTTTGGTATATATGGATCCATATCATAAGGTCTAAGCTATTTGTATATGTTTTTATTTTGCATGGTCTAATACATTTTTTATATGTTGTTACTTATACATCTCACAGGGACATTGTACACTAGATTTTTCTTTGCATAAATGTTTTGTAGATGATCCATTTATATAGCCCATCTGGGAGTCTTTTTGTAACAATGTATAGTTTTGCTTATTTTTTAATAACATTCACCTAGATTACATGTTTGGCGCTATAGAGGGTGCGAAACGAATGCAACAAAAGTTGCGTTATTTCACCCTCCATAGCGCTGCCATTACAAGTTTTGAAAAAGCCGACTTGTGCATGCAATATGGTGATTTTAAGCTCCATACTGCACAAAAATCAAGCACTGTTTTGACGTGCTCGTGCACGCTGTCCCCATAGACATCAATGGGGAGAGCGGGTCAGAAAAAAGTCTAACACCTGCAATCGCGGAATGAAAAGCTCCGTAACGCATCCCTATTGATGTCTATGAGGAAAAAATACTAACGTTTAAACCTAACACCCTAACATAAACCTCACGTCTAAACACCCCTAATCTGCTGCCCTCGACATCGGCGACACCTACATAATGTTATTAACCCCTAATCTGCCGCTCCCGATATTGCCGCAATCACTACCACTAAATAAACCTATTAACCCCTAAACTGCCAGCCCCCCACATCGCAACAACCTAAATTAAACTATATTAACCTCTAAACCTAACCCTAACGTAACCCTAACACCCCCTAACTTTAACATATTAAAAATAGAGCTAAATTAAACTTACAGTTATTAACTAAATAATACCTATTTAAAACTAAATACATACTTACCTGTGAAATAAAACCTAAGCTAGCTACAATATAACTAATAGTTATATTGTAGCTAGCTTAGGTTTTATTTTTATTTCACAGGTAAGTTTGTATTTATTTTAACTAGATAGGCTAGTTAGTAAATAGTTATTAACTATTTACTAACTACCTAGTTAAAATAAATACAAACTTACCTGTCAAATAAAACCTAACTTGCCTTACACTAAAACCTAACATTACAAAAAATAAAAAAACTTACCATTACAAAAAATAAAAAAAAACTACCATTACAAAAAATAACAACCGAAATTATCCAAAAAAATTAAAAAAAAATCCTATTCTAATACCCTTTTAAAAACACCCAAAAATAAAAAAAACCTAATCTAGAATAAACTACCAATGGCCCATAAAAGGGCCTTTTGTAGGGCATTGCCCTAAGTTAAACAACTGTTTTACCTGAATTTTTTTTTTACAAAGACTCACTAACATTACAAACCCCCACAATAAAAAAATATCTAAAAAACCTAAGCTACCCATTGCCCTGAAAAGGGCATTTGTATGGGCATTGCCCTTAAAAGGGCATTTGTATGGGCATTGCCCTTAAAAGGGCATTTAGCACTTTTGCTGCCCAAACCCTAATCTAAAAAAAAAAACACCCAAAAAACCCTTAAAAAAACTATCACTAACCCCCGACAATCCACTTACAGTTTTTGAAGTCCCGCTTGAAGATCTTTATCCAGGGGGCGAGAAGTCTTCATCCAGGCGGCTTCGTCTATCTTCATCCAGGCGGCGAAATCCTCATCCAGGGGGCAAGAAGTCTTCATCCAGGCAGCCTCTTCTATCTTCATCCAGGTGGCATCTTCTATCTTCTATCTTGAGCTGTTGAATCATCCAATAGAATGAGAGCTGCTTAAATCCTATTGGCAGATTTAAACAGCCAATAGGATTTTAGCAGCTCTAATTCCTATTGGCTGATTCAAAATTTTCAGCCAATAGGAATGCAGGGGACGCCATCTTGAATCGCGTACCTTGCATTGAAGATTCAGTGTACGGCAGCGACCGTATGAAGAGGATGCTCTGCGCCGGATGTCTACAGGATGAATCCGCTCTGCGCAGCCTGGATCAAGATAGAAGATGCCGTCTGGATGAAGATAGAAGAGGCTACCTGGATGAAGACTTCTCGCCGCCTGGATGAAGATAGAAGAGGCTGCCTGGATGAAGACTTTGCGCCGCCTGGATGAAGATTGTTCAAGCGGGACTTCAACAACTAAGTGGATCGTCGGGGGTTAGTGATAGGTTTTATTTAAGGGTTTTTTGGGTGTTTTTTTTTAGATTAGGGTTTGGGCTATTCCTAAACAAGCTAAATGCCCATTTAAGGGCAATGTCCATACAAATGCCCTTTTCAGGTTAGGTTTTTGTTAGAGTTAGGTTTTTTATTTTGGGGGGTTGGTTGGGTGGTGGGTTTTACTGTTGGGGGGTCTTTGTTTTTTTTTTTACAGGTAAAAGAGCTGTTTAACTTAGGGCAATGCCCTACAAAAGGCCCTTTTAAGGGCCATTGGTAGTTTATTGTAGGCTAGGTTTTTTTTATTTTGGGTGGGCTTTTTTATTTTTATAGGGCTATTAGATTAGGTGTAATTCTTTTATATTATGGATAATTTCGTTTGTTATTTTTCATAATTTAGTGTTTGTTATTTTTTGTAATTTAGTATTTTTTATTTTTGTAATTAGATAGTTTGTAATTTTTAGAGTAGTGTTAGGATTTTTTAATATGTATTTTAGTTTAATTTAATTGGTAGTTAGTGTAATTTTAGTTTAATAGTTATATTAGTTTAATTGTTAGTTTAAACTTAGTTCTTTTAATGTGACAGGTAAATTTTAATTTAATTTAAGATAGGGAAATTGTAATTTTTAATTTAAGTTGGGGGGGGGCGTTAGGTTTAAGGGTTAATAGTTTAATTTAGTTTATTGCGATGTGGGGGCTTTCAGTTTAGGGGTTAATAGTTTATTTTAATATATTTCATTGTGGGGGGCTTGCGGTTTAGGGGTTATAGGTTTATTATAGTGGAGGCGGTGTAGGGCTTAATAACTTTAGTATAGTGGGGGCGATGTGGGCGGACGGCAGATTAGGGGTTAATTATATTTAAATAGTGTTTGCGATGCGGGAGGGCGGCAGTTTAGGGGTTAATACGTTTATTATAGTGGTGATGATGTCGGGGTTCGTCGTAATAGGGGTTAATATTTTTTTTTAGTGGCGGCGTTGTCGGGAGCGGCAGATTAGGGGTTAATAAGTTTAATATAGTATTTGCTATGCGGGAGGGCATCGGTTTAGGGTTTAATGGGTAGTTTATGGGTGGTTAGTGTACTTTGTAGCAGTTTAGTTATGAGTTTTATGTTACATACTGCTTTTAGATGGCGTTACGGATCTTGTCGTTTTGGGCTGTAACGCAGGTTTTTTAGCCTCACCACAAAACTCGTAATGGTAACGCTATGGGAATCCCATGAAAAAATGTCATTTTTACGAGTGCGGGACTGACGTTGTGTTACAGGCTAAAAGGCTTGCAGAACAGCTATACCGACAAGATTTGTAATGACTGCGGTGCTGTTTTAAAATTTTGAAATTACCATTTTTTCAGTGTTAAAACATGAACGCACAACTCGTAATCTAGCTGATTGTGCTGATTTTCAGAAAACAAAGCCCCAAAGAGTCAGATGTATACACTCATTTACAGACTCCTGTTGGCTCCTGTTTAAGTCTTTTTATATGCAGGGAAGGCGGGGGGTGTCTGTTCTTGTCTTCCCAGTCCCTTTCAATGGGTGTCGCAGCCTAACCTCATCAACAGTGCTAAACTGGGATCTTCCAAATAAGTTTTTAAAGGCTTTATACTGGATTTTTATATCAGTATCTGTGCATATTCTGCTTTATAGTAGTTTCTATTGCATGCAGTCCCTTTAAGCAATGTTATGCACTTTTGTAATTTGTTTTTCTTATGATTCCTTCCTAGACCCAAGCTTATTTGATGCTTTCAGACAAGTGAGGGTAATGGGTTATTATGATTATTATCATGCATTTGTAAAGCTCCATACATTTCCATAGTGCTGTATTTCCATTGCTTTGATTGTGCTTAAAGGGACATAAAACACAACTTGTAATTACAAGACATTTGTGTTGTCTTGTAATAGATTAAAATATAATCCAAGAATGGAAATTTTAAGAACAGATTAACACCTTATTTACAGCAATTGTTTTTCAATAACCAATCTCCTACCACCACTGTTACTGGAGTAACAAGGCTTGCCACTGTCATTGTGTTAGCAAAACTTGCATTATTTTTCCTTTTCTCATCATCTCTGTTGACACCAATTAGGTACATATATGTAGTAGTGTTAGTATTGTAGTATTGTTAGAATTGTGATGCCTACAGTGTGGAAAACATGCAAATTTTAGCGCAGGAGAAAGAAGATGATTGCTATTATTTTAAATAACAAATAATACTGTATGTGAAAGAAACAGATGAACAAGTAGCTAAACAACTAGAGCATCATTGAATTAGTAGTAAATGAATACCTGCTAAACATAAGTCATTTTAAAGGGTGTATTTTTTTAAATGCGGGAAAACATTTTTTAACCTGCAGCTCCAAAAATTCTTGTACCAACCCTATATGTATGAAATAACATTTTGGCAAATAAGATGAGTAGTTTTTAGAGATTCCTACTATAGTTGCAAAGGTATTTATATATGCACTCACGTACACGCAGTATACACTACTGTGCAAAAGTTATAGGACTAAATTATGAGTGGCCCGCTAACTCTTTGCGCATGTCAGAAGCAGTGCGCTTATTACAATTTGAAAGTAAATTTAACGCACGTCAGGATAACTGTCACATGATCACATAATCTAACTCTGTGGAGTAAATCGCAAGTAAGAGGGTGTACTTGATGCAATTACCCGGCTGCAGGACTTATACACTGCCTCTGGGAGTGGCCAGAAGTGTTAGGATTTTGGGTCAAGGTCTCATTCTGGCTATCTAAAATCTGAGGAGATTGTCTTGCTAAGAGATGGTGGTCAAGATAATGTAAATGTGGAATTCATAAATATAGCAATCCTATAGCAATCCTATAGCAATCCTATAGCAACTATATTTGCCAAAAATGAAAAGCTTTAATGATAACTGAAGAGTTTGATGCAGTAACTGATATAGAATTAAATGCTCAGAAATTAAATATTCTTTAGTAAATGGGGGAACTTTATCCAATCATTACCAGTTAACTTACAGAAACAGTATGTGGCACCCTTTTATAATACAGAGTATATACAAAAAGCTATCATAAGAGGTGATATGTTTTGAGGGGCCCGTTTTCTAAAATTATTTTTTTATTTTCTTTATTTGTTTCTCTCCCTTTTTTTCCTTCTTTGTGGTTCGGTTTTAGGTTAACAATGAATTTAGACAGAGTACATAATTATTTTTATTATTATTATTATTATTATTAACAGGTATTTGTAGAGCACCAACAGATAAATTATTATCCATTACTGGGTAAACATCAATGGGTTTATATATGTTTTTTTAAATGGTTACGAGGATCTACCACTGTGTTGCCTGTAAAGATGGTTGTAATATTCTGGTGTTGTTTTAATTTTTCTTTTTCTTTTCTGTGCCCTTTCTGATTTATAAATAAAGCATTAAAAACTGTCATATGAGTCAAAATAATTGCACAAAACACATCAAAAATACTTTTAAAACTACAGTTACACTCATAATAACACTGTCCGATATTTTTTTTTTTTTTAAATGTAAAGTTATAAGGGCTCAAACATATAAGCTTTCGGGTGTACATACATATGCATGTCTAAATATGTTTATTTATATATATATCTTGAATAGAAGACAGCACTCTCTGGTCTTAAATGCAAGTGAAGATTTATTGCGGTGACGTTTCAGGGAATGCTCCCCTTCCTCAGGTCTAAGGAAGGGGAGCATTCTCCGAAACGTCACCGCAATAAATCTTCACTTGCATTTAAGACCAGAGAGTGCTGTCTTCTATTCAAGATATTATTAACCATATTCTAGCACCCTGGCATTTGTGATACTGTTTGTGAGAGTGCACTTGACTTTATATCCTCTCTCTCTCTCTCTCTCTCTCTCTCTCTCTCTCTATATATATATATATATATATATATATATATATATATATATATATATGTGTGTGTGTGTATACATATGTATTTATATGTATTTACAGACATATAGATGCATATAAACACACAAATACATATGTGTACATACATAGACATATATATAAGTGCATTGGAGTCCTTTGCAGTCAAGTAGCTGAAAACATTGTATGTACCATACATTTTTGACATTCCAGTGTTCTTCACATAGGGGAATATGTTCTAAGTATTTTTCAATAGCTATGCCTATATACATCTGTATATATTTACACATATATATAATTGTATATATATATATATATATATATATATATATATATATATATAGGTACATATTTCACCAAAAAAACATCATATATACATATAAATATATATATATATATATATATATAATATATATATATAAATATTTATTTATTAATAAATTGAACATACTGTATTCTTCTATGTGAAGAACATTGTAATGTAAAATATTAATACTTCATTTGGGTTAGTGCACTTGGTTAAATGTGATTGGGTTTGCACGCTAGTAAGGGTGTTTTGTTTTTTTTTTCCGCTCCATTGAAGTCTATGGGGGAATATGATAACACATTAGTGATATTCGAAGTTTGGCTTTTTGCGAGCATCGGGATAGCACTCATGAAAAAACTTTTTTATTCCAAATTCTTTTTATTTGAGAAAAAAAATGATAATCATGTGAATTACATGTTACATTCAAATGGTACAGAAACAACAAGTTTAGCTTAATCATGAGTAAACGGTTCAATTTTTAAACAAATGATTCTCAGATTTTATATTGACAAAAATAATTTGTAACTTCAGGTCCCACAGGGAATGCATGGTATTGAAATTACGTTACAGAACAGTATAACAAGTCAAATATTGGTCTGATACTCATATGTTTATGTCTCTTATAAGCAATAACTCACCTAACCTTGGCTTCGATTTTATTGCCGGCGTCTCTCGTTTCTCTAATAGATACTGGTCCCATATAACTTGGGCTGCAATGTATGGGTCTCTCCTGTTATTTTTATAGGAGCCGTATTCCTCCAGCTCCATTAACTCTGATACTCTGCCTCTCCACATATGCAGAGGGGTGTATTGGATTTCCAATGTTTGGCTATGATGGACTTCACACTATTTATCATTATTTGAAATAATATTTGGTGGGTTTTGGAAGGGAGCTTCCAAGACTTATTAAGTAGGAAAATTAGCGGGTCTAAGGGAACGGTAACCCCTAAAGCATAGTCCATTTCCTCAATGCTATCTCTCCAAAGTTTATTAATAACGTTACACCACCACCACATATGGCCCATTCCGCTACCCACATGCCCGCACCTCCAACATCTATTTGTCACTGTAGGATAAAGCTTATGTAGACGTCTTGGTGTAAGATACCAGTTGTGGAGAATCTTGTAATTTAACTCGACTAAGTAAGCCGAAGAAGAAGATGCTTTGGTATTTCTAAAAATATTTTCTGCCGTGTGAGGAAGTATTATGGTTCCCAGCTCCCTTTCCCAGGATTCAAGAGATGTGGGGAGATTGCCTGGAGGGGGCTGTGTAATGAAGGCATGTATCCTAGACAGAGTGTGCTTCTTCGGGAGGCTAGATGTAAATAATTTCTCTAGGTTTGTGAGGGGCCTCAACATATTATTACTGTATTTGTGTGTCATTATATAGTGATGTATCCGTCTATAGCTAAACCAGCTTTGGAGCCATGTATGTCCCTGTTCTAGTAATTGTGATTGAGTCTGTAGGCGGTCATTATTCGTTATTTGGTGGATATCTAATTCTGTGATATCATTACCTGGCTCATTGAACCCCCTAAGGTCTGCCACAGAAAATTCATTGTTATAAATCAAGGAGGTCAAAGGGGTTGGATGAGAGATATGGATTTTGTCTATTTGCTAAATTCCATTGCTGAATTGTCTCTCTTGTTATAGGGTTAATAATATCTTTAACTATAGATTTAAAATTAGGTTGCGTACATAAAGTAGACAAGTTTGTCCCTGCGTTTAAGCTTTCCTCTAACTCAATCCATCTCTTCTGTGTCTTATGTATCTTCCAATCTAGTATGCGCTGAATAAAAACCGCTGATCTATAAGAGTCTATGTTTGGGACACCTAATCCTCCCTGTTCCCTAGAGCGTATCATGGTCCTTTTATTAATTCTGGGTTGCTTGCCTTTCCAAATGAAAGAATGAAATATCTGCTGAACCTGGGATGTATATTTAAGTGGGAGAGGGATTGGGAGGGTTTGCAAAATGTATAATAGTCTGGGAAAGGCGTTCATTTTGATAGTGTTAATCCTCCCTAACCATGACAATCGTTTGGAATTCCAAGAGGAAAGATCCCGGAGAAGCGCCTTCCGAATCAGGGTATAAAATTTAATTTATAAATCCTGTCTATGTCTTCTGCTAGCTGGATGCCTAAATATTTTATAGAATTCGCACACCATCTAAAGGGGCAGTTTTGTTTGATCAGGACTTCCATCTGTGGTGAAAGAGAGACTCCAAGAATCTCGGATTTAGAGTGGTTGATTAGAAAGTTTGTTAGTTTATTGAATAAGCTAAGTTCCTCCATAAGTGGAGGTATGGAAATATCGGGACTGGTAAGGGTGAACAGAATATCGTCCGCGAACAAGGAAAGTTTATATTCCTTCTCTCCCACCTTCATACCTGCAACTCCATTATTAAGTCTAATCTTAGTGGCTAGAGTTTCTAACAAGCAAACAAATAACAAAGGGGAGAGGGGACATCCCTGGCGCGTGCCATTCAAGATTTTGAAAGGTTTTGTGAGAATACCATTTAATGTTATACGGGCACTAGGGCAGGTGTAAAGAGCAAAAATTCTGTGTAGCATAACACTCCCCACCCCGAAAGCCTGTAGTGTCAGCTTAAGAAATTACCAACTAACCCGATCGAAGGCCTTTTCCGCATCAGTGGATAACCACACTGCAGGTATCCCCTCAGCTTTTGCGTGCCAAATTAAATGCATTGTCTGTGTTGTCTTTGGCTTCTCTATGGGGGATGAAACCAACCTGGTCCTGGTGGATTATTGAGGGGAGAATCAAATTCAACCTTGTTGCCAAAATTTTTGCATATATTTTAATATCAGAATTTAGGAGGGAAATTGGTCTATAGTTGGGTATCTGGTCTGTGGGTTTACCTGGCTTTGGAATAACTGTGATATGTGCTTGCAATGCTGAGGGGGAGAAAGGCTTGTTTCTATCTATGTCTTGGAAGTAAGATAATAGATGAGGGGCTAGGATGCTTTAAAATTTGGAATAATAAGCGTTCCCAAAACCATCCGGGCCAGGTGCTTTTCCCATAGGGAAAACAGATATGGCCTCCTTCACCTCCTTGAGAGAAAACGGCTGTTCTGGGGTGAGGTAGGGGAGGTGTATTTGCGATAAGTATGCAGAGACATCCTGTTCAGTAGAAGATGGCTGATCTCTCCCTAAATTGTAAAGCCCTTCATAATATGTTCTGAATTGATCTGCTATGTCTCTAGAGGATGTCCAGGTCTTCCCTTTCTGGTCCTTTATTGTCATGATATAACGTTTGTTAGTGCGTTGTCGCAGTAATCTGGCTAAAAGTTTACCCTGTTTGTTGTTGCCCTCATAAAATGTTTTTTTAAGGAATAGAGCCGCACGTTTGGTCTCATTTCCAAGAAACAAATTAAGCTGATCCCTCTTGTGCTGTATATTGTCCAGAAGGGATTGATTCTCCGGGAATCTTTTATGTATGCCTTGTAATTTATCCAAGTCCTCTAGTAGTGTATTTAATAATTGGGATCTTTGCTTATTTCTGGCCGCTTTAAGAGCTATAATTTCCCCTCTAATAACACATATGCACTGTGAATCAGCATCCTGGGTACAGTTCAAGTTAAAATAATCAACTAAGGAGTTGGCAATCTGAGTGTATATGATCGGGTCGTTCAAAAGGGTTTCATCTAATTTCCAGAACTTATCATGTCGTTGGGATGTAGGCCATCTAAGGGTACAACTAATCATGGCATGGTCTGAGCACGTTAAAGGGGAAATGTCTGTGTGTTGGACTAGTTCTAAGCTAGTGACATCTATAAATAAGTAGTCTATCCATGAATAGACTCTATGGGGGTGTGAGTAAAAAGTATAGTCTCTTGTTGTGGGGTGGGAGAGTCTCCAGGCATCATGTAATACCAGGGTGGCTAGATTGGATTTAACTGATCTTAATAATTTTTGAGGGACCGATGGTACCCTCCTAGAGCAGTCAATGTCAGGTTCCCATGCTAAATTAAAGTCTCCCCCCAGAATTAATGAAAAAACTTTTTTAACTTGTAATACGCGTGCTACACGATGCATCCAAAAAGCCTTCGTCTAGAGAAGTTAACTTGTGAGCGGGAGCAATATATTGTTCTCCACTCTTAATCTAGCCATCGGTAGGGGTGAAAAAAAAGCTGTAAAGTAACAAATGCTTTCAAAACTAGAAATATTAATTGGTTACTTTTATCATTTATTAAAATGCAAAGTGAGTGAACAGAAAAAAAATCTAATTCAAACCAATATTTGGTGGGAATACCCTTTGCTTTCAAAACAGCATCAATTCTTCTAGCTATACTTGCACACAGTTTTTTTTAGAAACTCGCTAGGTATTTCAAACAGCTTGGGGAACTAACTACAGTTCTTCTGAGGACTTAGGCTGCCTCAGTAGCTTAGTTGCTTCTGTCTCTTCATGTAATCCCAGACAGACTAGATCATGTTGAGATAAAGGCTCTGTGGACTTCCAGGACTCCTTGTTCTTCCTTACATTGAAGACCGTTCCTAATGACTTTGGCTGTATGTTTGGGGTCGTTGTCATGGTGCATAATAAGTTTATGGGCAATCAGATGCTTCCCTTATGGTATTGCATGATGGTATTGCATGATAGATAAGTATCTGCCTGTACTTTTCAGTATTGAAGAGACCAAATCCCCAACCATATTTGCAGAAATGCAGACCCAAACTTGAAAAGAGCCTCCACCATGCTTCACTGTTGCCTGCAGACACTCATTGTTGTACTGCTTTCCAGCCCTTTTGAAACAAACAGCCCTCCGCTACAGCCAAATATTTAAAATTTTGACTCATCAGGCCAGAGCCCCTGCTATCATTTTTCTGCACCCCAGTTCCTGTGTTTTTGTGCATGATTGAGTTGCTTGCCCTTGTTTCCATGTCGTAGATATTGCTTTTTGGCTGCCAGTTCTGACCAGACTTCTCTGGACAGTAGATGGGTGTACCAGGGTCCCACTGATTTTTGCCAATTCTTAACTAATGGCACTGCTGGGCATCTTCCAATTGCAAAGGGAAGTAAGCATTATGTGTCTTTCATCTGCTTCATTAAGTTTCCTTGGCCAGCCACTACAGTCCTCCGTGTTGCTAATTTCTTTGTGCTTCTTAAAGGGCCAGTAAACCTAGAAAATAATGTTATATAATTCTGCACATAGTGCAGAATTATATAACATTATATTAGTGCTAGCTTTATATAACATAATATTGCCTGTGAATTTTTATCAAAAAAGAGGGTTTTTCAGACCCGCCCTCCGTGCTCTACTGAGCGGGTCTGGTTTTCCCTCTGATCGCATCTGAGCAGCTGTCTAGTCACCGCCTGCCCCGACCCGCCATTGCACTCAATGTAGCTAGCTCCTGCTCTGTCTGACAGCGGGCTGGAAACAGAAGTTATGAAGCAGCGATCTAAAGACCGCGAATCTGCAGGGGGCGGCATTGCACAAGCAGTTCACAAGAACTGCTGGTGCAATGATAAATGCTGACAACGTATGCTGTCACCATTTATCGATGTGCAGAGGACATGAGTCGTATCATGCCCGCTCGCACATTGATAAATATACCCCTATAACTTTTACCCATTAGTGTATATCAACTATTAACAAATGTTTTAAAACATTTAAACCTGCCATTTTGTTAGCAAATTATACCCTTTGACAGGCACCTTGAGTATTTTTAACCTTAAAGGGACATAAAACACCATTTTTTTCTTTTATGATTTAGAAAGAGCATGCAATTTTAAAACAACTTTCCAATTTACTTCTATTATCTAGTTTGCTTAAGTCTCTAGATATCATTTGTTGAAATGCATATCTGGATAGGTTCAGTAGCTTCTGATTGGTGGCTGCACATACAGTAGATGCCTCGTGCGATTGGCTCTCCCATGTGCATTGCTATTTCTTCAACAGGGATATCTAAAGAATAAGGCAAATTAGATAATTGAAGTAAACTAGAATGTTGTTTAAAATTGTATTCTCTATCTGAATCATGAAAGAAAATTTTTGGGTTTCATGTCCCTTTAAATTCTCTGCTTTGGCCAGTTAGTGACAAATATAAAAGAGCTCTTGCCCTGAGCATTCACCTCATACATTATAAACAATACACAAATAACAATTACAGTATTATAAGTGACTTTCTAAATAGCTGTTCTATTATTTCTCCGACTAATATATTTGTTTACTAAAACGCAATGGTGAAAGCAAACCAAGTTTATATAACAAATTGTTACTTTATTTTGGAGGGAAATTTGTGTATAATTTGAATTGTGCCTCATGAAAAATGCTGCTTGTTTGAGACCACTTATGGTTTCCATCAGATCACAATAAAGATTAAGGGGCATATTTATCAAGGTCTGGTGGACCTGATCCGACACTGCGGATCAGGTCCACCAGACCTCGCTGAATACGGCGAGCAATACGCTTGTCGTATTCAGCATTGCACCAGCAGCTCACAAGAGCTGCTGGTGCAACGCCGCCACCTGCAGACTCGCGGCCAATGGGCCGCCAGCAGGGGGGTGTCAATCAACACAATCGTACTCGATCGGGTTGATTTCCGGCAATGTCTGTCCGCCTGCTCAGAGCAGGCAGACAGGTTATGGAGCAGCGGTCTTTGTGACCGCTGCTTCATAACTGCTGTTTCTGGCGAGCCTGCAGGCTCACCAGAAAAACACGGGGCATCAAGCTCCATACGGAGCTTGATAAATATGCCCCTAAGTATGTAAAGTAGCATTTGGCAAACAGGGCTGTCAAATGGTTGCAATTATACACAGTAAAGTTTTCCATTTTCATTCGTTTCAATGTATTATTCATACCCTTAAAATGTTGTAATGAAACATATTGCTGAAAACATTCTAATCAGTTCTGTTAGCTGAGTATTTTCTAAAGGCTAGATTACAAGTGGAGCTCTAAATTATCGTGCTCTTACAAACTGGCAAATTTGTCGTTTGTTGGAGCGTGATAATTAACCAGCCATTACAAGTGGCTGGCTATTGCTATCACCAGCTTGCAGTAGCAATTAGTGATTAGATCTCTGGTTAATTTTCTAAAAGTGCCCCAAATGCCCTCAAAATAGGGGGCATTATAGTTTTTTATCAGAACGAGGCTCCCATAGGAGCCTATGGAAGCGCGCAATGCTTCCCAGCAATACGAACACGAGCTTGCGTTTACATTGCTGTAAACGTGCTTTAGCTAAATTGATATTTTGCATTCCACTTGTAATCTGGCCCTAAGGGCTAGATTACAAGTGGCGTGGTAAATGTAGCACGCAAGCACTAAGGGGTGTTTCACAGCTCTTGCGCGTGCCAGAAATGACAAGTTTATTAGAAGTTATAAACTTGTTCTCTTGAGCGCAATCAAATTTAACTTGCATCGGGATAGCACAACTTCAGAGATCTGGTTAACTGTTATGAGAGACAAAAAAGTTGTACAAAAAAACATAAAAAATACATTTAAAACTACAGTTACACTCATAATAACACTTTCTGATAAAAATTATTTTAAAATAAACTGCATTAAAAAGTGATAAGGGCTTGAAGATATGAGGTCTCAAGTGTCTGGGGGGAAAAAAGGCAGGCAAAGTGCTTTAACATATAAGCACATGTCTAAATATCACTTAGATTACGAGTTTTGCGTTAGAGGCTATGCGGTGCTAACGAGCAGTTTATGCTCACCGCTCACTTACAGACAGCGCTGGTATTACGGGTTTTTACAAACCTAACGTTAACAGACAAAAAGTGAGCGTTGAGCAAAATTTTGCTCCACATCTCACTCCAATACCTGTGCTGCTTACGTTAGCGGTGAGCTGGTTGTGCGTGCTTGTGCACGATTTCCCCATAGGAATCAACGAGGAGAGCCGGCTGATAAAAAGTCTAACACCTGCAAAAAAGCAGCGTTTAGCTCCAAACGCAGCCCCATTGATTCCTATGGGGAAATAAAATTTATGTACTCGATCGGGTTGATTTCCGGCGATGTCTGTCCATCTGCTCAGAGCACAGGTTATGGAGCAGCGGTCTTTGTGACCGCTGCTTCATAACTGCTGTTTCTGGCGAGCCTGCAGGCTCGCCAGAAACACGGGACATCAAGCTCCATTCGGAGCTTGATAGATAGGCCCCATAGGGTTAGATTACGAGGCATAACGTTGTGCACGTATTACAAGTTGAAAGTAAAACGTTTTTGCTTGCACTCTAACACAACGTAAAAAAAGCCGAAGTTAGAATATCGCCATTGCGTTAACTTATTCCTTCATAGACTTCAATAGAAGTCTTTTGAAGTGCTTGAGGATACAAAAAATGAAGCATTTAAGAAGGAGGAGGAGGAACCAAAGCTCCCAAAAACTTTCACTAATTGCTGTAGCCCAAAGGACAAATTGGGGGATGGCTTGGTGGACTTATGACGAGCAATTCCATGAGTGTCTACCTGTCACGCCTGAGATGAAATGAGATGACAGGGACATGGGTTTATGGCTAAAAGATATGACACCTCTCAGGGCTTTGCAGCTGTTTTGGACAGCTGCCAGCGGATCATCTTCCGTTTGTCAGCTGCGCTAAAAAAGGGTTTTGTATTGCCTTTAATGAAAGCCTATGTAAGTGGGGCGTCTCATGCAATGACTGCTCAGGATGGGGTGGATCTCATTTCTATGCAAAATGTTTTTAAAAGGGTTTATGCATGTATATATATATATATATATATATATATATATATATATATATATACACACACACACACACACGCATATATATATGTATATATACATATACACACATACATATACATATTTAGACATGTAAAGGTATGTATCTCTATGTTAAAGTCCTTTGCAGCCTTTGTTTTCCTAACACATGAGACCTCATATCTTTGAGCCCTTATAACTTTTTAAAAAAATATTTTTTATTAGATAGTGTTATTTTGAACGTAACTGTACTTTTAAATGTATTTTTTATGTGTTTTGTGCAATTTTTTATTTGAGAGTAACAGTTAACCAGAGCTTTTAAGTCACGCTATCCCGTGGCGCATTAAATTGAATTGCACTCAAGTGAACACATTTACTTTCAACTTGTAATACGCTCACTACTTCAGAAGTGCGCAAACACTGCATATACTGTTGGCATTTAGCGATGCCGAGCAGACATGATTCGCTACAGCATTTTATAAATTTAGGCTCAGTTTGCATCAATTTCAAATTAAACTGAAATGTTTTCACTACACTTTAACTTGATTTTGCCTACAGATTAGTATATATTACTTTTCTTTTAGCTAAATAAATGTATTATGAATTTTGAGCAAACTTCACCCACATACAACTGGCAAGAAAAATTATTGAGACAAGCTTGCTTAAAATACTTAAAGCATTTCACAAGACTTGTGAGAGAGCTCCAGTTATACCCCTGGAACTCCTCTGTTTAGCCCAGGGAACACCCCTGTCTCTCCCACTTTCTAAAGCTGTGTTTTATTTTGCAATAGAGAAAATACCAAGTGCAATGTAAGTTGTAAAAAATACACAGAAATGTACAAAGTATTATCATAATTTGTTAAGGTAACACAGAAATTTCAAAACATAATAACAATTTGTAAAATCATCTGCTGGATCTAAATAGAAATGTATTAAAATATAAAAAAAAAGTGCAAAGTATGAATGTAATAATACTTAACGGACCCAATCTGAGGTGTAAAGTAAAGTAATATAAAATACAAAGCATAAGTGTAACAAAACCCGTATATCATGCAGTGCTATATTGCACTGGGCTTGTCTCTCCTTCACAAATAGAAATTAGAGAGAGATTTTGCAGTGCTGGAAATTTCCACCCCTTTTCTTTGATCATTCAGCGAGTTCTGCACCAATAAAGTCTGCACTACAATTTCTCTCCAAGCAGGAGAATTTTTGATCAGCAGGACCTATATATGCAGTTAAGTAATGAGTTGAAAAGGCATGGTACAGAGTTCTAGTTCATGAGTATTTTCACTATAGTCTTTCTCCACTTTCTTTAAAGAGACAAATAAACTTATCATCTTGGAAGTTTTCATTCCAACTCAATGATTATTTTCTAACTGTCTGCTTCTAAAAGAAGACTACCATTTATCTGCTATCAATTCATTTGTTTGCACACCTTGTCATATTTATTGTTGTATGCCCAAAGTATTCCCTCTTTCCTTGTATCATCTTCCAGGGGTAAGCAAGGCATTGCAGAGCCAGATGTTATCTTTGGCTAGAAAATAACATTTGAAAAATGTTGAGAGGGAAAATAAGATTTCAAAGTCTGACAATGTGAAATAAGAAAGCTATGAGCCAATTTGTTTACAATATAGGATTCTTATAGGATTCTTATAGAGGTGTTAGATTGCAGTGTTAAAGAATCTTACACAACACTAAGAAATAACTAGCACAGTGTTATAAATAAAATGCTTGAACTATTGCACTATACTTACACCAACATTAACATCAATAAAGTAAAGTAATCAATAGTCTACTTGTATGAACATTCCCAACAAACAAGATAAACCTGTCAAATTGATAAGAAAACAGTCTGACTTTTTGGAAGTGTGTGAGATCAGGCTTGTGTTCCCCAAGCTAAATCTCCATAAAATGCTTGTTTAAATTTAACTAATGAGTTTTAGGGGCATATTTATCAAGTTCCGTACGGAGCTTGATGCCTTGTGTTTCCGGCAAGTCTAAAGACCGCTGCTCCATAACCTGTCCGCCTGCTCTGAGGCCGTGGACAGACATCGCCAGAAATCAACCCGATCGAATACGATCAGGTTGATTGACACCCCCTGCTAGTGGCCGATTGGCTGCGAATCTGGAGGGAGTGGCATTGCACCAGCAGTTCACAAGAATGATAAGAGCGTATGCTGTCAGCATTTATCGATGTGCAGCGGACATGATCCGCAATATCGGATCATGTCCACTCGCACAATGGTAATTCGGCCCCTTAATATGAACAAACTCTGTTAAGTTACTATAAAACCTTGCCATACTGACTATATGTTCCTTTTGAATATTTTTAAAAAAATATAATCTAAATGCCAAGCTTGCCTTCGTAAACATACTTTCTTTTATTATTATTTATTTATCTGTTTATTTGCATTTAAAGGGACATGAAACCCAAATTTTTTCTTTCATGATTCAGATAGAGAATACAATTTTAAACAACTTTCTAATTTACTTCTATTATCTAATTTGTTTCATTCTCTTGGTACCATTTGTTGAAGGAGCAGCAATGCACTAATTCTAACCAAACACATGGGTGAGCCAATCTCAATCTATATATATTTATTCAGCCACCAATTAACAGCTAGAACCTAGGTTCTCTGCTGCTCCTGAGTTTGCCTAGATAAACATTTTAGCAAAGGATAACAAGAGAAGGAAGCAAATTAAACAATAGAAGTAAATTTGAAAGTTGTTTAAAATTGTATTATCATGAAAGAAATTGAATCATGAAAGAAAATTTTTGGGTTTCATGTCCCTTTAAGTGGAATTTTTAAGCCTGGCATCAATTAACTTTTTTGCCATTTATTTTTTCCTAGTTTTAAAAGATATATGATGTATAATTCTTTGACAACATCACTTTAGCATAATGTTGGAGTTTAAGGGGCCTATTTTTTAAAATATGAGCGGTCATGATCCAAAATAGTGGATCATGTCCACCGTACATCGATAAATGCCGACAGCATACGCTGTCAGCATTTATCATTACACAAGCAGTTCTTGTGAACTGCTTGTGCAATGCTGCCCCCTGCAGATTCGCAGCCCAATCTATATATATATATAGGATCGGGCGGATTTATGTCCGTGGCCTCAGAGCAGGCGGACAAGTTATGGAGACCGCTGTTTCATAACTGCTGTTTCGAAACAGGGGCATCAAGCTCCATTCGGGGTCTTGGGTATTCATGGGACACTTGAATATGTGCATTTTATTTAGGGATCACAATCAATTTTAAGCAACTTTACAATTCACTTCTGTTACCTAATTTGATTTGCTCTTTTTGTATCCTTTGTTGAAAAGCATACCTAGGTAGGCTCAGGAGCAGCAGTGCCCTACTGGGAGCTAGATGCTGATTGGTTTCTGCACTTATAGGCCTCATATTGAATCACCTATGTGTTTAGCTAGCAAACACTATTGCATTTTGCACCTTCAACATAGGATGCCAAGAAAGTGAAATCTGTATCTAAATCTAATAAATCTATATGAGCTGCTGGTGCAATGCTGAATACGGAGAGCGTATTGCTCTCCGCATTCAGGGATGTCTGTCGGACCTGATCTGCACTGTCGGATCAGGTCTGACAGACACTTGATAATTCGGCCTCTTAGTGTGTAAAATAGTACATTATGTATTTTAAGTAAGTTAGTCATTTATATAAACAAGTTTTAATTTTTGGTGTTTTTTTTTCTTTTTAGGAGCAAGATTTCGTGAATGGGATATTAATATCAAGTTGAGGACAGTAGCTGCATATTTTTTATTTTACAATAGTGAATTTTTTAAACATTGCCCTATGTAAAACATGTACTTTTTAACAATATATTTAGGGCTAGATTACAAATGCCTCTCCTCCAAACAATCCTTATAACAGCGCTCAAACAGTTGCAAGGAGCAGCGGATCTAATAAACAGAGTGGTTTGGTCACTCATAGAAAAGGCACAGTCTAACAAACTGCTTTAGGGAATGAACAGTACCTCTTAATCCATAGATAGTCTTCCGCTATTCACGGCTCAGACATCAGTCACGGTCTGTCTCCTCTTGAGTTGATCCTCCCCCTGTTTCCACGTCACCATCAGGTGCATATTGAAGTTGTAACTCCTCTTCATACAGCAGCCACTTTCAGCGTTCCCCACAAACTGCCAGCAGACTTTCTGCTTGCCTGCCCAGTAAATCCAAGACGTTCAAAAGTAAAAAAAGCGAGTCGGGGCAAAAGGCATCACAGCAGTGTAAAAATGACATGCTCTAATGAATACAATGAAATATTTTGTATCTCTGACATTATAATACAACACCATATACGCCTACTTCCTTTCCATTTGAGAGGACAGTGTTATTTTTCAAAGTAATTGGGAAAACCCTATTTGATCCCAATCTTTACAACTATTGCAAATAGTAACATGACAAGCTGCATAAATAAAAAAAATTACACTGGCATCCATTTAATAACTGGCTTATCTATTTCCAACATTTCATTTAATGTCATTCACAGAAATTCAAGTTGATCAGGAAAATGTCCACATTCAAAAACATTTGAAAATGAGAGGCACACATCCAAGGTATTCTCTCTAAACGCTAAAACATGATATTGATTTATAAATGACTGCAGAGGGAACAAATTAATACATTTCTCACATAAAAAACCCTATTTTCATGGCTCTTATTGAAAAAACGAGGTGGAATGTTTGCACCCCCAAATGTTATGGTCTAGGACCATTCCTGTTGTAAGACCTGTGGGTCTTGGGTATTCATGGGACACTTGAATATGTGCATTTTATTTAGGGATCACAATCAATTTTAAGCAACTTTACAATTCACTTCTATTACCTCATTTGATTTGCTCTTTTTGTAGCCTCTTTTTGTATCCTATTTCTCTTGTAAGGTGTATCCAGTCCACGGGTTCATCCATTACTTGTGGGATATTCTCCTTCCCAACAGGAAGTTGCAAGAGGACACCCACAGCAGAGCTGTCTATATAGCTCCTCCCCTAACTGCCACCCCCAGTCATTCTCTTGCAACTCTCGACAAGAAAGGAAGTATCAAGAGATATGTGGTGACTTAGTGTAGTTTTACCTTCAATCAAGAGTTTGTTATTTTTAAACGGTACCGGCGTTGTACTGTTTTTCTCTCAGGCAGAAATTAGAAGAAGAATTCTGCCTGGAGATTTGATGATCTTAGCGGTTTGTAACTAAGGTCCATTGCTGATCTCACACATAACTGATGAATATGGGAAAACTTCAGTTGGGGGAACGGCCTGCAGATTACCTGCTTTGAGGTATGTTCAGTATTTTTATTTCTAGAGAGAGGAATAAGTTCTAGAAAATGCTGACAGAGCCTTGTGTATTTGAGGTAAGCCTGATGCAGTGATTTAACAGCGACTGGGATCATGCTTACATAACAGGGTAATACTCATGTTAATATTCATATTGCTTAGTGACAAAACGTTTACATGATTTCATAAATAGGACATTTTTTCTCTGAGGGAGATAAGTCTTTATTTGGGGCCTAGTTTCCACATGGCTAGTCAGATACTCCTAGGAGTATTTTCTTAAGGCCCCTCTGACATCCAGTACATGGTGGGAGGGGCCTATTTTAGCGCTCTAACTGCGCAGTTATAATACAGACTGAGACATCCAGCTTCCCTAGAAGAGTCCCCTGGCATCTGTGAACCATTTCAAAGGGGTTATTTCTGCACAAAATCGTATTTAAGGGCAGGTAGGAGCCTCAGCAGAGCTGTGGCATGGTGCTCAATTGATTTTTAACGTTTTTCAATCCGGTTTGGGGCCTAAGGGGTTAATCATCCATTTGCAAGTGGGTGCAATGCTGCTTTAGTTCCTTATTCACACTGTAAAAATTTCAAAGATTTTACTGTATTTTTTCACTGTTTTGCAGTTTAAGTGCTAGTTTTTTTCTCTTAAAGGCACAGTAACGTTTTTGTTTAATTGCTGTTTCACCTTTATTAAAGTGTTTTCCAAGCTTGCTTGTCTCATTACTAGTCTGTTAAACATGTCTGACATAGAGGAAACTCCTTGTTCAATATGTTTGGAAGCCATTGTGGAATCCCCTCTTAGAATGTGTACCAAATGTACTGAAATTTCTATAAACTATAAAGACCATATTATGGCGCTTAAAGATTTATCTCCAGAGGATGACTGAAAAGAGGGAGATTATGCCATCTAACTCTCCCCATGTGTCAGACCCTATAACTCCCGCTCAAGTGAGGCCAAGTACATCTAGCGCGTCTAATTCCTTTACCTTACAGGACATGGCGGCAGTTATGAATGCTACCCTCACAGAGGTATTCTCCAAACTGCCAGGGCTACAAGGAAAGCGAGACAGCTCTGGGGCTAGAATTAATACAGAGCTTTCTGACGCTTTATTGCCTGTGTCCGATATACCCTCACAATGCTCAGAAGCTGAGGCAGGTGAGCTTCTATCTGTGGGTGATATTTCAGACTCAGGGAAGGCGTTACTTCAGTCTGATTCTGAGATGACAGCGTTTAAATTTAAGCTTGAACACCTCCGCTTATTGCTTAAGGAGGTTTTAGCGACTCTGGATGACTGTGACCCCATTGTGGTTCCAGAGAAATTGTGTAAAATGGACAAATACTTTGCAGTACCTGTTTACACCGATGTTTTTCCAGTCCCTAAGAGGTTTTCGGAAATTATTACTAAGGAATGGGATAGACCAGATGTGCCGTTCTCTCCCCCTCCTGCTTTTAAAAAGATGTTTCCCATAGATGCCACCATACGGGACTCGTGGCAGACGGTTCCTAAGGTGGAGGGAGCAGTCTCCACCCTAGCTAAGAGTACAACTATTCCCGTCGAGGACAGTTGTGCTTTCCTAGATCCTATGGATAAAAAATTGGAGGGTCTCCTTAAGAAAAATTTTATGCATCAAGGTTTTATTCTCCAGCCTCTTGCATGCATTGCCCCAGTTACTGCTGCAGCGGCTTTTTGGTTTGAGTCTCTTGAGGAGGCTCTACAGGTGGAGACCCCGTTAGACGATATTCTAGACAGCATTAAAGCTCTTAAGTTAGCTAACTCCTTTATTTCTGACGCCATTTTTCATTTAGCCAAGCTAACGGCTAAGAATTCAGGTTTTGCCATTTTGGCGCGTAGGGCGCTATGGCTTAAGTCCTGGTCAGCAGACGTTACTTCAAAGTCTAAGCTTCTTAACATCCCCTTCAAGGGACAGACCCTATTCGGGCCCGGTCTGAAGGAGATCATTTCTGATATTACTGGAGGAAAAGGTCACGCCTTTCCTCAGGATAGGTCCAATAAGTTAAGGACCAAACAGAATAATTTTAGTTCCTTTCGAAACTTCAAGAGTGGCGCAGCTTCAGTTTCCTCTAATGCAAAACAAGAGGGAAATTTCGCCCAGCCCAAACCAGTCTGGAGACCTAACCAGGCTTGGAACAAGGGAAAGCAGGCCAAGAAACCTGAGGCTGCCTCTAAGACAGCATGAAGGAGTAGCCCCCGATCCGGGACCGGATCTAGTGGGGGGCAAACTCTCTCTCTTCGCCCAGGCTTGGGCAAGAGACGTCCAGGATCCCTGGGCATTAGAGATTGTTTCCCAGGGATATCTTCTGGACTTCAAAGCTTCATCTCCAAAGGGGAGATTTCATCTCTCACAATTATCTGTAAACCAGATAAAGAGAGAGGCATTCTTATGTTGCGTTCAAGACCTGCTGGTTATGGGAGTGATCCACCCAGTTCCAAGGGAGGAACAGGGGCAGGGCTTCTATTCAAATCTGTTTATAGTTCCCAAAAAAGAGGGAACTTTCAGTCCAATCTTGGATCTCAAGATCCTAAACAAATTTCTCAGGGTCCTATCCTTCAAGATGGAGACTATCCGAACCATCCTCCCTATTATCCAGGAGGGTCAATATATGACTACCGTGGACTTAAAGGATGCTTATCTCCACATTCCGATTCACAGAGATCATCATCAGTTCCTCAGGTTCGCCTTCTTAGACAGGCATTACCAGTTTGTGGCTCTTCCCTTCGGGTTAGCCACGGCACCAAGAATCTTTACGAAGGTTCTAGGGTCCCTACTGGCGGTTCTAAGGCCACGGGGCATAGCGGGGGCTCCTTACCTAGACGGCATTCTGATTCAGCGTCGACTTTTCAAATCGCCAAGTCCCATACGGACATTGTCATGGCCTTTCTGAGGTCTCACGGGTGGAAGGTGAACGAAGAAAAGAGTTCTCTCTCCCCTCTCACAAGAGTTTCCTTCCTAGGAACACTGATAGATTCAGTAGAAATGAAAAAATTTCTGACAGAGGTCAGGTTATCAAAGCTTCTAACTTCCTGCCGTGCTCTTCATTCCACTTCTCGGCCGTCAGTGGCTCAGTGTATGGAAGTAATCAGCCTAATGGTAGCGGCAATGGACATAGTTCCGTTTGCCCGCCTACATCTCGGACCACTGCAACTTTGCATGCTCAATCAGTGGAATGGGGATTACACAGATTGGTCCCCTCTGCTAAATCTGGATCAAGAGACCAGGGATTCTCTTCTCTGGTGGTTCTCTCGGATCCATCTGTCCAGGGGAATAAGTTTCCACAGGCCAGAGTGGACTATAGTCGCGACAGATGCCAGCCTTCTGGGCTGGGGCGCAGTCTGGAACTCCCTGAAGGCTCAGGGTTCGTGGACTCAGGAGGAAGCCCTCCTTCCGATAAACATTCTGGAACTGAGAGCGATATTCAATGCTCTTCAGGCTTGGCCTCAGCTAGCTGCAGTCAGGTTCATCAGATTTCAGTCGGACAATATCACGACTGTAGCCTATATCAATGATCAGGGGGAGACAAGAAGCCCCCTGGCAATGTTGGAGGTTTCAAAGATAATTCTATGGGCAGAGGTTCACTCTTGCCATCTCTCAGCTATCCATATCCCAGGAGTAGAGAACTGGGAGGCGGATTTTCTAAGTCGGCAGACTTTTCATCTGGGGGAGTGGGAGCTCCATCCGGAGGTATTTGCCCAGTTGATTCAACTATGGGGCAAACCAGAAGTGGATCTGATGGCGTCTCGTCAGAACACCAAGCTTCCCTGTTACGGGTCCAGGTCAAGGGATCCCCAGGCAGCGTTGATAGATGCTCTAGCAATGCCCTGGTCCTTCAGCCTGGCTTATGTGTTCCCACCATTTCCTCTCCTCCCTCGTCTGTGTGCCAAGATCAAGCAGGACGCAGGACTTGGTATGCAGATCTGGTGGACATGTCATCCCTTCCACCATGGACTCTGCCGCTGAGGCAGGACCTTCTACTCCAAGGTCCATTCAAACATCCAAATCTAAATTCTATGCAGCTGACTGCTTGGAGATTGAACGCTTGATCTTATCAAAACATGGTTTCTCCAAGTCGGTCATTGATACCTTAATTCAGGCTCGAAAGCCTGTCACCAGGAAAATCTATCATAAGATATGGTGTAAATATCTTCTTTGGTGTGAATCCAAGAGTTACTCATGGAGTAAAGTCAGGATTCCTAGGATATTATCCTTTCTCCAAGAAGGATTGGAGAAGGGATTGTCAGCTAGTTCCTTAAAGGGACAGATTTCTGCTCTGTCTATTCTTCTGCACAAGCGTCTGTCAGATGTTCCAGACGTTCAGGCATTTTGTCAAGCTTTAGTTAGAATCAAGCCTGTATTTAAACCTGTTGCTCCGCCATGGAGTTTAAATTTAGTTCTTAAAGTTCTTCAAGGGGTTCCGTTTGAACCTCTGCATTCCATAGATATCAAGCTTTTATCTTAGAAAGTTCTGTTTTTGGTAGCTATCTCTTCGGCTCAAAGAGTTTCAGAGTTATCTGCCTTACAGTGTGATTCCCCTTATCTGATATTCCATACAGATAAGGTAGTGTTGCGTACCAAACCTGGATTTCTTCCTAAGGTGGTATCTAATAAGAATATCAATCAGGAGATTGCAGTTCCGTCACTGTGTCCTAATCCTTCTTCAAAGAAGGAACGTCTATTACACAATATTGACGTGGTTCATGCTTTAAAGTTTTATTTACAAGCTACTAAGGATTTTCGTCAAACATCTGCATTGTTTGTTGTCTACTCTGGACAGAGGAGAGGCCAAAAGGCTTCGGCATCTTCTCTTTCTTTTTGGCTGAGAAGCATAATCCTTTCTCCAAGAAGGATTGGAGAAGGGATTGTCAGCTAGTTCCTTAAAGGGACAGATTTCTGCTCTGTCCATTCTTCTGCACAAGCGTCTGGCAGATGTTCCAGACGTTCAGGCGTTTTGTCAGGCTTTAGTTAGAATCAAGCCTGTGTTTAAACCTGTTGCTCCGCCATGGAGTTTAAATTTAGTTCTTAAAGTTCTTCAAGGGGTTCTGTTTGAACCTCTGCATTCCATAGATATCAAGCTTTTATCTTAGAAAGTTCTGTTTTTGGTAGCTATCTCTCGGCTCAAAGAGTTTCAGAGTTATCTGCCTTACAGTGTGATTCCCCTTATATGATATTCCATACAGATAAGGTAGTGTTGCGTACCAAACCTGGATTTCTTCCTAAGGTGGTATCTAATAAGAATATCAATCAGGAGATTGTAGTTCCGTCACTGTGTCCTAATCCTTCGAAGAAGGAACGTCTATTACACAATATTGACGTGGTTCGTGCTTTAAAGTTTTATTTACAAGCTACTAAGGATTTTCGTCAAACATCTGCATTGTTTGTTGTCTACTCTGGACAGAGGAGAGGCCAAAAGGCTTTGGCATCTTCTCTTTCTTTTTGGCTGAGAAGCATAATCCGTTTAGCTTATGAGACTGCTGGCCAGCAGCCTCCTGAAAGAATTACAGCTCATTCCACTAGAGTGGTAGCTTCCACATGGGCTTTTAAAAATGAGGCCTCTGTTGAACAGATTTGTAAGGCGGTGACTTGGTCTTCGCTTCATACTTTTTCTAAATTCTACAAATTTGATACTTTTGCTTCTTCGGAGGCTATTTTTGGGAGAAAGGTCTTGCAGGCATTGGTGCCTTCCGTTTACGTTCCTGCCTTGTCCCTCCCTTCATCCGTGTCCTAAAGCTTTGGTATTGGTATCCCACAAGTAATGGATGAACCAGTGGACTGGATACACCTTACAAGAGAAAACATAATTTATGCTTACCTGATAAATTTCTTTCTCTTGTGGTGTATCCAGTCCACGGCCCGCCCTGTCACTTTAAGGCAGGTGTTTTTTATTTTTAAACTACAGTCACCACTGCACCCTATAGTTTCTCCTTTTTCTTGCTTGTCTTCGGTCGAATGACTGGGGGTAGGAGTTAGGGGAGGAGCTATATAGACAGCTCTGCTGTGGGTGTCCTCTTGAAACTTCCTGTTGGGAAGGACAATATCCCACAAGCAATGGATGAACCCGTGGACTGGATACACCACAAGAGAAAGAAATGTATCAGGTAAGCATAAATTTTGTTTTTCATGGCTCTTATTGAAAAAACGAGGTGGAATTTTTGCACCCCCAAATGTTATGGTCTAGGACCATTCCTGTTGTAAGACCTGTGGGTCTTGGGTATTCATGGGACACTTGAATATGTGCATTTTATTTAGGGAACACAATCAATTTTAAGCAACTTTACAATTCACTTCTATTACCTAATTTGATTTTCTCTTTTGTATCCTTTGTTGAAAAGCATACCTAGGTAGGCTCAGGAGCAGCAGTGCCCTACTGGGAGGTTTCTGCACTTATATGCCTCATATTGAATCACCTATTTGTTTAGCTAGCAACCACTATTGCATTTTGCTCCTTCAACATAGGATGCCAAGAAAGTGAAATCTGTATCTAAATCTAATAAATCTATATGAGCTGGGGGGTTGTGGGGCATATTGTCCATATATATATGGGGCCCATTTATCAAGCTCCGTACGGAGCTTGAGGGCCCGTGTTTCTAGCGAGTCCTCAGACTCGCCAGAAACACAAGTTATGGAGCAGCGGTCTAAAGACCTACCGCTGATATTTAGAGTCTTGTAGGTAAGTCTAACGCTCACTTTCCAGCCGCGACTTTTCCATACCGCAGATCCCCTTACGTCAATTGCGTATCCTATCTTTTAAATGGGATCTTTCTAACGCCAGTATTTAGAGTCTTGGCTTAAGTGAGCGTTAGAAATCTAACGACAAGACTCCAGCCGCAGAAAAAAGCCAGGAGTTAAGAGCTTTCTGGGCTAACGCCGGTTCATAAAGCTCTTAACTACTGTGCTCTAAAGTACACTAACACCCATAAACTACCTATGCACCCCTAAACCGAGGCCCCCCCCACATCGCCGCCACTCTATTAAATTTTTTTAACCCCTAATCTGCCGACCGAACACTGCCGCAACTTACATTATCCCTATGTACCCCTAATCTGCTGCCCCTAACATCGCTGACCCCTACATAATATTTATTACCCCCTAATCTGCCCCCCCAACGTCGCCGCTTCCTACCTACAATTATTAACCCCTAATCTGCCGACCGGACCTCACTGCTACTATAATAAATGTATTAACCCCTAATCCGCCTCACTCCCGACTCAAAAACCCTATAATAAATTTTATTAACCCCTAATCTGCCCTCCCTAACATCGCCGACACCTAACTTCAAGTATTAACCCCTAATCTGCCGACCGGACCTTGCCGCTACTCTAATAAATGTATTAACCCCTAAAGCTAAGTCTAACCCTAACACTAACACCCCCCTAAGTTAAATATAATTTAAATATAATTTAAATCTAACGAAATAAAATAAATCTTATTAAATAAATTATTAATATTTAAAGCTATATACTTACCTGTAAAATAAACCCTAATATAGCTACAGTATAAATAATAATTATATTGTAGCTATTTTAGGATTAATATTTATTTTACATGCAACTTTGTATTTATTTTAACCAGGTACAATAGCTATTAAATAGTTAATAACTATTTAATAGTTACCTAGTTAAAATAATTACAAAATTACCTGTAAAATAAATCCTAACCTAAGTTACAATTAAACCTAACACTACACTATCAATAAATTAATTAACAATTATCTACAATTAAATCAACTAAACTAAATTACAACAAAAAAAACACTAAATTACAAAAAAAAACCACTAAATTACAAAAAATAAAAAAAGATTACAAGAATTTTAAACTAATTACACCTACTCTAAGCCCCCTAAAAAAATAACAAAGCCCCCAAAATAAAAAAATGCCCTACCCTATTCTAAAATAAAAATTTTACAGCTCTTTTACCTTACCAGCCCTTAAAAGGGCCTTTTGCGGGGCATGCCCCAAATAAAACAGCTCTTTTGCCTGTAAAAAACATACATTACCCCCCCCAACATTACAACCCACCACCCACATACCCCTAATCTAACCCAAACCCCCCTTAAAAAACCTAACACTAAGCCCCTGAAGATCTTCCTACCTTATCTTCACCACGCCGGGTATCACCGATCCATCCAGAAGAGGGTTTGAAGTCTTCATCCTATCCGGCAAGAAGAGGTCCAGAAGAGGGTCCGAAGTCTTCATCCTATCCGGCAAGAAGAGGGCATCCGGACCGGTAGACATCTTCATCCAGGCGGCATCTTCTATCTTCTTCCATCCGGCGCGGAGCGGGACCATCTTGAAGCAGCCGACGCGGATCCATCCTCTTCTAACGACGTCCTAAGTCCGAATGAAGGTTCCTTTAAATGACGTCATCCAAGATGGCGTCCCTCGAATTCCGATTGGCTGATAGGATTCTATAAGTTGAGCAACAAGGTACCAAGCAGTAAAGCAAGGGCATGGTCTAGAGACAGGGCAAAGGTCATTTCCCGGGAAACCAGTCCGCAACAAGGTACCAAGCAGTAAAGCAATCGCAGAGTCCAGAGAAAGGTCAACTGTTATGTGCCAGGAAACCAGTCTAGCAACAAGGTACCAAGGAGTAAAGCAAGAGAAGATTCCAAGGAGAGGCCAAAGGCTGGGTGCCATGAGATCAATCCAGCAACAAGGTATCAAGAGATAAAGCAAGAGAAAAGTCCAAGGACAGGATAAAAGTCAGGTACCAGGAGATAAGTCCAGCAACAAAGTACCAAATAGGATATGGCAACATGAGAGCACTGACAATACAGTAGATGAAGTCAACAAAGAGTACCAGACACGTGAAGTTGGTATAGCAGGTACAGGAAACCAAGCATTTACAGGTGGTGAGGATGGTACAGGATACCAGGTAAGTGCAGCTGGTACAGCAGGATTTAGGTAAGTTGCCCCTGGTACAGCAGATACAGGAGACTCAACAGGTACAGGAAACCCAGCTGGTACAGGAGTTGAGACTAGTATGGGATACAAGTTAAGTTCAGCTGGTACAGTTAAACTAATTATGATAAGACTTACATTTGGCATAAAATAACTTACAAGGAGTAAAACAGATCATATTTAATATATTGAGTAGTAATATGTGATGGTGATGGTGATAGTTAAAGTAATAGGTATTGAAATGCCAATTAAGGCTGGGGGGGGGGGAGGGGCAGGTACCAAAACCATTTATTTCAAATACAAAAAAAACTGTCTCTCTTCCACTCAATTTAATTTAATTTATGATCATATCTCCTGTGTACTTATCTTTTCTACAGAGAATACAACTATATTCATATTTTAGTACAGATGATGGCAAAATCGACTGTTTCAAATAACAAAATAAATGAAAAGGCAAATATTTTAATACCCTCTAGCAGGTAAAATGAATAATTGGGAAGATATTAGAGAGGAACACATTTTACAATACAATGTCCACTTACAGACACTGGGGTCTATTCATGTGAGGTGAATGACAGGTGAATTAAAACATTTCAATTCCCGCCATTAACCCAGTATATCCTGCAACAAGAGCTGAGTTAGCCCTGCACATTGCATAGGTAATGCTGTTTACAATTTACCTAAAATAGGAGTAATGCAGGTGAATTATATGCATCATTAACTATGCATTGTACAGGGCTAACCCAGTTCTTATTTGCAGGAGCTACTCACTGGGATTTGCCCTTGATAATGCATAGTTGAATGAATGAAAGATTTAAAATCACCTTCGATTCCCCTGCAATTTGTCTCTTTGGGGTCTATCTATCAAGCTGTCAACCGCAAATACGCCGGAATTCTGCATCGTAATTGTTGCGAGATTGATCTGACCTAGTTATCAAAGCCTACAGACATGCAAAAGTTGAAATTTGCGACTTAACATACGATCCGCCGGTCTCAATCCGACGCAGATCGATGCTTACGTCATTACAGATGTTCCGAATACACATTTGGCTCTGACACTTTTTCCAAGTTTTCAAACTTTTAACAGGTATGCTCTCGGCTATTCGGACGCATCAAACCTGGTTTTCAATCCGCCACCCGGGAGGCCGCGGATGCCATAGAAATCAATGGGAGTCTGAAAGCAGCGAAAGCTTATGTTCGATGCTGCAAGACAAAGAAATATAACCCATTGATTTCTATGGTATGGTTTACACCTAACACCCTTACATAACCCCCGAGTCTAAACACCCCTAATCTGCCACCCCCGACATCGCCAACACCTAAATAAAATGTATTAACCCCTATTCCGCCGCTCTCTGACATCGTCACAACCTGAATGAAGTTATTAACCCCTATCCCGCCGCTCCCCGCCACTGCCGCCACAAAATAAATGTATTAACCCCTAAACCTCTGGCCTCCCACATCACTACCACTAACTAAACCTATTAACCCCTAAACCGATAGCCCCCCACATTGTCATAAACTAAATTAAGCTATTAACCCCTAAACCTAACAAGCTGCTAACTTTAAATTACAACATCCCTATCTTCAAATAAATGTAAACTTACCTGTAGAATTAAAATAAACTATATTAAACTATTAATTAAAGTGAATGTCAATTTTGATGCTTAAGTGCCCAGTTTTTAAAAATTCAGTTAAAAAACAGGGGCACTTTAATTCATCAAAATTTACATTTCACTCCTGTTGTGAAAGATTTCAATCAGCCAATAGGAATTAGAGCTGTTAAAATCATATTGGCTGTTCAAATCAGCCAATAGGATTTGAGCAGCTCTCATTCTATTGGCTGTTGCAATCAGCCAATAGGATTTGAGCTCTCATTCTATTGGCTGATTGGAACAGCCAATAGGATTTTAGCAGCTCTAATCCTATTGGCTGATTGAAATCTTTCAGCCAATAGGAATGCAAGGAATGCCATCTTGGATGGTGTCACTTGCATTTAAGTTCCAGTTTACGGCGGCGACCGTATGAAGTGGATGCTCCACGCCGGATTTCTTCAGGATGGACCCGCTCCGCGCAGGATGGATGAAGATAGAAGATGCCGTCTGGATGAAGACTTCTTGTCGCCTGGATGAGGACTTCTCCGGATGGATGAAGATGGAACTTTTCGCGCTCCTATTAACTATGGGGGAATACGTTATAACAGTTGCGATATTCTAACTTCGACTTTTTGCGCACAATGGGTTAGCGTGAAACTTTTTACTTTCAATTTATAATAAATAGCACTCCACTCATAATCTAGCCCTAAACAGATGTAAGTTCTATTATTGTGCATGATTTTAGGAGCAACAACAGCCCAGCCACTAAGTGGTAAACCACGCAAACTCACAGAGTGGAGCTACATAGTGCTGAAGCGCATAGCACAAATAAATTGCCCTATCATCTGTTGCATCACTCACTACAGATTTCCAAACAGCCTTTGGAAGCAACATCAGTACAAGAACTATGCATTGGAAACTTCATGAAGTGGTTTTCTATGGCTAAGCAGCTGTACACAAGTCTCACATCAACATGCACACAATGCCTATTGTCAGGCTGTAAACCACTCCACCACTGGAATCTGGAGGAGTAGAAATGTGTTCTCTGGAGTGAAGAATCATGCGCCACTATCTGGCAGTCTGACGGAAGAATCTGAGTGTGGCAGATGCCAGTAGAATGATGCATACTTTAATGCATAGAGCCTACCATAAAGTTTGGTGGAGGATGTATGATGGTATTGGGCTGTTTATCAGGGTTTGGGCTAGGCTATTAGTAGTGAAGGGTCTTCTTTTCTTAATGCACAGTATACAAAGACATTTTAGACAACTCAGTGATTTAAACTTTGTGGGAAGGTGCTTACCTTTTCCAGCATGACTGTGCACCTGTGCACAATGTAAGTTCCATGAAGACATTGTTTAATGAGTTTGATCTGGAGGAACTTGAGTGGTCCACACACAACCCTGACCTCAAACCTATTGAACACCTTTAAGATGAATTGGAATGTCAATTGCAAGCCAGACCTCCTCATCCAACATTAGTTCCTGACCGCAGCTCTTTTGGCTGAATGGGCACACATTCCAATAAACACAATACAAAATCTTGTGAAAAGCCTTCCAGAAGAGTTGAGGCTGTTGCATCAACAAGGGGGGGGGGTTCCATATTAAAGGGACAGTCAACCATAGAATTGTTATTGTTTTAAAAGATAGATAATCCCTTTATTACTCATTCCCAAGTTTTGCACAACTAACACAGTTATATTAATATACTTTTTACCTCTGTGATTACCTTGTATCTAGGAACCTTCTTCCAGCCCCCTGATCACATGACTGTGACTGTTTATTATCTATTGTCTTAAATTTAGCATTGTATTGTGCTAGATCTTAAATAACTTTCTTTGCCTGAACACAGTGTTATCTATATGGCCCACATGTACTTTCTGTCTCTTTGTGTTGAAAAGAGATTTAAAAAGCATGTGATAAGAGGCAGCCATCAAAGGCTTAGAAATTAGCATATGAGCCTACCTATGTTTAGTTTAAACTAAGAATATCAAGAGAAAAAAGCGAATTTGATGATAAAAGTAAATTGGAAAGTCAATTAAAATTAAAAGTCCTATCTGAATAATGAAAGTTTAATTTATACTTGACTGTCTCTTTAATGCCCATGGTTTTGTAATGGCGGGATGTACAAGCTCATATAGGTGTGATGGTCAGGTATCCACATACTTTTGACCATATAGTCTATATACATCTAAATTGGTGTTTGTAACCATTTCAGAGTGTATTGCACATGTGAATGATATTAGGATTATTACAAATCATCTTGGAAAACACATCGAAAAGATCTTGATAAAGCCGTTTTATATGGTGAAACACGTTGATGGAGTGACAACAGGTTGCTGAATATTGTATTTACCAACCAACTGTAAGGATTAACACGGATACAAAGAGGGACTATATCGTCAGTACGGAACTCTGTGCAGAGTAAGGATATCCAACAAATGACGGAACTGCTTACTGAGAGTGACGTCACGGACCCAGGATACCTACTACACGGAGCTGTATAGACACCTGTGCACTGCGACACTACACGGCAAGTAGAAAATTATATGCAGGTAAGCACTTAGAGGTGTACCAGCCCGTGAGTGAGGTTTTATCCCCTGGGGTTAACAAATGGACAGTACAGAGTAATAATACATATATTTGGAAATCCACCCTTTCAAGGCACTAACATTTACAAGTCGTGCTTCAACTGTTGAAAGGTGACATGTACCTACATTGAGTTTTAAGGTTTTTACAACAACATTGTCACACAACTATCTGTATATGGATTCTCAATGACAGACTTTTTAAACCGATGTGCAATACTTCTTATCAACTTATAAACGCAGGACATTTTATTTCCTTGCTACTTAGAACTGTATGAATTTATTGACACGTATTCTGCTTAACGCTTCTTATATTTAGGTGTGTTAGTTAGACACATTTTAAAGACCCAGATTGCATCGATTTATATTGTTTTATTTATTAAATTAGGAGCGTTGGTTTGATTTTAGATTTTAGCTTAACATTTTTAACTTGTGTATTTTTAAGACACAGTAGGTGTCAGGTATTAAGTTTATTTGATGATCTGTCATGTGCATATATATATTTAGGTAATTGTTTAACCATTTATATTATTTGGAATATATATTAAATTTTATATATTTTTTCTCTAATTGAGTTATACTTTTTTAAAGTTAAACGTACCCCTTAGCTGTTAGCGCACATTTACTACTTTTTTTATATACACCTACATACTCTCTATCTGATTTATGGGAACAGAATTGTATATGTGCAGAGGATAGATTTGCGCTCCACTTTACCTTTTTCTTTTACAGACCTAAGTTACAATTACACCTAACACTACACTATAATTAAATAAATTACCTAAATTAACTACAATTAATGTGTGGAAAGGTGATAACTAAGCACCAACTATAACGCAACAGACCTCCAGCTCTAATAAATTGGCACCTAGTTGCCAAGGGTGGATTCAATTTTAAGATTGGATATCAGAGCGCCAAACAACGTAGGCAGGGTCTATGGGCAGATAGTCAAATACCAAAGGTAACAATAGGTTGAAATAATATGATTTAATACATAAGATAAAAAAGTTGGTACATTTAAAATTATACAACAATTAGTCATGGATCCATGTTACACTTTAAAATATATATTGAAACAATAGGAAAAATTTAAAAATGCTTGTAGAACAATAAATAACAAAAAAAATAAAAAAAAATAAAAAATAAAAATCTAACAAATAATGTCTATCGCTTAAAACTTAAATTCTAATATGTGAATGCTAGGAGCGCTTATGCACACTCTATTTATAAAAACAATGGGTTACAATGCACAGGTGGATAGATTCCAGGTTGCTTGAAACCGGTGGATGTGAAATGTAAGTGGCTCCAAATTGGGGTTTTGCCTATGTGTTTATCCAAAATTGTGTAACTCCTAACAGGTGGACAAAAAATGTTACAGGAATGTCTAGAACCTGAATTCAAAATATAAGACCTGAGGTTGTGCCTATGTGTTTATCCAAAAAGGGTGTAAATCCTAACAAGTGAAAAAATGTGAGAAAAATATTGCAGGGGTGTTTGAACCTTATTTTCAAAATAAACAATGAATTCAAAATAAAACGATATACAAGTGAATTTTTGACAAATCAACTAATGCAAACATAAAGCATAAATAGAACCAAAAAAAACAACAGCACAACTTTAACGTGTGTACAAATGTGTTTCTGCTTGCAAACTGTGATGTGAACAAATATCTGTTATAAACACTGAATAGTGGCAAAACTTTGTGATTGGATTAAAATTGAACACAGGCTCTAAAATGATACCCTAAAATACAAATCTAAAGGGCTCAGAGTTGCTGAGCTAGATATAAGGGACTTGCTCAAAGAGCCTCGAGATGTTAATTAAAAGAGACCATATAACAACAGTGGGTTAAAAAACGGATGATATAACATAAAATGCTTAAAAGTCCAAATAAATATTCAAATTGGATAATAAGAATCTTGCTATAGTCTGTCTCAATATGGATCCCAACTGCTGATTATGTAGAAATCTTCTTGGGCGGTAGTTAACAAATAATTCCAACTTGCAATGTTGTCCCTTACCTGCCAAAAAAGGAAAGGCAAACAATAGTGCAGATGGCTTCTTAATGTGATCACAATTCAAATACTCCTTACCAGTCAACCGGTTTCGGTCTCCACTGACCTTTCTCAAGACTCAAGTCTTAACTACTGCCCAAGAAGATTTCTACATAATCAGCAGTTGGGCCCTACCTAATCTTAGACTTTATAATTTTGCTACTTTAGGTAAAATTGCGCTGGATTGGATTTCAGATTCCAATAATTTTGCCACTATTGATTTGGAAAGCTTTCTTATCCAACCTTTTTCATTAAAGGCGAGCCTACATTGCTCTATGCAAAATATTACCTCCAAAATCAAATAGCTGATTACAATTAAAAATGTTATTTTAGCCTGGCAAAAGTTTTGTACCATACTGGAAGTTGTACCATATTTCGCGAAATTTCTGCCGATAGTTGGAAATCCTGAATTTATCCCAGGAAATCTTCACAAAACCTTTAGATCTTGGGAAGAGAAGGGGCTTAAATATGTGTCTTAAGTACTTTCAGAGAATATGAAAATATTACCGCAAGATGTCCTCTTTCAACAATTTGGCTTATCTATTAATAATTTATTCGCCTATTCTCAGCTCCATCACTTTCTATCTACGCGGAACTTAGCAACTGAGCTAATCAGCAACTGGGCAGAGATTAATACTTGTATTAATAAATATACAACAGGTAATACCTCAATATCCCTGATGTATGATCATATGTTGGCCAAACAATGTTTGCCTTTACTTGATAAGCTGTTTTATATTTGGTCAGATGTATTGCCATGGGTTAATGTGGACACAATTAAGCAGAGTTTTGCCTCTCTAGATAAATGTGTTATCCCTATGAGTTGGAAAGAATCACATGTTAAACTTATCAATAATTATTATATATCGCCACTTAAGATGTCTTGTTTCTTTCCTAACCAGCTCTTTCTATGCAATCGATGTTGTTGCCCCAAAACTAATATACTACATATGTTTTGGTCTTGCCCTAAAATATCTGAATTCTGGCAGAAAATGTAGTACTGGTTTAAACAGTTGTTCAAATTATCTATTCAACTTACAATAGAGGAGATAATGTCTAGGCTTGCAGTATCAATATTCCCTTAAGATTATTATATTGACAGCTAGACATTTGATAACTAAGAACTGGTTGGCCCATACAGCTCCTTCCTTTGTTACTTTTCTTAGAGAAATTCAATCACATATAATATTTGAATCTTTCCACAAAGGCTTGTCACAGAAAAGAAAATTTCCAAATTTTTATATAGCTGACTTCCAGCAATTAAGTCTTACCACTTATGGTTCAAAAAAATATTCTTTCACCATTTTTGAGCTCTAAGAGTTTTGCTGACCTGGTTCTGCTAGAGTTATTTCCTCCAATGTGGGTTTCGAACTACAGAGAGGTGGGCTAGGAGAGAGGGTTTTCCCCAGTATCCCCTTTTTTTTTTCTTTTTTTTCCCTCCCCCGTTAAGTTATTATTATTTATTTTTTTATTACACTGTAAGGAAAAATAGACAATTGCGGAAGTACGAAATAAGAGAAAAATTTGAGTTATTGTTATGATATTCCATACAGACAAAATTTTGAACATTTTCTTTTTGCTTCTTGAAATGGTTTGAATAGTAGAAAATAGGTTCTGGTATTCAAAATAGATTAAATGCAGAATTAACTGTACTTCTGAAATGTTATGTACCAATGGAAAGTATATTTTGTATTGTTACTATAGTTTATCTTGTTGTAACGCAATTCTTCTCCACAATAAAAAGAGATATATAATAAAAAAATAAAAAAAGTGTGGAGAAATCCAGATAACATATACTGGCAAGACATATATAAATATAATGAATTATAGGTGACATTCCAGTTGTGCAAAAACTAAGTAATCCCCATAGAAATTATCCTCATCAAAGAGGTTAACAAGGGATTAATGGAGCTCTCTCTCTCTCTCTGTCTCCCTATATCTCTTTTTCTCTCCCTGTTACTCCCTCCCTCTGTCTCTTACTCCCCCTCCCCTTATGTCTCTCTTTTCCCCTCTTTCTCTCTCCCTCTGTCTCTCTCTCCCCCTTGTCTCTCTCTCCCTCCACCTCTCCCTCTCTCCCTCTTTCTCTCTCCCCCCTCTGTCTCTCTTTTCCCCTCTGTCTCTCTCTCCCCCTTGTCTCTCTCTCTGCCTCCCTCTCTCTCCCCTTCTGTCTCTCTATGTCTCTCTCTCTCTTGCTCTATCCCCCTCTGTCTCTCTCCCCTTCTATTTCTCTCTCTGTCTCTCTCCCTCTCCCCCATCTCTCTCTCCCTCTGTCTCTCTCTCTCTCAATCCCCCTGTCTCTCTCTCTCTCTCTCTCTCTCTCTCTCTCTAAATCCCCCTGTCTCTCTCTCTCACCCCCTGTCTCTCTCACCCCCCCCCTTTGTCTCTCTCCCCCTATGTCTTTCTCTTGTTAAAGCTTTTATGAAAGCTCTCTCTATCATGTTATTCTATATCTTAAAACAGTTTAATGTTTTCTAGAATTCCATACATATTTAGGAGGCTCACATCCCATTTGTTTCTTCTGTCTTCTATGCACAGATGATTGTTTTGCCTAATATTTTGTCTTACAATTGGTTAACATTTACTACTATCAATATGCAGTGTCTCCAAATAACACTGATACAACTGTCAACTTTATAGGGACAGTCTAGACCCAATACATAATTTTGATTACTTATTGTTATGTACCAGAGCAGCATCTTGCAACTTGTCCCATATCTATAAGCTTGTAAGAAGTACATTAAATATTTAAATATTCATTGTTTGTTATTACAATAAGTAATAAAGAATAAGTATTGGGTCTAGATTATTTATCCCTTTAGCTGCCAGTTATTTAGATTTAGATGTTTAAGCCCTGTCTTGCATATACAGGGAGTGCAGAATTATTAGGCAAATGAGTATTTTGACCACATCATCCTCTTTATGCATGTTGTCTTACTCCAAGCTGTATAGGCTCGAAAGCCTACTACCAATTAAGCATATTAGGTGATGTGCATCTCTGTAATGAGAAGGGGTGTGGTCTAATGACATCAACACCCTATATCAGGTGTGCATAATTATTAGGCAACTTCCTTTCCTTTGGCAAAATGGGTCAAAAGAAGGACTGGACAGGCTCAGAAAAGTCAAAAATAGTGAGATATCTTGCAGAGGGATGCAGCACTCTTAAAATTGCAAAGCTTCTGAAGCGTGATCATCGAACAATCAAGCGTTTCATTCAAAATAGTCAACAGGGTCGCAAGAAGCGTGTGGAAAAACCAAGGCGCAAAATAACTGCCCATGAACTGAGAAAAGTCAAGCGTGCAGCTGCCAAGATGCCACTTGCCACCAGTTTGGCCATATTTCAGAGCTGCAACATCACTGGAGTGCCCAAAAGCACAAGGTGTGCAATACTCAGAGACATGGCCAAGGTAAGAAAGGCTGAAAGACGACCACCACTGAACAAGATACACAAGCTGAAACGTCAAGACTGGGCCAAGAAATATCTCAAGACTGATTTTTCTAAGGTTTTATGGACTGATGAAATGAGAGTGAGTCTTGATGGGCCAGATGGATGGGCCGTGGCTGGATTGGTAAAGGGCAGAGAGCTCCAGTCCGACTCAGACGCCAGCAAGTTGGAGGTGGAGTACTGGTTTGGGCTGGTATCATCAAAGATGAGCTTGTGGGGCCTTTTCGGGTTGAGGATGGAGTCAAGCTCAACTCCCAGTCCTACTGCCAGTTTCTGGAAGACACCTTCTTCAAGCAGTGGTACAGGAAGAAGTCTGCATCCTTCAAGAAAAACATGATTTTCATGCAGGACAATGCTCCATCACACGCGTCCAAGTACTCCACAGCGTGGCTGGCAAGAAAGGGTATAAAAGAAGAAAATCTAATGACATGGCCTCCTTGTTCACCTGATCTGAACCCCATTGAGAACCTGTGGTCCATCATCAAATGTGATATTAATGAGTTTTTTGGGTTCATTGAGAACATGGTTGTTGTTCAATAATAAAATTAATCTTCAAAAATACAACTTGCCTAATAATTCTGCACTCCCTGTATATATATATATATATATATATATATATACAGTATATATATATACAGTATATATATATACAGTATATATATATATATATATATAATGTATATATATATAATGTATATATTCCAGACTCTCCATGCAACCATACATATAGTAAAAACAAAATTGGTCGTCCCCAATCAAATAAAAACACTGTATTGTAGGACAGGAGCAATCATATGGAGAATAAAAATCAAATAAAGTTGCATACTTTATGAAAAGCACATATGGGAAAAAAGTAATAAACAAATATATGGCAGTCACTGCAGCTTTAAGAGTATAAACACCCGGCACTTAAAGTGAAAGTAAACTTTCCTTAGTTGCTCACCATTATAACATATTATGTATTAAATGAATAGGACTATCATTCATCAAATTTTTATAACTTGTTTGCAAATCAATTTTTTCCTGAAATAAATTCTGAATTTTATTGTCGATAAATGCAACCCAATTTTTTGGCTGCATATTGCTTCCTGGTCACGTTCTTATTTGGGCCAACTGAAATACTGGCCGTTAGGCGGCCGTGAAGCAACGTCATCGGTCTCTTGTGGCATCTGCGCATGCGGTAAAATCAACTGTCTACTTTTTTCTTCAATGTGCGTGCCCTTTTCGCACATGCGCAGACCATTCGGGACGGACTAAGAAGAAACTGAAGCGCAATTATATTTTTCAGGACGGATCACGGAGGTATGAAAAGATGCAGCTTGTCACTTTTTAAAAACGCATAGTAATGAATGAATACAATATTGTTATTCATTCATTACTATGTTGTGAACTAAATACACGCATGCGCACAATAAATTGTCCATGTAAATGCACTTCTCTAATACTTATAGAGCGGGTGGGACCGCTCTATACGCAAACACTGTAAAAAGTAGGAAGAAGTAGATGGGAGGAGTCAGCAGCATATCGGTATAAAAAGAATGTATTAAAAAAAAGGCATAAATCAATACATTTCTTAGAAAAAAAAAGCAATTTGCTTATTATACAGTTAGGCAATGCCGTACTTTGTTCAAATGGGACCAAATTTACTTTCACTTTAATCTATAAATCTATAAATCTCTATAGAGCAGTAGGTAAATTTGTATCAGTCTTAGCCAAGTATAAATGAAGTGCTGTAATGCAACAGCTATGGTCTTTTAAGTGTCAGCATTTGGCACTTAAAGGGAAACTGAACCCAATTTTTTTCTTTCGTGATTCAGATAGAGCATGCCATTTTAAGCAACTTTCTAATTTACTCTTGGTATCTTTATTTGAAATGCAAGAATGTAAGTTTAGATGCCAGTTTGGTGAACAACCTGGGTTGTTCTTGCTGATTGGTGGATAAATTCATCCACCAATTAAAAGAAGTGCTGTCCAGAGTCCTGAACCAAAAAAACCTTAGATGCCTTCTTTTTCAAATAAAGATAGCAAGAGAACGAAGAAAAATATAATATAATATAATAATAGGAGTAAATTAGAAAGTTGCTTAAAATTGCATGTTCTATAACTGAATCACGAAAGAAAAAAAATTGGGTTCAGTGTCCCTTTAAAGGTAAACAGTAAACCCGCCAGGTTCATCAACCCAAACAAGTTGATGGCAACAGCTATGGAGATAAACAATATTCCAGAGATACTATTCAGTACAAGTACCTTACTCTAATATTTATTTGAGTATTAAAAGACTCAACTATATATTTCTTTTTTTTTGCTTGATATATTAATCCATTGTGCCAAATGTACGTAGGTACTATGTCACACAGTACTTTTCCCAGCGTGGGGGCAGACGGCATCTGCCTTTATATGGTAAGGAAGCCCTGATTGTGCTCTGTTACCATATGAAGGCAGATACAATGTCACTGCCTGTATCTGATACTGCTGTGGGTGAAGGGGTGGGATCGAAGCGTGTGGGTGATTATTGTGGTTGATGTGAGGGATGCCCTACTTAAAGGGACAGTATACACCAATTTTCATATAACTGCATGTAATAGACACTATTATAAAGAATATGCACAGATACTGATCTAAAAAATCCACTATAAAACCTTTTAAAAACTTACTTAGTTGATGAGGTAGTCTGGGACACCCACTGAAAGGGGCTTGGTAAACAAAAAGAACAGACAATCCCCCGCTCCCCACCCCTTCCTTGCATATGAAAAGACTGATAACACAAACAGGAGCCTGCAGGAGTCTGTAAACACGTGTATACGTCTGGCACTGTGGGGCTTGGTTAGGAGTCTGAAAATCAGCACAATGTTCTTAAAAAATAAGCAAAACTTTATATTTTTACAAAAACACACCCAGATGGGCTATATATATGTATCATCTACAAAACATTTATGCAAAGACAAATCTAGTGTACGATGTCCCTTTAACATGGCTTTTCAGCAGCAGGAGGGGGGGCTTTTGGGGAGGGATCAGGGTGGTGGGAGGCAATCTTTACACTACAGCAAATAATAAGTATATAAAAAAGCTTTTTTGTTTAGATTTTTTGCGGCCCAGTGGGACACCTGCTGATGCTGACATTTCCAGTTATCTGCCAGTAGTTGGGCTCCCCACTAGGAAAAGCATAAAATCTTTATTTATTTTTTGTGAAATTTAATTATAATTATTTTAAGACGCTTATTATAATTTTTTTGAATTTTACTAATTCATACAGGTAGAGAGAGAGCACAGAGATTTCAGTGTTGCATCTATAGAGCTATCTATAGGTCTACGTATATAATATATATCACACAACAGCTTTTTTAAAATTTTATTTAAATATTTTTATTGAGGCATCAGTAACAATACAAAGAAAAATAGTTAAGTACAAGCCTTTGTTCAAGCCACAATGAAAGAGAGGGCAGACACAGTGCCCCATATCATAAACATATAGATCAGGGGTGCCCAATAGGTAGATCGGGATCTACCAGTAGATCCCGAAGGCCCTGCTGGTAGATCTCGGCCAATGTGATCAAAATGATATGATCAAGGGGGCGGAGCCAGCTGAACAACTGAGCAGACGTGTTTTTTTACATCTCCGGCTCTAAGCCGACAAATTATATGTTTCTAACTGCTCAATATCATCTATTTTGCGATATGGCTGCTGCTACAACTGCACCCTGACAAAAGGATAACTCTAACTCTGAAAAAACAACCTAAAGTGCGCTAAATGTCGTTTGCTTCCACATCACAGCCAGCCGTTTGGAGTACTGGTGAGCGGCCATCTTAATATCTAAGCAGCACCTACTATATGGCGATCCCCTACAGAGGTGTGAATTGGTTGCAGTCTATCCACACATGGAACCTGCTACTTTCCTCAGAGCTTTGGAGGGACTCCTACACCAGCATTTTCATAAGCTGGAAAGACACATGGCGGCGGCTTTCAGCTTCAGCCCAGATCCCTTTTCAGAGACCCCCTTGAAGCTGGGTGCTGACAACGAAGAACCACCTGATGGTCTCAAATATCCTGGCGACCGAGTGACTCCCGGGACCACCCAGGGCATAACAACAGTGGACTCTCAGGTACTCAGTATGGCCCCACTGCGCACTCATCTTAAGGGACAAATCAGATGCTCGCGCTCAGCTGCTGCACGCGAGCCGACACAGTGTTCATTGCTAGCCACGCACCTGAAACTGACCCTCAATTTACTCACCATCCTCCTTGAAAGCCTCACCCGCGTGGGTGACGGAGCACAACTGTCACAGTCGCCTGTCCAACAACCCTGCCGCCACTAACGCTATGCCCAATGCTTTGATAGGCAGTGGGACCCTGGAGGCACTTTTTTTTTTGTGAGGATAACCTGAGGGGCTGATAGCCCTGATAGAATCATTAACAGACTGACACATCTCATTCTAATCCTACACAAGTTCTGGGACGCTTTCACATCTGGCGAGCAGATGTAGGGTGAGATCGTGCAGCCGGTGAAATCTTGTGCCGCTGTACTATTGAACTCTCTTACTGCACTTCTTCCCAGTGAACTTTATAGATAGCCCATGTTAGATACTGGTTATTACGTTCTGCAGTTATGTCCAGTTGAATGTTTTTCTGTGCTTAGTACTTCTGTATGTTTTTAGTTACAAGTGAGCAATTTTGACATATATAAAGATCTGTAGACGTTCAGACTCTAACGCTATTTTTCCACTTTACCCTACACCTAGTAGGTTAGCAGCGTGTTTGTTCACATATACATATTTAACCTCTAGATATAGGTGGCATAACATTATTACGGATGTGTATTCATTTGTGAGTCCCCTTGAACTGACTTCATAAGAACTGACTAGTTGTACCAAGGACGCCTTTTTACCGTTTATTGCAGGTTTGCATTGGGTGCTGGACATTATGTTTTATGGATATTCCTTAGTTCCATGTTATATATTATGTTCATTATACTTTTAATCATACTACTGTCTAACTCCTAAACTAGCATTGTACTACAGTTTTCCTCATGTCTCTTATTGTTTGCCTGCATACTGTACCTCTCAACTGTTAACTAAGATATTCAGATGGAGAGACTTAGCCATAATAGGCATGCACATTCAGATTGTTATTTATAATAGCCTGCAGACTGAGAGATACTAAAAACTGTATGACATGTATACGGTGCACATGTTTTATCTGTTGTGCAGGTTGCTGGGGTATCTTCTTGCTTTAAGATTCAAATGTTATGCGAGGGTTATAGAGATGAAACATTTTAAACTGCTTTTGTTATCACAACTAAGGATCTCTTCTATATTTATAAGTTTGCTAGGAGCAATATTCTGTATAGCTTGTGACTGTTTTTATGGCTGTTTACAATTACCATACTTAAGCCTGTAATGTTCTGTACTTTCTTGCAATATAGTCCTATTTGTGGTTGTAAGGACATTCCTATAAATTCATAGCTACAAGACATACTCTGACCATAATCACATTTTCTTTTCCACCCATACAAGCCTGATGCTTTGACAAATGCAGAGACTGTTTGGTTGCTATCTAACCTTCCTAAATATATTATGAAACCTATTACGTTAACCTTTTACTGTAAGTTTCATCTGTAGGTAATGCCCTTTTAAAGGGGTTGCTTGCAGCTACATACTGCCCTGTTACAACACAACATTGGCAACTTTCTGTTAGATATGAGCAAACTATTGTACTCCTCAATGTGTTATTAATAGTATGCTACTTCTCATTTATTGTATGGTTTGAAAGGTTGACTATTATTATGTTTAATGTTCATAGCCATCTGACATGTAACCGTTACAGCACTTATATTTGTGTATGAATGCTGACTATACCAGGCGCCAACAATTTTTTTTTTTTTTTGCCGCAGATCCTGTAAAATTATAGCTAACCCCCCTCTATATAGTGCGTGCTAAAACCTACAGTTTAACTACCCCTATAGCCAAGATCACTAATCGATTTCTCATAGACCCCTCAGCAACAGCCGCCATCCCCGCAGAGACATAAAGATCACCCAGATTTTAATTGCACTACATTATAATTAATACAAAGGGTATTGAATAAATCATTTGACCAAGTTGAGACGGGCGAGTGAGCAACTTGTGGGAATAATTCATCTATACACATAAGAGTTGTGCCTGTTGTCTAGACATAGGGCCCGTGCCTGGGCGGCAGTGTATAACAGCCACAAGTTTGTAAAACAGCCGTATTCCCTATTCTTACTATAATGCCCTTCATGAAGTCTGTTAACCCTTGGTTTATGCTATGTTCTACAGTCTCCCACATATCACTGCAGGGATGGTACTTCCTGTAGAGGTTGGGATATCTATCAAGCCTGGTCTACCAATGTATATAATTCTTATGACTGGTCCTACTAGCTAATGTCACATAGTGAGGGAACTCTTGTCCCCGATTTCACTTAGTTACATCTAACTCCTCTTCTTACACCGCATTTCTCAATATGCCCTGTTGCACAACCAGAAGTATAACTATCTCACTATTAGCATATATAACGTATTATATCCCATTATATTGCATTTGCATAGCTTATCAGTATGTGTTTAAATTCTCCCAATTCATGCTTTTTATGACAAGGATAGTTCTATGTCCATTCCATTATGTTTCGGTGCTCCTAAATAAGGAGATAATGCTGAAAACATGAAAACCACCACCTCCCCCCCCCCCCCCCAACAATAATGTATCCCTTACTATAGGGGAACTAACAAAGTGGTTTATCTCGTTTATACCGCACCTAAATTATAGCTCTTAATTGCTCCCTAAGTACCCAACCCTCCATAACATAATAGCAATACGTTTATATGCCCTGTCTTGATCAGCAGGACTGATCACTGTTACGTATCGCCTACGCATGCAACTTTAACATAGCTGGTAGTTAACTTTATGGAGGTGTTCCAATGTTTCATTATAAATCTATCTCTTAGTAAGGGGGCTCGACATTATATTACTCTAGAAAATAAAAAAAAAAAAAAAAAATGAGGTCGGTTTGAGGCCCAAATGTGGTCTCCCTTATCCTATATTAACCTTCAGCAGTTGTTTTATTTTGCTTATGTTTGAGGTTCTGGAGAGGCCTCTAGAGTTCATTAGAAGGTTCACATTTAAATTGGCAAATCACACCTGTAATCTAGTGTTGGTCACTAATGCTTGTTCTACTTCCTAGATTGTTTGTATACACTCAACATTATAATGTATTTGACATTCTTTGTAATCACTAATTGTGCATACTGTATTTTCTTCTTTTATTGTGATTTGCTTTTTGAAACCTCAATAAAAAAATATTAAAAAAAAAAAAAAAAAAATGATATGATCAAGTAACGCGATCTCAACACTGGGGCGTGAGTAGAGTAGCTAGGGATACCGCTTTATCTACCGCAGTGCAGTTTTGCGCTCTCTCTCTCCCCCCTCTTTTGCGCTCTCTCTCTCTCCCCCTCTTCTGCGCTCTCTCCCCCCTCTTTTGCACTCTCTCTCTCCCCCCTCTTTTGCGCTCTCTCTCTCCCCTCTCTTTTGCGCTCTCTCTCACCCCTCTCTTTTACGCTCTCTCTCCCCCTCTCTTTTGCGCTCTATCTCTCACCCCTCTCTTTTACGCTCTCTCTCACCCCTCTTTCTCTCCCCCCCTCTCTCTCTCTCCCCCCTCTCTTTCTCTCCCCCCCTCTCATTCTCTCCCCCTCTCTCTCCCCCCTCTCTTTCTCTCCCCCCCTCTCTTTCTCTCCCCCCTCTCTCTCTCCCCCCCGTCTCTCTCCCCCCCCTCTCTTTCTCTCCCCCCTCTCTCTCTCCCCCTCTCTTTCTCTCCCCCCTCTCTTTCTCCCCCCCCTCTCTCTCCCTCTCTCCCCGTCTCTCTCCCCCTCCCCTCTCTCTCTCTCCCTCCCCTCTCTCTCCACCCTCTCTCTCTCCCCCCTCTTTCTCTCCCTCCCCCTCTTTCTCTCCCTCCCCCCTCTTTCTCACCCTCCCCCCCTCTTTCTCTCCCTCCCCCCTCTTTCTCTCTCTCCCCCCTCTCTCTCTTCCCCCCTCTCTTTTGATCTCTCTCTCCCCTTTCTTTTGCTCTCCCTCCCCCTCTCGTTTGCTGTCTCTCTCCCTCTCTTTTGCTCCGTCTCTTGTGCTCTCTTTATCTCCCCTCTTGATCTCTCTCTACCCTCTTGATCTCTCTCTCACCTTTCTTATCTTTTCCCTACCCCCTCTCTCCCCTCTTTTGAGCTGCTTTGAGCTGTCAGAGTCTCAGTCTGCACAGCCTTTCACGGGCCCACCTGGCCCCACCCCCTTCACACTCGGTCATGCCCCCTTCACGGGCCTCCACGCTCAGCCCCACCCCCTTCATGCTCAGCCCCGCCCCGCCCACTTCTGCTTGCACTGCAGAGACTTAGGGACTGTAAGGCCAGGTGTGTTTGTCCTCGTGCTGTCTCTACTGCGCATGACAGCTTCGGACAAACACACTTGGCCTTTTATAGTATAGGACAAACACGCTTGGCCTTTTATAGTATAGGATGCTTTTGCACATCCATGTGTTGCTAAATCATGCAACCTTAAAGGGATATGAAACACACATTTTTTTTCTTCATGATTCAGATATAGAACATGCAATTTTTAGCAACTTTCTAATTTACTCCTATTATCAATTTTTCTTCATTCTCTTGGTATCTTTATTTGAAAAAGCAGGAATATAAGCTTAGGAGCCAGACCATTTTCAGTGGGTAGATCTCGTTGAGCTGGGCATTTGAAAGGTAGATCCCAACACAAAAAGTGTGGGCACCCCTGATATAGATCATAAAATTCAAAATGTAGAAAAACAAGCTCTATGTAATAATGTAGGCAGGATCATGGCTTTTATACTTAGAAACTGAACCTCATTTTAAATGTAAACATAAAGTAACAAAATTCTTATCTTGGCCCCATTAATAGGTAGACCTACCATTTTTGGGTCTAAAACATTGTCATATAAAGATGATATGGGGGTGATGTGAGGGAAAACAATGAGATTATAGCTTGGTGTTGTATGAAATGTGTGTGGGAAGCCTAGACCGAACAAACTAGCCTTTGCAAATAATATATTTAGCTCCTTATGGTGTTATTTCCCAGTTGCATCTACTCAAATATAGTTTAGCTAGTAAAGGATAAGGGGATGGTATCGCTATTGCATAGAGCAGACAGAGTTCTTTTTAAGAGATTAGTGACTAAATATTTTGGTGTGATCTTACTGCCATCAGGTGGTTGTATGGAAAAGTGTCTGCCTTTCTAGTACATGTGTAGATATTCCTAAAGTATAAGGATAAAAGAAAAAGGGGAAATTTCAATGTTGAATTCTGGTATATCGTGTATAAATAAACATAGTGGAAACCATCCCTTTGTAAAAGGTATGCTGGTGATTACGCCAGTTCTTGAATACTAGCATAGGGAGAAACTGTGCATTTAAGCTGTGTTTTATTATCCCCCTCCCTGCAGCTCCGGACGCAAGCCGCATGACGGGTGCCCAGAACACTAATAGGGCAAATGTATCATAACTTTTCCTAAAGAAAATAACTGAAAGTTTGATAGAGATATACAATAAAAAATAGTGGCATGTAATATGAAACTCAAAACAAGTCAAGATATAATTAAATAACTCGTGAAAGCTGTAAACAACATTAAGAGTGTGTTATAAATATACTTTCAGCCCCAGGATTTAGTCTGTAGCAAAGTCTCATTACTTGTCCGCATCTGAAAGAAACCCTTCAGTAATGTTGGATGAGTTATAACGGTGCAGGTTGTTAGCGCTCCGGTCATATGCCACGGTGGTTCTCGCAGGCTGGTGGAACCTTCTGGCTTAGAGATGGAGATACCCTGCATATCAAGCTGGGTGCTGTTAACAGTCAGCAAGGTTGCTTTACCAATGGTCGCGGCCCCCCAGGAGTCCCCCTTGAGCTCCCGGGAAGACCCGTCTACCACAGACAACCAGCATGCTTGCAGGGGTATGTAGTGTGTGATGTCGGGCTTCGTGTTATCTAGAGTGATGCGCTGATCGCCGGCATATAGGGCTGTGGTGGCTGGGTTGAGGTCATCGATAGGCGTGAGACAAGTCTCTATTAAGGGCTTCACTGTGCTGCGTGACTTACACAGTGACACCGTTATAGTGCTTAAAGGGACATTATACACTCATTTTTTCTTTGCATAAATGTTTTGTAGATTATCTATTTATATAGCTCATAAGTTTTTTTTTTTAAATAAATGTATAGTTTTGCTTATTTTTAAATAACATTGCTCTGATTTTCAGACTCCTAACCAAGCCCCAAAGTTTTATGTGAATACCGTCAGCTACCTTCTCTAGCTTGCTCCTGTTTGTGTAAAGGGTCTTTTCATATGCAAAAGAAGGGGAGGGGGAGTGTCTTATTTGCCACTTGCAGTGGGCTTTCCAACTACCTTTTTAACAGAGCCAAACTGACAGCTTCTAAGTAAGTTTTTAAACAGTTTTATACTGGATTTTTATATCAGTATCTGTGCATCTTGTTCTTTATAGTAGTGTCTTTTACATGCAGTTATATGAAAATGAGTGTATACTGTCCCTTTAACCTTCTGATGATGAGGTATGATTACTTCAGCAGTTACTGTAGGCTCATTGAACATGGGAGTTTTCTCTATAATTGAGGTAGAGATGGTAGGTGTTAGAGATATAGGGGAGAAAAGCTTCATCATGTAGTCGGGCTTCATGTTATCCAGAGTGATGCGCTGATCGCCGGCATATATGGCTGTGGTGGCCGGTTGAGGTCATCGATAGGCGTGAGACAAGTCCCTATTAAGGGCTTCACTGTGCTGCGTGACTTACACAGTGACGCCGTTATAGTGCTTAACCTTCTGATGATGAGGTGTGATTACTTCAGCAGTTACTGTGGGCTCATCGAACATGGGAGTTTTCTCTATAATTGAGGTAGAGATGGTAGGTGTTAGAGATATTGAGGAGAAAAGCTTCATCATGTAGTCGTATGGTGCTCTGTCCATCAAGTTCCACATGAGGCTCTTGAGCTTCTCCATGTGTTGTTGCGGGCAAGATGGCGGAGCAAAGACCCCTTCAGTAGCCATATTTTTCCTTGGTTCTGCGCGTTCTGCATATATTACCATCCCTCTTTTAGTTATGTTCCTCCTTTAATCTTTTTTGTTAGATGTCGACCAGGTTGGAGTGGGAGCGATGTTATGTTTGGTCTAGGCAAAGAACCTTGGAGTACCAAGGGGGAAGTGCTGCCTATATTGAGCCGTCACCCTAGGCCTCTGCTGTCCAAATCAGTGCTCTTGGTGTCAAAAACACAGCAAAAGTCTCAATTTAGTGTGGACTGCTGTACAAAGCAGCAAAGAGTATTGGTGCTGGAAAGTACTTCCTAAATCGGCAGATTATTGGATGGAGTGAGATCGCTCTGGATCGCCGTTAGACTCCCCCCCCCCCCCCCCCCACACACACACACACACACAACAGCTTTTTAAAAAGCTTTTACTTTGTTAAAAAAAAGTATTTTTGTTCTGCTTTTCTGCAGCTGCTTTATATATTAACCCCTTGTGCCAAATGATCGTGCTCTGTTACCATATGAAGGCAGATAAAATATAGGCAATAACAAAACAAAGGGAGGTGTTCCCAGATTTGCTGGAAAAGGCAAAAATGCTATTGGCTCCCAGCTGACCTTGTTGTCAATATGATAGAAGGAGGTAACTGGCTGTGAGTGTGCTTAGAGTAAGGTGACCATATTTTTAAAATGAAATCCGGGGACATTTTTTTTTTATTGGCAAATTTAAAAAAAAGATTTTATTAGCACAGGATACTCCACAGTTGCTTACAAATTGGGTGATAGTATGGGGGTGTAATAACATGTTGGTTGGGAGAATTAGGAGATCAGGGAAACAATATTATTAAAAAAGCAATTAAAGATATCTTCCTACTAATTAAGCAAATAGTGATAGAGGCTTGACAGTCAGGCAATGAGGACTTGGAGTGTTTATCTCACTGGCTGCTTACTGTGACAGACAGCTCAGGAAGCAGCAGGGTTCACCGGCTGGTGGCAGATGCAAAAGAAACTAACCGCAAAACGATACTATATAAGCACTCAAAAGACCCCTAAATCATGGAGTTAGAAAAAAAGAGAATCACACAAGTTAAAACATAAATCTTTATTAGAACTGTTAAAATCTGGGTATGTTAAAGCTAAAGTACTGGCACAAAATTCCCTGTTAAGAAACTGGATATCATAAACTAAACTAGAACCTAGTATTGTTGTGAAATATGCTGTCAAATGGCAGATTAGTAAATCACTGGCTTGAATTGTAAATCACTAGATTATACAGATTGGGGTCAAAAAGTTGAGAGATGTAATAATAAACTATCTCTAAAATAGCAGATTCTACTCACTATTATCAGGTTTTCATAAAACCTGGTATAGGTTTGTGATTTGGTCAGTGTCTAATTCCAAATATTATATGGTAGATCGCAAATAACATGAATTAGAGCTAGAGAAATATTGGCAAATAACCTCTTAAAAGTAATACCTGTGTTAAACACATAGGCAAAGAGGTATAAATAGAGCAGCTATAAATTCAGATCAAATGAATATTCCAACTAGACTAGTGAATATATTGAATTAATCACAGTCTGCAATATGCTGGATTTAACAGCTAATTAGTTGAAAAGCAAATGATTGCCTGTGTGTATTATATGAGAAAAATCTCATATAATTTAATGTTCAATCACTCTAAGATAATGGTTTCACTCGAATATCCCTGATAAGAGTTATTTAATGTTGCTAAAATAGTGTCAGAGATCCCTATACAAGGGATTATATATTTATGCAGCTAACAACTCTTTGTAAACACATAGATACATTATCAATTGACCATACCATTAATAATACATTTAAATAAATTATACTGAATAGTGACAGTTATATTGCATTCATCCAACTGTCTAGGTAACTATAATATCGGAAATGGCCAAAATGAGATTGATGTATTATAAATACTTATCATACCAGTGTGTATACAATATTATCATATAGGGTTAATATTGGTATAACCACCTTGGTTGAATAATAGTTATAAAATAACTGTGGTGTTATTACTGTGATATAACTAGTAACTTTATTGAGTTTGAATCAATTCAATAACTTAGGTTATATGGTATATGGCAAACAAAGATAGTGTATTCAGAGCTTGATGTTAACTTTTCCAACGTTACAATGTCTGAAATTCCCCAAGCTTTGACCCGGATTTGGTAAAACTAGAGAAAATGAAGAAAAACAGAGGGGCGCCTCATGTGTGGTATCGTCAAGTACACAACAAACAAATGACACAAATCAGGCCAAATGGGTACTCACATATTCACAAAGCACACTCATGTGCTGGCAGAGACAGGCTGCAGAATTATAGAGGTGTGACAGCTCACCCACTGACAAGCGCTCTTAGCGAGAGGTGTAGGTAATACTCACAGAGCACACTAATGTGCTTGTGGAAGCAGGCTGCAGATTAAAGTAGGTGTGGCAGCTCACCCAAACAAGTGGTATCTTGGTAGTGATGTCTCAGGTATATAGAAATCCCAGGTATATAGAAATCCCAATTGGCTCACTCAGGTATTGAGCTGATCTCTTGTATGTGGGTATAGGCAGATATTGGGTAGAATGAGATCCACTCAAGGAGTAAAAAATATCCAAATTTATTAAAAATACAAAGTTTTAAAAACAACAACAGCACAATAGTTGCTGATATAAGTGGATAATGGAGTGTCAAGTGATCCCCAAATGCTGCAACGAGTTTCTCGGTTCACAGACCGTTTCATCAGGCATCAGGTTTTTTATGAAACGGTCTGTGAACCGAGAAACGCGTTGCAGCATTTGGGGATCACTTGACACCCCATTATCCACTTATATCAGCAACTATTGTGCTGTTGTTGTTTTTAAAACTTTGTATTTTTAATAAATTTGGATATTTTTTACTCCTTGAGTGGATCTCATTCTACCCAATATCTGCCTATACCCACATACAAGAGATCAGCTCAATACCTGAGTGAGCCAATTGGGATTTCTATATACCTGGGATTTCTATATACCTGAGACATCACTACCAAGATACCACTTGTTTGGGTGAGCTGCCACACGTACTTTAATCTGCAGCCTGCTTCCACAAGCACATTAGTGTGCTCTGTGAGTATTACCTACACCTCTCGCTAAGAGCGCTTGTCAGTGGGTGAGCTGTCACACCTCTATAATTCTGCAGCCTGTCTCTACCAGCACATGAGTGTGCTTTGTGAATATGTGAGTACCCATTTGGCCTGATTTGTGTCATTTGTTTGTTGTGTACTTGACGATACCACACATGAGGCGCCCCTCTGTTTTTCTTCATTTTCTCTAGTTTTACCTGGACCAGACAGTGAGGAGGAGGCAGCCATCCCAGCAACTATTTCTTTCTTTTTTTGAAGGACTCCCTTCCAGAGGACATTCATACCTCTTTGAATTACAAGTGAACTTTTTGAAGGTTTCTCTTTTTTCATTTGTTGTTACAAAGTTATTGTTACAAACTAATTGGTGATATAGTACAGTTATATGCTATTTATCTGTTATTAGGTGTCTGTGACGCAATATCTGTTTATTTTTACTACAGTTTCATGAATCACTGCTCTTGAGCGCCCTCTCTGTGACTAGGTCACTCGTGCACATTTTTGACCCGGATTTGAATACCTAGGTTCAAGGAGCACAACAGGCGTAAACGTATATTATTATTGTACTTCAAGAGCTAAATATAAGCCCAAATATAAGTCCTTTCTTGTATATAATTAAATACTACTTGCCCGGAGTGCTCACGGAACGAGTTAAACAGCCAGTGGCTAATTTAAATAATAAAGTTACATTAGTATCCTTTTAGCGTTAATTCAATATGGATTACTGCCAATTATGACACGCATCGCTGCTCAGTGTCAATAACATTGGACACAGTATACTGTTAGCTGCTAGCTGCTTCATTGCAGCCTTGAATAAATATCAAGTTAATATAGTTGCTGTGTCTCCAGAGAGCATATAAATCTAAAAGTAGACAACGTATTCTAGTTTTCTAATAAGTAATGCCAGCAAATATAAGTTTAAAATACACAACGAGCTCCCATTAGCTCCCCCTCCTCCCTTGACATGTTTCGCCGGGTTTCCGGCTTTATCAAAAGGCGAGGTGTAGCGGACCCCATGGCTATTTATGAGTCTCGCTCCTCCTCCTTTGTTATCACATAGCCAATCAGGATCCTCCAGTGTCATACTGGCATAAAGGAGGAATCGCACAAAAGCAGGACTTCTACAAATGTGTATATTATGCAGATAGTGTGATGATGTTATTGTAAATTACAACCCTATCGTAAGGCTACTGAATTAAATAACACCTAATGATATTGTTTTGATACAATTCATATTAGACAGGAAAGAACTGACCATTATAGTAAGTTTATAACCACTGTGGTTATGAATAAGTGATGTTTGTGTACATAATGTGAAATGATAAAACGGTTAGATGGCTCTAATAGCTTTGGGTTAAATATGGTTCCAAAATGATCACCAAATGTCCCTTTAAATATCTGTATTCAATAGGGTTTAAAACTTTTGAGGTAGCCTTAAGGTATGTCGTTTCAAAATAAAATATGTTATAGCAATGTTTAATCAGTGCACCTTCCACTTATTTACTATGACCAATGAGATAGACTAGACTTGATTCTTATATTAAATAGACATATACTTTATTCTCCACCAAAAAATCAAACAGTTAATTGTCAGACGATTAAAATCTACTAAAAACAAAAATCATTCATACATACATGCAATCTCAGATCCCTATCAAACTAATTGTGTTGTGACTATAAGTTGAAATAGCAGCGAATCAGAAACCTTCTCCTGTGGTATATAGAAACAAAATATATTAAGTGTTTGTAAGTTATCTAATTGTAATAGCAGCGAATCAAAACCTTCTCCTGCAATATATAGAAACAAGAGATATACAATCTTGTGCAAAATACATATATTAGTGACAAAAATAGTGTGCAAAAATAAAAATAAAAATAAAAGAGGGATGAACCAAACGATATTATTATGATTTAAAGCCACTTTCGGAACCGGTTCCTATTATGCCCAAATATTCCTTCTTAATGTTTATGTAAACAATGTAAATGTTAAAGTTCTCTCTGTAGAAATCTTCAATATGTTAAACAGTCTTTCTCATAGGCACCTTTCCAAAAAACAATTGCAGATCCAATCTCAATCAATAGCTGGGTTAAAATTTGTTCAGTTAATAGCTGGGTTAAAATTTCAAATTCCACCTCATACAGGTTTTTATGTTTGAGTTCTACTTGATAATATTTCTTTAAAAGGCAATGATTATTCAGCAGGTCAGCTATTTGTAAGCTGGCTCTTACCTGCTTCCTCCTCCGGCGGTGTTGTTTGTGTTATTGTCAGGCCGGGAGTCCTCGCACTCTTCCACTTCAAATGCGCCTCTGACGTCACCGGCTTCTGACAGCTGTTCACAGTAATAGGAGAAAATACTTGCGCAAGTATATCTTTGTGTCCGTTCACCGTTGGTATCTCTGCACTTGAGTACTTAACGTACGCAGAGGTCTTTGGTTTCTCCGCTTGACAGCTCTTTGCTCCCTCCGGATCGTAAGTGTATAATCTTTTGCAGGTATCGCTCACAGCACTTTCTACGCGTTTCACCCCTGTTATCCGGGGCTTTCTCAAGATCACATAATGTGAACAGTGGATGATACTAGAATAAAAAACCCTTAGAACATTACTTAAATGTGTAAATTGTGTATAATGTGCTAAGTAACACAAAAGAAAAATAATAATATTATTTGATTTTGCTAATGTGATTGTTTATCAGCTAAATACAAATTCTCAAAGTGTGATAACCTCTTAATACCGCTATGACAAGGTTTATATATAACCTATGATAAAATTACAATAAATTAGGTTAGAAATATCACCTGTTGTGATTTTAAATAATTTTATGTAGGATTAATTCAATATATTCACTAGTCTAGTTGGAATATTCATTTGATCTGAATTTATAGCTGCTCTATTTATACCTCTTTGCCTATGTGTTTAACACAGGTATTACTTTTAAGAGGTTATTTGCCAATATTTCTCTAGCTCTAATTCATGTTATTTGCGATCTACCATATAATATTTGGAATTAGACACTGACCAAATCACAAACCTATACCAGGTTTTATGAAAACCTGATAATAGTGAGTAGAATCTGCTATTTTAGAGATAGTTTATTATTACATCTCTCAACTTTTTGACCCCAATCTGTATAATCTAGTGATTTACAATTCAAGCCAGTGATTTACTAATCTGCCATTTGACAGCATATTTCACAACAATACTAGGTTCTAGTTTATGATATCCAGTTTCTTAACTGGGAATTTTGTGCCAGCACTTTAGCTTTAACATACCCAGATTTTAACAGTTCTAATAAAGATTTACGTTTTAACTTGTGTGATTCTCTTTTTTAATAACTCCATGATTTAGGGGTCTTTTGAGTGCTTATATAGTATTGTTTTGCGGTTAGTTTCTTCCGCTAACCAATGTGTAATGTAACTTTTATGATACATAGCACCTGACCACATATAATTGTGCAATTCCGGGGCCATTGACCTTATTTGGAACGGTAACAGACCCGACGTTACATTTAGTGAGTGGTGCCATCAGTCTAATCTGAATCCAGGCAGATGCAAAAGGACACAGGGGGCAATATAATATAATAAAACATAACCTGGCTCCAGCTTCTTATAGTGTCTCTTGCTGTCTGTGTGCCCCATCCCTCACCTAAACTCTGCTCAATTAGAGCCTTATTGCAGGAAAAGCTCCCTGAGCGGAGTGTGGCCAGAGCACAGAGGGAGAAGTTTAAATCAAGCACACAAATGTCAGGGATCAAAATGCCAGCTCCTCTCACCTCCTCTCCCTGGACATGCATGCTGATGGTACAGGATTACAGACTGTATACATGTTTAGCGTGCTGCAAGAAGAGGTGGGCGGGGCTAAGGTGCAACTAAAAAAGTTATGGTAGGATAGTGTTACTTACAGAGCTACCACCTATGCCGCACAGTTTGTTAATGTTTGTGCTTGCTGAACACAATACAGTCACACAGTGCATGGGCTGCCGATTGCACTGAATATAACAACTTCTGCACCGCTAGTAGTAGCGCCCCTGGCCAGCTGAACGTGCTGAAGATGTGAGAATGTTTTGTAACAGGAGCGGTACAGACCATCTGTCTTCCGGGGACATTTCCGGGGACATAATTTGTCCGGGGACAGTCACCTCAATCTGGGGACTGTCCCCGGAAATCGGGGATGTCTGGTCACCCTAGCTTAGAGCATATTACAACATTTAAATCAAAGAAAAAACCCTATTAAGAGAATAGGGAAAAGTATGCTCTTTTTACACATAAAGTATATATTTTTCCACTTAAAATTGAACTTTTACTAGTTATGGTTAAAAAAGGCAGCATAAATAGAAATTGTATCTAGCGTGCCAGAAAACTAGTTAAAAACACAACTCTGTAACTGTGACTTGTATAAAGTACTTAAATGTTGCTGATTTTAGGTAGTTTATCACATATGAGGAGGGGGGGGGAATCAAAGATATTAGGTAAATATAAGAGCCTCTATTTAGGAACTGTGTCCTGTTGTGCCCTATATTAGGGTAGATAAGCCACTTTTTTTACACTAATTATGCTATAAATCTCTTCCCCATCCTTCACACAAGGGGGCCTAGTTATCAAGCCGCCAACCTGAAATACGCTGGAATTCCGCAGCGTATTTGTGGCGAGGCTGATTCGCCTTAGTTATCAAAGGCTCGAGACCAGCAAAAGTAGAATTTTGTGACGTAAGCATCGATCCGCCGGACTCAGTCCGACACAGATCGATTCTTACGTCACTCCAGATGTTCCGCACACAAGTGCGGCACATTCTCACTACTTTTCCTAGCTATCAAAAAACTAGCAGGTACGCTCGGCACTTTTACGGCCCAGCGTACCTGGTTTTCAATCCGCCACCCCTGGAGGCGGCGGATCCCATAGGAATCAATGGGAGTCTGACCATAGCGAAAGTACAAGTTCGCTGCTGACAGACATCCCATTGATTTCTATGGGAGCTGTCTACACCTAACACCCTAACATGTACCCCGAGTCTAAACACCACTAATCTGACCCCCCCTACACCGCCGCAACTAAATAAAATTATTACCCCCTAAACCGCCGCTCCCGGAGCCCACCGCAAGCTACTCTATACATATTAACCTCTAAACCGCCGCTCCCGGAGCCCACCGCAACTATAATAAATGTATTAACCCCTAAACCGCCGCTCCCTGAACCCGCCGCAACCTATATTAAATGTATTAACCCCTAATCTGCCCCCACTACACCGTCGCCACCTATAATAAATTTATTAACCCCTATCCTGCCCCCCACTACGCCGCCGCCACTGTCATAAAATTATTAACCCCTAAACCTAAGTCTAACCCTAACCCTAACGCCCCCCTAACTTAAATATTAATTAAATAAATCTAAATAAATTAACTCTTATTAAGTAAATGAATCCTATTTAAAACTAAATACTAACCTTTAAAATAAACCCTAATATAGCTACAATATAAATAATAATTATATTCTAGCTATCTTAGGATTTATTTTTATTTTACAGGTAACTTTCAATTTATTTTAACCATGTACAATAACTATTAAATAGTTATTAACTATTTAATAGTTTACCTAGCTAAAATAAAGAGAAATGTACCTGTGAAATAAATCCTAACCTAAGTTACAATTACACCTAACACTACACTATACTTTAATAAATTATTCCTATTTAAAAATAAATACTTACCTGTAAAATAAACCCTAAGATAGCTACAATATAATTAATAATTATATTATAGCTATCTTAGGATTTATATTTATTTTACAGGTAACTTTGTATTTATTTTAGCTAGTTAGAATAGTTATTAAATAGTTATTAACTATTTAATAACTACATAGCTAAAAGAAATACAAAATTACCTGTAAAATAAATCCTAACTTAAGTTACAATTAAACCTAATACTACACTATCATTAAATTAATTAAATAAATTAACTACAAATAACTACAATTAAATACAATTACATAAACTAACTAAAGTACAAAAAATAAAAAAAGCTAAGTTACAAAAAATAAAAAAATAAGTTACAAACATGTTACAAATATTACAACAATTTTAAGCTACTTACACCTAATCTAAGCCCCCTAATAAAATAACAAACCCCCCCAAAATAAAAAAATGCCCTACCCTATTCTAAATTAAATAAATTTCAAAGCTCTTTTACCTTACCAGCCCTTAAAAGGGCCATTTGTGGGGGCATGCCCCAAAGAAAACAGCTCTTTTGCCTGTAAAAGAAAAATACAACCCCCCCCAACATTAAAACCCACCACCCACATAACCCTAATCTAACCCAAACCCCCCTTACAAAAACCTAACACTAATCCCCTGAAGATCATCCTACCTTTAGTCGTCTTCACTCAGCCGAGCCACCGATGGAACTGAAGAGGACATCCGGAGCGGAAGAAGTTAATCCTCCAAGCGGCGCTGAAGAAATCTTCCATCCGATGAAGTCATCTTCCAAGCCGGGTCTTGAATCTTCCTTCCGCCGACGCGGAACCACCTTCTTCATCGACGGACTACAACGAATGACGGCTCCTTTAAGGGACGTCATCCAAGATGGCGTCCCCTCAATTCCGATTGGCTGATAGGATTCTATCAGCCAATCGGAATTAAGGTAGGAAAAATCTGATTGGCTGATGGAATCAGCCAATCAGATTGAGCTCGCATTCTATTGGCTGTTCTGATCAGCCAATAAAATGCGACTTGAATCTGATTGGCTGATTCCATCAGCCAATCAGATTTTCCTACCTTAATTCCGATTGGCTGATAGAATCCTATCAGCCAATCGGAATTGAGGGGACGCCATCTTGGATGACGTCCCTTAAAGGAGCCGTCATTCGTCGTAGTCCGTCGGTGAAGAAGGTGGTTCCGCGTCGGCGGAAGGAAGATTCAAGACCCGGCTTGGAAGATGACTTCGCCCGGATAGAAGACCTCTTCAGCGCCTCTTTGAAGATGACATCGGCCGGATCGAAGACTTTTCTTCAGCGCCACCTGGATGATGACTTCATCGGATGGAAGATTTCTTCAGCGCCGCTTGGAGGATTAACTTCTTCCGCTCCGGATGTCCTCTTCAGTTCCATCGGTGGCTCGGCTGAGTGAAGACGACTCAAGGTAGGATGATCTTCAGGGGATTAGTGTTAGGTTTTTGTAAGGGGGGTTTGGGTTAGATTAGGGGTATGTGGGTGGTGGGTTTTAATGTTGGGGGGGTTGTATTTTTCTTTTACAGGCAAAAGAGCTGTTTTCTTTGGGGAATGCCCCCACAAATGGCCCTTTTAAGGGCTGGTAAGGTAAAAGAGCTTTGAAATTTATTTAATTTAGAATAGGGTAGGGCATTTTTTTATTTTGGGGGGGTTTGTTATTTTATTAGGGGGCTTAGATTAGGTGTAAGTAGCTTAAAATTGTTGTAATATTTGTAACATGTTTGTAACTTATTTTTTTATTTTTTGTAACTTAGCTTTTTTTATTTTTTGTACTTTAGTTAGTTTATGTAATTGTATTTAATTGTAGTTATTTGTAGGTAGTTTATTTAATTAATTTAATGATAGTGTAGTATTAGGTTTAATTGTAACTTAAGTTAGGATTTATTTTACAGGTAATTTTGTATTTCTTTTAGCTATGTAGTTATTAAATAGTTAATAACTATTTAATAACTATTCTAACTAGCTAAAATAAATACAAAGTTACCTGTAAAATAAATATAAATCCTAAGATAGCTATAATATAATTATTAATTATATTGTAGCTATCTTAGGGTTTATTTTACAGGTAAGTATTTATTTTTAAATAGGAATAATTTATTAAAGTATAGTGTAGTGTTAGGTGTAATTGTAACTTAGGTTAGGATTTATTTCACAGGTACATTTCTATTTATTTTAGCTAGGTAAGCTATTAAATAGTTAATAACTATTTAATAGTTATTGTACATGGTTAAAATAAATTGAAAGGTACCTGTAAAATAAAAATAAATCCTAAGATAGCTAGAATATAATTATTATTTATATTGTAGCTATATTAGGGTTTATTTTAAAGGTAAGTATTTAGTTTTAAATAGGATTCATTTACTTAATAAGAGCTAATTTATTTAGATTTATTTAATTAATATTTAAGTTAGGGGGGCGTTAGGGTTAGGGTTAGACTTAGGTTTAGGGGTTAATAATTTTATGACAGTGGCGGCGGCGTAGTGGGGGGCAGGATAGGGGTTAATAAATTTATTATAGGTGGCGACGGTGTAAGGGGGGCAGATTAGGGGTTAATAAATTTATTATAGGTGGCGACGGTGTAGGGGGGGCAGGATAGGGGTTAATAGGTTTAATATAGGTTGCGGCAGGTTCATGGAGCGGCGGTTTAGGGGTTAAACTATTTATTTAGTTGCGGAGAGGTGCGGGATCAGCAGGATAGGGGTTAATAATTTTATTATAGAGGGCGACGGTATAGGGGGGGCAGGATAGGGGTTACTAGGTATACTGTAGGTGGCAGCGGTGTCCGGGAGCGGCGGTTTAGGGGTTAATACATTTATAAGAGTTGCGGCAGGGTCTAGGAGCGGCGGTTTAGGGGTTAATACATTTATAAGAGTTGCGGCGGGGTCTAGGAGTGGCGGTTTAGGGGTTAGTAACTTTATTGAGTTGCGGGAGGCTCCGGGGGCGCCGGTATAGGGATAGAACAGTGTAGTTTAGTGTGAGTGCTTAGTGACAGGCTAGCAATAAAGCTGGGAAAAAGCCGAAGGGCAGCGAGATCGGATGAGTGATAACTGTCACAGTCCGCTGCTCATCGCCCCGCGGCTTTTTGACAGCTTTATTTGATAACTTAGGCATATTTTTTCAGGTCCGCGGCGGCGAAGGTAGGCGAGCTTAGGCGGGCGCATTGGGCCGGCGAAGTCAGAAAAGTAGACGGCTTGATAACTACCCCCCAATATGTCCCAAATGTTACAACAAATTTTACAACAACAAATAAAATTATCAATTAGTAGATAGTCTGAAATTAACAGAGTGCAGTTAAAATAAACAGTCAGGGGCTTCGTGTTTATTTTAACTGCACTCTGTTAATTTCAGACTTAGTGTAAAAAAATGTGGCTTATCTACCCTAATATAGGGCAATACAGGACACAGTTCCTAAATAGAGGCTCTTATATTTACCTAATATTGTTGATTTTCCCCTCCTCCTCATATGTTATAAACTACCTAAAATCAGCAACATTTAAGAACTTTATACAAGTCACAGTTACAGAGTTGTGTTTTCTGGCACGCTAGATACAATTTCTATTTATGCTGCCTTTTTTAACTATAACTAGTAAAAGTTCAATTTTAAGTGGAAAAATATATACTTTATGTGTAAAAAGAGCATACTTTTCCCTATTCTCTTAATAGGGTTTTTTCTTTGATTTAAGATATAGGCAATGTCACTGCCTGTATCAGATACTGCTGTGGGTGAAGGGGTGGGATCGAATCGGGTGGGTGGGTGGTGGGAGGGTTGGGGCTAGCCCTTACATTATGGAAAAGAGTTTGTCAGTGGAAGGGAAATCGACTACACAATTTTTTTGTGTGCTAATAACGGATAGGAGGAGTGTGGGCAGAGATTCCCTATACTACAGGGAAAAAAAAACAATGGTGATTGTGGGTGGTGGGAGGGATGTGGTGTGCCCCTACAGTAGGGAAAAGAATTTGCCAGTAGGAGGGAGGGAAATTCACACTACAGAAAAAAAATAATGGAAACCAGGGTTAGGGGGTTGTGGGGGAGTGTGGGTAGGAACACTACACTGTAGAAAAAGGGAATAAAAAAAAAGAAAATCTACCCACCCTGTATACTCAACTCCTCTCTTCCCAGAAGTAATGACCAGAACAAGATATCAATTAACTTTTTTCTACATTTTACAGATAACTCACAGGTCCTACCTTTGAACCATCTAAATTATGACCATTTATATAAACTCAGACACCTAATTTAACGTTTGAATAACTTATTTCCAAAAGTTTATACCCCATCTAAGAATATATGTATTGATGAGTCCCTGATGCTATTCAAAGCAGACACATTTTTAAACAATACATCCCATCCAAAAGAGCATGTTATAGTGTTAAATTGTATACAATGTGTGAGAGTATCACAGGATACATCCACAGTTAAAAGATTTATGAAGAGAAAGATTGTAAACTGGATCCACTTGGCTTGTCCATCTAATCTAGGTATAAGTGAGAAAAGTGTCTGGGACCTTGTTTAGCCTTTATTAGGCTATGGGTTGACAACTATTACACCAGCATCCCACTCTTTAAAATATTATACTGCTGTGACACTCTGGCTTATGGAACAATAAGAGAAATATGAAAAGTTTTGCCACATTAGCTAATCTCCAAAAAGATAAAGGCTGTGAAATTAGTAGCTTTACGGAATGAAGAGCTTTCAGCACTAAAGTTTAGTGGGAAAAAAAGCAAGATTTGTAAATGTTGGCAACAAAACACAATGAGGGTACCAGGGAACAAGTAGATTGGAGGAGTAGACCTTTAAGAACAAATAATTAAGCCATACTTTGCAGCAAGGGAAACCAAAATTTGATACAAAAAATGCAGTTTTTTTTATTCAACTGGCACGTTAAATTAATTCGTACAGTACAGATCAGCTGCATCATCTAACAAGCTCTCATTTCTAAATTAAAAGTTAGAAGTGTTAAAGGGACACTGTACACTATATTTTTCTTTGAATAAATGTTTTGTAGATGATCCATTTATATAGCCCATCTGGGAGTGTTTTTGTAACAATGTTTAGTTTTGCTTATTTGTTAATTGCATTGTGATGATTTTGAGACTCCTAACCAAGCCCCAGTGTCAGATGTGTCAGACTCCTGTTGGTGTAATCTTTCTTTTCATATGCAGGGAAGAGGGGAGTGTCAGCTCTTCTTCATTTCTCAGCCCCTTTCAGTGGGTGTCCCTGCCTAACTTAAAATGGGAGCATCTAAGTAAAAAATGTTATATGTTTTATAATGGATTACTATCTGTGCATATTCTTCTTTATAGTAGTGTCTATTACATGCAGTTATATGAAAATTGGTGTAAACTGTCCCTTTAACAAAACTTTTCTTTAAAAATACAGAAACTACCCAAAATTTTAAATGTGAGGACATTGTCAAACTCTGTGGCAGACATTTTCCCAGGTCTTTTCCCCCTTCAGGAAATAATAGAAGGTCCCAGAAATGCTGTAGAGTCTGTTACAAAAGGGGAGTGGGAAAAAATACTGTTATCACTGAGTTTCATATCCATTAAAACCAGTCTGCCTTAAAGACTGTTTTGAAATTTACCACAGTTTTCAAATACTAGTGAAAAAAACAGAATTTATAATTACTGATAATTAAAGGGCCAGTAAACCTAGCAAATAATGTTATATAATTCTGCACATAGTGCAGAATTATATAACATTAGCTTAGCCAGGTTTCTAAAGTAAATTGTTAGATATTTAGCAAAGAAAACATAACGCCGCTCCTAGCTCTACTGAGCGGGTCTGTTATCTTCTCCTAAGCGCATCTGGGCACGCTGTCTAATCACAGCCGGCCCGATCACACTATAAAACTCAATGTAGCTCGCTCCCGCTACCAGACTAGAGCGGGAGCGAGCTACATTGATTTTAATAGCGTGATCGGGCGCGCTGTGACTAGACAGCGTGCCCGCGATGCACTTAGCAGAAGAAAACAGACCCGCTCAGTAGAGCCAGGAGCGGCATTCTGTTTTATTTGCTAAATATCTATCTAACAATTTGCTTTAGAAACCTGGCGCTAAGCTAATGTTATATAATTCTGCACTATGTGCAGAATTATATAACATTATTTGCTAGGTTTACTGGCCCTTAAATTACTTTCTTTCATGATAATGAGAGTCCATAGGTGTCCATAACATGTGGGATATTTTTTTGCCACTAGGAGGTCAAGAACCCTCACAAGAGCTTTAATCCCTCCCACCTCCTCTCCCCATTCATTTTACATATAGCCGAGCAAAGGAGACAGAATAGATAGGAAAGACAAAAAGCAAGGTTAAGAGGTGCAAATAAGAACTGTCTCCCATACAGCAAAAATCCTATGGACTCTCATCATCCCGAATTTTTTTTATCAGTAAGTATAAATTCTGCTTTCTTTTTGAAAATGATGAGAGTCTATAGGTGTCCATATCATGTGGGATACAATAACCAAGATGAGAGTCCATGTTAAGGACAGGTGGGATAAAATGATGGAACTTCCTATTTGACTTTCCTGCCAAAAGCAGCTTCGGAAGAAGCATAAATATCAAAATAGTAAAATTTAGAAAAAGTATGAAGAGAAGAGCAATTTGTTGCCTTGCAAATCTGTTCCATGGAGGCGTCATTTTTGAAGGCCCAAGTCGTAGATGCAGACCTAGTAGAATAAGCAGTAAGCCTTTTTTGGAGGCGGTTTTCCTACAACCAAGTAAGCTTTACAAAGTCTGCTTCAGTCATGATGCCAAGGCTAGATCAATACCATGGGTGTATGAAAAATCCCTATTTTCCTATAGGGAAGGTGGGAAGGAGGGTATATAAACCTAGACCTTCTGGTATATTCCTAGGTACAACAGAAGGTAGTGCCTAATGCCTAAGTTAAAGTAATTTATAATAGAGTGTAAGGAGAAAGAAGCATTATATTGGCACACTTACAGGTTATATCACCATGGAGAATAAGGTGGTAAAGAGCGGTATGTGTACAGGAAATCCAACCATTTATTCATAAAACATAACATTTATTAGTCATATAAATATAAAAACTGTGGACCATGCCACCATTTAAAAAACAAGTGTAAGTGAAATGTGTGAGATTGTGTTTTTAAAAACAAATATCAAATAGTGAGCACTGCTAATCCTCCTAAGTCAAGCAAAATGCCTGGCGGACAGTTGTTTAATATTGGTATATCATAGGTGGAAAAATACAGACTGTCTATATAGACACAAATAGGTAATACGGATTGGTTATCAATATGGTTGCTAAGTAAATTATATCCCAGAAACATTGCTCTACAGTAAAAAAGTGTCAGAACAATTCTGCACCCAAATGTTGTGTATTATACTTGTCAGGGAAAATAGCACAGTCTGTATTTTTCCACCTATGATCTACCAATATTAAACAATTGACCGCCAGGCATTTTGCTTGACTTAGGAGGATTAGCAGTGCTCACTATTTGATATTTGTTTTTAAAAACACAATCTCCCACATTTCACTTACACTTGTTTTTTAAATGGTGGCATGGTCCACAGTTTTTATATTTATATGACTAATAAATGTTATGTTTTATGAATAAATGGTTGGATTTCCTGTACACATACCGCTCTTCACCACCTTATTCTCCATGGTGATATAACCTGTAAGTGTGCCAATATAATGCTTCTTTCTCCTTACACTCTATTATACAATACCATGGGTGGTCTACTCTTAAAATATATAATAGTTTAATTGGGCAGTTACGCAATAACAAATAACCATTTGCCTGAAGATATCTAAAAATCCCCTTTCAGAACTGTTTCACAGCTGCAATTAATGGGCTTCTATTTACCAAAACCAAAGACAAGTCCAAACATGGCTGTTATATCTGAACAAAGGGGATCCAAGGGAAGCTTTTTCCAGCATTTGTCTTACTACTAAACAAGTAGTGTGTAAATATTCTCAGTGAGAAGCCCAGTTTGTGAAAAAGTTAACAATTAGCCTTTATGGCATTCTAAATAGGCCCTGCACCCTTTCCCACGTGTCTAAAAATCTTCTTTCAGAAGTGTGGTGCACAGATGCAATTAGTGGCCTTCTGATCACCAAAAGCAATGGTAAACCCATAAATGTCTGCTAATTCTGAACACAGGGGATCCTAGAGAAAATTTTTAAAAGCATTTTTATTACTATTGCTCAAATTGTGTGTAAATTTCAGTGAGAAACTCTAATGGCGAGATTACGAGTTTTGCGTTAGGAGCTGTGCGGGGCTAACGAGCAGTTTTTTCTTACTGCTCACTTACCTGCAGCGCTGGTATTACAGGTTTTTACAAACCCGGCGTTAAAAGGCAAGAAGTGAGCGTAGAGCAAAATTGAGCTCCATACCGCACTCCAATACCAACGCTGCTTAAGTCAGCAGTGAGCTGGTTATACGTGCTCATGCACGATTTTCCCATAGACATCAATGGGGAGAGCCGGCTGAGAAAAAGTCTAACACCTGCAAAAAAGCAGCGTAAAGCTCCATAACGCAGCCCCATTAAGTCCTATGGGGAAACACATTTTATGTTTACACCTAACACCCTAACATGAACCCCGATTCTAAACACCCCTAATCTTACACTTATTAACCCCTAATCTTCCGCCCCGACATTGCCGACACCTACATTATTCTTATTAACCCCTAATCTGCCGCTCCGGACACCGCCGCCACCTACATTATACTTATTAACCCCTAATCTGCTGCCCCCAACATTATATTTATTAACCCCTAATCTGCTGCCCCCAATGTCGCCGCAACCTACCTACACTTATTAACCCCTAATCTGCCGTCCCCAACATCGCTGCCACTATATTACATTTATTAACCCCTAAACCTAAGTCTAACCTTAACCCTAACACCCCTAATTGAAATATAATTCAAATAAATCTAAATAAAATTACTATCATTAAAGGGACAGTCTACACCAGAAAGATAGATAATCCCTTTTTACCCATTCCCCAGTTTTGCATAACCAACACAGTTATATTTATATATTTTTTACCTCTGTGATTATCTTGTATCTGAGCCTCTGCAAACTGCCCCTTTTTTCAGTTCTTTTGACAGACTTGCAGTTTAGCTAATCAGTGATAGCTCCCAGGTAACTTCACGTGCATGAGCACAGTGTTATCTATATGAAATTCATGAACTAACACCCTCTAGTGGTGAAAAACATCTTAAAATGCATTCTTAAGAGGCGGCCTTCAAGGTCTAAGAAATTAGCATATGAACCTCCTAGGTTAAGCTTTCAACTAAGAATACCAAGAGAACAAAGCAAAATTGGTGATAAAAGTAAATTGGAAAATTGTTTAAAATTACATGCCCTATCTGAATCATGAAAGTTTTTTTTGGACTAGACTGTCCCTTTAACTACATTATTCCTTTTTAAAACTAAAAACCTACCTATAAAATAAACTCTAAGCTAGCTACAATATAACTAATAGTTACATTGTAACTATCTTAGGGTTTATTTTTATTTTACAGGCCAGTTTGCATTTATTTTAACTAGGTAAAATAGTTATTAAATAGTTAAATAGTTATAGAATTCTATCAGCCAATTGGAATTAAGGTAGAAAAAATCCTATTGGCTGATGCAATCAGCCAATAGTATTGAGCTGGCATTCTATTGGCTGTTCCAATCAGCCAATAGAATGCAAGCTCGATTTTATTGGCTGATTGGATCAGCCAATAGGATTGAAGTTTAATCCTATTGGCTGATTGCATCAGCCAATAGGATGTTTTCTACCTTAATTCCGATTGGCTGATAGAATTCTATCAGCCATGAGGAATCTAAGGGACGCCATCTTGGATGACGTCACTTAAAGAGATATTCATTACGAAGAAGCCGTCGTTTGAAGAGGATGCTCCGGGTCGGATGTCTTGAAGATGGACCCGTTCCGCGCCGGAAGGATGAAGATACAATATGCCGTCTGGATAAAGACTTCTGCCCGTCTGGAGGACCACTTCTGCCCGTCTGGAGGACAACTTCTGCCGGCTTCCTTGAGGAAATCTTGCTGCTTGGTTAAGACTTCTCCCGGTAAGTGAATCTTCGGGGGTTAGTGTTAGGATTTTTTTTAAGGGTGTATTGGGTGGGTTTATTTTTTAGGTTAGGGCTTTGGGCCTGCAATAAAGCTAAATGCCCTTTTAAGGGCAATGCCCATCCAAATGCCCTTTTCAGGGCAATGGGGAGCTTAGGTTTTTTTAGTTAGTATTTTATTTGGGGGGTTTGGCTGTGTGGGTGGGGGGTTTTACTGTTGGGAGGGTTGTTTGTACTTTTTTTTCAGGTAAAAGAGCTGATTTCTTTGGGGCAATGCCCCGCAAAAGGCCCTTTTAAGGGCTATTAGTAGTTTAGTTTAGGCTAGGGTTTTTTTTTATTTTGGGGGGGCTTTTTTATTTTGATAGGGCTATTAGATTAGGTGTAATTAGTTTAAAGATCTGTAATTTGTTTTTTATTTTCTGTAATTTAGTGTAATTTAATTTATTTAATTTTATTTAGTTTTTGTAATTTATTTAATTGTAGTTTAGTGTTAGATGTTAGTGTAACTTAGGTTAAGTTTTATTTTACAGGTAAATTTGTATTTATTTTTGCTAGGTAGTTATTAAATAGTTAATAACTATTTAATAACTATTCTACCTAGTTAAAATAAATACAAACTGGCCTGTAAAATAAAAATAAACACTAAGCTAGCTACAATGTAACTATTAGTTATATTGTAGCTAGCTTAGGGTTTATTTTATAGGTAAGTATTTAGTTTTAAATAGGAATAATGTTAATGTTAATGTTAATGATAGTAATTTTATTTAGATTTATTTAAATTATATTTCAATTAGGGGGTGTTAGGGTTACGGTTAGACTTAGGTTTAGGGGTTACTAAATTTAATATAGTGGCAGCGATGTTGGGGGCGGCAGATTAGGGTTTAATAAATATAATGTAGGTGGCAGCGATGTTAGGGGCAGCAGATTAGGGGTTAATATTATTTAACTAGTGTTTGCGAGGCGGGAGCGGCGGTTTAGGGGTTAATAATTTTATTTTAGTGTTTGCGATGCGGGACGTCCTCGGTTTAGGGGTTAATAGGTAGTTTATGGGTGTTAGTGTACTTTTTAGCACTTTAGTTATGAGTTTTATGCTACGGCGGTGTACTACTGACTTTAGAATGTGTTACGGATCTTGAAGGTAGAGGCTGTACCGCTCACTTTTTGGCCTCCCAGGACAGACTTGTAATACCGGCGTTATGCAAGTCCCATTGAAAAAAGGGTTTACGAAGTTTATGTACTTCGGTTTGCGGTAAAGCCAAAAAAGTGTGCGGGGGCCCCTAAACCTGCAAGACTCGTAATAGCAGCGGTAGTGAAAAAGCAGCGTTAGGACCTGTTAACGCTGCTTTTTTTCCTTACCGCAAAACTCGTAATCTAGCCGTAAGTTTGTAAAAAAAAAAAGTTAACTTTTTTTAGAAGATAGTATTTTGTATACATCTGAAATTTGTCATGAAATATACCAAAATGGGCCTAAATCAATACAGTTGGTTGTCTAATAAAAAAATATATAATTATATATATATATATATATATATATATATATATATATATATATATATATCTCATTGGTGGTCAATTTTGAGAATTTGGGCAGTTCTGCTATGCCAAATTAGAACATTGTATACATAGCTACAAATAAAAACCTTAAAAGGATAAAAAATAATACAAATTATATGTGTGGTCTTAGCTGAATCAGAAGATGCCAATGTACAAACAGATTTTTAGGTAATGTTATATTTAATATACTTTATTAGTAAATTAACTATTTATTAATTCTGTGAATAAATAGCTAGTTGAAATGGATATCCACTAAAAGCTTTTTTTAAAAGTATTTTTTCTACAATTACTGGTAGTGAAAAAAAGAGACGTGAAACACATTTTTCCTTTTATGATCCAGATATAAATTCAATTTTAAACAACTTTCCAATATACTTCCATGTGCTTAAAGGGATATAAAAAAAAACATTTTTCATCCATGATTTAGATAGAAGATGTAATTTTAAGCAACTTTCTAACTTACTCCTATTATCAATTTTTATTCGTTCTCTTGGTATCTTTATTTGAAAAGCAGGAATGTAAGCTTAGGAGCCAGCCCATATCTGGTTCAGTACCTAGGTAGCGCTTGCTGATTTGATGGCTAAATGTAAAATTAGGAAGTTGCTTAAAATTGCATGCTCTATCGGAATCATGAACATAGAAAATTGTGTTTCATATCCCTTTAAGGCAGTGCAAAGCATTACTTGTGGCTACCTATACACATCCGGTGACCCAATGACAAGAAGCATGTGTATTCAATAAGCAGAGTTGTATTGCTGCTCCTATGTCAACCTTGGTATGCTTTTCAACAAAAAAATACAAAGAGAACACAGCAAAAATGGTTTAACCCCTTAATGACCACAGCACTTTTTCATTTTCTGTCCGTTTGGGACCAAGGCTATTTTTACATTTCTGCAGTGTTTGTGTTTAGCTGTAATTTTCTTCTTACTCATTTACTGTACCCACACATATTATATATAGTTTTTCTCGCCATTAAATGGACTTTCTACAGATACCATTATTTTCATCATATCTTATAATTTGCTATAAAAATTTTTATAAAATATGAGGAAAAAATGGAAAAAACACACTTTTCTAACTTTGACCCCCAAAATCTGTTACACTTCTACAACTACCAAAAAACTCCCATGCTAAATAGGTTTTAAATTTTGTCCTGAGTTTAGAAATACCCAATGTTTACATGTTCTTTGCTTTTTTTGCAAGTTATAGGGCAATAAGTACAAGTAGCACTTTGTTATTTCAAAACTATTTTTTTTCAAAATTAGTGATAGTTACATTGGAACACTGATATTTGTCAGGAATCCCTGAATAACCCTTCACATGGATATATTTTTAAAAAGAAGACAACCTAAGGTATTAAACTTGGCATATTTTTACTCTTTTAATGCAACAATTTTACCACCAATCTATGCCAAAGTGTGAAAGAAAAAAAACAATTGTGATTTTTTGACAAAATAGCAATTTAAGAATACATTTAGTGACAATGTTAAGGGTTACTGCCAAATAACACCCCAATGAGTGTTCAGCAACATCTTCTGAGCACAGTGATACCACATATGTATAGGTGTGTTGGGTTCTCCAGGGGCTAAAAGGCTTTATTTTTAGGGGGCGCATTCCAGTTTTTCAACTTGGAATTTTTACATCTGTCATCATGCACCCATGTCCTATTTGGATAATTTCTGAAGCCGGCCAATGTAATTTACCCCCATCAAACCATATATTTTTGAAAAGTAGACACGCTAGGGTATTTCAAATGCTGGTATTTTAACACTTTCCATGCACTAATTTAACCACCAGTCTTTGTCAAACTTTTGGGTAGTCATTGTTTTGTGTTATTTTTTTTACACACATTGTACTTTAGGCATGCATTCTTAGTTCCTGTTATGTGTTACTGCAAAAAACACCTCAATATGTGTTCAACAACATCTCCTGAGTACAGTGATACCACCCATGAATAGGTTTGTTGGGTTCTCAGGGGGCTAAAAGGCCCTATTTTTAGGGGGTGTATTCCAGTTTTCCAACTTGGAATTTTCCCATTTGTCATCATGCACCCATGTCCTATTTAGGTCATTTCTGAAGCCGGCCAATGTAATTTACCCCCATCAAACCATATATTTTTGAAAAGTAGACACCCTAGGGTTGTTCAAATGCTGGTAGTTTAACACTTTCCATGCACTAAGTCTTTGTCAAACTTTTGGGTAGTCATTTTTTGTGTTATTTTTCACACACATTATGCTTTAGGCATGATTTCTTAGTTCCTGTTATGTGTTACTGCAAAAAAACACCTCAATATGTGTTCAACAACATCTCTTGAGTACAGTGATACCACCCATGAATAGGTTTGTTGGGTTCTTAGGGGGCTAAAAGGCCTTATTTTTAGGGGGCGCCTTTCAGTTTTCCAACTTGGGATTTTCACATTTGTCATCATGCACCCATGTCCTATTTAGGCAATTTTTGAAGCTGACCAATGTAATTTACCCCCATCAAACCATATATTCTTGAAAAGTAGACACCCTAGGGTATTTCAAATGCTGGTATTTTAACACTTTCCATGCATTAATTTAACCACCAGTCTTTGTCAAACTTTTGGGTAGTTATTGTTTTGTGTTATTTTTTTTACACACATTGTACTTTAGGCATGCATTCTTAGTTCCTGTTATGTGTTACTGCAAAAAACACCTCAATATGTGTTCAACAACATCTCCTGAGTACAGTGATGCCACCCATGAATAGGTTTGTTGGGTTCTCAGGGGGCTAAAAGGCCTTATTTTTAGGGGGTGCATTCCAGTTTTCCAACTTGGAATTTTCACATTCGTCATCATGCACCCATGTCCTATTTAGGTCATTTCTGAAGCCGGCCAATGTCATTTACCCTCATCAAACCATATATTTTTGAAAAGTAGACACCCTAGGGTTGTTCAAATGCTGGTAGTTTAACACTTTCCATGCACTAATTATACCACCAGTCTTTGTCAAACTTTTGGGTAGTCATTGTTTTGTGTTATTTTTCACACACATTATACTTTAGGCATGATTTCTTAGTTCCTGTTATGTGTTACTGCAAAGAAACACCACAATATGTGTTCAACAACATCTCCTGAGTACAGTGATACCACCAATGAATAGGTTTGCTGGGTTCTTAGGGGGCTAAAAGGCCTTATTTTTAGGGGGCGCCTTTCAGTTTTCCAACTTGGGATTTTCACATTTGTCATCATGGACCCATGTCCTATTTAGGTAATTTCTGAAGCTGACCAATGTAATTTACCCCCATCAAACCATATATTCTTGAAAGTAGACACCCTAAGGTATTTCAAATGCTGGTATTTTAACACTTTTCATGCACTAATTATACCACCAGTCTTTGTCAAACTTTTGGGTAGTCATTTTTTTGTGTTTTTTTTTTCACACACATTATACTTTAGGCATGTATTCTTAGTTCCTGTTATGTGTTACTGCAAAAAACCACCTCAATATGTGTTCAACATCTTCTGAGTACAGTGATACCACCCATGAATAGGTTTGTTGTATTCTCAGGGGGCTAAAAGGCCTTATTTTTAGGGGGCGCATTCCAGTTTTCCAACTTAGAATTTTCACATTTGTCATCATGCACCCATGTCCTATTTAGGTAATTTCTGAAGCCGGCCAATGTAATTTACCCCCATCAAACCATATATTTTTGAAAAGCAGACACCTAAGGTATTTTAAATGCTGGTATTTTAACTCTTTCCAAGCTTTAATTCAACCACCAGTCTTTGTCAAACTTTTGGGTAGTCATTTTTTTGTGGTTATTTTTTTTACACACGTTGTACTTTAGGCATGGATTCTTAGTTCCTGTTATGTGTTACTGCAAAAAAAAACACCTCAATATGTGTTCAACAACATCTCCTGAGTACAGTGATACCACCCATGAATAGGTTTGCTGGGTTCTTAGGGGGCTAAAAGGCCTTATTTTTAGGGGGCGCCTTTCAGTTTTCCAACTTGGGATTTTTACATTTGTCATCATGCACCCATGTCCTATTTAGGTAATTTTTGAAGCTGACCAATGTAATTTACCCCCATCAAACCATATATTCTTGAAAATTAGACACCCTAGGGTATTTCAAATGCTGGTATTTTAACACTTTCCATGCACTAATTTAACCACCAGTCTTTGTCAAACTTTTGGGTAGTCATAGTTTTGTGTTATTTTTCACACACATTATACTTTAGGCATGATTTGTTAGTTCCTGTTATGTGTTACTGCAAAAAAACACCTCAATATGTGTTCAACAACATCTCCTGAGTACAGTGATACCACCCATGAATAGGTTTGCTGGGTTCTCAGGGGGCTAAAAGGCCTTATTTTTAGGGGGCGCATTCCAGTTTTCCAACTTGGAATTTTCACATTTGTTATCATGCACCCATGTCCTATTTAGGTCATTTCTGAAGCCGGCCAATGTAATTTACCCCCATCAAACCATATATTTTTGAAAAGTAGACACCCTAAGGTATTTTAAATGCTGGTATGTTAACACTTTTCATGCTTTAATTCAACCACCAATCTTTGTCAAACTTTTGGGTAGTCATTTTTGTGTGTTATTTTTCACACAAATTGTACTTTAAGCATGGATTCTCAGTTCCTGTTATGTGTTACTGCCAAAGAACACCCAAATATTTGTTCAGCAAGATCTCTTGAATACATTGATACCACCTATGCATAGGTTTGTTGGGGTTTGCAATGCCAAACTTCTGGCATGTGTTAGTGATTTTTTTCAAATTTAACATATCTTCTTTGATTTGAAAACCACTGTGTTTTTCTTTTTTACACACTTCATCATTTCACCGTTTATTGAGGGATATATAAGGATAATTGTTTTAAAATAGAATCTTCATATTGGACATTCACTCTCTGGACAGAATTTAAAGTTTGGGATATACATATTTATGGACACCTACTCAGTAAATTCATGTTTTTATATATATTTTTTTATCCAACCATCAACCAGCTTATCAGTTAACAGCTGTTTTATTGTAATTTATTTTGTGATTAAGATTGTATTTTGTTGTGTTTTTTAACCACAATTGTATTGTTTTATAGATATAGATATATGCATATTTTATTGTTAATTTTAAGTGGATTCACTTTTGTATCTATATTTTAGCTATAAGTAGCTTAAAAAATATTTTATATACCCCTATATAATTTCAATATATTTTTTATTTAAATAATCTTGTCACTACTAGTGTCTTAGCCTTTTAGGAGGCACTCTGTGTATTTATTTTTAGCAATACATTCACCTTTTTGGGGGCGCTGGTACCCACAATACTAGGAGCTACAGACACAAGGTTGAGCGCTGTCAGATTTTAACAGATTCATATCTTCTTTGACTATCTTCTTTTGGGGGGCTTTTTTACATACCCCAATTTATTTGCTCGCCATGAATCTGCATATATTTCAGAAGTTGAGACCCCACGGTATTGTATATGGTGTTTTTTGATGCCTTTGATGCAACTGTTTTATCCAAAAAAAAAAAATGGAGAAAGTGTGTGTGGGTATTTTTTTCATTTTTACACACACATTGCTTTTTAGCTATGATTTAGGAGAGCCTGTTGTAAGTTATTGCAAAAAAACACTCCAGGTTGTTTTCTGCAAGACCTCCTGAGTACACCTATGTCCCCCATGCATAGGTTTGTTCTTTAGTTTGGGGCCTATCACATACCCCATTTTTATTTATTGCCATGAAAGTGTATATTTTTGAAATGTTGACACCCCAAGGTATTGAATATGGTGTGCTTTGATGCCTTTGATGCAAGTTTTAGCCCAAAAAATTGGAGAAAGTGTATGGTGGTAATTTTTCAATTTTTATTTTTACACACACATTGCTTTTTGACTATGATTTAGGAGAGACTGTTTTAAGTTATTGCCAAAAACACTCCATGTTGTTTTCTGCAAGGGACCCTGAGTACACCTATGCCCCCCATGCATAGGTTTGCCAGGATTTTGGGAAGGTTATGTTACAATTTTATGACTTGTAATTTTAGTTATTAATAATGAGAGTATTTCTTCTGATAGGCCTATCGTTAGTTTGGAGCCTATAGCATACCCCATTTTTATTTATTGCCATGAGAGTGTATATTTTTGAAATGTTGACACCCCAAGGTATTGTATATGGTGTGCTTTGATGCCTTTGAAGCCACCGTTTTAGCCAAAAAAAAATGGAGAAAATGTATGGTGGTAATTTTTCAATTTTCATTTTTACACACACATTGCTTTTTGACTATGATTTAGGAGAGACTGTTGTAAGTTATTGCAAAAAAATACTTGAGGTTGTTTTCTGCAAGGCACCCAGAGTACACCTATGCCCCCCATGCATAGGTTTACCAGGATTTTGGGAAGGTTATGTTACAAATTTTATGACTTGTAATTTTAGTTATTAAAAGTGAGAGTATTTCTTCTGATAGGCCTATCATTAGTTTGGAGCCTATCGCATACTCCATTTTTATTTATTGCCATGAAAGTGTATCTTTTTGAAGTGTTGACATCCCAAGGTATTTTATATGGTGTGATTTGATGCCTTTGAAGCAACCGTTTTTGCCAAAAAAATTGGAGAAATTGTATGGTGGTAATTTTTCAATTTTCATTTTTCCACACACATTGCTTTTTGACTATGATTTAGGATTGAAATGTTAAAATTTGGCACAGTAAAAGTAAAAAAAAACAACCAAAAAAAAATCTAACAGTAAACATAAAAAAAATAAAAAATAACAGCAAATGTATTTATTTTTTAAAAATGGACCATTTTATGGTACTGCTTGAAGCAGTCCCTAATGCAGAGTCCAGGCTGTCCAGGGCAATCAGGACAATAATATATGGTGTTTTTTCTCTGCCCCCTCTTGATACAAACCCTGCATTTTTTTGTGGTCTCTACTTTGCGGCAGTAGGGGGGATTAAAAAAAATAAAATGGGTAGCCCCAACTCTGCTCTCTCCCATCACCGCCCGGGAGCAGGTGCATCTTGGTACAAAATCCCCAAAATTATTTGGAGCTGAAACTGTAAAAAAGTCTGTTTCATTCCGGGGTTTGCTTTTTTGAACAACAAAAAAGCGTTGTGGGTTGCAATCTGCATTAGATAAATTGCAACCTTTTTGTACCAGGCCCTTGTCTTGCGCATAATTAGGTAGGGGTGCAGCAGCTGATCTGCCAGATAAACTCCACCCATATGCCAGTTATATTACTTGATGCACACTGGCTTCCTTATGATCTCAGCTCTGCCAGGTACAGAGACCGCCACCGTCCTCTCTGTGTGGATGGTGGTAAGAAGGTACACATCCTTCTTGTCTCTGTACTTAAGTGCCAACAGCTCCTCTTGGCGCAGAGCTGAGGTCTCCCCCCCTTCGTAGCCAGGTGCTTGCAAGTTGTCTTGGGAAACCTGTGCGGTTCTTTTTAATTGTACCGCATGCTACTGTATCAAAGCAATACAGTAGCTTGAACAAAAGGACACTTGTATAAAAATTGTCTAAGTACAAGTCGTACCCTTTGTTCATTAGGGGTAATATCAAGTACCAGACAATCTTGCCAGTGGTTCCCATATGTTCTAGGCAACATGGAGGGTCAAGGTGGCTATCCTTTCCCTCATACACCCGGAAGGCCTGAGTATACCCAGTCTTGCACTCACAGAGCTTATACACCTTTACCTCATACCTGGTGCGCTTAGAAGGAATATACTGCTTGAATCCCAGTCTTCCCTTATACTTCATCAGGGATTCATCAATACATATATTCCTTCCAGGTGTATAAGCCTCTGCAAATTTGTCAGAAAAGTGGGTAATCAGGGGGCGGATTTTATACAGCCTGTCAAATTGGGGATGCTCCCTAGGGGGTTACAGGCTGTTGTCGCTGAAGTGCATGAAATGCAGAATCATTTCATACCTCTGCCTCGACATACTCTGGGAGAAAATGGGGGTAGAGCAGATGGGGCTACTGCTCCAGTAGGAGCGAACGGAGGGTTTCTTTATGATGCCCATCAGTATAGTCAATGCCCAGAATTTTTTAAATTCTGGCACATTTATGGGGGTCCATTGCTGCTTTGCAGCGCGGAACTGATGGGCATCAGTGGCGGCTCGTGGGCTATTCAAATGGGGGTTCACAAGGGATGAACTAGGTTTATATATATATATATATATATATTTTTTTTTTTTTATTTATTTATTATTTTTTGTTTAAAGCAATTATCAATAGAACATCCATTTCTATTTAAGTCAGTTTAAACATGTCACTAAAAGGAAGTGTGAACAGCAGACACTTTAGTCACTGAACACTTTTTCGCTGTATTAATTTTTTTAACACGTGAGGCATCTTCATGAAACATACTTTACAGAGAGGAAACAGCAGACACATGGTGTTACATAGGCAGTCTCTACAGGACATAAAAATTTGGTATCAAATATGCAAAAGAACTAACAACATATATTGCAGGGAATACTTAGACAGGATGTCAGATCAAACATACCTATAAAATGCCAGGACTTTCTGCGTCCGTAGGGCAGGCAACCAACATGGTGGTCTGACTCGTAGCCAACCAGAGGGGTACATATGCCATCACACACACACAGATATGTTTGTTTGCTCTTCTCCCAGTTATTGCACAGCCAGCCACTATATAGAATCAGATTTTCCCTTGCACAATCTGGAAACATAGCCGGGAAACTGACAGCCAGCCTATCCAATCACATCATTACTGATCTCTTCTCCCCAATCAACAGAGTCCGGGACTTGAAAGCTGTCATCACAGCTCCACCCATCAGCACACACACAACTCTTAGTGTGCGAGTGTCACGTGACAGCTGGCTCTCACTTGCACACTAAGAGCTGTGCGGTTAGCAAGCCTATGGGCTGTAGGCGGCGCTGCAGTCAATGGAAAGGGATTTTGCCTATACTTCTATGTATCGCACATGCTGTGCAATAGACGTAAAAACGGCAATTTTTGTTTTTTTAGGTACACAGCACTGCAGTGGAGCCTGGAGGATTTTTATTTATTTATTGAGCCAAACAGGTTTAAAATTGTATTACATACAAAAAGGTTTAAAAATTTAATTTTTTTTTTTTATTTCTCACTATTTTTTTTTTGTTCAGCAGGGCCAGGGGGTTCAGCAGGGTCAGGGGGTTCACATGCTCAAGTGCTCCTATAGAGGAGCCTCCACTGATGGGCATATAAATTAGTTTGGGCGACAATGTTCCCCAATACATCATCACCCAGAAACACCTCCAGGGTTAAAACCTGAAACATCTATATTTATGCCAGGATTTGCTATGAAGAGTGGGATATCTCTGGAGATGAGGCATTACCCACTCTTCAGTGGTAATGGCAGCAACACGCCTCCTTCTGGCAGGGGGGCTAGTAGCCACAAATATATCACTATTAGTTGAGACTGCATCTAATGATGTATCTGAGCATATGGCAGGGTCAAAATTGGGGTCCGAGTCAGACATAGAGGCATCTGACTCTGACGCAAGAACGGCATACTCCTCCTCAGCACTATATGTTTTGTGAAATTATTGTATCAGTCACAGAAAAAAAAATTACTAAAAAAATTTAAATTAAATAACTAAATGGCTCTGAAAAGAGCCTTTGGGTCTCAAAAAATTACAACAAAAAAATAACCCCTTAAAAAATGCACAGACAGCAAAGAAGTACAACTATGCTACTGCCAGTGATTTATAGCGATCACTGGCAAGCTAGGGGTTAATGGCTCTGAAAAGAGCCTTTGGGTCTCTCAAAAAATTACAACAAAATTAACCCCTAAAAAAATGCAGACATCAAAAAAGTACAGCTATGCTACTGCCAGTGATTTATAGTGATAACTGGCAAGATAGAGGTTAATGGCTCTGAAAAGAGCCTTTGGGTCTCTCAATTTTTAATAAATAAATTCCTCTCTCCTAAACACAGGTCTCTCTCCAACAAAATCGCAAGTGAAGAGAGGTTGATCCACACTGATCAGTCAATATTTACAATAATTGACATGATCAAATGGGATATTATATTATACAATTTTTTTTGTGTGTGGAAGGCTCAGATTGGGTGACCCTAGCTTGCCCCTATGAGGCAGGCTAGGGACACCCCCACAGGCCCCATGATGCACTGGGCATCGCCATCTTGGAAGCCTCATGGGGCTTTTATTTTATAATAAAAAAAAACTTTATTTCTAATTTTTTTTTGTTTTGTTACTAAGTGCCTCGACCAACTGAGGCACTTAGCACACAAGTAGAGCATCAGAAGCCTGTCCGATCGCTTCCGATGCTCTGCTACACATGCAGCAAAACCAGAAAGGATCACTTGAGGGGGGAGTGATCAATCTGGTCCCGGCACAGTATTGCAGGATATCGCTGCAATACTGTTGGAGCGTCTGGAAGCGATCTCGATCGCTTCCAGCGCTCAGTTTAGCCGTCGACGTACAGGGTACGTCTTCAGTCGTTATTGTCCCTTTAAAGGCCTTTTTACCCTAAAATGTGTAATTCTAAACAGCAGTTTTAAAGGTTGCTTTGTTGAGTAGCGGATTTGCTCTTTTAAAAAAAGAAGTGTACTTTCATTATTTAAAAAGGTGTAAATTGGAATACTTAGCATTACTGTGAACAAATTTTCACCTTTCCATCTAAATAATTTAAAGGGAGTCTAGTTAAAATTAAACTTTCATGTTTCAAATAGAGCATGCAACTTTAAACAACTTTCCAATTTACTTTTATTATCAAATGTGCTGTTCTTTTGGTCTTTGTTGAACGCTAAACATAAGGCTCATATGCTAATTTCTAAGCCCTTTAAGGCTGTCTCTTATCTGTATTAAGACAGCTAGTTCATGCGTGCCATATAGGTAACATTGTGCTCACTCCCTTGGAGTTATACGAGTCACTGATTGGCTAAAATGCAAGTCTGTCAGAAAAACTTAAGGTGACATGAAACTTTTTTCCTTTGCATTCTCTTTATAAATCATGATTTTTTTTAAAAACTTCCAATTTACTTATATTATCTAATTTGATTAATTCTCTTGATAACCTTTGTTGAAAAGAATATCTAATATACTCAGTAGCTGCACCTAGATGCCTCATGTGATTGGCTTGTCCATGTGCATTGCTATATCTGCAACAAAGGATACCTAAAGAATGAAACATAGAAATTTGAATGATTTAAAATTGTATTCTCTATCTATACCATAAGAGAAAAATTTGGTGTTTGTGTCTCTTTAAATAAGGGGGCAGTCTGCAGAAATCAGAGGTGAAAAGTATATTAATATAACCATGTTGAATATGTAAAACTGGGGAATGAGTAATAACTGTATCATCTTTTAAAGTGTCAGTAAACCTAAAAAATAAAGTTATATAATTCTGCATTAATGCAGAATTATGAGATTTTAGTGTTATTGTTATAAACCCTTTTATTGCCTTTGAATTTTTTTAAAATATGCCTGTTTTTCAGACCCGCTCTCTGTACTCTGCTGAGCGGGTCTGTTTTTATTAAACATCGCATCGGGCCAGCTGTATAGTCACAGCATGGCCCGACCACGCCATAACACTAAGTGCAGCTCGCTCCTGCTCTGTCTGACAGCAGGAGCGAGGTGCACTTAGGTGTTATGGCGCGGTTGGGCCGGGCTGTGACTATACAGCTGGCCCGACGCGCTGTTTAAAAAACACAGACCCGCTCAGAACGGGTCTGAAAAACTGGCATATTTTAAAAAAATTCAAAGGCAATAAAAGGGTTTATAACAATAACACTAAAATAAGGTTAAATAATTGTGCACTATGTGCAGAATTATATAACATTTTTTAGGTTTACTGTCCCTTTAAATACAATTTTTGGAGACTGTCCTTTTATACAGTCAGTTTCCATAGCAAACTGAACTAAAACCAGACAGGTGACATTGTTCACATGACAAATTCTCAGTATTTGCTTGATTTTAAAAAGCAAAGTGAAACACCAACAAATAGAAATTACAAAGTAGAAGAAGACAAGCATGTAAATTTATTAACTGTTTATTGGATAAAAAAAATCCACTTTATTCTTCAGTTTCAGACTCCTCATCTTGACTGATCTGGAAGTATCTGAGCTCATAGGTCTCCTTGTCAGATGCAACCACACGTAGCCAGTCACGCAAGTTGTTTTTCTTGAGATACTTCTTTGTAAGGTATTTCAGGTACCTAAAAAAAATAAAGGTACAAGTAAATTTAAGTCAGTACATTTCTAGCTGTTACATGTTTTAAAGACCACAGTAATATGTAACCCAAGTAGACAGGAAATGCTGAATAAATTATGTATGCTGTAATTGACAAGAGAACCATACAATTGTGATACCTGGAAGAGACAAAAAACACACTACTAGAAGCACTAATGCAGTATATTTACAAGTGTTTCAAGTTATTTCTTCAGTACTCACTTTAAAGAGCATACAACATAGTTAGCACTATAGGAAATGTCTAACATCACTCGTGCCATTATCAGTGCTTCAACATCTGCTTTATACACAAGTATGTGGTTAAAGGGACACAACCCAATTTTTTTTCCATGATTCAGAAATAGCATGACATTTTAAGCAACTTTCTAATTTAGTCCTATTATCAAATGTTCTTCATTCTCTTGGTAACTATTTGAAATGCAAGAACGTAAGTTAAGATACCGGCCCATTTTTGAACAACCTGGGCTGTTCTTGCTGATTGGTGGATAAATTTATCCACTAATAAAAAAGTGCTGTACAGAGTCATGAGCCAAAACAAGCTGATGCCTTCTTTTCAAATAAAGATAGCAAGAGAACGAATAAAAATTAAGTAAATTACAAAGTTGCATGCTCTATCTGAATCACAAGAATTTTTTTTGGGTTCAGTGTCCCTTTAAGATAACTACAAAGCTTAATACTAGGACTTAACATTTATCAAGTTAACCAGCAGTTATCGGGTACCCCGCTACATAACTAGGGTTACACTGAAATTTCGGCCGAAAATTACATTTTTGGTTATATGCCTTTTATTTTCGGTAAAATTGTGTAGCATATTTCAAATTTGATACTAGCCTAGAGCTGTGGTTTGAGAGCTCATTATCTGACTTAATGTTTTGCATACAATAGTTTTCTAGGAATATACTTTATTTGGATAATTGGTAAAAAAAAAAAAAAAAACCCTGTTAAAGCTGATTGTTACATAGAACTAAATAAAAAACACAGTGCATTGATATTTAATAGTGTAGGGATGCACCGAAATTTTGGTCCCAGAAACTTTTGGCGAAAAATAGCATGTTTATTCGGTTAATGCCTAGTTTTTTCTTGGTAAAATTGAGTAGCATTACTGTTTTAAGATATTTTTGTCCAGTTTTAGAGTTACTTTCAATAAAAAAAAAAAAAATTGCTTGCCATTTTTCAATTCAGATTAATTCATTAGTCTAATCATGCAAAAACACTAAATATATTTTAAAAATAGTTGCCAAAGAAAACATGTTTACAGTAGACTTTATATAGACATTAACCGCCCCCCCCGGAATTTTCAGCCAAGGGCATCCTGAATTTTCAGTTTCGGTTCAGGATGTTCATTTCAGTGCATCACTATATACACAAAAGTGAAATTCATAAGATATTGGCGCTTTACATGTCCTTTTTAAAGCAGCACTAATGGATTAGTTCGGTCCACTGCAGTTTTAACCAATCAGATAGCGGGGAAAGTAGGTTAGTATGAAGGCTGAGTAATCATGGTAAGTATTAAAAGATACAATAGATGGCTACTAACCCCTACTTTTTGGGCACATGCAGTTTACTTGCCAGAACTAGGGTCTCACTGCTACATGTTTTATATGTTAAAGGGATATTGAAATGTGCATAGTTGCAATTCCACCTTACTTTGCAAGGTAGTTTCTAGTGAAATCGCCCTTTCAGTTATGCTTTTCCAACACACAAGACCTGTGTGCATTCATTAGAGAATCATGAAACCTACAATATTTAAGTTTTATGCTTGATAGAATTAAATGAACCCCAATTTTCTCTCATGATTCAGATAGAGAATGCAATTTTTTTAACTTTTTAATTTACTTTTATTAGCTAATTTTCTTCATTCTCTTGATATCCTTTGCTGAAAAGCATATCTAGATAGGCTCAGTAGCTCCACATAGATGCCTCGTGCGATTGGCTCACCCATGTGCATTGCTATTTCTTCAGCAACTGATATCTAAAGAGAATGAAGCAAATCAGATAATTGAAGTAAATGAGAATTTTGTTCAAAATTGTATTCTGTCTGAATCATGAAAGAAATTTTTTGGGTTTAATGACCCTTTAAGGCTAGCAAATTGACCTTGTTCCCATGATATTCTTTGTTGATTAGATAGGTACTATGCTCATTTCTGGAGGACAGGGCAGAAAACAGTTGCCATCTACTGATCTTGCAAATGTATAACCATTCTAAAGTGGCTGCCATGTATTGCTCCAGCCCAGTGCACACGCTAACACCTTCCTACCTGCTTTTCAACAAAGAAAACCGAGAACTAAATACATTTAATAGAACAAATTGAAAGTTAAAATTGTACACTGAATCTTATTTTTCAGGTCCCTTTGACTGCTCATGGTGCTGGGAACACAATGCAGGTAGGTGTAAATCAGTTTAATGCAGCATGGGAGCATAACGGTCCAAACTTAGTTTTATTTAACCCTTTGAGTGCTAATGAGTGCTAATGACTGCTTCTGAGCCGTCAGAGTTTCACTCTGGTGCTAATGACGGCTCAGAGCCATCATGAGCACTCTCCCACCTTGAGGGAGATCTGGGGGCTCCTTACTGCTCCTACCCCGGCGATCTTGCCTGTAGAGTGACAGGCATCGCCGGGGCTTCACGTGATGCGCAGTGATGTCACCGTGCAACTTTATTTATACTTAAAGGGACAGTCAAGTCCAAAAAAAACTCATTTTAAACAACTTTCCAATTTACTTTTATCAACAATTTTGCTTTGTTCTCTTGGTATTCTAGTTGAAAGCAAACCTAGGAAAGCACATATGATTTATAAGCCCTTGAAGGCCGCCTCTATTTTATTACTTTTCACAGAAGGGAGAGCTAGCTCTTGTAGGCCATATAGATAGCATTGTGATCATGCCCGTGGCTAGTGGCAGACACTGCACTAATTGGCTAAAATTAAAATGCAAGTCAATACATAACTAAAAGTCATGTGATTAGGGGCGGGCAGAAGATGCTTAGATACAAGTTAGTCACAGAAGTAAAAAGTGTATTAATATAACAGTGTTGGTTTTGCAAAACTGGGGAATGGGTAATAAAGGGATTATCTATCTTTTTAAATAACAAATTCTGGTGTTGACTGTCCCTTTAATAATGTTAAGTATAGGAGGAGGGGGCATGCTGCTTAGAAGCCTGTATTTCAGGCATCTAAGCAGCTACATACCCCCAAGACCCATTGTTGGAAAGGTAATCGCTTAACCTTTCCAACAGTGTAAGTCTTGGGGGTCTAAAAAAAAAAAAAAAAATTAAGTTAAAAAAAGTTTTCAAAAAATGTCAAAAATAAATATTAGCACCCAGGTGGGAAATGGCTTAGCAGCCAAAGGGTTAATCAAAGCAAATAGTCTAAAGACTTAACCCTCGAAAAGTTTGTTTCAGGTTTCATAAAACTTAAAACTTCCAAGTGTCCTTACCTTTTAGAAAACTGCTTCTCTGAAACCACTGATATTTTGTTCTTTAAACGTTCAATGTGAACAATGTTCCCAAGATTTCCTGTTTTTCCATTTACCTTCACTCTTTCCTTTAGGAACTGTTCCTGATTTGAAAAAACAGAAAGATATAGACTAGGGAAGAGAACCCTAGATATAAACTAGGGAAGGAAACCCTAGTTGCAAAAAAAATTAGAAACATATCACTGAAAAATAGTGCACAATCCAGGTGTTATCTCGCTAGCTGCTGTAAAGACTCACAGTATAACTGCCTAAAACTACAATAAGCACTTTGCTTTATCTTTCTAAAGCGTGAGATAAAATTTAGTTTGCTTGGGTATAACTAAAGTTACAAAACAGGTAAGTAATTAAGTGACAGTTCGAGTGTACAAATAATTTAACACTTACGAAATTCACGGAATCAAATATCCCATCCTCCACTGGATGTGTGAGATCCAGGGTAAATCGCCAGGCGGCTTTTTTAGATCTCTTCTCCTTCTTGACTTTTAGCTAAAAAGAACGTTACAATAATTAAACCAATCACCGCTTATCCATTTCATAACGAATTCATACGCAAATCTAATTTCCAGCTAACCACGATTTTCTTTTCTCACTAACTGCTGCTTAAAGCGTTACTCTTAACTAGCAAAAATGCATTTTACACAAATGCCACATGTGGCTCATATGCTTGTACCCAGCACTCACAGGCGCCATTGTTTAATCCTTGCGTTGCAGTTTTCAAAAGGAAGTCAACTTGCCGGGCGCCCCTTATTTATATCAGTAGCGACGTCACCGGCGCAGTTATCTGGGCGTAAACTAGGCCGCAGTATGTCACTTCCGAATCCATAGTGTGGGCAGCGTGTTGCTGAGTCAGACAGGGCGGTGATTTAGCTGTTACTCCGTGTGCCAAAGTAATTGTGAATGTGATATAGTTTTTTTTATATATTTGTATATAAAGGTTGAGGCGTTAATTCTGATGTTACTGTTTTTAAGTCTTTGTCGATATTGATCTATCTATTGATCACTATTTATCCGTTGCTAAATTTCTTTTACCATGTCACATGTTCATAGTACACACACCAGGAGAGAAAATTTAGAATGATAGAAAAAAAAGTCAAATTATTTTACTCATCCACTGAAATGTCTTACTTGTCTGTAACTAGTGCAAAATTACAGGGCTGTCAGACTTGTGCTTTTGAGTGTATTCTGCTCAAAATTTAATGAAAGTGTAGATTCTACATAGCCATTGGCTGCACACTGTAGTGACCTATTTATTACTCCCTAATTGGTCATAGCAGAGAAAGTTACAATAAGGAAGTGCTCATTGCTTTATAGACCCTAAAAGTTTGCACTTATTTTGTCAATATTTGTTATAATAAAAACTAATGAAACCAAAAAAATACATCTACATGTTATTTTCAGACTATTCTTCTTTGAATGAATAATTCTATCTAGCATTTATTTAGTGATTAATGCCCCTTTAAATACTGCTACAAGAAAAAGTGTATATATATATATATATATATATATATATATATATATATATATACTGATATTTAAAATGCATGGCATGTGAGAAAGCTGCGACCAAAACTGTAAAAAAAAAATACATTTTGGGTAGATTTAATTAAATAATATTGAAAATAGCCCAGTGACCACTGCTGTAACTGTGACCATCTTACTAAATTTTCATCAAGAGTAGCCACATGTGAAATAGGGGACCATACAGGCTTTTGGGGGTTATAATGTAGATTAAAGAGGCCCTGTTGTGTAGTACAGAAACAAAAGCACTTGTAGTACAGTGATCACCTGACTATACAAAGAAAATATATATTTTTTTAAGAGAGGGACTTGTCTACTGGGAAATACATTTTATTAGGGGTCTCTAGACATAAACATTTTTTTTCATGATGCACACACAGTACTATTGCAAACTAGATCACTATGTGTTTCATTTACTTTATTTTAAATGAGCTGGTTTGCAGTACTGCTCCAAGACCATTTCAAAGAGCAAGTTTTTCTCTTTCAAATTAGGGTTCTTGGAGCTTTGTAACTGCTATGAGTGCCGAGATCGAGGGGTTAGAAAAACCTCCCCCATCCAGCCCCCTAGCAGCTACCGGTGAATCCTGCCTTAGGCCTTCATTATGCACCTACAGGTAGCTACAAGAACGCCTCTTCATGTGCATCGAAAGGGTTAAGTGAAATAATAATTGCGTCCTTCCAACTTTGCTTTCGTCAAAGAATCCTCCATGTGCAGCAGTTACAGCCTTGCAGACTTTTGGCATTCCAGTTGTCAATTTGTTGAGGTAATGTGAAGAGATTTCACCCCATGCTTCCTGAATCACCTCCCACAAGTTGTATTGACTTGATGGCCACTTCTTATGTATTATACGGTCAAGCTGCTCCCACAACAGCTCAATAATTGAGATCTGGTGACTGACCTGGCCACTCCATTTCAGACAGAATACCAGCTGCTTCTTCCCTAAGTAGTTATTGCATAGTTTGGAGCTGTGCTTTGGGTCATTGTTGGAGCTAATTAACTCCAATCAAGCGCTGTCCACAGGGTATGGCATGGCATTACAAAATGGCCTGATAGTCTTCCTTCTTCAAGGTCCCTTTTACCCTGTATAAATCTCCCACTTTACTACCAACAAAGCACCCCCAGGACCATCACATTACCTCCACCATGCTTAACAGATGGTGTCAAGCACTCCTCCAGCACCTTTTCATTTGGCCTGCGTCTCACAAATGTTCTTTGTGATCCAAAAATCTCAGTCGCCTGTCCATAACACTTTCTTTCCAACCTTTCTCTGTCCAGTATTTGTGTTCTTTTGCCCACTCTGAAATATGGCTTTTTCTTTGCAACTCTGCCTAGAAGACCAGCATCCTGGAGTAGCCTCTTCACTGTTGAGACAGGTGTTTTGCTTGTACTATTTAATAAAGCTGCCAGTCGAGGACCTGTAAGGGTGTCTGTTTCTCAAACAAGACACTCTAATGTATTTGTCCTCTTGCTCAGTTGTGCACAGGAGCTTCCCACTCTTTCTATTCTGGTTTGCGCCATTCTTTGAATGAAGTAGTACACGTCGTCATACGAGATCTTCAGTTTAGTGGCAATTTCTCGCAAGTCATAGCCTTAATTTCTCAGAACAAGAATAGACTGACAAGTTTCAGAAGAAAGTTCTTTGTTTCTGGCCCTCTTGAGCCTGTAATCAAACCCACAATTGCTGATGCTCCAGATACTCAACTAGTCTAATGAAGGCCAAGTTGTTTGCTTCTTTAAAGGGACAGTGTACACCAATTTTCATATAATTGCACACATTACTACTATAAAGAAAAATATGCACATATACTTATCTAAAAATCCAGTATAAAATCTTTTTTTTAAAACTTACTTAGAAGCTCCAAGTTTAGCACTGTTGATGAGGATAGGCTGGGACCCCCAGCGAAAGCAGGAAAGACACACTTCCCTCCCCTGCATATAAAAATACAGAACAATAAGATGAAACCAGGAATCTGTAGACTTGTGTCTTGGTTTGGAGTCTGAAAATCAGCACGTTATTAAAAAATCAGCAAAACTATACCTAGTTACAAAAGCACTCCCAGATGGGCTATATAAATTGAATATCTACAAAACATTTATGCAAAGAAAAATCTAGTGTACAGTATCCCTTTAATCAGCACAACAGTTTTGAGCTGTACTAACATAATTGCAAAAAGGTTTTTAAGTGATAAATTAGTGTTTTTAAATGATAAACTTGGATTAGCAAACACAACGTGCCATTGGAACACAGGACATATGGTTGCTGATGAGCCTCTGTACGCCTATGTAGATATTCCATTTAAAAAAATCATCTGCTTCCAGCTACAAGTCATTTACAACATTAACAAGGTTTACACTGTATTTCTGATCAATTTTGATATTTAATGGACAAAATAAAATAAAAATGCTTTTCTTAAAAAAAAAAAAAAAAACAAGTACATTTCCAGTGACCCCAAACTTTTGAACACTAGTGTGTATGTATGTATTTTTTATTTTAGCCAAAAAATGATTAACATGCTTTAACAGAAAAGGAAAATGCAGAGTAGCAGTATGTAGGTGTGATTGAAAATATACAAAAGACAGTATACCATACAAATTAAATACATCATTAATGCAGATTTTGGTATCACAATCTGTTAAGTCTGATAACCAACTTCAAAGATACAAATAACCACCTTTTCCCCTTTAATAAATGCAAGTTCTGTATTTGGCATATTTCCTCTATATAAAACCTAAAACAGGACCAAAACTCAGAAAATAGTACACCCAGTGTACAAGTCACACAAACATTCATGCAGACAAACAAACAAAAAAAGGAAGCCCCCCCCTACTCGTATCTCATATCCTCTCAAATATATTGCACTCTCCTCTTAAATTAGCTTCTAGTATGAAAAGGGAGTTCTTAAAAGGTTGAAGGACCAGTTTTTGAGTTTCCTGTTCTAATGTCTTGATGAATGTCCCCCACTTATTAACAAAAAACTCAATATTGTTATCTATCTGTACCTGTACTGAAGCTTGTTCTAAAAACATTTGATATATTATCCCATTTTTAAATTCAGAGAACTTAGGTTCTTTACTGGACTGCCAGTATTTTAATGAGTTTCCTACCAATCAAAACTGCCGTGTTTATTAATAGATAATTTGGACCTGCTTCCTCCTGGGTCAACAAGAAAAATACTGCATATTTATCTACATGGAAAAATTGTTCCAAAATTTTGGTGGCCCAAAATCTTTGTATAACTGGGCATAGCCAGAAAAGATGGATCATGCCGCTGCATAATATTTACATTTATTACATACTGTCTTCCTACTAAGTTTATCCCAGCGGGCATGCCATGCAGGTGTGTAATAACATTGGGAAAGAATCTTCACCTGTTGTTCCCTAAAGTATTCTCCTCTCATCGCTTTTGCCACCCTGGCCCCTGAATTCTTCATTAGATCTAATTCCACTTGATTTCTACAGAATTGATTCCATTTTAGTTCCAAGTATCTCACATTACTTTGTTCTTGGATCGTTAATAAAGCTTGGTATGAGTATGATATGGACAATTTCCCTGCCTGGAAGATACTAATTCTAATTCACAATCATCAAAGGTTTTAATAGAGTTGTCTTCTCTTTTAAAAAGCTGCAAGATATAATTTATCCCCAAATCTGACCATGCATTGAATCTAGCGGAGTCGTACCCTTCCTCAAATTCAGGGTTACCTCTGATCGTTAAAAAGGGTGACACTCTATAATTTGTCCCTATTCTAAGACAAATTTTGCGCCACGCTCGTATTGGTTGATCTATGATTAACATCCCTTTTATTTCTCTGGGGATTAATTTCGGGGCATATGTGTCAAAGCTTTAAGAGCATAAGAGGCTGCTAAGGCTCCTATTTCAGGAAAGGTGAAATGACCCCCATCAGAAAACCAGCCCCAAATTTTTTTTAGATTAGATGCTATGTTATATAGTTCAAAATCTGGCACAGCCATACCTACGGCCTCTTTCCTTGCAAACAATCGCTTGAACGCTATCCTAGGCTGTTTATTAATTAGCTCTTGGTCTTTCCTCAACAATAGTAGTGGTAAAGCCTGGAATATATAGATACATTTTGGCAGGGAAACCATTTTGATTAAATGAATTCGGCCTGAGAGTGATAAGGGCAGTTTCCTCCACCTCTCTAAGTCTTCCTTAAATGATGATAGCTGGTACAAAATTTAAACTATACCATCTCTTTGAGTTGGATGAGAATTTTATCCCTAGATATGTAATATGGGCTTTGGCCTCCTTAAATGGGATTGTTGGTGAGTTTTTCAATTTGGTAAGCCACATGAGTTCAGATTTTTCTTTATTAATCGCAAAGCCAGTAAAGGCTTGGAAGGAGTCTAAGGCCTCCATAATTATAGGTAGATTATAATTAAGGTTTTGAACAAAGATAAGATCGTCAGCATAGATAGCCTGAATAATTCTATGTCCTTCAATATTAAAGGGACACTGAACCCAAATTTTTTCTTTTGTGATTCAGATAGAGCATGCAATTTTAAGCAACTTTCTAATTTACTCCTATTAGCAATTTTTCTTTGTTCTCTTGCTATCTTTATTTGAAAAAGAAGGCATCTAGGTTTTTTGTTTGTTTCAGTACTCTGGACAGCACTTTTTTATTGGTAGATGAATTTATCCACCAATCAGCAAGGACAACCCAGGTTGTTCACCAAAAATGGGCCGGCATCTAAACTTACATTCTTGCAGTTCAAATAAAGATACCAAGAGAATGAAGAAAATTTGATAATAGGAGTAAATTAGAAAGTTGCTTAAAATGTCATGCTCTATCTGAATCACAAAAGAAAAAATTTGGTTACAGTGTCCCTTTAATCCCTACCAATTTTTGCATAAAGAATATTGCTAGGGGTTCTAGGGCCAGATTAAAAAGAAGCGGGGATAATGGACATCCTTGTCTTGTCCTACAATAGAGAATAAATTGCTCTGACATTAGAAAATTGACACTTAAAATCACCCCTGGGTTTGAATATAACAAAGCAATAGTCTGAGAAAATTTGCCATGGCTTAATTATAGGTGATATCAAATATGCCGTTGTAATTGGTAATATATGATGATGTAACTGATGTATATCTGTTGTACTAAGGGTGGTAATATGCAGGGATCCTAAAACATTGCATATATAACCCTTTTTATAATGTAAATACTAGCGCTGTGGAATCTGTTGGCGCTCTACAAATAACCGATAATTTCAACAACTGGGTAATAAAAAATAAACACCTCTTTTCATTGTTGTAAATGAAAAAAAAAATTTTTTTTTTATTAAATGTTGAAATTTTAGCAGCAAATACTGTATTCTTGCTTATTAATTGTTAATGGTCTCTACATCTAGAGAGGGAAATCATCTACAGAAGTAAATGCAGTTACTCTAAAAACTAGACAAAAACTTAGGTGCATCGAAAGAAAAAAATAAAGACTTCATGTTTATTTAACTCAACTCATGACCTACACATCCTTATCAAGCTTTCTCTTCATTCACACTAAAATGATTAATATGCTCTATTTCATATATATATTAAATATATTATTTTACTATATGTTTAGCTTATTCAAAAGGGTTAAAGTGACAGTAAATCCTAGCGTTTGTAAAATGCTAGGATTTACTATTGAAACAAAGGGGAACTTACATTCATGAAGTATAAGATACTTCATGTAGAAAGCTCCTTTATCTGAGTCAATCGTTTGTAAAACGCTAGGATTTACTTTCACTTTAAATGTACATTCAAAGCTGCAATTATTTTTTTTACTTGTATAGTACAAAATTATTCAGTGTTACTACAACAAGACACCCACATCAAGAGATACTACTTGTAAAAAACAAACAACCTTTTACTTAAAAGACATTACATTTTCTCTATTACATTGCAATACTCTCATGATTTGTATTGTGGTTTACTGCAATAAAAGCTGGTCTAGGGTTAGGCAGGTTGTTTGTAGTGCCCTGGATAAAGTAAACTGATGGCTCCCCCCCACACCATCAAATTACATACTGGTGTAAAAATAAAACTATTTTGCAAAGGCTTTTTATTTTTAAACAAAAATACTTTACAAAAACATTTTTAATCTCCCAATTTTTCGTTCAGGATTCAGTTTGCACATATAATTATAAACAACTTTCTGATTTATTTGCTTTATTCTCTTGGTATCCTTTGGTGGCTGCACCTATATGCAATCAGCAGCTAGCTCCCAGTAGTGTATTGTTGCTCCTGAGCCTATCTAGGTATAATTTTCAATAAAAGATGCAAAGTAAATAGGAGATATTGGAGGGGTTTTTAAAATTTAAAAAAAAAGTACATGATCTATCCCAGAGGTTGTCCGACCTGTCCTCATGCCTCCCTAACAAGTCAGATTTTCAAGATATCTGAACTGGAGAACAGGTGAAATCAGATTTAACATGCTCTCACCCAAGCAAACTCTGAAAATCTGGCCTGTTAGGGAGGCATGAAAACCCCTGCTCTGAATCAGGAGTTTAATCTTGGCTTTGCTTTCCCTTTAAAAGGGACAGTCTACACCAGAATATTTATTGTTTTAAAAGAATTCCTTTATTACCCTTTCCCTAGTTTTGCATAACCAGCCGTTATATTAATACATTTTTATCTCTGCGATTATCTTGTCTCTAAGCCTCTGCAAACTGCCCCTTATTTCAGTTCTTTTGACTGACTTGCATTTTAGCTAATCAGTGCTGGGTCCCATGAACTCCACATGCGTGAGCTTAATGTTATCTATATGACACACATGAACACCCTTGGTAGTGTAAAATTGTCAAAATACCCAGAGCTAAGAGGTGGTCTTCAAGGGCCTACAAATTAGCATATGAACCTCCTAGATTTAGCTTTCAACTAATACCAGGAGAACAAAGCAAAATTGGTGATAGAAAATTGTTTAAAATCACATGGCCTATCTGAATAATCAGTTTGTTTTGGACCAGACTGTCCCTTTAAGGCCACAGCAACTCCAAATAAGGATATAGTGAGAAAGACTCATCAAGAGGTATATGTGCGTACAACTCCAATCACAGTGCACACCCTCAGAGGGATTAACTTTGGCTGTTTAATCCCAAATCAGCTCTAAGAAAGATGGAGTTACTACCCAGCCATCTTTAGTTTGGACAATAAGTAGGGTAAATATAAATACTAGGCAACTAGCATATTTAAAAGGGGACAATATTGGAACTTTAATTTGGAGGATGGGCGAGCACATTTTAGAAATACTGCTAATGCAACTGAATGTATATTACAGTCAGGGGGAAACAAACCCTTTTTGGTTAGCTATTCAATGCTTTCAGCTTGTCCAGTACCTGTATTTGCAAAACCGTACCTTTATATTATGGTATTTACATGAACAGGTAAACAATGTATTCACACGATATCTCAATTTATCCAAGCAAAGTATATTTATATATGCAAAGGTACAAATCCAAACTTTTTTTAAAAAATGATCAAAAACATTACTATTTTTCCTTGCCTGTAAGGAATAATCTTCACCGACTATCATTGGGGTTTGTGAGTTCTAAAATGCCAATATCTATTTCTTTAAAACAAAGATCTTAATACTGGTACTACCTTCCTGAGGGGTGTATATATAAGCTGTATTATAACAATTATTGCCTAAATCACGTGTGATGTTTATATTGTTTCACCCTCTCCAAACTTTCCCCATTTAAATATGCAAATCCCAAAATCCTAACCTTTTCCAGTCCCAAAGTTTGGCTAAATGGGGTGTGCACACATACATACACTACAATTTTAGCCAGCACAAGTTAATGATCAGCTAAAATGGAAGGTCACATTGTGACATGCCAAGCTTGCGAGGGGCAAGCCTGCATCTTATGTCGCAGCATACGATAGGAAAACAAACCATTTCGTACTACACCAAATCAGTCTGGAGAGTAAAAATGTACATCTAACGTAGTTCCAAATTGAAGTTAAAGGGACATAATACTCATGCTAAATCACTTGAAACTGATGCAGTATAACTGTAAAAAGCTGACAGGAAAATATCACCTGAGCATCTCTATGTAAAAAAGGAAGATATTTTACCTCACAATTTCCTCAGCTCAGCAGAGTAAGTTCTGTGTAAAAAGTTATACTCAGCTGCAGGTAAAAAAATAAAAATAAAGAAATGAACAGCAGCCAATCAGCATCAGCAGTGCTGAGGTCATGAACTCTTACTGTGATCTCATGAGATTTGACTTAACTCATGAGATTTCATAGTAAGCTTCCTTTACCCGATTGGTGAAATAATATGAGAGTGCACGATGCAGATGTCCCAGGACAAACACTAAAATGCTGCTTAGAAATACTTTACAATGGGAGGTGGCTACTGAGGAACTTTTGAGGTAAAATCTCTTTACATAGAGATGTTCAGGTGATATTTTCTAGTTAGCTTTTTACAGCTATGCTGCATCACTTTCAAGTGTTTAAACATTTGGGTATTATGGCCCTTTAAGATACTGCACTTTTAAAATCTTGTATTCATTATCAGCCATTTCACAAATTGCCTAGCTAGAGCAGACCTGTCACAGTAAGATTCTAGTTAGTGTCTTCATTGTTTAAAGGGACACTGAACCCAAATTTTCTTTTGTGATTCAGCTAGAACATGCAATTTTAAGCAACTTTCTAATTTACTCTAATTTCTTTGTTCTCTTGCTATCTTTATTTGAAAAAGGCAACTTTTTGTTCAGTCTGCTGGACAGCACTTTTATTGGTGGGTGAATGTATCAACCAATCAGCAAGGACAACCCAGGTTGTTTACCAAAAATGGGCAGGCTTCTAAACTTACGTTTCAAATAAAGATACCAAGAGAATGAAGAAAATTTAATAGGAGTAAATTAGAAAGTGGCTTAAAATTTCATGATATTTCTTTATCACAAAAAAAAATGTGGGTTCAGTGTCCCTTTAAATACTTTAATTGGAATAGGAATAAAAACAGTTTAGACATTTGATTGTTAATCTGACATTCAGGGAACAGAACAAAGTAATGCTAACTGGTAAATCAAAATCATGGTAGTGCTCTTAAAATGCAGCAAATTGTGTTTTTAAACGTTTGCAAATTTTAACACATTCATTTGTTACACAATATGCAAAGCAAATGATGAAGAATCACAGGAAGAGTAAATAAAAACTAGATGACCATCTGAAATCACCTATGCTTTATTGATAGTTCAACATTCAATCCACAAATTAAACCTAGTAACAATCATAAAACTTTACATGTTTTGATTAAGTATCTTTACAAGTTGGGAATATACAAGCCTATTTTTTTATTTTTTTAAATATACACTTGAAATGACTGGGAAGGAAAAACAAAACTTTATACAAACCTAGTCAACCACGTATTCTAGCAAGATTTTGCTTTAACAGTAGCATTTAGAAACCTTCCTGAAAAATTGAAAGTCTTGTAGCCAATGTGTGTAGTGTTAGGATTTGCAATCTATAGCAGCAAATTTGAATTTTTGTAAAGCTTCCTTACTCAATGCGCAATAACCACATTTTACATCAAAAATTTGTAGAAGTCAAAACATGCTGGCAAGAAGACAGCTCTTAAAGGGGAAAGCCATGTGCAAAACAACCCTCATCTAGACTGCCCTTGCTGCCATCATGTGCAAACATTTTTTGCTTTCCACTATTAAAATGTATTCTATACATCTTTAACCACAGACCAGCATACAGGGTTGTTTTTTAAAAAAAAAAATCACCAAGACAAAGCAAGTCAATATAATACATTTGTAAAAAGGTGGTTGGAAAAAATCTGCATTCATACTGTATGTAAATAGGAATAAACTTTAGGGCTTTAACACTTTACATACCGAGGAACAAGTCATACAGCCTAATTACTTATTGCTTGAAAGGTTCATACATGTTACCCAAACAATTCACAGAACACCTTTACAAACAAGGCTGCAATTGACCATGTTAAGATTACACATGGAGTGTGAAAGTATGTTGCAATTATCAAAATTGCATCCTATTCAGAACACTTAAAAAACACTGTTTCTTGTACAATTAACTAGACTTTTGTAATGTTCAACCAAAAGCAGAGCAACTATAAGGTATTTTATGCAACAGAGAAAACAAGTAGGAGACATAAGAGCACCGTGAAATCTTCCTAAAGACCCATAAGCTATTTGTCTCAAGTGAAATCACTTTCTATACCATGGAAGCTAAAAGACAACCAAGTATAGAGATGTAAATTGCAACTTTAGAGCACTGGAAGCTTTTATATCAAGTGTTGGAAGATTACAAGTCTGTGACCAGCAGTGTGCTGTATGTAACAGCAGCAAGTGAAATTCCTTCTCAGTGAATGATCCTAATTGTGACTAGATGACATGGTGTTAAAATGCATTAAAGCTAGAACTAGCTCAAGACTGTCTACCCTCATGAAGAGGACAATTTCAAAACCTCCCAAGTTCAGGCATTCCAGCGACAGCATAAGAAATTAAATTGTGTTTCTATTGTAGTAAAAATAATAAAAATCTTGTCACCTGAACGGTTGTAAAAAGTATAACGTTATACAACCTGTTGTAAAGAGTTGAAGTGTCAGCAGTAGCATTTATTCAAATGAACTCTATGAAGTTAGGGTTTCATTAAATTGTACAGTTGAATGACAGGACGAGAGGCTCAGGATTCATGACATGTAGGTTTAAAATGGTTGCTCTGACAGGTATGAAAGCCACCAGCTGTGTTATTCAATGTGAAATCCTTAGAAATACAAACTCAAATGTTTACTATGAATAGGAGATCACAGGGAGAGAAAAAAAACTTAACCCTAACCTCCATTAAACTATTTCCCCCCCCCCCCCCCAAGTAGCATAATGCACATAGCATTAACATGCACAAAATATATATATAATTTTGTATCGCAGAAGCCCTGGCGGTTTAAGGAAATATACCTTAAGCAAATCCAAAGCAACATTTGTTTTTTAAAACATACTCCATGTGTTAAGATTTTGTGCTACAGGACAGTCCAAATGTAAGAAATAAACACACTGGAAGCACTGCAAAACGATTCCTGGGAAGGTCTTTACTCAGTTTAATATTTCAAGATAAATACAATAAAAGAAAAAGCAACTGAAGTGTATTTTTCGATTTTTATTTTTTTTTCAGTCTGATGACAAAGGCCTCGAGTGAAAATCTGTAGCATTAACAACTCTAACCCTCATTTCGTGCCAGATGCCTGCTATGTAGAATCACCCAACATACTGAGTACCTGTCCAGACTGTAGGCAGGCTTTGACACCATTTGATAAGGTTATAATATGCAAAGCCAACATTGGCATAGGAGAGAGTTCAGAGGTAATACAATTTAGTTTTGCATGGCCACCAGGACTTTAAGGTATGGGACCGGAAAGAAAGCATATCAACTGGCATTTACAAATCACTCCAGTTTCTCTACTGACCAAGATACAGGCTTGGTACTAAGAGTCTAACATGCATACATTTTAAACTTGCCATTTTAAATTAGTTTAAGCTCTTGTCTATGTATTCATAAGGTATATCAAGGTTGGTTTAGACTGCTTAGTGAAATTACCTTTTATTCCAGGTGCCTTTACCTAATTTATCTAAATCTGATTTAATCTGTATGCATTATGAGCAAAACAGACCCAATAGAACATACTCACTAAAGATGCTTGATCAGTTTTATTGGACCCTCAAAATGGACACCTATAGGAATGTTAAAGGCAACTACTATAGCATTCCTAATTAGTTTAAAACTGAGGTGATTTTGAAAATTGCCAGTTAATTTGCATAACCAACTTTAGAATCCAGCAGTATATGCAAACAATTCAAAAAGAAATGAGGTTGTTTTGAAGGCCATAGCTTTGGTGACAATCAGAACCAAATTTAAGATCTGTGGTTTATCTTGACCATAGCAGATTGCTCGTGCCTGGGATCCCAGTTTATTTGGTCATGGCCTTGATGGCTACAGCACATTCTTCATTCATTGCATGCAAGACGGAGATCTGAAAAACAATTCACAAATTTAGCTCATAATCATACAATTGTAACCAAAAAGGGAATGGATCATCACAGCTCTTTAGCATTTAACATTGATATTTAAAGAGATATGAAACCCAAAATTGTCAGTGGTTCAGACAGAGGATACAATCTAAAAAATAAAAATGTCATTTCTTTTATCAAATTTGCTTTCTTCCCATGGTATTTGTTGGATACATGGGTAGGCAACAATGCTGCCCTATAGTGCTCTTGCACATGGATAGCATTCTTGCATAACTGCTGCCATATATAGTGCTCCAGAAATGGTCAGGCTCTTAAGCTTACATAAGTTTTTGAAAAAAAAAAAAAAGTGGTAATAGAAGTAAATAAGAACTTGTGTTAAAATTGCATGCTCTGAATCAAAGGAAAAAAGTATGAGTTTCAAATCACTTTAAAGTGTGCAACATTAGATTAAATTCAGGCTAATTTGAGAACTTGCAGACCTGTCCTATTGAATTTAATTCATTTGACATGCGTTTCACACTTGCAGTCTCAAGCTATTCTATGTCTATTAAAGGACCACTCAATGCAGTAGAATTACATAATACATAAAGACAATGCAATAGCACTTAATCTGAATTTTAAACAGCATTTTTCTGACAAATTTAACCCCCCCATATCATGTGACAGACATCAGTCAATCACAGACTAGTATACGTATACCATGTGAGCTTGTATACTCAGTAGGATCTTACTCCCCAAAAAGTGAATAAAAAGTACATTTGGAAATTGAAGTAAATTTGAAAGTGTCTTAAAACTAGATGCTCTATCTGAATCGTAAGTTTTTTGACTTGTGTCCCTTTAACTTATTTATCATCACTTACCAGCATCTCTTCTCCTGCTTCAAATTTAGATTCTATTTCCTTTCCCAGGTCACCCTCTGGCAGCTTGAGATCATCACGAACATCTCCATTGTCATTCAGAAGGGACAGGTATTTATCATTAATGCCGATTAGCTAGTTTTGTTTGGGGGGGGGGGGGGAGGAGAAACAAAGTTAGCAAATAAACTTTCAATAGCGTTAAGATAAATATAGAATTTAAAGTGAAGGTGAATTTAGATGAATCGTTGCCTGGTTTTTATAATCCTATTAAAAACAAGGGCACTTTCATTCATCAAAATTGACATTTCACTTGTCAAAAAAAAAAAAACCTTAGCTATTTATCCTGACAGCTGCTCCAGCGATTCCCCTGGCGGTCAGAAGATTCTTCATACGTCAGAAATGACGAATCCGGCTTCTGCCAATCACAGCTTCATGGGGGGGGGGGGGGGCACGGAGAATCATGGCCTGAGGCAACGCTGTGATTGGAGGAAGCCGGATTAGTCATTTTAGACCCGTGAAGAGGGCTTGCGACGGGCAGAGAAAGCACTGCAGCGGCTATCAGGATTAAAAAGCTAAGTTTTTGAAGAAAATGAGTGAAATGTCAATTTTAATTAAAGTGCCCTTGTTTTTAATAGGATTATTAAAAACCGGGCACTGATTTATCTTAATTGATAGTGCTAAAACAAAAACTAGCTTTTCTACAAATTAATGTAGTCATATTCCCAGCTCACAAAGTGGCAAAACCAACATGCCAATTTTATCAACTGTTGAAGAGTCATCTTAAAGTTAGACCCACATCAGTCAATATACACCAAGGACAACTGAACTGCATAACTTTTTTAATCTGGCTGCAAATGACTATAGTAATTAGCCACCATGATAATGCCACAACAAATCTTAAAGGCATAACCCAAGAAGTTAAAGTGAACGTAAATTTTGATGCTAAAGTGCCCGGTTTTTAAAAATGTGATCAGCAGGGGGAACTTTAATCAAAATTTACATTTCACTCGTAAAAACAATAAAAAAAAAAAAAATACCCTTTAAACGCGTCAGCAGCTCCAGCTTCCTCCGGTTGTCGCAAGCTATTTCTGTCAGAAATTATGGAAAGGTCATCCTCCAATCATGGCTCCCCCCTAGGGGGAATCAGTGTCTGATTCAACGCTGTGATTGGAGGAAGCCCGATTCCTCATTTTAGACCCAGGAAGAGGCTTTGCGACGGGTGGAGGAAGCTGGAGCTGCTTTTAAGATTAAGGTGGTAAGTTTTTTATTTTACTCACAACACGAGTGAAATGTTAGTTGAGGAATTAAAGTGCCCCTGTTTTTAATCAATTTTTTAAAAAATGGGCACTTTAGCATCAAAATTTACATTCACTTTAAGACAACGCAAAGTCGCCCTTCTAATATTCATGTGAACCAAACCAGGCAAGTCCTAATTCATTTAAAAGGGTTTTAATAACTTACTGTACATCCTTTCATAAGGTATTCAGCTAAGGACTGGTTTCCTGTTGGCAAGTGTGCCAACATGTTAGGAAATCTTAGTACAAATTTTAAGTGAACTTAAAGTTAAATGAATGCACTTTTTAAAAAATTAAATTAAAAACTGGAGCAATTTCATTTAACTTAAAAAAATAAAAATCTAAATACTTAACCTTTTGCTTAGGATACCCAGACCGGCGATACTCCACCCACAGCTCCTCTGTACTTACCTCAGCAATGACGCAACAGGCTTCTTCCAATCGTTGCAGGACCTCACAAGATGGATGCTCAGAGGTGCAAGCCATGATTGGAAGCCTGATTTGTCATTGCTGAGCTAATTACATAGGAGCTGCAGGCAGCATATCACTGGTATAGGTTTCCAAAGGAAAAAGAGTAATTAGAAACGCTGCAATGTAAAGTTTAATGAATAAAAGCGCCCCTGTTTTAAATTGTATTTTTAAAAACGGCACTCATTCCATTTAACATTATTCACTTTAAGAAAAGCAAACAGGCAGAAACTAAGTGGTCTTAGCTATACAGCAACTTTGAGACTGTTCACACCCACAAGCATCCATTTCAAAGAATTACACAAAATTAAATATTTTCTAAATATCAACCATCAAGATGCTATCCAGAGAAGTTACTTGAGCTGTTGAATATTCAAGTGTAGAAAAAATAAGTGGTTGTTATTTGCATCTTTATAATTTATAGGGACTAGTGATAAATTCTGTTATTCACATCAAAGTAATACATTTCTTTAGAGTCAAAGAATTATTTTGATTTTAAAGTTAACAGGATGTACAAAAAAAGCCTTTAAAGGACAGTAAACTTGAGATTTAAATCTAAAATATTTAGTTATGCATGAAACTGCAATATATTGTCTCATTTTGCCCATTTCATGAAATTCAGCTCTGAAAATAATCAAACACACAAACTATGTTAATTTGTTTAACTTGGCTTTTACATTATACTATAGCACTGGTTTTCAAACCTGTCCTTATCCCTCCCTAACAGGGCGCATTTTGAGGATATCTGAACTGGAGCACAGGCGAAATAATCAACTGGTTAGTAAATATGGTTATTTTACCTGCTCTCATGCAAGGTATTTTACCTGCTCTCATGCAAGGTAATCCGGAAAACCATGCCTGTTGAGGAGGCCTTCGGACAGGTTTGAAAAATCAGTGTTCTATAGTAACAAGAAATGTAATTATAAGGCGTTTACTGTCCCTTTAAAGGACCAGTAAATAAAAGTAGATTTGCATAATCAAATGCATAACAGACAATGCCATAGCACAGTCTCAACTTCAAATGATATTTTTTTCTGACAATTTCAAACTTGTGCATTTCCACTACCCCATATCATGTGATAGCCCTCAGCCAATAAACGCATTTATGTATATTGTGAATTCTTGCACATGCTCAGTAGGAGCACCTTTGGTTAATGGACGCAAATTGGAAAGTGGTTTAAAGTTACATGCTCTAGCTGAATCATAAAAGCTTAAAGTGAAGGTAAACTGATGAAAGCCTGTTTTTTTTATAAAAATACTATTAAAAACAGAGGCACTTTCATTCAAAGCAGCCGTTTTGATTAACAACTTGCCTCTCCTTTGCACAGCAAGAGCAGCTCCCCCTCCTGGAAATCCTCTTCACACGTCTGACTAATCCGGCTTCCTCCAATCACAGCATGGCCTCAGGCAATGACTACCCTGGGGGGAAAGCCGTGATTGGAGGAAGCTGGATTAGTCATTGCCGACATGTGAAGAGGAAATCCAGGAGGAGGAAGCTGCTCTGGCTGTGAAAAGATAAAGGTAAGTTTAATCAAAACGGCTGCTTTGTAAACTTTGATGAATGAAAGCGCCCCTGTTTGTAATAGCATTTCTTTTTTAAAAACGGGCTCTCATTCAAAGTTTACCTTCACTTTAATCTTGACTTAAAATGTCCCTTTAAGGAATGAACAGCTCACTGACTGATACTGTTCAACTGCTTTGATAGTTGGGATAAAGAAAAGCATAAACATTTCTTGGCACATAATTCTAGAAAGTTTCACTTAAACATCCATTTAAAATGCAGGAACATCCAACAGCCATAATTAAATCTATACTAGCAAATGTTAACATAAAGTAACTAATACTGTGGAACTAAACTTTAGTTAGTTGCTTACGCTCCTGTTATCATGAGAAAAAATAAAAATTGGATTATAATAGAGCATGCAATTTTAAAGAACTCTGATAGGATTTGGTCTCTTGGCATCCTTTGTTGAATAGACTGGGAATTAGCAGGTGATTGTTGGCTGCACATATATGCCTATTGTCGTTGGTTTACCAGATGTGTTCAGCTAGCTCTGTTTACTTCAAAGGATACCAAGTCATTGAAGCAAATATGATACATTAATTGGAAAATTGATTAAATTGCATTTTCTATCTGAATCATGAAAGTTTAATTTTGAGATGTTCCTTTAAAGGGATATTCCAGCCAAACTTGGAATCCACATGGATACATTTCAGTTTTGAATAGAAGCATTTTTGTAATATACATGCATTCCCAAAAATGCTTCTTATAAAAGCTATAACTGTTTCAAAAGTGTATTTAAGTATGCACTGTGCACCAGCAATTTGAACACAGCACTTGCTGAGAGCCTAAGGTGCTTTTACCATCGAGTAATGACTCAATTTGTTATGTGCTGAAATGATACAAGCCCCACTAATGTTCTGAGAAGCTGCAGTATTTAAAATGCTGATGCACTTAGAATACCTAGTTATGCTTCACATGCTAAAACCGGGATAACTTTTGCTAGAAGCATTTTTGCCAATACATGTATATTGCAAATATATTTCTATTCAGAGATGCAATTCATCCATGTGCATTTATATTTTGACAGGAATGTCCCTTTAACTTGCACCCATAAACTGCAATGTCTTCAACCCCCTGCAGGGTCGCTAGTGTTATTTATATGCTATAACAGGTCAGAACACATCTTCCACAATGGCCATCTAGTAACATTTTAAGGGTGTAAAAGGGACTTAAGTGAAAATTACTCATGATTTTGATTGAAAATAGTTTACAATTGCATTTTCTAATTTACTTCTATTATCAAACAAGTTTAATTATCTTGGTAGTTTCCTAGCAGAGATTTCTGCAGCCGCTGATAAGTTCAGCATCAACTCCCAAGTGGTACCCTCCTTACTGTGTTTAACCCTTTTTTGCAAGGATTAGTCAGTTGCAGTATTGCTAGTGATCTAATTACACATAACAAATTAAAGAATGTAGCAGTTCCATCAAAAGTGCCCTTTACAAAGCATGAAAGCAATTGTGATAGAAATTTATTTTAATTTTTTAGTTATTTTAATCCCTTGAGTGATAACGACGGGTCTGAGCCGTTGCAGTTTCCCACACTGGTACTAACGAAGGCTCAGAGCCGTTGCTAGCACTCCCACCTTGAGGAAGATCTGGGGCTCCCAGCTGCTCCTACCCTGGCGATCGGGCCTGTATAGTGACAGGCATCACAGGGGCTTCATGTTTTGCGTGGTGACTTCACACGCAATGACATCACTGCTCAACTTTAACAAAATACAATAAGTATAGAGAAAGGGAGCATGCTGCTTAGAAGCCTGTACCTCAGGCATCTAAGCAGCTACAGACCCCCAAGACCTACCGTTGGAAAGTTAATCTCCTAACCTTTCCAATGTATAAGTCTTGGGGATCTGAAAGAAAAAAAAAAAGTTAATTTAAAAAAAAAAAAAAAAAAATACTTAAATCAGCTTAGCACCCAGGTGGGAAAGTGCTTGGCACTCAAAAGGGTTAAGATCAAAAATACACTCAGGCTTCAGTGTACAAACTTACTTGATAATCATTTCTTTTAATATTGGGGACATCCATGTTATGGGTAGAAGGACAAATATCTTCATACTTCTTCCCAGAAAAGATATCAATACCAACCATGTGAACCTAAGGAGAAAAAAAAAAAAGTTAAGTAAAAACGATAAGGTTAACCAAATGCAAACTGCACAAAACTCAAAAGGATAGTGAAGAATATTGTTTAGCTTGCCAGATTGTTAGCCAACATAACCATCTCTGCACATTGCAAGTTACCTACTCACAGTAAACAAAGTATCTGTAGTTGGCAAAAAAAAAGACAAAAACCACAAACGCACATTGGTACCAATAAGTAAATGATTTACAGGCTCCTTGTATTTACCTTGGCATGACCATGCTTTCCAGTCTTGGAAGTTGACATTTCAACAATCTTACAGGGACGTCCTTTTAGGACCACAAACCCGTTCTTGCGCAGGGCAGAGCACTGCATGGGGAAAGTGGCAGATGCCCCAGCATCTCCAGTGGTGAAATCTATATCATCTGCCATGTTGCTGGGTGTCTAAGAGTACTGAGAAAGTTACATATTAGTATTATGAACCAAAACAAGTGTACATGAATATTTGATACAGTTTAATCTGCAACCAGGAATCACAAGTGTAAGGAGTTTCCACCCAAAAATATATGGACAAATTTATAATATCAAGTATAGCATAAATGAAGTTATTAATGACAAGACAATCCTTACATGCAAATCTATTTTATAGCTACATCTCAACAGCATTTCAATATACCCTAAGGGACTTTATGAAGAAGGGTGTTGGTAGCTTTAAACAAAATGCAGCATCAGGTAAAAATGCAACATTAGGCAAGGACTCGTCTACAGTAATTAGATCATAGAAATCAATATATTACCAAAAATGTTAGATACATCAGTCTAGTGCAATGGTTTCGATACCACTACTTTGAAAGAGGAGGCATGACAAAATTATTATACACTACATTGCCGGTGGTGAGTTAGAACAACGTAAATGCATATTTGCAGCATTGGCAGGACAGCCACGTGTCTCAGACCCGCCACTCCTAAGCAAAAGAAACCGCGCTCCCTGCAACCACTAGACCCGGGGCCCTGACAGCCGTCACCCATGCTTGGCGGGACAAGGTTTTTCACCCGCCCAGAAATCCATGGTATGGCGCAAGACGTTGCTCTTCCTTGAGAAAACTGCCAGAGCTCGGTTACGCGACCCAATGGCACAACACTAGCAATTGCAGTTTATCTAGGATAACACTCCGCCCAGACTGGCAGCCCTCCTCATGATAGCCAGCGACGCGGCATGGCAAGGCCGCAACCGCCATATCGAAGCACCAAGTACCCACCCTACCCGGCCTTACTGTCTGCCGCACACCCCACACGCTTGCAGCTCTCTCTCTCCTACTACAGCATGAAGATCGCTTGTCAAAATGTACAGGGAATACAAGAGAAGACGGGCGCCATGCTAGCCCTTCCTTACCTTCCAACAAAAAAAGGAACGTCACTGCGCAAACGCGCCCAATTTCACTGCGGCAGCCCGGGATAGGCGGGGCCAACGGAGGCTTCAGCAAGACCAGCCCCTCCGCTTCCGGCTTAGAAGTGGGTTGGTTCAGGTCTGGCTCATGGAGAGGCAGCTTGAGGGGGTGGGATCACTACATGAAGATCCGGCGCGGAATGACACATGCCTTGCCATTGCCTTCTTCTAAGTTTGCCGAACACATATATTGTGGGTTGTTTCTAAACTAAGAGGAACACATTGTACTCAAAATGTAATTCCTCATATAATGCCTTATTATGCATAGTGAAAAAAACAGTAAACATAGGAAGACACAGGAGCAGCAATGCACCACTGGGACCTAGCTTAATACATCAGATGATGGCAAAAGGCATATATGTGCAGCAAACAATAAACAACTAGCTCCTAGTATTATTGCTTATTTTTTAGTGCTGACTAATTCTGTATTGCTAGGTACAAAAATAGGAGAATAATACAATGACAGATATTTGTGATAATATACAAATATATAACAGACTAAACAAAATACCAAGATGAGATGGGTTTGCAGGGTGTACTGAATAGTACTGTCCAGCAGCACTATTCACATGCAGCTTAACCCTTTCGTGACAGTGTAAAAGTGTCTACATCGGAACACCTGTTCCGATGTAGACAAATTGAAACTACGCGATCGTGCATACGATCGCGAGATTTCAATTATTGGATCGCATCTGGGGGGCGTCCCTACAACCCTAGGAACGCCCTCCAGACCGCGATCAAGTCCTTGAAGCGCAGAAGGCTTCAGGACAGCCGTTTGATATGACGTTCTATTCCGTCATAACGGCTTTAAAGCCCAGTGTAAATATGACGGAATATAACGGCGTTAAAAGGTTAAAGTAGGGATGTGCATTTGGATCCTTCATGAGGGTCTGCATGTGGAAGTAAGGAGCGTAGGGTTGCCACCTTTTGCCCAGAAAATTCCTGGACACTTTTTAAGTGGGCGTGGAGAGGGTGTGGCTTGGGGCATTGCTTTTCGCGGCCTCAAATTCATTATGAAATCAATTGTTATTTATTTATTTATATATATATATATATATATATATATAAATATATATATAATACATATATATATATATATAATATATATATATATTATATATATTATATAATATATATATATTATATATATTATATAATATATATATTATATAATATATATATATTATATAATATATATATATACAACACCTGCCTCAGTCTCACAGTACAGTACCTAACACAAAAATAAAGGAGAGTAGGGATTATGGCTGGCAAGGATATGCGACCTCACGTCTTGCCCTGTAACCTCTTATGAGTCGAGCATATATAAAGAGCACATAAGCTGTAAGCCTGGCGTGAGGAGGGTTATACGTGCAGAGTATGGTCTAATATCTCTCTGTAATATTTAGGCTAAGGAAGTGTCCCGTGTCGTACGGGTAAACCCCACGGGAATAAGTAAATAACGTTTCAGCAGTCTATGCCACTTGGTAATACTACAATTAAACAACATACCTAATCTCTCAACTCTCTCTGCCGCTCTCACCTGCAGCCGGAATCGGATGCGACGACTCCTCTCCTCGACCCTCTTCCCCCCCTCCCAATGTCCCTCCCACACCAATCTCCGTCTCTCTCCTGCAGGCAGCAGACTCTGACTCACCCGTTTTGAAACCCCAGGCTAAGCGCTCCTCTGGCCAGCTAAAATTTTGTAAAGTCTGCTCACTGCTGCGCCAGGGGAGCGCTTAGCCCGGGGCATTTGAGGCTAGTTCCGGGAAATGGGACACAGAGCCTCAGACCGGGACTGTCCCGGTGAAACCGGGGCGGATGGCAACCCTAAAGCAACGGCTTGTACCCTTCGGATGTTTTCATAGCCGGATTGATTCTTGTAAAAGATCTCTACTCTAAGATATGGATTTGCATAGTTCTTATTGTGGGGATCTTTTACAGGAATCAATCCAGCTACGAACATATTCAAAGTGCTCGAGCTACTGCTTACTTCTGCATTCAGATTCTCATAAAGGATCCAAATGCACATCACTATTAAGTCACAATTCATGGTTCTCCTACCCTAGGAGGAGGAGAGGTCCCAGTCTACAGTAGTTTGTAGCTCTTCACGAACATACCTATGAATACTTTTCATCAAAGGATGCCAAGAGAATGATGCAAATTTGGTAATAGAAGTGTATTGGAATGTTGTTTAAAATCATATGCTCTGTCTTATTCTTGAAATACATTTTTTGGGTTTCAAAGTACTATTTATTTTATTTATTTAATATCTAATAAATGTTAATAAAATTTTTTTTTGTAATTTTCTGTTGCATTATTTTGCAGTCAAGTGATATACTTAATTTACACCTAAATAACAAGTTTTACGCTACACCCGGTGCGTAAATAACGCTAAAAATTTAGTGGTATCGCACTTTCCATAGCGCTGCCATTACAAGTTACAAAAAAACTTTTGTTGTGCGATATGGTGCGATAAGCTCCATACCGCACAAAAGCCATGCTCGTGCACGTTTTCCCCCATAGACATCAATAGAGAAAAAGTGTTAGAAAAAACTAACACCTGCGATTGCAGAATGGCGATCGCTATAACGCATTCCCCATTGATGTCTATGGAGACAAGAAAGTTATGTACAGTGGGGCAAAAAAGTATTTAGTCAGCCACCGATTGTGCAAGTTCTCCCACTTAAGAAGATGAGAGAGGCCTGTAATTTTCATCATAGGTATACCTCAACTATAAGAGACAAAATGTGGAAACAAATCCAGACAATCACATTGTCTGATTTGGAAAGAATTTATTTGCATATTATGTATCTTCTTCTTTAAGAGGCTCCTCTGTCCTCCACTCATTACCTGTATTAATGGCACCTGTTTGAACTTGTTATCAGTATAAAAGACACCTGTCCAGAACCTCAAACTGTCACACTCCAAACTCCACTATGGTGAAGACCAAAGAGCTGTCGAAGGACACCAGAAACAAAATTGTAGACCTGCACCAGGCTGGGAAGACTGAATCTGCAATAGGCAAGCAGCTTGGTGTGAAGAAATCAACTGTGGGAACAATAATTAGAAAATGGAAGACATACAAGACCACTGATAATCTCCCTCGATCTGGGGCTCCACGCAAAATCTCACCCCATGGGGTCTAAATGATCACAAGAACGGTGAGCAAACATCCCAGAACCACACGGGGGGACCTAGTGAATGACCTGCAGAGAGCTGGGACTAACGTAACAAAGGCTACCATCAGTAACACACTACGCCGCCAGGGACTCAGATCCTGCAGTGCCAGACGTGTCCCCCTGCTTAAGCCAGTACATGTCTGGGCCCGTCTGAAGTATGCTAGAGAGCATTTGGATGATCCAGAAGCGGATTGGGAGAATGTCATATGGTCAGATGAAACCAAAGTAGAACTGTTTGGTAGAAACACAACTCGTCATGTTTGGAGAAGAGAGAATGCTGAGTTGCAACCAAAGAACACCATACCTACTGTGAAGCATGGGGGTGGCAACATCATACTTTGGGGCTGTTTCTCTGCAAAGGGAACAGGACGACTGATCCGTGTACATGAAAGAATGAATGGGGCCATGTATCGTGAGATTTTGAGTGCAAACCTCCTTCCATCAGCAAGGGCATTGAAGATGAAACGTGGTTGGGTCTTTCAGCATGACAATGATCCCAAACACACCGCCCGGGCAATGAAGGAGTGGCTTCATAAGAAGCATTTCAAGGTCCTGGAGTGGCCTAGTCTGCAGATCTCAACCCCATAGAAAACCTTTGGAGGGAGTTGAAAGTCCATGTTGCCCAGCAACAGCACCAAAACATCACTGCTCTAGAGGAGATCTGCATGCAGGAATGGGCCAACATAACAGCAACAGTGTGTGACAACCTTGTGAAGACTTACAGAAAACGTTTGACCTCTGTCATTGCTATCAAAGGATATATAACAAAGTATTGAGATGAACTTTTGATATTGACCAAATACTTGTTTTCCACCATAATATGCAAATAAATTCTTTCCAAATCAGACAATGTGATTGTCTGGATTTGTTTCCACATTTGGTCTCTCATAGTTGAGGTATACCTATGATGAAAATTACAGGCCTCTCTCATCCTCTTAAGTGGGAGAACTTGCACAATTAGTGGCTGACTAAATACTTTTTTGCCCCACTGTATAAACATAACATAAACCTCTAGTCTAAATACCCCTAATCTGCCGCCCACCCGCATCGCCAACACTACAATAAAACTATTAACCCCTAATCCGCTGCCCACCTGCATCGCTAACACCTAAATAAAACTATTAACCCCTAAACTGCTGGCCCCCCACATCGCGACAAACTAAATTAAACTATTAACCCCTAAACTTAACACCCCCTAACTTTAAATTAAACTTACAATATAACTACCTTCAAATAAATAAAAACCTGTGAAATAAAAAAAAACTAAGCTTAAACTATAAATAAATCTAACATAACTATTTAAAAAAAATATACAGTTGCAAGAAAAAGTATGTGAACCCTTTGGAATGATATGGATTTCTGCACAGATTGGTCATAAAATGTGATCTGATCATCATCTAAGTCACAACAATAGACAATCACAGTCTGCTTAAACTAATAACACACAAAGAATGAAATGTTGCCATGTTTTTATTGAACACACCATGTAAACATTCACAGTGCAGGTGGAAAAAGTATGTGAACCCTTGGATTTAATAACTGGTTGAACCTCCTTTGGCAGCAATAACTTCAACCAAAGGTTTCCTGTAGTTGCAGATCAGACGTGCACAACGGTCAGGAGTAATTCTTGACCATTCCTCTTTACAGAACTGTTTCAGTTCAGCAATATTCTTTGGATGTCTGGTGTGAATCCGTTTCTTGAGGTCATGCCCCAGCATCTCAATCGGGTTGAGGTCAGGACTCTGACTTGGCCACTTCAGAAGGCGTATTTTCTTCTGTTTAAGCCATTCTGTTGTTGATTTACTTCTATGCTTTGGGTCATTGTCCTGTTGCAACACCCATCTTCTGTTGAGCTTCAGCTGGTAGACAGATGGCCTTAAGTTCTCCTGCAAAATGTCTTGATAAACTTGGGAATTCATTTTTCCTTCGATGATAGCAATCCGTCCAGGCCCTGACGCAGCAAAGCAGCCCCAAACCATGATGCCCCCACCACCATACTTCACAGTTGGGATGAGGTTTTGATGTTGGTGTGCTGTGCCTCTTTCTCGCCACACATAGTGTTGTGTGTTTCTTTCAAACAACTCAACTTTGGTTTCATCTGTCCACAGAATATTTTGCCAGTACTGCTGTGGAACATCCAGGTGCTCTTGTGCAAACTGTAAACATGCAGCAATGTTTTGTTTGGACAGCAGTGGCTTCCTCTGTGGTATCCTCCCATGAAATCCATTCTTGTTTAGTGTTTTACGTATTGTAGATTCGCTAACAGGGATGTTAGCATTTGCCAGTGACTTTTGTAAGTCTTTACCTGACACTCTAGGATTCTTCTTCACCTCATTGAGCAGTCTGCGCTGTGCTCTTGCAGTCAACTTTACAGGACGGCCACTTCTAGGGAGAGTAGCAGCAGTGCTGAACTTTCTATAGACAATTTGTCTTACCGTGGACTGATGAACAGCAAGGCTTTTGGAGATACTTTAATAACCCTTTCCAGCTTTATGCAAGTCAACAATTCTTAATCGTAGGTCTTCTGAGAGCTCTTTTGTGCGAGGCATCATTCACATCAGGCAATGCTTCTTGTGAAAAGCAAACCCAGAACTGGTGTGTGTTTTTTATAGGGCATTGCAGCTGTAACCAACACCTCCAATCTCATCTCATTGATTGGACTCCAGTTGGCTGACATCTCACTCCAATTAGCTCTTGGAGATGTCATTAGTCTAGGGTTTCATATACTTTTTCCACCTGCACTGTGAATGTTTACATGGTGTGTTCAATAAAAACATTGCAACATTTCATTCTTTGTGTGTTTTTAGTTTAAGAAGACTGTGATTGTCTATTGTTGTGACTTAGATGATGATTAGATCACATTTTATGACCAATTTGTTCAGAAATCCATATCATTCCAAAGGGTTCACATACTTTTTCTTGCAACTGTATATACCAAAAATAAAAAACCTAAATTACTAAATTAAAAAATCCTAACACTACTAAAAAATTTTTTTACGAAAAATAACAAAAATCTAATATTACAAAAATAATAAACAAAATTATCCAAAATAAAAAAAATGAAACCTAATCTAATACCCCTATAAAAACAAAAAACCCACCCCAAAATAAAAAACCCCTAATCTAACAATAAACTACCAATAGCCCTTAAAGGGCCTTTTGTAGGGCATTGCCCTGAAGCAATCAACACTTTTTTTGCAAAAAAATGACAAAGTCCCCCCTAACAATACAACCCCCACCCACCCAAACCCCCAAAATAAAAAAGACCTAACTAAAATAAACCTAAGCTACCAATTGCCCCCAAAGGGGCATTTGTATGGGCATTGCAATCAGCTCTTTTGCGTCCCATTAAAAAATAAAAAAAGCCCTAATTTAAAAAAATAAAAAACAAACAAAAAACAAACCTAACAATAACCCCCAAAAATGTACTCACCGTTTCTAAAGTCCAGACATCCATCTTCTTCCAGACAGAGCACAGTCTTCATCCAGGTTGAACCATCTTCATCCATTGCAGGGCCAGCTTCTATCTTCTTCCCGGAGGTGCGGAGCGGTCTTCGGCGACGTGGAGGTCCTCTTCATGTGATCGTCGGCCGCACACTGAAGATTGAATGCAAGGTACCCCTTTTATATTGGGGTACCTTGCATTCCTATTGGCTGAAATTTTCAAATCAGCCAATAGGATCAGAGCTACTGAAATCCTATTGACTGTTCAAATAAGCCAATAGGATTTAAGCAGTTCTCATCCTATTGGCTGATTTGAATCTTCATTCAAATATTCAGTGTGCGGCGGACGATTGCATGAAGAGGACCTCCATGTCGCCGAAGACTGCCACCACCGGAAGACTGCTCCGCGCCTCAGAAAAAGTAATTTAGGTTTTTTGTTTTTGGTATATATATATATATATATATATATATATATATATATATATATATATATATTTTTTTTTTTTTTAAATATTTTTATTGAGGCAAATAATATAACAGTATAGCACATAGCAACCACAAACATAGGCCCTTAGCCTGTAAGGGCAATTATCAAACATATATATCACTGTCGGTACATGAAGCATGACAAATCATAATCAAAGTCATAAATGAGATCTTACATTTCAAAAACAATACATATTAGAGAACTAATAGTCAAGAATAATTCTGAAATTGAAGTACTCCTATGTGGTCAAAGGACATAAAAACTGGCCTCAGATTTTTTAACTATAGAACATATATAGCCATTTTTGGGCCATCAGGACTATAATTGAAAACATATATGAGGGAAAGGTTTATCAACCATAACTATATTAAAGGACTCTTGTATGATTTATAGGGGTTTTTAGGTGGGATCTGTGTCCCGTAGCTTAAGACATAAGCCCCACGGGGGGGGGGGGGGGGGCAGAGCCCATTAAGGTAGGAACAATCTAGAAACATAAAGCAGAAAATAGTAGAATTGGACATGAGCTAGTACTAGGAGTGTTAATAGGGTTGTCCAGCTTCCTCTAAACTGAAAATCATCCTTGCTGTAATATTTTGATATATACAGATTGAATCTTGGGTTTTTATCAAATAGCATGAAGGAACAAGTATTACAAGATAGCTATAAGACAAGAGTATAATATAGGATTCTTGTTCAATCATCAGATACAGGTTAAGTCCTGGGCTTTTATCTAGTAGCCTGAAGGAAAAGTAGCGTATGTAGATATGCTATACCCTTAATACAGTGTATAATATGGAACCTTGTCCTATTTCCAGGTTTACAATAATACATTTCTAGCCTTGAGTACTGGTGGCTCAAATAATAGATTCTTAACATATCAGACTTGCAGATAAAGCCTACAAACACTATATACGTACAAGCTATATCTTTAAGTATAAAAGTAATGAAATATTTTTTTGCAGGAGGGAATGAGTGATGAGACTAAATGGGGATTAATGTGGAAAGGTTTTCACAAAACTCCTAAGAGAGATATGTAAAGATTAATTCTGTGATTTTACCTCTAGAGAAGTACATAGGGTGGGCTACAGAATGAACTAAGGTTCCATAACCCCATATAAATTGCCCAATATCTGGTCTCCTGTGGTGGACAGTGGATACCACAGATTAAGTACTATCATGGGACTGCAGCTAATTACAACCAACGTATTTATGTAAATTGTACACCCTATCACATTAGGCCTTATGATCGGTTCGCCATCGGGACTATCAGGATTAGCTTAATGGTTAGTATATATAGTGGTATAGTCCAAGGCAGGTTAGAAGACTACACTTTATAGAGATTCTTAACACTAGGTCAGAATAGACCCCAAACTGCGTCATCTCGGCCGCTGACAACGCAGTAGTACTTCAAATTCCCTAGATGATCTCTCTTAATATACTGTATACAAAATCCTGCCGGACCTAACATAAACCTGCAAGTTCTCCTTTTCTGGTGCCATGATAGTATACAGGTGCATAAAATGTTGCAAATACTTTAAGCGAACTAAGAGCCCTAAACCTATATAATTGTAGCCCCACAGGCATGTCAAATAGTTCCCCCCAAACATTGAAAATGCAAAGCAATTAAACAGTATACTCTTGATGAGAACATAAGACACAAGACATGGGGCATAGCAAAGCATTAACACTTAGCATTGGTCTGTAGTACCCAGAGGTACTTGTACTGAAATGTTAGACTATACTATAGCTAGATATGTAAGTCAGGGATCATATTAGACATATAGAAACAATAAACTCCCCAGTATTAGGCACATAGATATTAGCAAAATAAATATGACAGAACTATCTTAGCACTGAAAGTCCCAGGACAGCATTTTCATGAATAGAGAGTAAAAACATTTATAACAACTGATCTTTGTCCATCCTCCATCCAGTGGTAAAAAGTGAGATTTATAATAGGTGTCAAACTAAATCGTTAATCAACCTCTATTGAACTAGCTATGTTATAAGTGTTATATACAAATTAGAACAGTACAACACATATCTAAGGATTACTATAGTAGAGTGCTCCAAACTAGAGTTGAATCTCAGTAATAAATTACCAGGAACTAAAATATTACCCAGTAAACTATCTTAGGCTATATATATTCATAGATACAAGTACAATTGAAGTAAAATTCCAACCCACAATATATTTAGTCTAGTACAGGGTAAGCATATTCCATATTAACCACTAGATCATACTTGGTAATTCCTTGCAACATAGCTAGAACTTTAGGCATGTACATATAAAAAAAAAAAAAAAAAAAAACAACATACAGGATAACAAGTGAACTGAACCGGGATAAAAGCAACCTTTAGGAATGAGCACAAAGATATTGAGCTGCGGTAAACCTAAATTCTGCAGCCTGCGCCAATGTCCTATATTCAACCTCAGCCTACCCCAGATCGCCAGATTAAGTCAGTCCCTGTAGGCTCAAGTACAATCCCAGCGCAAAAATGAAAGTCTCCGAGTCTAGGGTTCTGGTTCATGAAAATATCCCTCCGGATCAATCTAACTGGGGTGCCACGCTTCAAGGATGGGAACAAGGCCAAGTCAATGGAGGCGAAATTGTCTTCATCCCACTGCAGAAAACGGATCCTGTACCCTTCGAACTGCACAGCACCCCTGCGGCACGGAGCAGAAAGGCTGTCGCCAAGGAGGCCCCACACCTCCCGATCATCGCCGCGCCCCAACTTTTCAGCCGCAACCTCCAGAGCAACATCCAACTGCAAGGACTCAGGATCTCCTCTCCCACATAGCTCAGGTAAGGGTCGCAAGCCATGTTTGGTTTTATCCTCCGAATTAGTGCAGCGCAACGGAAATTTCTGACTCGTTAGCAGGCTATTCACCTCCTGGATTTCTGTCAATCTCAGCCCTTTGCGCGGCCTCCTAGCGTCAGTGCGCTGCATAAGGCTATTCAAGTCGCCTCTTATGTCCATCACAAAGTCAGTTAGCAGGGTCTGTAGCATTACTTGGAAATCCTCCATCTTGTCTGCCGTATACTCACTCACGGGCAAATTTACAGTAGAAGCTGTATGCAACCTCAGCCTGTCCTTCCAATCGGTTATCCAAAGCAAGGTATTAGGTGTGAGTGTAGGCTTGTAAACAGCATGTGCAACTGAAGTTCCGTAAATGGCGACGCTCACCACATGGCATTATCCAGCAGCTTCGTCTATTTGCACAGGCTCAGGAAGTTTCTTTTGTCTCTTGTGGCATGTTTAGAGGCAAATTGGGGATCATGAGCACTATTGTGCAAATTCCAGACTTAAATTAGGCAATTTCCCCCAACTATTAGGACTATGAGCCTGGAGCTCTCTCAAAACACGTCCACTCGCTTTGGTAGATGGCTCCGCCCCCCCTATATATATTTTTTTTTAATAGTTATGTTAGGTTTATTTATAGTTTAAGCTTAGTTTTTTTTTTATTTCACAGGTAAATTTTTATTTATTTGAAGGTAGTTATACTGTAAGTTAGGGTGTGTTAGGTTTAGGGGTTAATAGTTTAATTTAGTTTGTCGCAATGTGGGGGGCCGGCAGTTTAGGGGTTAATAGGTTTATTTAGGCAGTCGCAATGTGGGTGTTTGGTGGTTTAGGGGTTAATAGGTTTCGGTTAGTATTTGTGATGCGGGCGGTGGATTAGGGGGTTAATAGTTTTATTTAGGTGTTAGCAATGTGGGGGGTTGGCGGTTTAGGGGTAATTAGGTTTATTTAGTGTTGGCGATGCGGGGGCAGTAGATAGGGGTTAATACTTTAATTTAGTGTTAGCAATGTGGGTGGATGGCGGATTATAGGTTAATAGGTTTATTATAGTATTTGCGATGCGGATGTGGCGGTTTAGGGGTTAATAGGTAGTTTATGGGTGTTAGTGTACTTTGTGACATTTTTGTTATGAGTTTTGTGAAACATTTTTGTTTTGCAAAATCCATAACTACTGGTCTTTGATAGTGGAATGGATCGTGGAGGTATAAGCTATAAAAAGTGTAATAGCCGGACCGCACAACCTGTAATATGGGTGACCTGAAAATTCCACACTCAAAGGCCATATTTTGAGTGTGAAATCGAGAGTTGCGGTATAGGCTAAAATGCTAGCGGTATAGCCGTATCGCCAGGACTTCTAATACCGGTGAGCTGAATATTCCGCTCACAAATAGACTAAGAGACAAAGGAAATCAGCGCTCCCTACTTCGTGCAGTCTGTCAAGCAATGAGCAATGATTCCAGTAAGGATAGTTAAAATGGAAATGGTCAAATGGTAGTTAAAATGAAAAATGTTAATGTTCAGAATGAATGATATGATATTCAAAAGTAATGGGTGAGGAAATAAGTCAATGAAGATGATAAAAAGGAAGGAAAAAAGCGGAGGGATGAGCACAATGTGGTTGCACAGTACCGTATCTCTAGGAAATCCTATAGAGTCAGTCGATAGTCCTGGTACTCACAACCACAGAATTGTAAGGTCGATGTGAAGATCTTTGAAATCAGGTGAACTTTTCCCTCCTCTCTTTGCTGTGGCACCGTAGTTTCTGGTAATGTGTAGCTCAAATGAGACTCCAAGTATTGTGTCGCTCTTAAAGTGTGCCTGTTGATGGAAGCAGCTGTGGCTTGAAGGAAACTTCCTTGTCACAGTGTCCGAGATGAGAAATGCTGAAAGAGATAAGCTGTGATAATTTTGTCTCACTAAACTTCAGAGATTTATAATAAAAAATAAAATAAATGGAATGTAGCTCTTTTCTTGTAAACAGCAAGTAAATATAACTTAATCTACTAGCATGCACAAGGTGAGCATTTACTTTTAGTAATTGAAATGAAAAGTATGGATTATACCTCTATGCATGATAATAGTAAATCTTATGTGAGAAACTTATTAAGCTTCTAATATATAAGCAATGATTCCTTAATATTATGACCAAAGAAAAAATGAGAAAAAATCCTTTATATTCAGGATAAGTAATGAGTTGATAAAGATTAATTCTTGATAAAGTAATGTTCAAGTAACTTTCCTTAAGTTTCACGCACTCACACAAACACTCTAAAATATATATACAATGTTCCAACACACACGCAATATTGACCAGCAAGGAGGAGGTTAATTCATTGTAATACAGCTCAGGTAAGTAATGACACTTAGCGTTATATTTGGAAACCTTAAACTTTGTATACAATACGATACCAATACCAGCGTGGTGAATAGATCAGATTTTGCCAGAAGCGATGATGAAGCGTGGAGAGCGGAATTAACAGCAGAGTAAGAACTAAACCGGAGAATATTAGAGAGCGGCGTTCCGGTAGCAGCTTGTGTGAGTGCGGCTTCAGCTGCGTGTGATTGAGTTCCGGTAGCGTAGGAATATGATTAGAAGTCTCAGTCCAAAAGGAATCAGGAAAGAAGTGCAGCAAACTTTGAGATACAAACAGCCTTAAAAAATAAAAATACTTAAGACCTGAAAGGGAAAAGTAAACTGCTTGGAATGAGCAGTAGCACAGGATGAGAGAATCCACTTTAATTTTCAGGCACTGAGTAATGGAAAAGCACTTCCTTAAATAGGAGGAAGTGCTGATAGTCAGAAAGTCTTAAAGGGATATCACATCCCCCCCTTCTCAGGGAATCACCCCCGGGGATTCCAGACCAGGTTTAAGGGGGTAACGATGATGGAATGACTTCACCAGACGAGGGGCATGAACTTCTGAATGAAGATGCCAGGAATCATCCTCTGGACCATAACCCTTCCATCTGATGAGATATTCTAATCTTTGTCGTCGAATCCTAGAATCCAGTATTGATTCAACTTCAAATTCCTCTGGAAGATCCACTGAGATAGGAGGCGGAAGATCAACTGTCGTGCGTGTCATTGAATCAAAAGGTTTCAATAATGAAATATGGAAGGTGGGATGAAACTTGTAGTCCTTGGGTAACGTGAGCTTGACCACATTGGGATTTATTATCTGCTCCACAGGGTAAGGTCCCAGAAATTGGTTAGCCAGTTTCTTGCTAGGGACCTGAAGTTTGAGGTTTTTAGTAGAGAGTAATACTAGGTCACCTATTTTATATTCAGGTCCAATCGAATGTTTCCGATCATAGTATTTCTTTTGGTATTCCTTAGCTTCGGCTAGATGTTTTTTCAATACTCTCAATCGATCTTGAAGCTTGGAAGAAAAATCTAAAGCTGAAGGGGAATTCACTGTTTTGTGGGACAAGGTTATAGTATTAGGATGGTACCCATAAGTTGCGTAGAAGGGGGATGTTTTGGTTGAGGAACAGAATGAATTATTATGAGTAAATTCAGCCATAGGAAGGTAAATTAGCCAGTCATCTTGTAAATGTGAAATATAACAACGTAAAAAGTGTTCAATGGTCTGGTTGAGTCTTTCTGTCAACCCATTTGTCTGAGGATGAAAAGCAGTTGTGTAGCGATGATCAATTTTCAGTAACTTACACAAAGATCTCCAGAAGTAAGAGGTGAATTGGGTACCCCTATCAGTAATAATATTAGAGGGTAAACCGTGTAGTCTTACAACCTGATCAAGAAATACTTTGGCTGTAGTCATGGCAGTTGGTAATCCCTTAAGTGGAATAAAATGAGCCAGTCTTGTTAAATGGTCAACTACTACCATGATAGTGTTATATTGTTGTGATGCAGGTAACTCCACTATAAAATCCATGGCAATAGTACTCCATGGTTTATCTGGAATGGGCAGAGGTCTAAGTAACCCTATGGGTTTTTTATGTTCAATTTTATTTCTAGCACAATTCTCACACCTAGAGACGTAATCATAAATGTATTTATTCATCCCTGGCCACCAAAACTTACGACGGGTAAGTTCAATGGTTTTCTGTATCCCTGGGTGACCAGATATGGTGTCATCATGGGTATGTGTGAGAATGGAAGACCTTATTTTCTCAGGTATGTATAACTTTTCTTCATGATAGAAAAGACCTGTAGTAGGATCTTTGGAACAATTTTGCAATGGTATTGAATCATGTTTTAGAGCAGTGTAAATCTCTTCTTCTAAGGGTGTTAAAGTACCTATTATCTTTTCTGGAGGGATAGTGAAGTTAGGTTGTTCATGAGGAAGTAACTCATAAATACGAGAAAGTGCATCTGCCTTTGTGTTTTGACTCCCAGGTTTATAAGTTATTAGAAAGTTAAAGCGATCTAAAAAGAGTGACCACCTTGCTTGTCTAGCTGTTAAAGTCTTATTCTTTTTTAAGTATTCTAAATTTTTATGATCAGTATAAATAAGGAATGGAATTACTGATCCTTCTAGTAGGTGTCTCCATTGTTCTAGAGAACACTTAATAGCAAGGAGTTCTTTGTCTCCAACACTATAGTTAGCTTCAGCACAAGTCAACGTTCTTGAATAGAACGCAATGGGATGAACTTCACCTGTCTCCTTATTTTGTTGGGAAAGAACAGCCCCTATGCCTGTATTAGATGCATCAACTTCCAACAGGAACTGTTGATCAAATTTAGGCAGTGTTAGTATTGGAGCTGTTGTGAACATTTCCTTAAGACTATCAAAAGTCTTCTGGGCTTGTTCAGACCACTTAAAGCGCTGTTTTATACTAGTTAATTGTGTTAATGGTTTTATCACTGAGGAGAAGTTTTTTATAAATTTACGGTAATAATTTGCGAAACCAATAAATCGCTGTAATGCTTTTACTGTAGTGGGTTTAGGCCAGTCTTTAATTGCGGCTACTTTTTCAGGATCCATTTCTATTTTGTTTGGGGTAATTATATAACCCAAAAATTTTATTTTAGAGACATGAAAAACACATTTTTCTAGCTTTGCATATAACTTATGCTCCTTGAGACGAGTAAGAACCCACCTAACATGTTTTTCATGTTCTATGGGAGATTTCGAATAAATCAGAATATCATCTAGATATATGATGACACAGATATCCATTAGATCATGAAAAATCTCGTTGATAAAATGTTGGAAGGTTGCGGGAGCATTGCTTAAACCAAAGGGCATTACGTTATACTGGAAAAGACCATAGCGGGTTCTGAAAGCGGTTTTCCATTCGTGCCCTTCCTTTATGCGAATAAGATTATAAGCGCCCTTTAGATCTAATTTCGAGTAGATCGTGGCCTCATTTAATCTTTCGAGTAACTCTGGTATGAGAGGTAAAGGATACCTATTTTTAATTGTTATTTCATTCAATGCCCTGTAGTCAATAATAGGTCTTATTGTCCCATCTTTGTTGCGTACTAAAAACAATCCTGCAGCAGCAGGGGATGTTGAGTGTGAGATGAACCCTTTTCGCAAGTTTTCATCTAAATATGATCTTAGATATACCAATTCTTCTTGCGAAAGAGGGTAAATCTTACCATGTGGTATTTGAGATCCCGGTATTAAATCAATGGGACAGTCAAATTCCCTATGTGGTGGGAGGTTTTCTGCCTCCTTGAGGTCAAATACCTCTGCCAGGTCCTGATAAATTTGAGGTAGCTCATGTTCTATAGTAGAGATTACCTGATAGGGAAAACAAGTCTTTATACAATAATCAGAGTCAAATTTTACTTGTGGTGATGACCAGTCAATATGAGGATTATGTATTTGTAACCAGTTAAAACCTAAAATAATAATATGCATGTAGATAGGTATGAGGTCAAAAGTAATATATTCGGAATGTCCTTGGTCAGTTGTTACGAGTAAAGGGATTGTCTGATGAGTAATGGGGCCCTGTTGTATAATAGAACCATCAATAAGTTTAACTGAAACAGGATGTGTCTTGACAACAGTTGGAATTTTATTGAGCTTAACATATGCTATATCTATATAGTTTCCTGACGCCCCAGAATCAATCAAAGTGTTAGAGCGCACGTTTTTCTGATCCCACTGTAAAGAAAAGGTGAGAGTGAGATGGGGGTTTTGAGAAATGTGAAAAATATTGTGATTGAAACTACCCTTACCCTTTTTCTGTCTCAATAGAGATGGACAATTTGTGACGGAGTGGTCTTTTTGTCCACAATAAAGACAGAGATTTTCTAATCTACGTCTAGTTTTTTCCTCTGGGGTTAGAGGACCCCTTATAGTTCCAATTTCCATAGGAACCTGGTTTGAAACAGCTTTTTCTATGGTTGTAAAACAGGGATATGAACGTCTGGGCACAACTCCATAGGAAGCTTTTTCAGCCTTTCTTTCACGTAACCTTCGGTCCAAAGTGGTGCTTAATTTCATCAACCCATTCAGTGTGTCAGGCATCTCTAATCGTGACAATTCATCTTTAAGGGATTCAGAGAGACCCAATCTGAATTGATTCTTTAAACTGATTTCGTTCCATTGAGAGTCATCTATCCACATTTGAAATTCAGTAATATATTCTTCAATGTTTCTTTTCCCCTGTTTCATAGATCTTAATTTATTTTCAGCTGTTATTTGAGTGTGGGAATCCTCATACAAGGCAGTCATAGCTAGAAAAAATTCTTCAAGCGAATCCAATATTGAATGTTCACTTTCAAAGAATCTATTGGCCCAGGAGCGTGGCTCCCCCTGTAGGAAGGATATAGTGGTACAGACCTTTATCCTTTCACTATGGTATGTTTTAGGTCTAAGTGAGAAAAGAAGTTTACATGCACTTTTAAAATCCCTGAATTCGCTGCGTTTGCCAGAAAATGGTTGTGGGTATTGTATGTGAGGTTCAGCAATTCCTGCTTCTTTCCCTGACATATAATCTTTTATTAAGATTTTGAGAGCTTTATTTTCAGTTTGTACCTCTGTTAAGGCTCTAGCAAGATATTCTAATTTCTGATGAATATTAGAAAATTCATTTTTAATTTCATTAGGATCCATCTTCCAAATAAAAAAAACTTTATTTTTGGCCTGAAAATTCTGTGATAATTTTGTCTCACTAAACTTCAGAGATTTATAATAAAAAATAAAATAAATGGAATGTAGCTCTTTTCTTGTAAACAGCAAGTAAATATAACTTAATCTACTAGCATGCACAAGGTGAGCATTTACTTTTAGTAATTGAAATGAAAAGTATGGATTATACCTCTATGAATGAGAATAGTAAATCTTATGTGAGAAACTTATTAAGCTTCTAATATATAAGCAATGATTCCTTAATATTATGACCAAAGAAAAAATGAGAAAAAATCCTTTATATTCAGGATAAGTAATGAGTTGATAAAGATTAATTCTTGATAAAGTAATGTTCAAGTAACTTTCCTTAAGTTTCACGCACTCACACAAACACTCTAAAATATATATACAATGTTCCAACACACACGCAATATTGACCAGCAAGGAGGAGGTTAATTCATTGTAATACAGCTCAGGTAAGTAATGACACTTAGCGTTATATTTGGAAACCTTAAACTTTGTATACAATACGATACCAATACCAGCGTGGTGAATAGATCAGATTTTGCCAGAAGCGATGATGAAGCGTGGAGAGCGGAATTAACAGCAGAGTAAGAACTAAACCGGAGAATATTAGAGAGCGGCGTTCCGGTAGCAGCTTGTGTGAGTGCGGCTTCAGCTGCGTGTGATTGAGTTCCGGTAGCTTAGGAATATGATTAGAAGTCTCAGTCCAAAAGGAATCAGGAAAGAAGTGCAGCAAACTTTGAGATACAAACAGCCTTAAAAAATAAAAATACTTAAGACCTGAAAGGGAAAAGTAAACTGCTTGGAATGAGCAGTAGCACAGGATGAGAGAATCCACTTTAATTTTCAGGCACTGAGTAATGGAAAAGCACTTCCTTAAATAGGAGGAAGTGCTGATAGTCAGAAAGTCTTAAAGGGATATCACATAAGCACAGCGCATTCCTTCTAAGAGTAAAAGTTTTTATTTGCACATAAAAGCGCTAGTAAAATCACACTTACAGAATAAAAGAAGATTCATGCAAATAATACAATATGTAGCCAACCGCTCTATTCCGCCGTCTAACGGATCATCAGCAGGACAGGAACTGGATGGGATAAGCCACAAACGAGACTGGCGCCAGTGAGCACTCGTGGGCACTCCGTCTAGCTGAATGAATCCGGAAGCGTGCGTGACGTCGAGCGTTGATGACCTCAACGCGTTTCGTCCTATAACGTTAGGACTTTCTCAAGAGGTAGATGTCACTTGTTGCCAGGTAAACTACTAAATAGCAGCGAAGTTGATATGATTGGTTCAAAGGACAGGTAACCACAAATCATGTAAATAAATAGCATGTGCTATATGCGGTTATACCTAAGCAACAATGAGATGTGAGTGTACAATTTACATAGCATATATAAACATTTCAAACACATTAATTTCATAGCATAATACTTTAAAATGTACGTAAAACAATGGAAACTAAGTGTTAAATAGAATAAAGTAAAATATGATTTAAAAAGATATTGGGACCATATTGAGTAATTTGACCTATAAACAAATGAACACAGAGAACAGGCTGGGGACAGTCTGTAACAACAATTAACAGGGCAGCCAACTTAAAGGGAAAGATCAGATATTTACATGAAAGCATTTAGGTCAAGATCTATATTGAGACCCCTGGGATTCAAAGTGTCTAGTTCGTGAAGCCAAAAAGTCTCTCTTTGGCGGAGTGTTGTAAGTCTATTTATATGTTTGCTAGGAGGTACCTCTTCAATAATTTTTACTTTGAGGCAGTCAGGATTGGACTTATGTTTATTTTTAAAATGATACAATACACTATGTATATCAAGTTCATGTGTGATGTTATACTTGTGTTCACTGAACCTCTTCCTCATGGTTCTCTTTGTACGCCCGATATAAATAAGCTTACAGCTACAACTTAACATGTATACAACGTATGTAGAGCTGCATGTAAACCTATTTTTGATGTTATATATCTTTTCCTGCTTGGAATCATGAAAATGATCCTGTTTGCAGATGTGAGAACACATTCCACATCTTGCTACCCCACAACTCTTAGTACCTGTAGAGGGAACTAACCAGTTATCACATATAGTATTTTTCAGGGGTGGTCGCTTTATTGGTCTTAATTTTGATGGAGCCAAAATGTTTTTAAGATCCCTGTTTTTCTTGTAGGTAATGGTGGGTCTGTCGGGTAGAGAGTTTCCTAAAATTGGGTCAGCTTTCAAGATGCCCCAATGGGTATTCATTATTTTTTCTATATATTTGCTGCCCTGACTATATGTCGTAATAAACCTGATGTTATCCACCTTATTTCTCTCTCTAGTAAGTAATGGGTTAAGCATTTCCTGTCTATCCATTTTTTCTACTTTCTTTTTAACCTCCTCTAAAAGTTCCATTTTATAACCCTTTTCTTTAAATCTGTTATCCAGTATGTTTACTTCTTTCTCATAGTCTAGTTGGTGAGTGCAATTCCTTTTAATTCGCTGATATTGGCCTAGTGGTATGTTCTGTTTCCATCTCCTGAGATGGCCACTATTAGCATTAAGTAATCCGTTTTTATCGGTCAGTTTCCTAAAATTCTTTACTGCTACCTTGTTGTCTGTTGCCTTAAAAAGTGTGAGATCTAAAAAATCTATATGTTCCCTATGTGTATGAAAAGTGAATTTTAAATTAAAGATGTTGTTATTAATATGTTCCACGAAGTTGGTAATGATGGATGCTTCCCCTTTCCAAATGATGATAATATCATCGATATAGCGATGGTAGTGTATAATATTACCTGCAAAGGGATTATTTTGCCAGATGTAATTGGTTTCAAAATTACCCATGTAAATGTTTGCATAAGATGGTGCAAAGGTGGTGCCCATCGCGGTCCCCTGAGTTTGCAAATAGAAATTTCTTTCAAATTCAAAATAGTTGTGGTCTAAAATAAATTTAATGCAAGATAGCAAAAATTCTATTTGTTCAACTACTAATTCAATTTTAAGTAGGACATCTCTAATAGCTTCTACATCCAGACATCTACCCTCTTGAGAAAGTCCTAACGTTATAGGACGAAACGCGTTGAGGTCATCAACGCTCGACGTCACGCATGCTTCCGGATTCATTCAGCTAGACGGAGTGCCCACGAGTGCTCACTGGCGCCAGTCTCGTTTGTGGCTTATCCCATCCAGTTCCTGTCCTGCTGATGATCCGTTAGATGGCGGAATAGAGCGGTTGGCTACATATTGTATTATTTGCATGAATCTTCTTTTATTCTGTAAGTGTGATTTTACTAGCGCTTTTATGTGCAAATAAAAACTTTTACTCTTAGAAGGAATGCGCTGTGCTTATCTCTTTCAGCATCTGTCATCTCGGACACTCTGACAAGGAAGTTTCCTTCAAGCCACAGCTGCTTCCATCAACAGGCACACTTTAAGTGCGACACAGTACTTGGAGTCTCATTTGAGCTACACATTACCAGAAACTACGGTGCCACAGCAAAGAGAGGAGGGAAAAGTTCACCTGATTTCAAAGATCTTCACATCGACCTTACAATTCTGTGGTTGTGAGTACCAGGACTATCGACTGACTCTATAGGATTTCCTAGAGATACGGTACTGTGCAACCACATTGTGCTCATCCCTCCGCTTTTTTCCTTCCTTTTTATCATCTTCATTGACTTATTTCCTCACCCATTACTTTTGAATATCAAATCATCCATTCTGAACATTAACATTTTTCATTTTAACTACCATTTGACCATTTCCATTTTAACTATCCTTACCGCAATCATTGTTCATTGCTTGACAGACTGCACGAAGTAGGGAGCGCTGATTTCCTTTGTCTCTTAGTCTATAACTTTATCCTGTTTTAAGTCATAGCGATCCCTGGTTTCAATGCTTATATATACATATTTTTACTGTATGTTATTTTTTGAACTTTAATATTGTATATTATTACTTTTTGCAATATTTGTTAGGATAACATAATGTCCGTTTCCAACACAGTCATGGATAACCCTGACAGCTTTTTCGGGGACTCCCATTCCAGACACTCTAGAAACAGATCCCATAATCTTCTCAATACAACATCTACTGAATGTTTATTAGAATCTACAGACCCGACAGAGCTATTTAAAGATTTAGAGAAATTGCTGACTAATGACACCAAAGAATGGCAAGATCTCATCTTATTAGATAATTATGTATTACACAATATAGTACCACGAGGCCTTAGGATTTTTAAACATCCAGCATTTGACCTAGAAGAAGTTGAATTTAGTACTGATTGGGACAAAGCCTTATCAGATTACTCCATGATCCTGATTAAAATTTTGATTAGATGCAGAGAATATAAACTCAAGAAAGTCAGTACAGCACTAGATACTTTACTACCTAAGTTACAGCCCTTTAGTAATGATGAAAAGTGGAAAACTCTAAATGACAATATTCAAAGGAGAAATGAGAAATTCAATAAGGAGATTGAAATTAACAAATATAAGAAATTAGGTAGAGATATGGAGGACTATAATTTAGATAGGGTGTATACATATAAGAAAAAACTGACCAATAACAATAACAACAAACTCCACATGCAAAAATCACATACCCCAGGAATCAATAATCATAGGAACCAAAATAATCGTAACCCTAATTTTGACAAAGTCCAGAAACCTATAGGCTCCTATGAAAATACAAGTCTAATTACCTCCAATTTCAAAAATATGGAGGATAAATCAAGACCTTTCAAAAGCAATGGTGATAACAACAAGATATCATATTATAGAAAAGAGTTACAAGTTAACAATCGTACACCTAGGGGACAAATACACCAGAATTCATATATTCCACACAATAGACCTAACCATCATTCTGATCACACTGCCCCTGACATCCCTCTAAGGAGACAACATTTTGAACCACCTAACAAACAGAGTACATATACCCATAATAGATATGAACATCCCCACTACTATAGGGAAGATGACTATAATTGGGATACACAGGGTGCTAGACCGAGAGCAATTGATCGATATCAAAATGAACAATATCATACTCAACATACACAGAGCAATCATAATGATAAATATTTTTTAGGGAGGGAGGGGGAACCCTCAATCAACATAGACCCTCATATCTACCAAAGAACGAGGGAGAAACGAGACAACCAAAATTCATTAGAAATTTTAAACACAACCCACAACCAAAAGAGAAAAAGAACAAGCGAGGGAAAAGAGCAGGAAGAAAGGTACAACTAGTTAAAACTAGAAGGGAACAAAATAAGATAAATAGAGATAATATTTTCAATCTATCAGATAGAAAATTGGACACAAATGAGACCAATCTTCTGGCTAAAGGGCTGAACTATGCTCCGAAAGCTGGCCCCAATAAATTTCAAACATATATTGATCTACAGCAGTACATAAGGAAGTTAACATTGAAACGGTATTTCATCAAAAACCCTCCATACACCAATAACAATACACAATATATAACATCCAATCCAATGGAATTGAAAGAAACTAATAATTTTATTTCAAGTACAGGTTCTAGTAATAGCCCAACCAGTACACCTCTACCCCTCAGCCTGCCCACCCTAGATACAGGCACCAGTTTGGAGCCTGATCTGGATTGGAGTCTCCATGAAGATGATAACCCTAAAATTATTCAAACACATTTTAAAAGAAAATCATCCTTTTATCCAGTAGGGGCTCAAGGGGAATATATCAGCATCTTTAACAAATTGGTCCCCTGACATGTTTCGCCGTTAAACCCTTTGATAAAGCCGTGTTAACGGCGAAACATGTCAGGGGAGGTGGGGAGTTGATGGGCTCCTAATTTTGTGGTTTTTAAAGTAGCAAGAACTTAACTTAAAAATTATTTAATACTTAACGTACTAGCTAACTCTAGATCCAGTAAGTGGTATTGTACCACATATAGATACACGCTTTTATGGCTGTGGTTAACTAACTGGTATGTTGTTTCACTAAGGACAGGTAGTCGAATTATTTGTTTAAAGACTCAGATATAGGTGTATTTTCTAATCAATCCACTCTAACCACTGTCTACCAAGACAGCTATTCTAGTAAATGCTGCTAGATATCGATTTTCAAGTGGAGCTAGATAAGCAAATTATTGTATCAAGTTGATTTATCCTAAAAACGATAATTATCCTAGCAAATACTACTGGTCTTTAACTTAAAATATGGATTAAATCCAATTTTATTGGTACTTGGTTGCCCCTAAGGAGTTATTTAATGACAATCTATGTCAATCCTAGTAACTTATTAGTTTCACAGAATCACAGAATCATATATAGGAAGTGGTATTAACCTTAGGTTCCCTATAGGGCAATCTTAAGCTACATAGCTATTATTGCAACTATATTTCTAACTCCAAGGCTCTATACAAAACTGAGTATTAATCACATATAGACAATTTCATTATTTTCACGCTACATACCGAGTGGGATAATGACATGATTTAGTAAGAAACTATTACTGTGATTTAAATGAATCAGTTTTTGATATAGTTATTGTGATAATACCATGGTAAGAGTATAATTTGATACCACTAATATCAACAGCCACATTGTTGATAAAGTGAATCACAACATTTCTTACTAAGATACTTATATTCTAATAGGAGTATATGATATACCTCAATATATCATAAATCACCTCTCAACACCAAGATAGTATTAAAAGATACTTATTTATTCTAACGTCTATGGACAATTGATATATACACTATATCCTATCTGTAGGTATACCATTCATTAGAAGTATCATAGGATTGAGATAAACCTACTTTTTAGTATAGATACCCACTTTGTGGCTCCATTTCCATTAAGATAAATATGTAAAAATAGGTCAGCTGACCAGTGCACTCTGTGTATACTTGGATATTTATTACCAACCTACAATTTTCAGCCTCTGCTGTCTTTTATACCCTCATCTGGTATAGCGATTCACCTGTCCAGGAATTAAGTTAATACAGTTCTTGTAGTTTTTAAATGTATTGTCTTACCATTCATTTTAATAAGTCCTAATAAAAGTTATATTTTATTTTACCCAGTGTATCCCGTTAGATAGGACTCTGTCTTCTTCTCATTTGTTATAGGGAAATAGAGTGCTATTCAGCTGTACAATACTCTGGAGGCTTAGACCTCCTCTCGCTGTTCATACAATACGTACAGAGCACCTAGCTACCACAATATTTAAATTTAAAATTATTTAGAAGGGTTAAACTGTTACTTATTCATCCCTTTTATTTATTAAGTACAACTATATTCCCTATTATATTTTCCAGTTGTGCCATTGGGCTCTCGTTTCTCTATCCTATGAAATTAATGTGTTTGAAATGTTTATATATGCTATGTAAATTGTACACTCACATCTCATTGTTGCTTAGGTATAACCGCATATAGTCAAAAAAAAAAGAGAAAAATGGTTCAACGCAACAGAACAAACTATTTACTGCTTTAACTTAAAGTCCAGATATAAAAAAGACATATATATTCTTTTTATGATCCCAGTGGTAATCAAAAATGCAATTGCAATATTATGCCTCCCTCTCTCATGGAAAAAGTAAAGACTAAAGGTAAGCGTTATATTTTGTATATTTATCTTTCTTCTGTGATACGCTATTCATTAACTAAGTCACTATGCTCAGCATATCCCCAATTCACAACTTATGACCCAGCATGACCAAATCAGCAAAACAGCATTCAAGGAAGGTCCCACATATATATATGACAAAGTCAGGTAATCCGTGTTCAATTTTAGTTGCCCATGTACACTATGCGTACCTCCGCTCCCTCCGTGCCCCAGTACCTCTGACCTGAGCTCCTTAGTCGTCTGTGTGCTGTTCCGGACCCTCGTCCGTCCACACCATGCGGATTCAGCGTCTTTCATCTCACCCACGTGTAGCGTGATGTCACTTCCGGGTCCTCCTGCTTGTTTGCGGTATTCGATAGGTACACTGGGCGTGGAGCCTGAGGGAGCGTGGACCAATCGGCGTATTCCTTCTGACTGTCATTCAAATCCCACTGTACGTATACATATGGGAAATAGTGTGACGATATATCCAACAATGCGTTCCAAATGTTTTATAGAAGCTGTTATGTTGTAGTAGTATTTGGGGAGCCAAAAAGTCTTTATCCAAGGAGAGGGTTTAGGCAAATCCGGACCGCAGTGCAGCTTAGGTGTTATAACAGCAAACTGACCTGGGCAAAAGATTCCAGCTCAGAAAGTAAAACAAAATGTCAGTTGCTGTTATTTAATTAAAAAGTCTCTTTATTGAAAAATAATTAAAATATGGAGGGTGCATACCCTATAGAAAGGAAAGATAGACTAACATGTTTCGGCCTGCGTCGTATTCATAGTCCTAAAACACCAAACACACACTCAAGTTTAAAAACCCACCTCTGGGATTTGATTGGTGGAAATCCTAAACATCAATTAGAGTATTTAAAGGAACAGTGTATAAGTATTTATAACCATTGACAAAGTAGAAATGGATTTTACATATATTCACATTCACAGTTTACAATTTATACTGTGCACATTGGACAATATCTTGGACCAAATATATACCAAAATGTTCAGGAAAATTATTCAAAAACAATCCTTCTTTATATTATTAATTTTGTTACATTAATATGTCCATTGATTGGTCCAAATCATATTCAAAATCTATGACCGATATTGTTCAACTTAAGTTTCATATACATAGACTTCCTGGTATTAAAGAATATTATGTAGTATATAAAACTTTTAAAGTTTAAAGTTCCAAATGACTGCCATTAATAAACAAATATATATTTAGATGGAAAAAAGAGAGATTTGACAGTTATGTATAACAGCTCCCTCAATAAAAGTGATGATACATTTTGTTGTTAGTTAATGGGACATTTTCAACTAAATGGGACACATACATTTCCTAAACTAACCTGCATCCTAAATTATATATATATAGAGATATATATATATATAGATATACTCAGAACTGAATATATATTTGTTTATTAATGGCAGTCATTTGGAACTTTAAACTTTAAAAGTTTTATATACTACATAATATTCTTTAATACCAGGAAGTCTATGTAAATGAAACTTAAGTTGAACAATATCGGTCATAGATTTTGAATATGATTTGGACCAATCAATGGACCTATTAATGTAACAAAATTAATAATATAAAGAAGGATTGTTTTTGAATAATTTTCCTGAACATTTTGGTATATATTTGGTCCAAGATATTGTCCAATGTGCACAGTATAAATTGTAAACTGTGAATGTGAATATATGTAAAATCCATTTCTACTTTGTCAATGGTTATAAATACTTATACACTGTTTCTTTAAATACTCTAATTGATGTTTAGGATTTCCACCAATCAAATCCCAGAGGTGGGTTTTTAAACTTGAGTGTGTGTTTGGTGTTTTAGGACTATGAATACGGAGCAGGCCGAAACATGTTAGACTATCTTTCCTTTCTTTAGGGTATGCACCCTCCATATTTTAATTATTTTTCAATAAAGAGACTTTTTAATTAAATAACAGCAACTGACATAACCGCATATAGCACATGCTATTTATTTACATGATTTGTGGTTACCTGTCCTTTAAACCAATCAGATCAACTTCGCTGCTATTTAGTAGTTTACCCGGCAACAAGTGACATCTACCCTCTTGAGAAAGTCCTATCGTTATAGGACGAAACGCGTTGAGGTCATCAACGCTCGACGCCACGCACACTTCCGGATTCATTCAGCTAGACGGAGTGCCCACGAGTGCTCACTGGCGCCAGTCTCGTTTGTGGCTTATCCCATCCAGTTCCTGTCCTGCTGATGATCCGTTAGATGGCAGAATAGAGCGGTTGGCTACATATTGTATTATTTGCATGAATCTTCTTTTATTCTGTAAGTGTGATTTTACTAGCGCTTTTATGTGCAAATAAAAACTTTTACTCTTAGAAGGAATGCGCTGTGCTTATCTCTTTCAGCATTCTGCTCACAAATGCCAATTTTTCAGCGGTATAGCTGTACCGCAAAACACTGCAAAACACCGTAATCTAGGCCTTAGTGTTCTTAATGTTATTTATTTTTAACTAAGATATATCACTGTTCAAGCTATATAGCAGAGTTAGGCTTCTAAAGTGTATGCTTCATAATGCTAACACAAAATTAGCATTATATGCAGATGATGTTCTAATTTTCCTCTATTAATACAAAATCTCAAGAAGGAATTAACAAACTGGAAGGAGTTACCGATCTAATTGGCTGGAAGGGTAAATGTTTAAGATGGTTTGTTTTTCAACATCTTTATACGTTTTTCAAGCTATGCCACTTTTATTATTAAAAAAGGATCTTAAGCTTATCTGTAGATATATCCGGCAATTTCCATGGCGTAATCAAAAAACTAGAATCTCCCTTTCAAGATTATCTGCCAGTAAAAGCCAGTTTGGGTTAGCAGTTGTTAAATATGTGTTTGATTGGTTTGAAAATCTAAATAACTTCTCTATATTAGAACTTGAAGATGTTGATACGTCTCAAGAGTGTCCTCCAGTAATGTTGGTGTATTTATCAGCGGCAATTGCCACCAACGTGTTACGTATTGTAATTATGAATATTAATAAATAATAGCAGTATAAAATTATTGTCAGCGATATCTCCAATTAATATAGCAGAATCTTATCAATAAACTTCAGTAAGCTGTTAAATCTCTGTAGTGTACCCCGAAATAAACATTATTTGAGATATCTGTAAATTATTATTAAAAATGAATATTTAATCTCAGTATATAATATCCCTAAATTTTGATCAGTTGATCAGTAAATCCTTATATACACATTGGCCCCAATTTATCAAGGTCTGTCGGACCTGATCCGACAGTGCGGATCTGGTCCGACAGACCTCGCTGAATACGGCGAGCAATACGCTCGCCGTATTCAGCATTGCACCAACAGCTCACAAGAGCTGCTGGTGCAACGCCGCCCCCTGCAGATTCGCGGCCAATAGGCCGCCAGCAGGGGGGTGTCAATCAACCCGATCGTACTCTGATCCCTGGCTTGTTCCTGACTCTGATGTTCTCCTTGTTCCTGATTCCGGCTCGTCTGACTACTCGCTTTGGCTCCTGACTCGGCTCGTCTGACTTGCAGACTTTTTATTCTTTTTTGTTATTAATAAAGGTGTGATTATTTTTGTACTTCTCGTCTCAGTCTGATTTCTGGCTCCCTGACACCTATGACCAGTTATATCTATCAATCAACCAGTACAATATTAGAATATAAAGCAGGCTATAGAGATATTTAGATTAATTATTTTTTTAAATTTCTTTTTATTGTATAAAAACAATTCACAGTACAAACGCTTATTACAATCCAGTTTGTAAGTACAGAAAAGGAAAAAAAAAGAACATAAGAGGCAATTCCTTCAAAGAAAGAGATCTCAAAAAGAAATTAAGCAGGTATTTACAACTTTTCTTGTCCAAAAAAAGATCTGAAAATAATTATTTTATATATGATCCATACAGAGTAGACTCTACACTAACTTAACAGAAATAGTAAGGAAAGTAGTTCTTTTCATTTTCATTCACTCAAGCATTCCTAACCTCCACACACTCGCAAAAAAAAAAATTTTTTTGATTTGATTCATTTTCAGTAAAAATTCTTCTCCTGAGTACTCAGCCAAATTCTCCCAATTTTTATTATAAATTTTTATAATTTTTTACTCCCATAGGCTTATATATCTTAGTGTCCCACGCCTCCATCAAGGCTTGTCTGGCCAAACGTTCTTTTATTAAATTAATTGAGGGGGTGGTCTTTTTAATCCAAAACTTAAAGATCATAGATCTAACCACCAGTATTTCACATTGATTAAATTTGTATTTGGGCCCCCATTCCGGCTCTCTGTTTAGAAATAGTATATTTTCTATAGATATTTTGATCTTTACCTCAAAAATTAGGGAGCATAGGAATTCTGCCTTGCCCCACATTTGTCTCACTTTTGAGCAAATCGCCAATAAGTGAATAATATCGGGATCAGATTCTTTGCATTTCTTACATATATTATCAATCTGGGGATTCCATTTTTGTGCTCTTCTAAGAATAATATAATCGAAGTGTACTAACCTAAAATGGGATTCCCTAAAACTAGCCGAGCCTGTAAGGCCATGTACAACCCTAAAGCTCTTTTCTATCCTATATTCTAGATTAAATTAGAGAACTTATCCCATCTATCCTTAAACATTTTCAGTAAAAATTCTTCTCCCGAATACTCAGCCAAATTCCCCCAATTTTTTTTATAAATTTTTATAATTTTTTTACTCCCATAGGCTTATATATCTTAGTGTCCCATGCCTCCATCAAGGCTTGTCTGGCCAAATGTTCTTTTATTAAATTAATTGAGGGGGTGGTCTTTTTAATCCAAAACTTAAAGATCATAGATCTAACCACCAGTATTTCACATTGAATAAATTTGTATTTGGGCCCCCATTCCGGCTCTCTGTTTAGAAATACTATATTTTCTATAGATATTTTGATCTTTACCTCAAAAATTAGGGAGCATAGGAATTCTGCCTTGCCCCACATTTGTCTCACTTTTGGGCAAATCGCCAATAAGGGAATAATATCGGGATCAGATTCTTTGCATTTCTTACATATATTATCAATCTGGGGATTCCATTTTTGTGCTCTTCTAAGAATAATATAATCGAAGTGTACTAACCTAAAATGGGATTCCCTAAAACTAGCCGAGCCTGTAAGGCCATGTACAACCCTAAAGCTCTTTTCTATCCTATATTCTAGATTAAATTAGAGAACTTATCCCATCTATCCTTAAACATTTTAATTAAGTTTTCCTTCCTCATATTTTGAAAATTGGCATAAATTCGTGCTATTATGCCCTTTTTTACTTTTAGGACAATCCAGTAAAAAATGCCTGTGGCTTAGATCCGGTACCATCCTTATCATTAGCTGTAAATAGTGACTCACTTGTTTAAAATATAACCAATCACTTTTATAGATTTTATATATCCTCTGTAAGTCACCAAACTTATATGGTTTCAGTTCTAAGGGGTCAATTAAATGCTTGAGCAGACTGATACCTTTAGTTCCCCACGTCTGAAATACCCCATTTCTTATTCCTGGTTGGAATCTAGGATTCCCCTGCAGTGGTAAGCATTTCAAAATAGCATAGTTCCCTTCCCTCACTTTCATTTTTTCCCTCCAGGTTACAAGAATATCTTTTAATAAGGGATGTAAAAATATTTGATTTATGGAGTATAAAAGCCAAAGAGTAGGGAGCACACAAGCATTCATCCATAGTACAGCTAGTAAAGTTGTTTGTCTGCTCTAACCAATCCTTAGGGGCTCTCAATAATATAGCTTGGTTATATAATTTGATGTTCGGAAGGGCCAAGCCTCCTTTAATCCGAGGCAAATAAAGTTTATCTAGTCTAATCCTAGCTTTCTTTCCTCTCCATAAAAAGTAAGTTAAGACCCTTGTGAAATTAACAAGGTCAATTTTTTTAATGGCCAAGGAAAACATTCTAAGAGGATATAATAATCTTGGAAGAATAAACATTTTAAAATCTGCCACTCTCCCTGATAAGGAGAGTGGCATATTGACCCATAATTTTAAGCTTTCTGCACTCTTTTGAAGAGTTGGTATTAGATTCAATTTATACCATTCAGAAGGGTCAGCCGCAAGATATATCTCTAAATATTTCAAGCTCTTTACTTCAGTGAATGGATATTTCTGTCCCCTATTTATTTATTTTTTTAACCATAATATATTTGACTTCGAATTATTTATCTTGTATCCTGACAGTCTACCATAGTCTTCCAAAATTTTTACTATTTTATCAACTTGTTTTTCCGGGGAAACTACACACAACAGTAGATCATCTGCAAAGAGAGCTAATTGAAAAACACCCTCTACTTGATCCCTAAGTCTACTGGCCAGGGGTTCCAAAACCAAGTCAAATAAGAGAGGTGACATAGGGCATCCTTGTCTGATCCCCCTGGCCAGATTAAAAAAGGGGGACATACAATTATTAACCATGATGGATGCGCTAGCATCTGAATATGTATTAAAAATTAAATCCAAAAATTTTCCCTCAAAACCAAATCTCTTCAGTGTCTCGAACATATATCTCCACTCGACTCTGTCGAAGGCCTTCTCTGCATCCAAACGCCTAGATTTAGAGTTTGGCGTTAGGGTTAAAAAGCAGCGTTAAGGGCTCCTAACACTGATTTTTACCGCCCGCTGGTATTTAGAGTTTTCTTAACGCCACTCAAAAATTGTTTAACGCTGAAATCATTACCGACAACACAGACCCAGTAGTTAACATCTAACACCAAAATAAACATCCATGAATCACAAAAAAAATATTACGCAAAGTACACTTACACTCATACAAACACTACACTATATTTATTTTTCATTTTTCATATTTTCATGTAAAAATAGAAAGGATCAAAGTTACGAGATCTCGGGTGTTTGAAACCCCCCCCACTAATATCCTTTTTCCATTGACTTACATTGACAGACGGAAACAGACACTCAGGCCTAGATTTGGAGTTCGGCGGTAAAAGGGCTGTTAACGCTCCGCGGGCTTTTTTCTGGCCGCACCATAAATTTAACTCTGGTATCGAGAGTTTAATCAAATGCTGCGTTAGGCTCCAAAAAAGGAGCATAGAGCATTTTTACCGCAAATGCAACTCTCGATACCAGAGTTGCTTACGGACGCGGCCGGCCTCAAAAACGTGCTCGTGCACGATTCTCCCATAGGAAACAATGGGGCTGTTTGAGCTGAAAAAAAACCGAACACCTGCAAAAAAGCAGCATTCAGCTCCTAACGCAGCCCCATTGTTTCCTATGGGGAAACACTTCCTACATCTGCACCTAACACTCTAACATGTACCCCGAGTCTAAACACCCCTAACCTTACACTTATTAACCCCTAATCTGCCGCCCCCGCTATCGCTGACACCTGCATATTTTTTTTAACCCCTAATCTGCCGCTCCGTACACCGCTGCAACCTACGTTATCCCTATGTACCCCTAATCTGCTGCCCTAACATCGCCGACCCCTATATTATATTTATTAACCCCTAATCTGCCCCCCTCAACGTCGCCGACACCTGCCTACACTTATTAACTCCTAATCTGCCGAGCGGACCTGAGCGCTACTATAATAAAGTTATTAACCCCTAATCCGCCTCACTAACCCTATCATAAATAGTATTAACCCCTAATCTGCCCTCCCTAACATCGCCGACACCTACCTTCAATTATTAACCCCTAATCTGCCGAGCGGACCTCACCGCTACTATAATAAATGTATTAACCCCTAAAGCTAAGTCTAACCCTAATACTAACACCCCCCTAAGTTAAATATACTTTACATCTAACGAAATTAATTAACTCTTATTAAATAACTTATTCCTATTTAAAGCTAAATACTTACCTGTAAAATAAATCCTAATATAGCTACAATATAAATTATAATTATATTATAGCTATTTTAGGATTAATATTTATTTTACAGGCAACTTTTTAATTATTTTAACCAGGTACAATAGCTATTAAATAGTTAAGAACTATTTAATAGTTACCTAGTTAAAATAATAACAAATTTACCTGTAAAATAAATCCTAACCTAAGATATAATTAAACCTAACACTACCCTATCAATAAATTAATTAAATAAACTACCTACAATTACCTACAATTAGCCTAACACTACACTATCAATAAATTAATTAAACACAATTCCTACAAATAAATACAATTAACTAAACTATCTAAAGTACAAAAAATAAAAAAGAACTAAGTTACAAAAAATAATAAAATATTTACAAACATAAGAAAAATATTACAACAATTTTAAACTAATTACATCTACTCTAAGCCCCCTAATAAAATAACAAAGCCCCCCAAAATAAAAAATTCCCTACCCTATTCTAAATTAAAAAAGTTACAAGCTCTTTTACCTTACCAGCCCTGAACAGGGCCCTTTGCGGGGCATGCCCCAAGGATTTCAGCTCTTTTGCCTGTAAAAAAAAACATACCATACCCCCCCCCAACATTACAACCCACCACCCACATACCCCTAATCTAACCCAAACCCCCTTTAAATAAACCTAACACTAAGCCCCTGAAGATCTTCCTACCTTGTCTTCACCATACCAGGTTCACCGATCCGTCCTGGCTCCAACATCTTCATCCAACCCAAGCGGGGGTTGGCGATCCATCATCCGGTGCTGAAGAGGTCCAGAAGAGGCTCCAAAGTCTTCCTCCTATCCGGCAAGAAGAGGACATCCGGACCGGCAAACATCTTCTCCAAGCGGCATCTTCAATCTTCTTCCATCCGGTGCGGAGCGGGTCCATCTTGAAGCAGGCGACGCGGATCCATCCTCTTCTTCCGTTGTCTCCCGACGAATGACGGTTCCTTTAAGGGACGTCATCCAAGATGGCGTCCCTCGAATTCCGATTGGCTGATAGGATTCTATCAGCCAATCGGAATTAAGGTAGGAATTTTCTGATTGGCTGATGGAATCAGCCAATCAGAATCAAGTTCAATCCGATTGGCTGATCCAATCAGCCAATCAGATTGAGCTCGCATTCTATTGGCTGATCGGAACAGCCAATAGAATGCGAGCTCAATCTGATTGGCTGATTGGATCAGCCAATCGGATTGAACTTGATTCTGATTGGCTGATTCCATCAGCCAATCAGAATATTCCTACCTTAATTCCGATTGGCTGATAGAATCCTATCAGCCAATCGGAATTCGAGGGACGCCATCTTGGATGACGTCCCTTAAAGGAACCGTCATTCGTCGGGAGACAACGGAAGAAGAGGATGGATCCGCGTCGCCTGCTTCAAGATGGACCCGCTCCGCACCGGATGGAAAAAGATTGAAGATGCCGCTTGGAGAAGATGTTTGCCGGTCCGGATGTCCTCTTCTTGCCGGATAGGAGGAAGACTTTGGAGCCTCTTCTGGACCTCTTCAGCACCGGATGATGGATCGCCAACCCCCGCTTGGGTTGGATGAAGATGTTGGAGCCAGGACGGATCGGTGAACCTGGTATGGTGAAGACAAGGTAGGAAGATCTTCAGGGGCTTAGTGTTAGGTTTATTTAAGGGGGGTTTGGGTTAGATTAGGGGTATGTGGGTGGTGGGTTGTAATGTTGGGGGGGGGGTATGGTATGTTTTTTTTTACAGGCAAAAGAGCTGAAATCCTTGGGGCATGCCCCGCAAAGGGCCCTGTTCAGGGCTGGTAAGGTAAAAGAGCTTGTAACTTTTTTAATTTAGAATAGGGTAGGGAATTTTTTATTTTGGGGGGCTTTGTTATTTTATTAGGGGGCTTAGAGTAGGTGTAATTAGTTTAAAATTGTTGTAATATTTTTCTTATGTTTGTAAATATTTTATTATTTTTTGTAACTTAGTTCTTTTTTATTTTTTGTACTTTAGATAGTTTAGTTAATTGTATTTATTTGTAGGAATTGTGTTTAATTAATTTATTGATAGTGTAGTGTTAGGTTAATTGTAGGTAATTGTAGGTAGTTTATTTAATTAATTTATTGATAGGGTAGTGTTAGGTTTAATTATATCTTAGGTTAGGATTTATTTTACAGGTAAATTTGTTATTATTTTAACTAGGTAACTATTAAATAGTTCTTAACTATTTAATAGCTATTGTACCTGGTTAAAATAATTAAAAAGTTGCCTGTAAAATAAATATTAATCCTAAAATAGCTATAATATAATTATAATTTATATTGTAGCTATATTAGGATTTATTTTACAGGTAAGTATTTAGCTTTAAATAGGAATAAGTTATTTAATAAGAGTTAATTAATTTCGTTAGATGTAAATTATATTTAACTTAGGGGGGTGTTAGTATTAGGGTTAGACTTAGCTTTAGGGGTTAATACATTTATTATAGTAGCGGTGAGGTCCGCTCGGCAGATTAGGGGTTAATAATTGAAGGTAGGTGTCGGCGATGTTAGGGAGGGCAGATTAGGGGTTAATACTATTTATGATAGGGTTAGTGAGGCGGGTTAGGGGTTAATAACTTTATTATAGTAGCGCTCAGGTCCGCTCGGCAGATTAGGGGTTAATAAGTGTAGGCAGGTGTCGGCGACGTTGAGGGGGGCAGATTAGGGGTTAATAAATATAATATAGGGGTCGGCGGTGTTAGGGGTAGCAGATTAGGGTACATAGGGATAACGTAGGTGGCGGCGCTTTGCGGTCGGAAGATTAGGGGTTAATTATTTTAAGTAGCTGGCGGCGACGTTGTGGGGGGCAGGTTAGGGGTTAATAAATGTAATACAGGGGTCGGCGGGGTTAGGGGCAGCAGATTAGGGGTACATAAGTATAACGTAGGTGGCGGTCGGCAGATTAGGGGTTAAAAATTTTAATCGAGTGGCGGCGATGTGGGGGGAGCTCGGTTTAGGGGTACATAGGTAGTTTATGGGTGTTAGTGTACTTTAGGGTACAGTAGTTAAGAGCTTTATGAACCGGCGTTAGCCAGAAAGCTCTTAACTCCTGCTATTTTCAGGCGGCTGGAATTTTGTCGTTAGAGCTCTAACGCTCACTTCAGAAACGACTCTAAATACCAGCGTTAGAAAGATCCCATTGAAAAGATAGGCTACGCAAATGGCGTAGGGGGATCTGCGGTATGGAAAAGTCGCGGCTGAAAAGTGAGCGTTAGACCCTTTAATCACTGACTCCAAATACCAGCGGGCGGCCAAAACCAGCGTTAGGAGCCTCTAACGCTGGTTTTGACGGCTACCGCCGAACTCCAAATCTAGGCCTCATATAGCTACATCTAAATAATAATATTATCACATACATACACTAATCGATACATACAAACAATATACACCACATTACATAGAAAAATAAGATTTTGATTTTGAAATAAATACGCTTTAGCTACTTTTTCACACAAGACCATGACGTCACTCACTTTACGCTCAAAACCAGTCTTGGATTTTATTTACACACACATTTTTCTCCTCCATTGACTTCTATGGGGAAGACGTGCTCGTGCACGCGACAGACAGATTTCCCTAACGCACGCAAAAAGCGTAGACAAGAAAACTCTAAATACCAGCATTACAATTGTGAAACTAACTCATGTTTTCCTGCGTTAGTCCCGCTATGACAAATAGATCAAGAAATGTCTATTTCCCTATGGAGTTATGGCTTTTACTTATGTGAAATTCACAACAACATCAAATTGTTTGATACATTCACATTACATCAACTACAAATCACGATCACTAGTAACAAACATTTGGAATAATTACATCAGATTTGAACGGACAGAAAAATAATTGGAACATTTCAGGATTCACAAACAGTAGACTATTGGAAACACCTCTCATTTACCTCTATTATAGCATTTCATTTCTTCAACTCATATGCTTGCATGAACAGCATATCTACATAGGCTTAACACATGATCATTCATGGTGCACATACATTACTTTTAGCATTCACTCATACATGTGCATTCATATGATGGGGGAAAAACACATTACATTCTCTCTATGAATCAGGAAACATAAAATATGGATTTACTGTCCCTTTAACATCACGATTCACTCAGAATAAACCATTAGGAATTACATACAATAAGAACATCATTAGAACAGATTACAGCTGTCACTTTTTGGGAAGGAACAACAATGTTATACTGCTTTATATAAGTCAGCATATGTGGGAGACAATCACAATATATACGTAGATGTACATAAAACGCATCACGCAACCACACAGCACACATTTATATTTTAATCAGCACACAATAACAATGTAGTAAAATACAACAACACAATGAGGATTTCATAACTACACAGGCAGGTTGATAATAGGATGACGTCATTAGAAGCTTCAACCATACACATTACAGCTTTAGGACTGTACCGCCCCTTTCAGAAGTTTAGCACTCAATACTACAATACTACATATACGTAAACGACATTTTGGAACATCATTATTATGGCGATTTTAAAGGGATGCGTACAAAATATTGACAGCTTGAAAATCACATATATACAATATTATAGATGTCAGCCGGAAGATCATAATTATTGCGATTTTAAAGGGACGCGTGCAATATTGACATCTCGCCAATCACTTATATATACAATATTATAGATGTCAGCCGGAAGATCGTCATTATTATTGTGATTTTAAAGGGACGCGTACAATATTGACATCTCGCCAATCACTTATATATACAATATTACAGATGTCAGCCGGAAGAACTTCAGTATTATTGCGATTTTAAAGGGACACGTACAATATTGACTTCTCGCCGATCACTTATATATACAATACTACAGATGGCAGCCGGAAGATCTTCATTATTATTGCGATTTTAAAGGGACGTGTACAATATTGACATCTCGCTAATCACTTATATATACATAACTAGAGATGTCAGCCGTTACTTTATCGTTTACAAACAATATTGCAGCAACATTGATCGATCACATCTATGCCATTATACACAACTATGCACTTTCATTCATGTTAGCGTGGACGTGTGCTTTTTACTATAAGATCGCGTTTAATAAGTATTTATTACGCATATGAACAAACATTACGAAGGGGCACTGTATATATTATATTTTACACTTTCACATTGCGATTCATTGGGGGAAAACAAAATTTCAGCAAACACCTAAAAAAACGCCCACTTTGAAAACATTCGCGCCGCTCACATACAAACAAGTGTATACAATCAGCAATCATTACAAACTCACTACCATTGGACATATTGCACTATAAATCCCCCAAACAACATGGCCAAAGCGTCCCTTGTGATCGACATTGTATCAATTCGCTTCTGTGTTTTTGCATACCTTGTTACTCCTTGTGTTGTGTTTGCTCTGCTGTTTGGCTTTGTGCTGCTTAGCTTGGCAAATATGGATGACGAATTGATAGACGCTGCTGCTGGTGCTGCTGCACAAGTAGAGATTCAGAGAATCAGGCGGGCTCGGCGGCTCCAAGTGAGACAAAGGGCTCGTTTGGTTAGAGGTCCTCGTGTCTACAGGGTGAGACCCACCTTGGAAAACATGAGTGACTTTGAGGTTTATGACAAGTATAGGCTCAATCACGAATAGCTCATTGGCCTTTACGATGTTCTTAGACCTCATCTGGAGCCACGTATACGAATAAGGACTGCTGTCCCTGGCATCACTAAGATGCTAAGTTGTATATACGTCCTGGCCTCCGGGAGTTTTCAATCTGGAGAGATGTACATGCATGGCCTGTCTCAAGGTACATTCTCGGTGGTTTTTGATAACTTTCTGGACACCATGTTACGTATTAGTAAGCGTTACATAGGATTCCCTCAGAATGATGGTGATTGGAGGCACCTGAAGAGGGAATTCTTTGCAATCGCTGAATTGCCCAATGTCTTGGGAGCAATAGATTGCACCCACATTGCGCTGCGGGCTCCAGCACATGATGAGCCCTTCCGAAATCGCAAACATTTCCATAGCCTCAACGTGCAGTATGTTTGTGACACACGGATGCGGATTATGCACGAATTTCGGCGGGGCTTGTCATGATGCCCGCATCCTCAGACAGTCGTCCCTGTGGCGGCCGTTTGAGGAAAGACAGTTTCCCCCTGGGTATCTCGTTGGTGAGTACTTGTGCACAACATGGTTAATTAGTTAGACAATTGCCACTGTAGTCTTAAACTGTTGTTAGTGTAATGTGCAAAATGTGCAGCTATAGGATGCAATTTAACCATTTCTTTCTCTTTCCGCAAATGTCTAGTTTTAGCTCCAAACAGATATGTAGCATGTCTTAGCTTAAATGGGCAGATAGAGAATGCTATTTAACCATTTTGATTTTAGTTTATCATAGGTCTGGTTTATGCGAAATACGCATATGTAGCATGTCTTAGCTTAAATGGGCGGATAGAGAATGCAATTTAACCATGTCATTGTCTCTTTCCGCAAATGTCTAGTTTTAGCTCAAAACAGATATGTAGCATGTTCTAGCTTAAATGGCCAGATCAAAAATGCAATGTAACCATTTTGTTTTTATTTTAGCAAAGGTCTGGTTTATGAGAAATACGCATATGTAGCATGTCTTAGCTTAAATGGGCAGATAGAGAATGCAATTTAACCATGTCATTGTCTCTTTCCGCAAATGTCTAGTTTTAGTTTAAAACAGATATGTAGCATGTCTTAGCTTAAATGGGCAGATAGAGAATGCAATTTAACCATTTTGTTTTTAGTTGAGCAAAGGTCTGGTTTATCTTTTAAACAGATATGTAGCATGTCTTAGCTTAAATAGACAGATAGAAAATGCAATTTAACCATGTCATTGTCTTTCAACAAATGTCTAGTTTTACTTTTAAACAGATATGTAGCATGTCTTAGCTTAAATGGGCAGATAGAGAATGCAATTTAACCATTTAATTGTCTTTCCGCAAATGTCTAGTTTTAACTCCAAACAGATATGTAGCATGTTCTAGCTTAAATGGGCAGATAGAGAATGCAATTTAACCATGTCATTGTCTCTTTCCGCAAATGTCTAGTTTTAGCTCAAAACAGATATGTAGCATGTTCTAGCTTAAATGGCCAGATCAAAAATGCAATGTAACCATTTTGTTTTTAGTTGAGCAAAGGTCTGGTTTATGTGAAATACGCATATGTAGCATGTCTTAGCTTAAATGGGCAGATAGAGAATGCAATTTAACCATGTCATTGTCTCTTTCCGCAAATATCTAGTTTATCTTTTAAACAGATATGTAGCATGTCTTAGCTTAAATGGCCAGATAGAGAATGCAATTTAAATATATAATTTTTTTTTAATGAAAATGTTTATTTTAGGGGTTTTTCGTGTACACAAATGGAAAGTATTTTTTTTTTTAATCAAAATTTTTTATTGAGGCAATACGAGAAAGAAAAAACATAAACAAAATATACATTTTGTATCATTTTGGTAAGTTTTGCATACAAGACATTGTTTATCTATTGGACAATGTAACCTCTTCATATAAGAGAGTAAAGAAATCTTAATTCAGACATCCTATATGTATCTCTCCAAAAACACATAAAACATAGTGAAAATAAAGGACATTGAGGCCTAGTTATCAACGTGTCAACTTTCCTGCCTTCGCCGGCCCAATACGCCCGCCTAAGCTCGCCTACCATCGCCGCCGCAGACCTGAAAAATTTAGCCTAAGTTATCAATAAATCTGTCAAAAAGCCGTGCACCAAGTACGGGGCAATGAGCAGCGGACTGTAAGAGTTATCACTCATCCGATCTTGCTGCTCTTCGGCTTTTTGACAGCTTTATTGCTAGCCTGTCACTAAGCACCCACACTAAACTACACTGTTCTACCCCCTATACCGCCGCCCCCGGAGCCCCCTGCAACTAAATAAAGTTATTAACCCCTAAACCGCCGCTCCTAGACCCCGCCGCAACTCTTATAAATGTATTAACCCCTAAACCTCCGCTCCCGGACACCGCCGCAACCTACATTATACCTAGTAATCCCTATCCTGCCCCCCCTATACCTCCGCCACCTATAATAAAGTTATTAACCCCTATCCTGACGATCCCGGACCTCGCCGGAACCTATATTAAACTTATTAACCCCTAATCTGCCCCCCCTACACCGTCGCCACCTATAATACATTTATTAACCCCTATCCTGCCCCCACTACACCGCCGCCACTGTAATAAATTTATTAACCCCTAAACCTAAGTCTAACACTAACCCTAAAACCCCCCTAACTTAAATATTAATTAAATAAATCTAAATAATATTTCTATTATTAACTAAATTAATCCTATTTAAAACTAAATACTTACCTTTAAAATAAACCCTAATATAGCTACAATATAAATAATAATTATATTGTAGCTATCTTAGGATTTATTTTTATTTTACAGGCAATTTTCAATTTATTTTAACTAGGTACAATAGCTATTAAATAGTTATTAACTATTTAATAGCTTACCTAGCTAAAATAAACAGAAATTTACCTGTAAAATAAATCCTAACCTAAGTTACAATTACACCTAACACTACACTATCATTAAATAAATTAATCCTATTTAAAACTAAATACTTACCTGTAAAATAAACCCTAAGATAGCTACAATGTAATTACATTGTAGCTATTTTAGGATTTATATTTATTTTACAGGTAACTTTGTATTTATTTTAGCTAGTTAGAATAGTTATTAAATAGTTATTAACTATTTAATAACTACTTAGCTAAAAGAAATACAAAATTACCTGAAAATAAATCGTAACCTAAGTTACAATTAAACCTAACACTACACTATCATTACATTAATTAAATAACAGATAGATTTAGAGTTCTGCGGCCAAAGGGGTGCGTTAGCTACGCATGCTTTTGTCAGGTATCACATAACCAATATACCTTTAAGACCCAGTGCAGTCTCACTCCTTTCCCTATTTAAGGCTCCTCCTCATGATATCTCATTGCTTAGTATTGCAGTAATCTTTCCTAGATCCTCTGTGAACCTATGCCATCCTGTGAACGCTGTTCACAAACCTCTGAACTCCTGAGAAACTTAACATTGAAACTCCTATCTCTGTTGTCTTGTATTATTTTAAGGCAACTTATCGTTTTTCCTGTGTTCTATATTTAAAGTTGAGAGGACTCTGCTTTATCTCTCTGCCGCACTCCGGTTCCAGCTACCGCTCTCCTTGCCTGTCAGCTCACAGCAGTGTTCTACGGGAACGCGGTGACGTCATCCGCCAGCTTCACATTACCGCTGATAGCAGCAGCTCCTATTCTCTGCTCACTTCCTCAGCTTGTGGCGAGTTTTGCTTCGCGCTCCTGCTTGGTAAGCACTGCTCTAGTTTGATCCTCTGAGCTACCGCAGAACATTGTATCTTTGCCTTATTCTCCTAAAAAGAAATCTAAACTTATATGAGTGCCAATATTATTTGTATTTGTTCTGATCCTCTCACTTCCATAAGTTTTTCTCAGTGTGTGGCAGCCATATTTTGTTTTCTCTTGCAAGAGTCTGAATATTATAAACTTTAAACTGCATACAACTCTTATATCAGGATTGTTTTCAACTACCCCTGCTGCTTTATTTTTTCCTTCCACAGTGTCAACCCTGACACATGTGGCAGCCATAGGGGATATGTAGGAAACTGCACCTGTATATTAAATTTGTATTGTGTGATTACTGAGTAATACATTGTTGCGCAGGATCACCATGTGTATCCCATACTATTCACTAATACAATACACCCTATTTAATAGTGTCATATCCTAGCAGTTGTGGTTCTAAAGCACCTGATGTTACATTCTTATTCAAGCTCTTTAAATTTTAGTTCCCTTGACATACTCTTGACATAATACTAAGCCCACTAACATGGACCCAGCTGGGATGAATACACATATTCAGAACCTCACTCAGAGGGTTGATCTGCTTACAGAGGCCTTGAATACCCTCAAAGTGGAGAATGATACTATGAAAACTTACATCCGGGATGTTGTGGATAAAAGGGTCCCCTTACTGGAGCCCCAGGTTAGTACTCCAGAGAAATTTAATGGTGATCGCTCTCAATATAGGGATTTTAAGAATGCCTGTTTGCTCATGTTTTCTTTGAAACCCCATACCTATCCAAATGATAGAGCTAGAGTATTAACTGTTATTTCCTATTTGAGGGGTGAGCCACGCACTTGGGCTAACTCCTATTTTGAAAGTAACGATGAGATTCTTAATTCATTAGAAAATTTCTTTACTGCCATGGGTACCCTATACGAAGATCCATACAAACAGCTCACCGCAGAAAACGCTATGAGAAACTTAAAACAGAAGAAAAGAATAGTCGAAGACTATATTACAGACTTTAAAAAATGGGCCAAAGACTCACAGTGGAACAACCTGTCTCTGAGAAATCAGTTTAGGTTGGGCCTATCAGATGGCATAAAAGATGAGCTCTCTCGCACTGACTTACCCCAAACCCTAGATGAATTGATGTCTCTCAGTATTACCATCGACAGGCGTCTTAGAGAGAGACAACAGGAACGCTCCTACCATGATAGCTATCCTAAAAAACAAAACATACCTGCTGTGAGTAAATCTTCTTCCGAACCTATGGATATAGGTTTCATTAAAGGCCCCCTTTCCTCCGAGGAGAAGATCAGGCGTAGGGCTAACAACTTATGTTTATATTGTGCCTCCGACAGTCACACTGTTAGAGATTGCCCATCCTTGCAGAAACAGAACAAGGGTAAGACTATCATTCAACCTTTTTGTTGTACCACTCAGCTCTTACCTGATCCATACTTACACTTGTCTCTTCTCTTGCAGTGGGACTCCCATCGGGTCAACGCTACCGCGATCATTGATTCGGGAGCAACAGCTTCCTATATTGATAGTGTATTTACTCAAAAAAATAAAATACCTGTAGTCAAAAAGAAGTCTCCTGTCTTATTAAGAGGTATTGACGGTACTCCTATCCCCACTGGTCCCGTCGAATATCAGACTATCCCTTTACTTATCACCTCCACCGGCCATCATAGGGAATATTTTACTTTTGATATCATTCCCTCTCCTATTGCACCTATTGTTTTAGGTATAAATTGGCTTTGTACTCATAACCCCCAAATAGATTGGAACTCACTTACCCTTGATTTCAATTCAAAGTTTTGTCTGTCTACTTGTTTCCCTGCAACTGTTCTTCATACATCTGCACTTCCTGAGGATCCTCAGATCCCTGCAGTTTACCAGGACTTTGCAGATGTTTTCAGTAAGGCAGAGTCTGAAAATTTACCACCCCATAGAAAATATGATTGCCCTATAGAGATCATTCCAGGGTCTGAAATCCCTACAGGGCATATCTATCCTCTATCCAATCCAGAACTCTTACATTTAAAGACTTACCTAGACGAAAACCTTAAAAAGGGTTTTATTCGCCCCTCTACCTCTCCAGCTAGTGCAGGAATTTTCTTCGTGAAAAATAAGGATGGTACTCTTAGACCCATTATCGATTATCGTCAACTTAACAAGGTTACTATAAAAAACCGTTACCCCTTACCCCTTATTCCTGAGTTAATAGAAAGGTTAGAGGGCGCAAAATTCTTTACCAAACTGGATTTGAGGGGTGCCTATAACCTCATCCGTATAAGAGCTGGCGATGAGTGGCTGACGGCATTTCGAACCCGATACGGTTTGTTCGAATATGTCGTCATGCCTTTTGGGCTCTGTAACGCGCCCGCAACTTTTCAGCACCTCATCAATGATATCTTTAGAGATATTTTAGATATTTTCATTGTTATATATCTTGACGATATTTTAATTTACTCCAAAACATTTGAAGAACATATCTCTCATGTTAGACAAGTACTTTCTAGACTAAGAGGTAACCACTTATATGCCAAGGCAGAAAAATGCCTTTTCAATACACAGTCTATATCCTTTCTCGGTTATGAGATTTCTCCCAAAGGTATCTGTATGGAAAACAAAAAGGTTGAAGCAGTCTTAAACTGGCCCATACCAAAAAGCGTACGTCAGGTTCAATCTTTTATGGGTTTTGCGAATTTTTATCGCAAGTTTATCAAAAACTTCTCTAAGATATCTCTACCTCTCACTACGCTGACAAAAGCTAATACATCGTTTAAGTGGACCCCACAAGCACAACAAGCTTTTGATTTACTTAAACAGATGTTCACTTCAGCTCCCATACTCCGTTTTCCTGATCCTAATTTACAGTTTGTACTGGAGGTAGACGCTTCCAACCATGCTATTGGAGCTGTTCTCTCACAGAGAGAGAGTTTGAAAAAACCCCTTCATCCTGTCGCCTTTTATTCTAGAACTCTAAACTCTGCAGAACAAAATTACCCTATTGGTGATAAAGAACTTTTAGCTATAAAACTGTCTTTAGAACATTGGCGACACCTTCTTGAAGGCACTCCAGTGCCAACACTCATTTATACGGATCACAGAAACCTCCAGTATTTAAAATCCACTAGAACACTCTCGGCCAGACAGGTTCGCTGGAATCTTTTTTTTTCACGCTTCAACTTTCTGATAACCTACAGACCAGCAACAAAAAACCAAAAGGCCGATGCCCTTTCGAGAATTGGAGGCCATCCCAGTTCTCCATCAACCCTTCGCTCAGTGATTCCAGAAAACAATTTCATCTCTTTTACAACAGATATCACACCCTTACTTAAAAAGGAACAAACTTTGGATTCCACAAAACCATCACAACTTCTACAAAAGAACTCTCAAGGTCTGTATACTCATGACACAAAATTGTATGTCCCTCCTACTCTCAGACCTTCATTTCTCCGATCTATTCATGACAGCTTTTTAGCTGGTCATCCAGGTTTGCGCAAAACGCAGGAATTGGCAAATAGGACCCACTGGTGGCCAACCATCTCTGCCGATGTCAGAAATTATGTAAGCTCTTGTGCAACCTGTTCTGTTTCCAAGAGGGATAAACATTCCCCTTATGGTCTCCTTTTACCTTTACCAACTCCAAAGAAACCTTGGGCTGAAATTGCCTTAGATTTCATCGTGGATTTACCTCTATCATCAAAAAACAATACTATATTAGTGGTTGTCGATCTATTCACGAAGATGTCTCATTTTATTGCTTTCCCCAAACTTCCTACTGCTCTAGAGACAGTTCACTTACTCATTGAACATGTTATTAAACTACATGGCTTACCCATATCTATACTCAGTGACAGAGGAACTCAATTCTCTAGTAAACTTTGGCACCAATTCTGCAAGACTTTCTCAGTTGAAAGGAAACTGACAACTGCCTATCACCCCCAATGCAATGGACAGACCGAGAGATGTAATCAATGGTTAGAACAATTCCTAAGATTATATTGTTCCAACAACCAAAATTCTTGGTCTGATTACCTCCCCTATGCAGAGTTAACTATCCATTCCACCACTGGTATCACACCATTTTTTGCAAATTACGGCTTTCACCCAAACTTCCATTTATTTCAAAACTCTGCCACATCATCCCCCACTATATATGAGTTGTCTGACAACATATCAGCTAACTTCAAAACTATTGAATCTGCTATAAACAGCGCAAAAGAAGTATACAAACGGTATTATGACCACCGTAGACGTCCTCCTCCTCAGTATAAGGAAGGTGACCTGGTTTGGCTCTCCACCAAACATTTACGTCTCAATACTCCTTCAAAAAAGATGTCTCCTCTATACATCGGTCCATACCCAGTATTACGTACCATAAATGCTAACGCAATACGTCTCAAATTACCATCTACCCTCAAAATTCATCCAACTTTCCACGTCTCGCTTATCAAGCCCTACAGAGAAGTTAGAGACCCCATTACTTCGGTAGTGCAACCACCAGTTACTATAGACCCTACTGTGGAGTACGAGGTACACACTATTTTGGATTCACGAATTAGACGTGGTCACCTAGAATACCTCATTCATTGGAAAGGATACTCGCACGATGAGGATTCCTGGGAACCAGCTTGCAACATTTCGGCTCCACGTTTAATTACACTTTTCCATCAGCGACATCCAGATCGCCCGAAGCTTTGAGCCCCAGAGTGGCTCCTTGAAGGGGGGATTCTGTCAGGTATCACATAACCAATATACCTTTAAGACCCAGTGCAGTCTCACTCCTTTCCCTATTTAAGGCTCCTCCTCATGATATCTCATTGCTTAGTATTGCAGTAATCTTTCCTAGATCCTCTGTGAACCTATGCCATCCTGTGAACGCTGTTCACAAACCTCTGAACTCCTGAGAAACTTAACATTGAAACTCCTATCTCTGTTGTCTTGTATTATTTTAAGGCAACTTATCGTTTTTCCTGTGTTCTATATTTAAAGTTGAGAGGACTCTGCTTTATCTCTCTGCCGCACTCCGGTTCCAGCTACCGCTCTCCTTGCCTGTCAGCTCACAGCAGTGTTCTACGGGAACGCGGTGACGTCATCCGCCAGCTTCACATTACCGCTGATAGCAGCAGCTCCTATTCTCTGCTCACTTCCTCAGCTTGTGGCGAGTTTTGCTTCGCGCTCCTGCTTGGTAAGCACTGCTCTAGTTTGATCCTCTGAGCTACCGCAGAACATTGTATCTTTGCCTTATTCTCCTAAAAAGAAATCTAAACTTATATGAGTGCCAATATTATTTGTATTTGTTCTGATCCTCTCACTTCCATAAGTTTTTCTCAGTGTGTGGCAGCCATATTTTGTTTTCTCTTGCAAGAGTCTGAATATTATAAACTTTAAACTGCATACAACTCTTATATCAGGATTGTTTTCAACTACCCCTGCTGCTTTATTTTTTCCTTCCACAGTGTCAACCCTGACACATGTGGCAGCCATAGGGGATATGTAGGAATCTGCACCTGTATATTAAATTTGTATTGTGTGATTACTGAGTAATACATTGTTGCGCAGGATCACCATGTGTATCCCATACTATTCACTAATACAATACACCCTATTTAATAGTGTCATATCCTAGCAGTTGTGGTTCTAAAGCACCTGATGTTACATTCTTATTCAAGCTCTTTAAATTTTAGTTCCCTTGACATACTCTTGACAGCTTTTTTCCCCCCCCGCACCTTTTAAATACCGCTGATATTTAGAGTTCACAGAAGGGCTGCGTAAGGCTCCAAAAAGGGAGCGTATAGCATAATTTACCGCCACTGCAACTCTAAATACCAGCGGCGCTTACGGACGCAGCCAGCTTCAAAAACGTGCTCGTGCACGATTCCCCTATAGGAAACAATGGGGCTGTTTGAGCTGAAAAAAAACCTAACACCTGCAAAAAAGCAGCGTTCAGCTCCTAACGCAGCCCCATTGTTTCCTATGGGAAAACACTTCCTAAGTCTGCACCTAACACTGTAACATGTACCCCGAGTCTAAACACCCCTAACCTTACACTTATTAACCCCTAATCTGCCGCCCCCGCTATCGCTGACCCCTGCATATTATTATTAACCCCTAATCTGCCGCTCCGTACACCGCCGCAACCTACGTTATCCCTATGTACCCCTAATCTGCTGCCCCTAACACCGCCGACCCCTATATTATATTTATTAGCCCCTAATCTGCCGCCCCCGCTATCGCTGACCCCTGAATATTATTATTAGCCCCTAATCTGCCGCTTCGTACACCGCCGCAACCTACGTTATCCCTATGTACCCCTAATCTGCTGCCCCTAACACCGCCGACCCCTATATTATATTTATTAACCCCTAACTGCCGCCCCCGCTATCGCTGACCCCTGCATATTATTATTAACCCCTAATCTGCCGCTCCGTACACCACCGCCACCTACGTTATACTTATGTACCCCTAATCTGTTGCCCCTAACATCGCCGCCACCTACATTACACTTATTAACCCCTAATCTGCCCCCCTCAACGTCGCCGACACCTACCTACACTTATTAACCCCTAATCTGCTGACCGGACCTCATCGCTACTATAATAAATGTATTAACCCCTAAAGCTAAGTCTAACCCTAACACTAACACCCCCCTAACTTAAATATAATTTAAATCTAACGAAATAAAATAAATCTTATTAAATAAATTATTCCTATTTAAAGCTAAATACTTACCTGTAAAATAAACCCTAATATAGCTACAATATAAATTATAATTATATTGTAGCTATTTTAGGATTAATATTTATTTTATAGGCAACTTTGTATTTATTTTAACCAGGTACAATAGCTATTAAATAGTTAATTTATGACATTGCCCGGATGGAAGACTTCTTCAGCGCCGCCTGGATGATGACTTCATCGGATGGAAGACTTCTTCAGCGCCCCTTGGAGGATCACTTCTGACGCTCCGGATCTCCTCTTCGGTTCCATCGGTGGGTCGGCTGGCTGAAGACAACTCAAGGTAGGATGATCTTCAGGGGGGTAGTGTTAGGTTTATTTAAGGGGGGTTTGGGTTAGATTAGGGGTATGTGGGTGGTGGGTTTTAATGTTGGGGGGGTGTATTTTTCTTTTACAGGCAAAAGAGCAGTTTTCTTTGGGGCATGCCCCGCAAAAGGCCCTTTTGAGGGCTGGTAAGGTAAAAGAGCTTTGAACTTTTTTAATTTAGAATAGGGTAGGGAATTTTTTTATTTTGGGGGGCTTTGTTATTTTATTAGGGGGCTTAGATTAGGTGTAATTAGCTTTAAATTGTTGTAATATTTTTTAAATGTTTGTAACTTATTTTTTTTATTTTTTGTAACTTAGCTTTTTTTATTTTTTGTACTTTAGTTAGTTTATGTAATTGTATTTAATTGTAGTTATTTGTAGTTAATTTATTTAATTAATGTAATGATAGTGTAGTGTTAGGTTTAATTGTAACTTAGGTTAGGATTTATTTTACAGGTAATTTTGTATTTCTTTTAGCTAGGTAGTTATTAAATAGTTAATAACTATTTAATAACTATTCTAACTAGCTAAAATAAATACAAAGTTACCCGTAAAGTAAATATAAATCCTAAAATAGCTACAATGTAATTATTAATTACATTGTAGCTATCTTAAGCTATCTTAGGGTTTATTTTACAGGTAAGTATTTAGTTTTAAATAGGATTAATTTATTTAATGATAGTGTAGTGTTAGGTGTAATTGTAACTTAGGTTAGGATTTATTTTACAGGTAAATTTATCTTTATTTTAGCTAGGTAAGCTATTAAATAGTTGGTAAGTATTTAGTTTTAAATAGGATTAATTTAGTTAATAATAGAAATATTATTTAGATTTATTTAATTAATATTTAAGTTAGGGGGGTTAATACATTTATTACAGTGGCGGCGGTGTAGTGGGGGGCAGGATAGGGGTTAATAAATGTATTATAGGTGGCGACGGTTTAGGGGGGCAGATTAGGGGTTAATAAGTTTAATATAGGTTGCGGCGGGGTCCGGGAGCGGCAGTTTAGGGGTTAAACTATTTATTTCGTTGCGGTGAGGTGCGGGATCGGCAGGATAGGGGGTTAATAAATTTATTATAGAGGGCGGCGGTATAGGGGGGGCAGGATAGGGGTTAATAGGTATCATGTAGTTGGCGGCGGGGTCTGGGAGCGGCGGTTTAGGGGTTAATACATATATTATAGTTGCGGCGGGTTCAGGGAGCGGCGGTTTAGGGGTTAATATGTTTAGAGTAGCTTGCGGTGGGCTCCGGAGCGGCGGTTTAGGGGGTAATAACTTTATTTACTTGTGGCGGTGTAGGGGGGGACAGATTAGGGGTGTTTAGACTCGGGGTACATGTTAGGGTGTTAGGTGTAGACAGCTCCCATAGAAATCAATGGGATGTCTGGCAGCAGCAAACTTGTACTTTCGCTATGGTCAGACTCCCATTGATTCCTATGGGATCCGCCGATTGAAAACCAGGTACGCTGGGCCGGAAAAGTGCAGAGCGTACCTGCTAGTTTTTTGATAACTAGCAAAAGTAGTCAGATAGTGCCGCACTTGTGTGCGGAACATCTGGAGTGATGTAAGAATCGATCTGTGTCGGACTGAGTCCGGCGGATCAAAGCTTACGTCACTAAATTCTACTTTTGACGGAATTCCAGCGTATTTGAGGTTGACGGCTTGATAACTAGGCCTCATTGTATGCTAATACAGAATAAAATACACATAATCCAGTATTACCTCTTTTTTACTTTTGTTTCCTATATGAACGCATAACAAATTTATATAATTTGAATACCCAGAAAAACTTATACATCTTATAGAGTGATAAGCTGATGATAAACTAAATGTATTTATTATCTGAGAATTTACATATTATAGGGAGTCATAACAAGTTGCTCCTACGAAATGCATAAGATTAGAGGGCAATTCGGGAAGTGTTAGTCAGTAGCTGGATACTTTAATAAACCGTCCTCAGTTTCTTTGTAAACAGAACAATAAGAGCAACTTATATCATTACAATATTGATAGCGGGTAAACACCGCTTGTTTGTCCACCTAAGAAAAGGGTGAACAGTAGCAGAGCCGCTCTAAGAGGAGTGGGGGAAGGGAATGGGGAATGGAGCCTTATAAAATGCAGTAATATTAAGGTGACAGGAATGCGTGAGGGTCAAGCTATATAATCACCGGAGTGGATTTCAAGATAACAACCTGTTGTTTGTTTATTTAATACAGAGGGGCATGGCTAGCCTAGGGGAGAGTAATTGACAGGCTGAGGTGTAACAACTACATATCTCTAGAGAGCTTTGAATATAGCAGTGTTTTAGGGTCTATTTTTATATTGTGCGTAATGCTCCATATGTCTTGCAGTACTTCAATTAATTTGCTGTTAAATCTATCGGGTATTGTGCTACATGGGTTAGATGGTAATACTCCGAGGTCCCGGCCGCTGACTCGAAAGCACACCTCTAAAGATGTTAGGCATATGTATTAGAAAAGAATTAGCTGCCTCCCTTGTAAGAATCTTGTGTGCAAAGTAACAAAGGTCTAATATTGAGAGGCCATGTTATATCCATGTACTAATCAATATACAACATCAGTGGAGCAGTGTTGCAACTTGCTGTATTAACAACAGCGTAATATGTAATAGTACACATCTATTACCCATAACAATATGAATAGCTGCTATCTCTTAGTTTGCTCCAATCTCTAAAGTGGTGTAGATTAGCAGTAGGAAATTACATATCTTATCTTACTCTAGGGTTAGGACTATATTTATATTGGGGGAACAGAGAATATGTACTTATCCTATGGGATACTTATGAGTTACTCTAATGCCAGCTCAAGTAAGCATCATGAAGCTAATATGCATATCGAACTGTATTATATCATTTGTATGACTTAGTAAGAGTATAGGCTATGAGGATCTTTTAAGTAGGGTATGAGGCTGCTCCCTTTATAGGATTAATGCCGTTATGTATATACAGCTGGAGCACATACCAAATAAAAACCTTGCAAAAACACATTAGTTCCATGTCATGAGATTAGGTATTAAACCACCATAGATAACTTAAACATATAGCATACCCCTGTTCCCATTCAATAATAGTATGTAGTATAAGCTTGATACTGGGACAGAATAATATGGCTGCAATGTCGGTCATATATATATTCAAATTACTCTTACCCACAGCATTCTATACAGTTGTACGTGTGAAGGGATATTATCTAAGTTAAAAGCACTCATGTATATACAATTTATGACTAGCAGTGTGTGGTCAACAAAATCCTATCTACAGTCTGCAACAGTAACCCTCACTATACGTTTGGCAGCTATGCACTTCTCTTTATCTTAAGTAGCTCCTATCAGACCATAATATCAGTAACCCCAGGTGGTGAGCTATAACTAAGAGCATAATGAACTACATTAATTAAGTATTAAAACAGAAAGACAAGAGCACAAACAAAAAAAAGAAAAATTATTACATTGCAATTGCCTATGTGATACACATCAAAGGGAAAATATGTGGGTGGAATTATATATCTCATAATCATAGAACTGTCTTAGCAATAGAACCTTGCAAAGGAAAAGTGTAATAGTACATATCACAACATAGCTAGAGTAAAAGTTTGTAGCTCATGAGGATTTGCAAATGCGACGGTAAGTAACCCCATCTCAGCGTTGAACAGTCATTAACTGGGGATTTCAGTGAAGCTGCAGATCCATCTCAAAACGGCAGATATATATATTCTAATATAGATGAGCTATGGAACTTAATTATCTATTTGTTATGAGCCATGTGTAATCGTGTTGGGGTATATATAGAAGTATATTTATTTATAGAGATAAGTGAATATAATTATAGGGGCTAAGAGTAAGCTGTCAGGCTATCTTACCAACATACAACTCTAACAGTATAACTAAAAAGCAACATAATAATATAAAACATTGGGAAAACTGTGGATTAATCATATCTTGCAGACCAAATAATGCCAATAACATAAACAGTCCGGTCTCACACACAGGGTATTAGAGTTTGCATGTCCCTTATAAAGCAAATCTCACATAACATCTGTGTAGAATTTAAGAGTAGAACTTTAGTAGGAGGCCCACATCATGGATCTTATAGGAGTCAGTCATATGGCCAGGCAAAGGAATACGTAGGGGCAAACAGTGGGCGCGCAAGAGGAAATATAATTTGATATAGGTTTAACCCACTCCAGACCTGAATTTCCGTACACCTCCGAACAATTGTAGTGGCCAGTGTAAGGGTTTGTGAGCATACTTAATCGGCTTGGAAATTAGGGGAGTAAGTGTGCAGCCACAGCTGCGATCTTTTAGCAACCTTAGTGGCGGTGTCTCAGGTGAAGTATAGCCACCCTCTGAGTCAATGTCTATGTCTTCAACTGCCCATTGTAAGCTACTTCCTTCTTGACCGCACTCCTGCCTCTTGAGGTTAGCTGCGCTCAGTTCATTGCGCTTCTTTATGGGTATGTAGTTCAGGGATTCAGGAAGGCACAAGCTCACAATAGCTCTAAGAACCAGCTCAAATCCTGCAATCTGTTTGCTTCCAGCCATGGACTCACTTAGTACCACCGCATGCACAACTATCTGCTCCAGGGAGAAGGCCCCCTCCCCCTGAACAGAAACACTGCAGAGCTGAGCGGGCACCTCAATGGCACTGGGTAGACTCGCGCCGGGGACCTCCGTAACTGCCCCAAAGGATTCCTCCGGTAAGCAGTTGCATTCATTGCGTATCAGCAGATGTGCACTTTCACTATCATCCCACACCGGGGCCTCCCAGTCGGTTATACAGGTCTTTAAGGCGGCTGAGAGACTGGCGAACCCGGCTGACATTCGTATCTCTAAGTTCTGCAGAGCTGCCAGTATAGTCACGCTGAGTTCCTTCTCTCCTGGCCCCACAATTGCTGCAGGCATATTGAACGAATGCAGTTTAATGGTGTAGCACTCTTCTTCAGCCGTGTTATGTATGCCTAGAGACTGGGCAAGCATCTGTATAGTAAGGCATAAAGTGGAGCCGCCATTTTATGTGCGCTGAATCCCAAATCTCAAGAGGTATATGCACAGTTTTAATACAAAATGTTTCCTAGTCTGCCGAGATATTATGCCAAGTTTGAAGTATCTTGCATTAGGAATCTTTTCTTGTGAAACTTACTGAGGAACACTTCCAAATAATCTTGTATAATATGCTTTAGTCTTAAGAGCTCCATGGAGCACATCTTGTTCCTCCAGCAGCTGGCTCCGCCCCCCCCAGAACATGAAAAGTATTTTAATATAATAATTATAAATAAAATATTAATATTTGTCATTTTGTTATGTTCATAATTTATAGGTGATTCTGGTTACATGAGCCGGCATTGGCTCATTACGCCGTTGTGTAACCCCACTGATGAGGCCCAGGAGCGCTACAATAGGGTGCACAAGCGGACTAGGGCTGTAGTCGAGACGATGTTTGGACTCCTCAAAATGAGACTCCGATGCCTTGACAGGTCGGGAGGAGCCCTCCAATACAGCCCTAGTAAGGTGGCGAAGATAGTTATAGCCTGCAGCGTCCTGCATAATATTGCAGAGTGGACTGGGATGCTGCAGGCCATCCAGGCGCCCCAACACCTCCTCAGAGATGAGGAGGATGACCCTATTCTAGAGGGGCCATTCTGGGACGAGGGGCTCAATGTGAGAGCAGACATCATCAACCGCCACTTCAGACGGTAAATAATAGAAGTTAGATAGGAGTATTGCCAAAATATGTGAATTCTAGGGAAATGACAAGTAGAGAATTTTGCAAATATGTTAGGATTGTTCATCAAATGATTAAAACATTTTAATTTATTACTATAGGTGATGCTCTGGTCATTGGGTCCTGTAACGACTTTGCCACCTGGTTTTTAAAGACAACATCAGCTGGTAAGTATAAATAATGTATGGACTGTGGCTGGCGGGAATTTGGCACAAACAGACATCATATGTCATACATTTTACAAACTATTATTTCTTTTACATATTACTTGAATTTTGGATACTCAGAAAGGGATCCTCTAGCAAGACTGTGGTTCAAAGTCAGATTCAAAGTCACACATTAGAGGTTAGGTCTGCTCAATATATGACTCATCTTCACACTTGATTGATAGAACATAACACAAGATGCTACACACGCTTAGTAAGCTAGTGACAGAAATTGTTTCAGAAATAGGGGGGGGGAGAGGTGTGAAGAAATAATTAACACACTTGTATTAATTGTTTGTTTATCACTTTCTCTGCCATTAGGGAGATGACTTCATTTAAAGACTGAAAGTGAAGAATTCAAGACTGAAAGTGAAGAATTTAAGACAGAAAGTGAACAATCCCAGACTGAAAGTGAAGAATCCAAGATTGAAAGTGAAGACTCCAAGATTGAAAGTGAAGAATCCAAGATTGAAAGTGAAGACTCCAAGATTGAAAGTGAAGAATCCAAGATCGAAAATGAAAAATACCAATGTGATCATGTTTGGCATTGTCTTTCAAATGTGCTGACCTTGAAAACCATACAAAGACACATTCACATGGTAAGTGCCATTTGATGGACTAAGGCTGTGCATGCATCCTATTGGAGACACTTAGATGTTATTTTTTATTTTATATGGTATTTCACAATCCTCTCATTTGAAAATGATGAATAAGACACCTAATGAAGATAAACTATTATTTTCAAGATAATTGACTTTCAAAGACCATGCATACAGGTTGGTTTGCACAATGCATGCTAGTTACGAATCACAGGAGGAAGAATGTTAAGAATTAGGAATAGTTACATGTCCTAGATTAGAATATTTTAATTTTACATACATTACCCCTACTTTGTGCTACAGAGGAATCACATTCTGACCAATCAGACAAAGGAATACATCTTAGAGTTGATATAGAGGTATATTATTAGAAGGGACATGAAATATTACATTTATGTTCAGCATACTATATACATGGTTTTTGAAAATGTTATATGCATTTTTTTTATATTTTAAAATGCTGATATTTAAATGTAATATTGATGAGACAATATAATGTTATTTTAAATTATGGATAGGTATATATGTAATGTATGTTTTTTTTTTTTTAAATATCTATTGTGGAAAAAAAACATGTTAGAGCATAGACACAAGATTACATTTTTTTTAAATGAATATTTTAAGACATGTGTTCATAAAATAACTAATGTTTATATTTTATTTTTTTATTTTTCAGAGTTTCATCTGTGATGAATAACCCTATTTTTTTTAATTTAATTTTATCTTTAATTTATTTTATTGTCAATAAATATTTTTTTTATACTATATCTTTTTTTTTTTTTTTTTTTTTTTTTTTTAAATATTATAATAAATATATCCATATAATCTAACAAGTAAAAAAAATACTCCCATGACTGTTAGTTGTCTATTTGACAAGCACATGCCTGATCTAAAACCTTTCATCATGTATTGAATTAATAATATAAAAACGGCTTATTCAGATAATGTTAAAGTCAAGTATCTTTTAAAAATTAATTTGGATTTAAATCCATTGATGTTTTTATTGTGTAATTTATAAATTAGAAAATGTTTCTGACGAGGATATGTAGTCTAAATTAGACAGAACAACTTTGTTCTTTCACTTTTAAGAAAGGAAAGTGGTTAACTTACATCAAAGTGACTTTTTTTTTTTTGGATAATCTCATGTATCTTCCTTAGGTATACAATTTTTTTTATTTTTTTTATTTTTTTAATGTTTAAAATTGTTATGAAATGTAAAATCATTTTATTTCATATTTAGACGAAGCTAGTTATTGTATGTCATATTGATGACTTTTCTGTTCTAGTGGAGTAATTTGAAGGCTCATTTAACTATAGCTAGCTCATAATATAATTTCCAAAAATTATTCATGTTACCTCGGATAGATATCACATATCTATATGTATTTTCATTCCCCTTTAGTTTCTTTATACAATGTTAAAGGGACAATGTACCCATTTTTTTCTTTCTTTCGTGATTTCGATAGAGCAGGCAATTTTAAGCAACTTTCGAATTTACTCCTATTATCAATATTTCTTCGTTCTCTTGCTATCTTTATTAGAAAGATAAGGCATTTAAACTTTTTTTGGTTCAGAACTCTGGACAGCATTTTTTGATTGGTGGATTAATTTATCAAACAATCAGCAAGGACAACCTAGGTTGTTAAACAAAAATGGGCCGGAATATAAACTTACATTCTTGCATTTCAAAAAAAGATAGCAAGAGAATGAATAAAATATTATAATCGGAGAAAATTAGAAAGTTGATTAAAATGTCATGCTCTATCTGAATCACAAAATAAAATATTTGGGTTCAGTGTCCCTTTAACTCCACATATTCGTAATGTTTTGGTCCTTAAAGGGACATTAAAAAAAGATATCATTTAGTGAATTATAGAAAATACAAATTTAATTGAAACAACATTTAAATGTATTATTAGTATCTAATTTGATTCATTCTTTAAATATCCTTTGTTTTAGAAATATCAATGCACATGGCTTAGATAATGATATAAGACATCTATGTGCAAACAACAATCAGCATCAAAAGAGCCTATCTATCTATGCTTTTAAAGGGACAGTCTAGGCCAAAATAAACTTTCATGATTCAGATAGAGCATGTAATTTTAAACAATTTTCAAATTTACTTTTATCACCAATTTTGCTTTGTTCTTTTGGTATTCTTAGTTGAAAGCTTAACCTAGGAGGTTCATATGCTAATTTCTTAGACCTTGAAGCCCACCTCTTTCAGATTGCATTTTAACAGTTTTTCACCACTAGAGGGTGTTAGTTCACATATTTCATATAGATAACACTGTGCTCGTGCACGTGAAGTAATCTGGGAGCAGGCACTGATTGGCTAGACTGCAAGTCTGTCAAAAGAACTGAAAAAAGGGGCAGTTTGCAGAGGCTTAGATACAAGATAATAACAGAGGTTAAAAGTATATTATTATAACTGTGTTGGTTATGCAAAACTGGGGAATGGGTAATAAAGGTATTATCTATCTTTTAAAACAATAAAAATTCTGGTGTAGACTGTCCCTTTAAGCCAAGAATCTAAATTTTGAAAAGATAATGAGAGAAAAAAAACAAATATAATGTGGTTTGAATATTCTATTATCCCTCAAAATCATTACAAACATATAGCTTAATGTCCCTTTAAGGTGAAGATGGCTAAATACAGACATTAGAACATATTTAATTCACAGTGGGGCAAACAATCCAGAAGTTTGAGAAAGGGAGGTGCATAGGTTTATGATCATCAAAGTATTATTTGGAAATATCTACTTAAAGGAACATGAAACCCTAATCTTTTCTTTTGTGATTTAAAAAGAGTATGCCATTTTTTAAAATCTTCAATTGCTTCGATTATATCATTATCTTAATTCTCTTGACATGCTTTTCTTGAAAAGCATAGCTAGATAGGCTCAGTAGTTGCTGATTGGTGGCTGCACATAGATGCCTTGTGTGATTGGCTCCCCCATGTGCATTGCTATTAATTCAATAAAGGATATCTAAAGAATGATTCGAAATAGATAATAGAAGTCAATTTGAATCTTGTTTAAAATTGTCTTCTCTACTTGAATCATGAAAGAAAATATTTGTGTTTAGTGTCCCTTTAATTGTGGCTGGCCAACAATACATATTTACAATGTTTACACAGATGTATTCAGAGCAAGATTGCATATCAGCTCGTGAAAGGGATGGAAAATTAACAAGCTTTTAGTTCTGGAATATGAAATAAAATATAATTTAAAACATTAACATTTAATTCTATCATCTATTTGAAATCATTATATTATGGTTATTTGCTTTAAAACAGGAGCAAGCTGCACTTAGTCTTATGGCGCGGTCGGGCCGGGCTGTGACTATACAGCTGGCCCGATGCGCTGACTGAATATTACAGACCCGCTCAGCAGAGAGCAGAGAGCGGGTCTGTAAAAGCGCCATAATTTTTACATATTCAAAGGTAAAAAAGGCGTTTAGAACTATAGCACTTAAATAATGTTATATAATTCTGCACTATGTGCAGAATTATATAACATTATTTTTAAGGTTTACTGTCCCTTTAATAAGATATGAAACATTAAGGAACGGCCAATCAGAGTTCATAACACAAACACAACTTCAGTCAGGATGGTCTCACAGACATTCTAACAATATTTCAAAATGTTAGCCAATCAGATGTACAGATACCATGTCCCATGGTGCATCTCATGTTTACTTCACCATATAAAAGTCCATTACACTTTGCCATCTTTGTCAGTTCTCTAATGCCTGCAGGCAATATATATATTTATATATTATTCATATCAAACTGAGCAGGCAGAGTGCTGCACTGGTCAACGCCGTCCAGGACTTTTATCCGCAGCTGTTTGGGAACAAGAGGGGGTCGACAGATGTGAAGGTTAAGAAGTCCCTCTGGGCGGCTATCACCAATGTGGTTCAATTGGTGTTGGGCGTCCAGAGGAGCCAAGATCAGATCATGCAGAGGTTTGGAGATATGAGGTTGCGACTGCACAAAAAAGTCGACCTCATAAGGGACTGGGTAAAAGCCTGTAAGAGAGATGGGAAGAAGACTAAGCCCAAACGTAAACTATACCTACTCCCTTATGAGGTGACTTTATGTGAGCTCCTCAATCTCCGGATCCCCAGCAGATTTAGATCCTCTCCATCCTCGGCCGCCTCTTCTTCCCTACCAGCTGCTGGATGACAAAGTCCAGACATGGGGGCCATTGCAGCTGCTTCTCTGTCCGGTGGCCTGGGAGGAGCAGACAGAGATTCTGAATCAGGTAACTATCCAACATTAATATTTGAGTAGACTTTTAAGAAATGTGTATATAGTCATATATTCAACCTATATAGATCTCACAACATACGCTACAAATGATGTTTAGATATCTGAATTTAGATTAGTCACACATGAAATAGGAGTGATGTTTCTTGCGCTCTCCAGAATATGCGTCACAGAGTGAAAAGGGAATTGCGCATCCGTGAAATCACTATCATCCGCCATTTCATACATTGACTATTGAATCATAACCCAGTTATAAATATTCTTTGTTATTGTTCAATATTAACAAATATACAATTTCCATCTCGTAATACACCCAATTGCAAATATATTTGAAGTCTTTATGAAATGATACTCATCACACTACTATATCAAAATTAATTTAGATTCACGGATGCATAATTCCGCTTGGAATCATTGTGCAATGATCACGAAAAATAGAATTGCGCACAGACGTGAACATGTGTTTGCTGTAACTGGTATCGCTTTACACATGTTGCTCAAATCATGGATGCGTAATTCCGCTTGGAATCATTGCGCAATGATCACAAAAAATAGAATTGCGCACACACGTGAACATGTGTTTGCTGTAACTGGCATCGCTTTACACATGTTGCTCAAATCACGGATGCGTAATTCCGCTTGGAATCATTGCGCAATGATCACGAAAAATATAATTGTGCACACACGTGAACATGTGTTTGCTGTAACTGGCATCACTTTACACATGTTGCTCAAATGTATATGTTAATTAGTATATATGTGAAGAATACAGTATCCTTATTTTCAATCTTCTACATTCTAAAAACTATACTAGCAAGATCAAAATAAACAATGAACTATGTCCATCAATTGATGAGAATGCAAGAACACAACAAATTAATTAAAGCTACAGTCAACAACATAACAGATTGAAAATAAGAGTACAGGATATATTTTTCATGACATTAATTGAGGAAACAATGAACTCATGTGAATAAAAATCGATTATTAGTTTGTCACTGTAAATTTTTACAACAAATGTTTTTCTCCATGGCCTGATTTGTATTAATGATATCCAATCCTCATTGAATATTTTACTGATCTGGATGTTGGTGCTGGAACCTCAAGCCAGGGCTTGTCACAGTATGGTATGTCTCATTTTAATTGACATTTGTCTTAGAAACATGGACATAACATTACATAATACATCCACATTGATCGATATTTATATGGATACTCTAATTCTATATTTTTGTTAGTTTAAATTAAGAATCACAAATCAAATTTTGGATTACATTGTAATACAAATCTAAAATTTGGACTATTTGAAGATATCCCTTCTATTCTTGATATCTTCATTTTACTGTAAGATTATTTTCATGGCCAATTTATATTCTACCCCTGTGTAGTGCTTGATATTTTTGGGATACATTTTGACAACATTCACACATTTTTGCATATGTTTCGATTTTAAAAATATACATTACATATTTTTATTGTTTCTAGTCATTTAAGGGACATGAAAACGAACTTTTAAATTTAATGATTTAGACACGTGATTTGCAGGAATTTTTTAAACATTTGATTAGCTAAATTGCTTCAGTCTATGGTTATCGTTATTCTAAAATCATATCTAGGTTGGTTTAGGTTAAGCAATGCATTACTGGGATTAACCGGCTGTTTTTTTTATGCTGAAATTTGCCTATTTTCATAGGTTCAACTCATGTGTTCACATAACAGTAGTACATAGTTGCTCCTTTAAAAATAAAATATAACACAATGAAGCCAAAAAGTACAAAATAAGTCTATTATCAATTTTTAAAAAATCAAAGGCTTGATTTTAATGCAAAAATTATCAAATTACACATTTTGAGCTTCATGTCCCTTTAAGAGAGGATAATTATAGAATCTTGATGATATCCTTAAATAACATATTATATTGTAATTGCATGCTCCATCCCATTCATTACATCAACATATGGACTCGACAATTCATTAACAGCGACATTGTCAAATCCAGATATTTTAATATTAAAGGGACACTGAGCACAAATTATTACTGTTGTCATTTAGATAGAGCATGCAATATTAATCAACTTTATAATTGACTCCTATAATCATATTTTCATTATTCTCTTGGTATCTTTATTTTAAAGCAAGAATGTAAGTTTAGCTGCAGGTCCATTTTTGGGGACCAACCTGGGTTGTTCTTGCTGATTGGTGGATACCTTCAATGACCAATATTTATTGATAACAATAATTGCTTAGCTGCCTTTAATATTAAAATTTAAAAATTAAAATATTATAATAGGAGTCAATGTAAAATTATTAAAAAAGTTTTTTAAAAAGTGAAATCAATGATTTTGAAAATTGATGTCAGTGTCCCTTTAATAAACAATAGATTCATTCATCCTTACATTCTTTGGATGAAACAATATTGATATATAAATCACATATTCACTCTTGGACTTACTTTATAGATATAAGCATACTCTAACAGCACCATGATTACATATATATATACATATTTTGAAAAATAACTTCTGTTTGGTATTGTGATCAATATGTGTTGTGTCCTAAACAAGATTACTGTACATTGCACAAATGGCTCGATGTGCCACATGGCTTTGTTTAGATTTGTCAACAGTTGTTATTCCAAATGTTGTTTGTGTGTATTCTTTGAAGAACATTGATCAATGGGTATATTTAGATATGCAATAGAATCATATGAGATGAATTGTCTGTCTAATATAGTCAGAAATTAAACATATGTTAAAGACATCTTTTTCTTCATAATCACCTTGATTCACTCATGCATTTATTCTTCAGATTAGTGCTCTATTCTTCACATTTCTAAGTATATTATTCTTAAAAATCGATACTGATGTGATTTAGTGATGTCCAAACTGTGTTCACTAATATATATCTATATCATTCATAGATATAGTTGTTGTGACAAGCCCAGAGGTATCCAGCACCGACACTGAGCTGCCTTTGCAGTCTTCTGGTAAGTCCATTGACTTATTCATATGTCATTGAAGGTGTATTTGTAATCAATATTATGATCATGATTCTGATGAAGCATTACATTTGAATAAAACATATAATTTACTCCTCTGATTATATATTGATTTTATTTTAATATTGAAAGATTAAGATCTCAAAGCTTCTTAGTCTACACCGTTGTTTTTCAGAAGATGGATAGCATATGTTTGTTTTGATTTACAATTTTGACAACAATCATTAAGTGATACACACATGAGAACTCTTAAATGTTCCATGTACTCTGCTTTTGTGATTTTAAAAATAATACAGACAATAAAATGAAAATCTTAATCATTGAGAATAACAAATCTAATGTCATTTGTATGCTCCATCAAAATGATGTAAATCATAACTTTGGCTGTGTATATCTTTAATGCAACATTTATGTGTGTCTTTGAGCAACAGTAACATATGTTATAATATCTGATCTTAACGTGTACACAACATGTTATGTTTTACAGAGTTTGGAGTCTGATGGTATGTGAAATATATCTAACATGTATCCAACATGTTTTTTTTTTTTTTTTAAACATTCTCTGGAAGAAAATCAAAGTCTACAGCTTTGCTACTTTAAAAAGTAATATTCCTTTTCTTTTAGAATACACTACTGCCCCCTTTCTATATCAGGCAGCATGAACATATGCTTGGATTATTCTTTCATTTTTGTATGATTTGTAATTCATGACATCATGATGTAACATGCATATTCCAGGCCAAACCACAATAATCATTTTCTAATTGTACAGACAGTCATTGCTATTCATCTGAGTGCCTATATGCATACCATATCCTTATGTCATCATTGTTTATAAATTCAAACCCACTTCTAAGTATATCTAAAACATAATCATGTTGAAATGCCTTGATTTGATTTCATGATGTATGAGATGTTAATATATTTTTATTATATATTTCAGATGGAACTTCCACTTCTGGGCATCATTTTCCCGCCCCTGCCCAGGCCCCTGCCCAGGCCCCTCCACAGGCCCAAGCCCCTCCCCAAACAGAAGACCCTCCCAGCCCTTCCCATTTCCCCTGTCCTGTCCCTCCCCAAAAATGCCCCTTACCGCTGCTCTCCCCGTCTTTTGGCCCATACAGCTCCCCCAACTGCCCAGCCCCCAACTCACCAGGCCCCTGACTCCCCAGCTGTACGGGCTACCCCAGAGTGGCAGCCCATCCCTCCCCAGCCCAATCCCATCCCTTCCCCCTGTCCCAACCTTCATTGTCCTGGGTGTCGGATTATCCTTCTCAGGCACAGCTGTAAGTATCATTCTAAATCAACATTATAAGATATTTAAAGGGACACTGAAGGCAATTTTTTTCTATTGTGATTCAAATAGAGCATGCAATGTTAATCAAATTTATAATTTATTTCTCTTATCAAATTTTCTTCGTTCTCTTGCTATCTTTATTTAAAAAAGGAAAGGCATCTAATTTTTAAAACTATTCTGAACTCTGGACATAACTTTTTTATCAGCAGGGACAACCAAGGTTGATCACCAAAAATGGCCTGCCATATAAACTTACATTCTTGCATTTCAAATAAAGATAGCAAGAGAATGAATAAAATGTAATAATAGGAGTAAGTTAAAAAGTTGATTAAAATGTCATGCTCTATCTGAATCACAAAATAAAATATTTTGGTTCAGTGTCCCTTTAATATGATATCACTCCATATACCAATCACCACTACTTGGATACAACAATTGCAAAAAAAATTTTCATACCTTATTTCTTCTATAACCCAGTGGCAGTGTAATTTCTTCTGCTTGCTATGTTTACACAGCTTGGCCTCAAGGCCAAAAGGTTTAAGGATAGGTGTGGATACCACAGTATAAATAAACTATTTAAATTGCCAATGTAAGGACAATGGAAATCCTTTTACAAGATTTTATAAACTCAAGCTGGAGAAGTGGATCACTGAAAACCAATTAAAGGGGAGAACATGTTTGAGTAAACTGTCCCTTTAATGGTTTATGTCTGAAGAACATATTTAATGTGTAAATAATCAATCTCGAAAATTTAATTTAAAGAATGATTTGTCTTTATTATTACAATGTATCTTTGCTCAATTTTTATTATGTTGTGTAATTATCATTAATATTTTTTAATTTCTTTATTTTAGGTTGTGACTCAACATGGCTCATGCTAGAAGCACTAGCACGCATAGAGCAGGCCGTGTTAAGGAACACGCTGTTCCTGGGAAGGATGCAGGACACCATGCATGCCCAGCTACATGTTCAGCGTTCGACTCTACAACGTATGATGCGTGTAGAGTCAACGCTTGAATCTGGAGCTGGACATGCACAGGACGATGAAGGTGATGCCCAATAAGTGGATGATCTGGAGATGCTCCAAGGGCGCAGATAAGAATCTTCCGTCCACATGTTGCTGTTTTGTTTTTTGATGTTGCCATTTGGCCTTGTTTTGTTTATTGTTGTGCCTGTTTCACTCTTTTACCTTGTCAAATGGCTCCAAAGGGGCTGTGTTGGCCCTTGTCAACTCCCTCCAAGGACTGTGATGCACTCTTTTACCTTGTCAAATGGCTCCAAAGGGGCTGTGCTGGCCTTTGTTGGCCCTTGTCAATTCCCTCCAAGGACTGTGATGCACTCTTTTACCTTGTCAAATGGCTCCAATGGGGCTGTGTTGGCCCTTGTCAACTCCCTCCAAGGACTGTGATGCACTCTTTTACCTTGTCAAATGGCTCCAATGGGGCTGTGCTGGCCTTTGTTGGCCCTTGTCAACTCCCTCCAAGGACTGTGATGCACTCTTTTACCTTGTCAAATGGCTACAAAGGGGCTGTGCTGGCCTTTGTTGGCCCTTGTCAATTCCCTCCAAGGACTGTGATGCACTCTTTTACCTTGTCAAATGGCTCCAATGGGGCTGTGTTGGCCCTTGTCAACTCCCTCCAAGGACTGTGATGCACTCTTTTACCTTGTCAAATGGCTCCAATGGGGCTGTGCTGGCCTTTGTTGGCCCTTGTCAACTCCCTCCAAGGACTGTGATGCACTCTTTTACCTTGTCAAATGGCTCCAATGGGGCTGTGCTGGCCTTTGTTGGCCCTTGTCAACTCCCTTCAAGGACTGTGATGCACTCTTTCACCTTGTCAAATGGCTCCAATGGGGCTGTGTTGGCCCTTGTCAACTCCCTCCAAGGACTTTGATGCACTCTTTTACCTTGTCAAATGGCTCCAATGGGGCTGTGCTGGCATTTGTTGGCCCTTGTCAACTCCCTCCAAGGACTGTGATGCACTCTTTTACCTTGTCAAATGGCTCCAATGGGGCTGTGTTGGCCCTTGTCAACTCCCTCCAAGGACTGTGATGCACTCTTTTACCTTGTCAAATGGCTCCAATGGGGCTGTGCTGGCCTTTGTTGGCCCTTGTCAACTCCCTCCAAGGACTGTGATGCACTCTTTTACCTTGTCAAATGGCTCCAATGGGGCTGTGCTGGCCTTTGTTGGCCCTTGTCAACTCCCTTCAAGGACTGTGATGCACTCTTTCACCTTGTCAAATGGCTCCAATGGGGCTGTGTTGGCCCTTGTCAACTCCCTCCAAGGACTGTGATGCACTCTTTTACCTTGTCAAATGGCTCGAATGGGGCTGTGCTGGCATTTGTTGGCCCTTGTCAACTCCCTCCAAGGACTGTGATGCACTCTTTTACCTTCTCAAATGGCTCCAATGGGGCTGTGCTGGCCTTTGTTGGCCCTTGTCAACTCCCTCCAAGGACTGTGATGCACTCTTTTACCTTGTCAAATGGCTCCAATGGGGCTGTGTTGGCCCTTGTCAACTCCCTCCAAGGACTGTGATGCACTCTTTTACCTTGTCAGATGGCTCCAATGTTTCAGATTTTCCAACATGTTTTTGGTGAACGTTATCTTATTTATTTATGTTTTATGACATAATAATAAAAAACATGTCATTCCACTATTCTTTGTCCTCTTTATTCATATCATTGATTGAAATCTATAGTTTATGTGGTTAATCCTTAAAGGGACCTGAAACCAAATAATGGTCTTTCCTGATTCATAAATATAATACAATTGTAAATAACTTTAATATTTACATCTACAATTTAATTTGATTAATTTTCTTGATATACTTTTCATCAAGGTTTTTCTTTTCAAGATTAGGATTAGCATAGGAATGAATTTCTATATATATCTATATTTCTGTTTGTATATATATATATATATATATATATATATATATATATATATATATATATATATATATATATATATATATATATATATATATTATTTTTTTATTTTCACATCCATGTGTTCATTTGTAAACTATTCGTGAATTGATGCACCTTTAACAAATGATCCCAGGATTGAGACAATGAGATAATTTATTTAAATTATAAATTTTATGTAAATAGTATCCTCTCTGTTGTCAGTATATTTATAAAAATCTTCAGTTGTGCTCTCCAAATAATATGTCAGTCTATGGCAGGGCTATAATAAAATACATTTAATAATTATCCTTTAACATATAAACCCTCAATCAATATGTATCTACTAGAAACCATAAAATTAATATAAATATCTGAATTCTTTTATTTAGTTAATATCTATGAACATATTGGAATATATTTGTAATACCAGAATATGACACAATATTATATACGTTTAAAAAGACTATTTAGATATGCTATACTTCTTACAAAACTCATAAGAGTTTATCTTTAAAACCAGCCTTATTTACAAATAGCCTTTCATTCAATTAACACAATGGGATTTTAAGTAAAATACTGTAAACAGTTACTTATAATTAAAATCAATTCTAAGATATATATATATATATATGTTCTACACAGATAAAAACAATTTAGCATTAAGGACATATGTTTAACAATACACAGGCTATGAAATGCTAGCTTAAAATCCAAACTGCTCTTTAAATTTATTTGCTACAGTAATCTCTTAATACATTACCAAGATGAACGCCAATCGATATCCAGTATTCCTTAATAGGAATTATCTCACCTCAGAAATACCAATAAGTATATATTTTGCAATCAATGAGAAAAGGCAGATCAGCTTTGCTAGAGTAAATGGTATTTTCATGCCCAGTAACCAGTTACAAGTTAGCCAGCAGAATCTGTGTGTCTCTCTCTCTTTCATTACTTATATACGTTCTCTATCATAGGTGAGAAATATGGGTGGCCCTCGTGCTTGTCCCTGCTGATTGGATATCTGGAATATCTTATTTTCAACAGCCTAAAAAGCCTTCTGGCTGTAGTTCTCGCATCATAACACCGGGGGGCAGCATGACAAACAGACACAGCAATACATGCAGCATGACAAACAAACAAATCAATAAATTTACTAATCAAAAAATAAAAAAAAAATATTTCTTTAAAATGTGTAATAAAGGGACTTCCGGTGGGCGGCTCAACAAGATGGATGCAGGCTTTCACAGCTCTGAGGAATAACACTTATAACTCTGATATTGCTGCCATCTATCCACGCCATCTGCGTCTCCCTTGACAGGCAAGCTGTCCGGGAATATCTGGCAGACAGAAGGAACAACAACTCTTCTACCCCGGATTGTCATTTTAAGGAATAAAGCCGTCGGGCTCTGTGGCGGGAACACTACCGCCACATTGTATATACATATACCCAAGTCCCTGTTCGCTAACAAAGTTCCTGTTTATTAATGATGTCTAACTTAGTCACCAAAGAAGGCTCTGCTGCAACTCTCATTTTAGCGGGACTACAAACAGTGTTTTTGCCTAAACTGGAGAGACTCCTGCAATCCTACGCTGACTTGTGTGCAATGTTGTCAAATGGGATACAGCCTGGGCATCAGGAGAGGCCAGCCATTGAGCCTATTGCACACATGGTCACATCCTTGTCCCCTACTGACAGCTACAAGACTCCACAACTAGTGGTAAGCGGAGTGACCTCCCTTGCTACATATCTAGGGGGATCTGATACAGAAACAAGACCCAGACTAGAAGAAAGCCTGCCGACACCTCCATGGACCCACCAACTGTGGATCTCCGCTTTAGAACTTGATGTCCAAACAATCTGGTCGGGCGGTGCTGTGGAGCCGACTGTTCTTTTAAGCCATCCGGCTCGCCTGCCTACCGCCCCAGCTTTAACCTACAATACCGTCTACTCAGCTGTCATTCCAGCTGAGTCCTCTGATGCTCCGTGTGCTACTGCCGCTGTGTCGGAAGACCGACATGTTAGCTATAACTATGGATCAAGGGCCAGGCTCGCTGCAGCTCTGGCTGCAAACTTGGGAGACAACATACCCGGCATCATGGATGTGAGGGCTGTGGAGCAGCGGAGGCAGTGTAAGAATCGAGTGGTTATGGGTGTTGGCTAACTTTAACTCCTTACTATTTTTGCACCGGAGATCAACGGGAAAAAACAGCATAAGATTAAGACATCCCGTCTGATGTATTGTAGAAAATGCCGCTAGCCATTGTGTAAATAATTCAAATGCTGTGAATGTTAATGTGTTCTGTGTGCATTTTTCTTTCTGTTTATGCCATATGTTGTACTACCCCAGGTATACTAGGCTGCTAGAGACTGCCGGGCATTTTACTCTCTTGGGCATATTCACTATATGTCTATCAGTGCCGAACATTAATTTTTTTTTGTGGCCATCAAAGGTCTAACTCAAAAAAAACTAGGTACTCATGACTTTCGCATACCCTGCGTACCAATTCTCCAATAACACCTGCCCCATCTATTTTGCATAACTTCATGAAGCTGATTGAAGAATTCCGGAGATATGCTGTTAGACAGCAGTTGCCATACTCTATTTTACCCCATAGAAAGGCAGATTGGGTTATGCTGGGTGTTGCTGTTGTAAATATGGTTTGTTATAGTTTTATTATATTATTTGTGCTCCCTAATTGACAAAATGCGAAACACCGTACTAATTATAGGCTGAATTGATCAATCCAAATGTACCCTGGTAGATTAGAGATTCATCCACACCTATATGTAATTCAGTAGCAAATGGTTATTTATTCTCAACATCATACATTGCCCTATTGATCTCTTATTATGGTTATCTTATATATGCCCTGATTACCCCCAGTGATGTGAGCTACGGCACGTATGACAAACCACCTGTGGTACAATCTATACAAGACAACTCACCCTCATTGTAACTTAGTCCTGCTCATATTTTTTTTTTAGTAGAAGCATATTTAGGCTGACAATACGAATATCGCCAATATTATTCCCCTCAGACATATCCAGGAAATTAAAACATCTCTGAAAAAACCCATTCAACTATCAAGTTATACAAGTCTACACAGACGGAGACCCTCACATGTCATATCACACAGCTATATCTTCTAATTTAAATGCTGACCCACTGTTCACTGTAAAATAGTATACAGGGTAATTAAGCTTTTAGTATGATTATCCCACATAGGTCCTGGTTATCCCCAGTAGTGTGATCTTTTGCGTGTATTGTAAATTATTTCCAGTACATTCTACCCGCGATAGTCGCAATACACCTCCATTGTAAGTTAGCCTTCCTCATTTCTTCTAGCAAAATCATATTTAGGTTGACGATGTGTATATCACCAATATCTCTTCCCTCAGATATATCCAAATAACTAACCCATCCCTGGAAAAACCCATGCAAACAGTAAGCTATATAAACAATTTATCTCACTCTAAGCGGGTTGGGGCCCTCACATGTCATTTCGCACAGTCATATCCTTTTATCTAAATGCTGGCCCACTGTTTATGGAGGGTAAACTATTAGACAGGACAACTTATTAATAGAACCAGGCACACTTCTCTAAGGAAATTATTATTAATGGAGCTTTGGCAGACCCTTTACCACTTTAAACGCATAAGCTAGTTTGTTTCACATTGCTGGGCGGTATATATGTTACCAGCTCGTTTACAAACCTACAAAAGGGAAGGCGTACCTATCAAATCTGAAAGTCAATTGGGATTGTGATTAGAATATGTATTTAGTTTGGGTAAGTTGTTTTGTTTATTGTTTGTTTGTTTGTTAGTTTGTGTGTCTGTTTAATGGAAAAAATTAAGGAACTCAGGTGACCTTATTGTGGGATGCCCCAATATTTTACTTCTCCTTATATGTTAAAAGCACTACCTCCACTCATAACAGTGCGTCCCATACCTATGCCAACTTTGAATTAAGTAGAAATGTATATATCTCCCATGTTTTAATAATATGCAAATTTAATGGATCCGCAGCTCTACAAATTGTAATAACTCACCCTGTAATGTTATCTCCTTGCATGTGCATTTGACCGACCTGCTGCTCTATGCTCTCCATTGATTTATGTATTATGACTATATCTGCTTTTGTATTGCACCTGTGTTCCTTGAATAAAAAAGAATTAAAAAAAAAAAAAAAGTGTAATAAATGCCATAATTTCCTTACATCAATAAGTTATATGTTTATATGCATTGGGCTAGGTCACAATATTTATTCTGATTATTTTAATATGAAACATATTAAAAGAATTATGCTGCTAATTATTAGCTTAAAGTCCATTGCAATTTTTATCAGTATCCTGGCATTTATACATCTGTTATATTTATGTATCTACACAGATACAGCCTGTTCTACATCTCCAACAAGTTCTGCCTGCATGAATTCCTCTATGGTCCATCTGAAAAATAGAAAATTATGTTATATATATGCACACACATGTATTAATTTCTATGCTGTCTTTAACAATGGGTTTATTGTAATTTCCATTTAATCTATTACAGATTTGAATTTATTTATTCATATATCTATTCACTGCAGCAATTATTAATTTAATATAATATGTTCCAGTTCCATATATATATATATATATATATATATATATATATATATATATATATATATATATATATATATATATATATATATGGGTTATTTGAATTATTTCAAACACACATGAAATTATTGGCATTATTTCTTTTTCAAAATGTATTTAATTTTACTTATGCCATATAGGGACAGCAAATGTTGACTTGTTTGCTTCCTGCACATAGAGACTTCACAGGAGATAATTTACACATAGCTGTGAACAGTTATTTCTTTGCCCAACATTGCTCCTTCCCCCAAATATCATCCAACCTTAAAGAAAGTTCCCAGACACTTTGTCTTCATTCACTGCATGGGGTAAAGAGTGCTATGAAATTTTCACTTCCAACTAAAGAGCAAATGCTTTAGTGTCAAAGTCTCTGGAGACATCCTGTCTGCAATTTAGTCCTGAAATGTTAATTCAACTCATGGGGCCCTGAATCAATCCTGACATCAGAATTTCAGCCCTTACTTTCCCTTGTCCTATTTACACACACATATATATATATGTCATTTACCTGTAACCTGACATAATTCCCCCTTTCAAATTCAAATATATGTAGGACACATGTATTTGAATTGGATCAAAGTCAGTGGTACTCGGTGAGGATGTTGGCCGTATACATCATAGACAGTCTCTCATGCAGAGAGTCCATCATTTTTGAGCCTTCATGTTTATCAGTTAGGCATCTTTAAGCTACAATATTTCTTTATTTTATTTGGGGATATGACACTTCATTCTCCCTCTATGACTTGTAGTTGGGACCTAGGATGACATGCTCGCAGCTGATTGATATGGACCCACTTATCTATGAAACTTTTTGGGGATCCTTATTTTATAGGCCACTGGAGATATTTTGTCAGTAATGACAAAAGGACCTTTCCATGAGGGATGAAATTTCTTCTCCCTAACCTGATCTCTTCCAAAGTTATAAAGATAAACTTTATCATTTATTTCATATTCTTTTTTTGGATGTTTTGAGATCATAATAGGTTTTAGTGGCAGTTGCTGCTCTTTCTAAATTCCTTTGAGCAAATGCAAAGGCATATTGCAGGTGCTTTTTTAGGTTCTCCACGTATTGATGTGTATTGGCAGCGTTTATCAAGTTTTGGTCTGATGTACGGTACAGCAGATGCTGAGGTAGAACCATTCTTCTACCAGTCATCAGTTCAAAAGGTGACATCTTGGTAGCACTACTTGGAGTTGCTCTTAATGCCATTAGGACTAGAGGTAGTTTTACATCCCAGTCTTTACCCGTTTCACTCACAAACTTTTTGAGGATTTTAACAATGGACTGGTTGTAACGCTCTACAGCACCACTTGAGGCAGCTCTATAAGCAATATGGAGCTTTCTTTTTACCCCTAGTATTTTCCACATTTTTGTCATCACTTCGCTAGTGAAGTGGGTTCCCCGATCTGATTCTATTCTTTGGGGCAAACCAAATCTGGAAAACACATGGTCGATGAGCAATGCTGCACATGTTTCAGCACTATTGTTAGGTGCACTGATGCACTCTACCCATTTAGTGAACAGGCATGTCACGGTTAACATGTATTTGTTACCCCTTGATGATCTAGTTACCGGACCAATAAAATCAATTTGTATATCTGACCATGGCATTACCATCCCCCTTTTCTGCAATGGTGCTCTATGCGTTGGCGCAGTGGTTTGGAACTGTGAGCAGATTAAACACCCTTGACAGTAGGTTTGAACATCTTTCAACATGTGCGGCCAAAAAGCGTAATCACGTAATATTTCATATGTGAGTTTGGCACCACGATGACCAGATGTGGGAGCATCATGGGCATGTTGAAGCATTAGACCTCTGAACTTGGTGGGTACTACCCATTGCTGAATGCCAGTTTTGGAGGTTCTAATTAACAAACCATCCTGTAACTTGAATTGTGTTTTAGATTTTATTAAGATTCTAAGATCTTCTTTGCCAATACAATCATCTTTTGAGATGGGGTCGCCTTCAGGATTTTCTATGTGTTTATAAAAGATGCCTACGATGGGGTCTTCTTTTTGACTAGTGATCAGGTCCTCACTAGGAGAATCCTGACTCCATTGTACCAAGTTAGGCTCACTCTGTTGTTTTGCCTGGTTTCTGGTAATGGCTTCTACCTGAATTGCACCCATTAAGTGGTCAATATTAAGGAGTTCTCCAGTTATGGCTCCTTGTTTGTCTAATGAATCCGCTAGATCATTGACTTCCTTATCAGGACCTAGAACCCTGGAATGACCCTTAGTCTTTTTCCAGTGTATGTTTAAATCATAGGATACCACCAGATTATCAATCTCGCAGAACAACTTGCCATGCTTGACTGGTTTGGTATTGCTTTTCTGCATGCCATTTCTTTTCCAAGTTGGCAGGTATTCAAAAAAACTGTCACGCACATAATTTGAGTCAGTTATGATCACAAATTCATGAATACCATGTTCAATAGCCATTTCAATGGTTTTTAGAACAGCAGTTAGTTCTGCAACGTGACTGGATCTTGGTCCAATGTTGAAACCTATAGACATATTTGGGAATCTATTTGCCCAAGTTATACCAATGCCAGCGACTAATCTGCGCTCATTATCAATAGTGGCATGGTAAGAACATCCATCAACATATACCCAAGGTAATGTTTGACAATGGTCCTCATTGTACATTTTATATGGGGAAAACAATTGTTCCTCCAGGAAACATCTTCTGATAATTCTTCCCCAGGATCCCTAGCAGTACAGTACAGTGGAGCTCAGCAAGCCCCTGTGCGACTGGATTATTTTTATTCTGCTTGTAGCGAATTTCTAAAGGCCAGCCTTGTAAGGAAAGAGTCCACGCTGTTATGCGGCTATTAGACAAAATCCCATCTCTTATTCTCTCACTTGGCAAATATAGCAAAGGCTGGTGGGCCGTTTCTACAATAATTTTCTCGCCCTGAATATAGCTGCGGAAATTTTGTAGAGCCCATACAGTAGATAAGAGGGCTTTTTCGCAATCGCTAAATTTTATTTCTACTGGGGATAGAGTTTTGCTCGCATAAGCAATGGCTTTGCTTAAATTATCATGCTTCTGGTATAAAACAGCACTCATGCTTACATCCGTGTAACCTGTCTCTAAGAAGAAAGGTTTACCACCTTCAGGGTACGCTATGCAAGGTGCTTGTGTGAGTTTTCTCTTCAGCTCTCTGATGGCTGTCTCTTCAGACTCACTCCAGTGCCATTTCACATCCTTCTTTAGAAGAAGTAGTAGTGGTTTAGCTAACTCTGCATAATTATCAATGAATTTGCGAGAATAATTCGTCATACCCAGGAATGATCTCAATTCCTTTAAGTTAGTTGGGTTTTAGAATTTACTATAGCTTCCACCTTTTTCTTCTGAGGATTTAGTCCTTCAGAAGTAACTTCATGTCCCAAGAAGTTTACACGAGTGCGGCACCATTGAGCTTTTTGTAGGGATAATTTTACACCTGCCCTTTTAAGTTGGCTGAGGACGTGTTTAAGCTCTGCAATGTGTTTTTCAAAGACTGTGCTTTTGATCAAAACATCATCAACATAAGATAAGGTCCCCCTTTCCAGTGCATCAGGCATAGCCTTATGCATGAATACAGCAAATTCATGTCCAGAATTTATGTAACCAAAAGGGAGTCTCTGAAATGCATATTGGACTTTTTGGAATGAGAATGCCAGCTTATATTGGTCCTCCTCATGTACCTTTATGGTCCAATATCCCTGTGCGCAATCAATGGCAGTGAATATTTTGGATCCCTGCATTTGTGCAAGGCACTGGTCAATGTATGGTACAGGCCAGCCAGACATGTACACTTGTTTGTTTAGCTGTCTTAAATCAGCACACAAACGTCATTGTCCATTGGGCTTGAGAACACCTAGAATAGGATTGTTGTAAGAGCTGTGCACCTGTCGTATGATACCCCTTTCTTCCAAGTTCCTTATGATTTCTGCAAGAGAATCATATGAGGCTAGAGGAAGTCTGTATTGTTTAACAAAGACAGGTGGTGCAGTGGGATCTATTTGTATTCTTGCAATGTGCAAGTCTGTAGTACCACAGTCATAAGAATCCCTAGCAAAAATATCCTTGTACTCCATCAGGAGTTCTCGCAGCTGTTGGCGTTCATCATCGCTGGAACAGCCATTAGCTAAGGATATTTGCGCTTCGACTATTTGCTGAAATCCTGGAAAGATTTCAGGCTGTCCTATTTCATAGGCTTCTTCAATCTAGAGGTGAGATCCCCTTGATTATAGTTTACATTGCCCCCATGACTCTGGGTATTGGGGTAATCTTGCTGTTTGATTGGCTGATCAAACACTAGAGAGGCTTCTTCAATTTTACAGATGCCGTCCGTTGAGCTGAAGGGATAAATAGACTGAATATTAAATAGACCATCTGGCATAGATGTAAAGGATTGTTCTATTAATTGTTCTTCAGTTAAGTATCCTTCAGGTATTAGCCCAATTACATTATTCTGGAATCCAAAAGTGTAGTAACATGATTCCAGCGCGTATCCTATGGTAGTTCCCTTGGATAATGTTATATCCTGTGGGGTCATGTTACGCACAATAACATGTATTGGAATCGTTCCAATATTTACCAAAGGAGTGTAGGCCATAGTAACACTCAGATTTTGTAATCTATGGGGGAGGCAAATTAGTCTTTCAGAAGTTTTTAATTTCTGACCTCTCTTTACCTGTAAGGGTAAAAGAAATTTATCAGTCCCTGCAGGAATTACAATATTGGTAGACACCTGCATATTTACAGCATATGGCAATTGCTGGTTTGATTTCAGGGCTGCACTTTCATCCTGAAATACTTCAGGGTCCCCCTTTAACCTGCTCCAGAGGCAAGAGTTAATCAAATCTATTTGTATGGCATATCTATGTAAGATATCATTGCCAATGTATATTTGATTATGGGGAGTATTTAAAACTAAAAACAGGTGCTTCACTGACTACTTACCTATAGATATAGATAATAAGCACTTAGCTGTGATGTTATATCTTTCAAACCTGTTATCCAGGTTGTGGACACAGTGGTCTTGGGGAGAAAGATATTTAATCACTTTAGGTTCAGATATCTGTGCTAACAGGCCTTCGCTTATATAGCTAGCTTCCTGTTTTAAGTTTAATTTAGCATACTTGGTTTTACCAAGGTCATGCATTTGTACAGGGATAAATAGATCCTCTTTAACTCTCTCAATCCCTGTGAGGTATTGAGCGTGGCCTCCCCCCTTAGGGATTTTATGATCCCCCTTGTGGAGAGATATGGTTAATACATCGCCATCTAAGGAAATATTCGCAATCTTTCCAGGCAAAATTTTAAAAGTATTACCATCAGAGCCACTTAAAGGAGTCTGATCATCTATTTGTAAAATAGTGATTTCAGGTATAGAGTTATTCCTGAAATGAATCTCCACAGCATCTGGTTTCTCTTCCACCACGTGACAGCTATGTCGGGTGCGAGATATACCAGATTTCTCATAATTGATAGACCTCTTAACTTGTGACCAAATTATATTAATAATGCAATCAATTATGGTGCTTAATCGCTTCAGGAGATCACTACCAATAATTAAACGATCAGTTGGCAGATCCACTATAATGACAGGGTGTTATGACCCTGTTCCCCAATTTAAATTTTTTTTTTAATTGAGGTAAGGAATATAACAGTACAAAACAATCACATAGATAAACCCTCAACCCGTGAGGGCATACAATAAAAGTATACAGTACTGTACTCATAACATACATCACCACAAGTCTATAGACATAAAAGTAGTCTTACTCGTCAACATATAAAGAGAATGAAAACTAGAAGCTATACCAGTTATTAATAAGGAAGTTCTGCCTATGTGGTTGATAGAAGCAAAAGAACTAACCTCAGAATTTTAGATAAATATATAGGGCCACGTTGGAGCCCTTACACCTATGATAGCCCATAGTTATGAAAGGAATTCAAATATATAACCTATAGGGCCACATTTAGGCCCATGCAAATAGCAATCTCCTTAGACTAGATAGGCCGTCCTCGGGCCTCCAACTACTAGAATATATATTCAATTACAAAAAACGAAGGAGATCGAAACTATCTTTATGAAATAAAAGGGTGGGAATATTACGTGCCGCTGTATTGAAACAGACAAATTATAAATAAGAGGAATATTTTTGGAATCTGTGTTCCTTAGTTTACTTAGTAAACAGGGACTAAAATAAGACCCTTATGTGGGGGGGGGGGGGGAGCCAGCCAACTTATAAAACGAAGCCCAGATAATGGGACTGTGAAGGAAGGGTTTATTCTAAATAATGATCTAGACTTTTCTCTAATCTACTAGAAGAAAAATGCGGGGTTTACAGTGCTAGTTTTCCTTCTATACATGTACATGTGTGGAAATCATAAGGAAGCTGCTACACAACTATATATTAAACTAGATAGGAAGCTAAGCGCTGTACCGGTGGGGAGTTAAATTATATCTGACATATTTTCCCTGTCAGAATAATGGCCCAGCATAAGGGTGTAATAGAGGATATACATATAAGTAATTAAACATTTTTTTCCCTTCTCTTCTTTTCTCCTTCTCTAAAAAAGGGAAAAAACAGGGTTAAACTATAAAACTAACTAAAAACCATATCTAAATGCTATAGGCACATAGAGCAAATGTCTAGATCTATTATAGTCGCATTATGAGAGGTAAGATTACTATGGTACATATCAGGTGGAATCTAACTAGTACGTTGCCAGACTATCTGTCTCACGATGTCCAATAGGCTAGAAGCGACATAGAATTTAAACAGGGTGTCTCCACGTGTGCTTTCCCCCAACGTGTCAAGAATATACATACTAATGGGCTAGCCTGGCGCCTAGGGGAGCCCAATAAATAATTTTGTACTTACTCCCACTTAATTTAAAATACTATACAGCACTGAATACATAGAGAGCATTGGGAGTGAAGTATTTTACAGTTTGATCATTTCCAACAAAATGAGAATCACATCTTTACCTCAGTAAAATTCTTCCTATTCAGATATTCACTTGTACAAATTAAAAGCAAAATAATCAAAATAATAAACTGTCTGGGACTCAATTAATATAACAGCTTTCGGCATTTGGAGAGAGCTGAGGCATAAGTGCATTGAGAAGTGTCTAACAGTAATTTACAGCTACAGTGTCATGACAACAACAAAAAGTATATTTACCTACAATTAACCATTTCAGCATACATTATTCTAGAGACTTGTGATAGATAAAAAAGAGAAAAAAAAGAAAAAAAAAAGAAAAAGAACATCAACATAACAATTCAACAAAACGTTTGACATTCACCTTTCAGCATATCTCACACCCCAACCTAGGACCTAACGCTGGAGTACACTATCAACATATGAAAGTAGCAAGCCAACAGAGAATATAATAGGGACAAACTTTCGGTGAAATACAGTCTCTCTGGTCGAGGAAATAACAAGCTAACTGCTGTCCTTGTAATAAATTGTGTCCTGTGTGGAAGAAGCTAAAAGGGCTTATACCTACTCAACTAGGTTATCCGATCCCAACCTCAGGAAAAGTTAAGACCCCCACACAAAAAATGACGTTCTGTGATGTGGCACACCAGTCGAGCTGGATAGTGTAGTCTGAGTAGCAGGGGTGATCAAATGTTATTGGGCTCAGACTGTCCCAGACTGCCGTTTTGGCAGCCCGAACTGTTTGAAGCTGGTCTTTCAAGTCGGTAGAAGCCATAGTAGGGAGTATCGTTGACCTCTTGAGAGCAATCCAATTCTTGTGCTCTAATATTTCAGACTTGCTTGCCTCTTGAAGTAATGCAAAGATTGGCGTTGGGTGATTTGTCTGAACAATACAGTTCCCTTTATCCATGCTGGTATAGGTAGCATTTGTGGCACTTGAGCATCTTACTACAGGTTCCTTGTCTCCCTCGGCCGTCCCGCTCATGTTAGTTGTTGATTTCATAGCCTCCGTCGCCACATTCTTTAATCTTTGCCCAGGGAGTGGCGATCACCGGGGCCCCAAAACACCACCACCCCCGCGAGCAAATGTGAAGGCTTCTTGACCTATGGGGCTTGCTGCTATCTGCTGGGACGCCATTTTAAGTGTGTGCTCCAACACCTCCCGGCAGCTTTGTAGAAAATTCTGTATCTCTAGTTTGATAACCTCCGTGGTCTCCATCTTAAAGCAGTGCAATTGGTACCGCAATTGAGAGTAGAAGGAAAGTTTGTAGTCCGTGCTTTGCTTCACACCATAAGCCGCGTGGGTCCAAAGATGGCAGCTCCTAATAACTGCTGACGGCTAAATTCGCACAAAAGTCACAGGATCACTCCTAGCAAATATCCCCCTTGTCAGATTTGCTGCTGTGGGATACCAGAGCACACTAAGCTTTCTAATCTTAGAATATTTGGGCTTGAATGGTCGCCAAGTTTATATTAAACCTATAGTATAGCCAGAGCTGTGGGAATATGCGACTATTCAGCCCAAGAGCTAGCTCCGCCCCCCCAATTTAAATTTTAACCAGGCAGTACCGTAATCCTTTAGGGAGTCACCCCCAACTCCTATTAGAGAACCATCAAATTCTTTTATTTTAGGTTTGTGGGGTGTTAGCTCATTTAGCTGTGTGTAGTACCTGTGGGATAAAATAGTTGCCTGAGACCCAGTATCAATTAATCCCATGATAGGGTTGGAGACTGAATCTTGCAGCTCAGCTAATACATAATATCTCCCTGCAGTTTCTACCATTTCACACATAAAATTTGCGTTATTCTACATCTGAGGGCTTCACCACATGTTACCTGAATCCGCCATGTTTTCCTGTGCAGAAGGAATTTCATACCTACTGGTCTCCTTTATGACAGGGTTGGCTGAATTCTTGTGTACCGCATCTGTGGAAATAAGGTTAAGAGAGTGTTGCAAAGGAAGAGATTTGTTAATTTTTCCCGGATGAGGTTGCTTGTCATCACAGCTAAATCGTCCGTTTCCGGTCTGTGGGGAGAGAACATGATTAGTATCATTGATATTTATTATTACATTTTGTATATCTCTCCCCTCCCTTTCAGGTGATACTTCAGTATTTATGACTGTGCCTGTGGTCCACTGCTGACCACTGGCTGTAGCCCTAAATAAGTATTGTTCGGTTGCTGAGCCGTAGAAGGTTGACTCATATTAGCGAATTGTTCGCTCAACCGATTTAACTGGGTAAAAAGCATATCTACCTGATTGTACAAGTTACCTCTACCCCCGGGCCTATCTCTTGATGCCCTATAATAGTGATTCCTGGACCATTGGGTCCCCTCAGAATCAGGGCCGCTATTTCTATTTTGGCGTGGTTGCCCCTAGGGTTCAGCTTGTTCAGTATTATTACTTTGGGGAGCATTATATACTTGGGGTGTCTGGTTACCCTGAGAATATCTTCACCATCTATTGTATCTACCTTTGCATGGGTACCAATTATTTGGTGAGTATTCTCTTTGAGAGTAATTATTCACCTGATTATGTCCCCCAATTTGGTTATAGTCTCTCTGCGCCTCAGTCCGGGTAAGGGAAGGGGCAGAGTTAAACCTCTGTGGGGATGGCCTGTTTTGACTGGCCACCTCCATGTAGGTTTTCTTTTTAGACTCCAAATTGAGGGGGCTAGGTGACACCCTAGTTTCTGCTACAATTTTGGGTTTTGATTCCTTTTTAACCCCCTGCTCACTGGACTGCTGAATAGAGTATAATTTTGTACTCTCTTTGATCAGCCATTCCAATGAGCAGTCCTCATCAAAATCTCTAGCTAAGTTAATATTGATGGGTGTAGGCAGTGCTTCAAAAAATAAATTTACAAATTCTGAGCAATCAAATCTGGGATTATCTTCAGCCATACTGTACGCATTTTTCAATTCAGAAAGGAATTCGATTGGACTCTGACTCGCACTACATTTTAAACCATATACCGCTATTTTAGCTGGCATTGTCATTTTATTTCACACCAGGAATGAATATTCATATCCTTTAGTGAAGTAAAGAATTTGTGATGTTTACTGTCAAATACCCAGGGCAGAAATTCAATTTTTAATTTCTCACTTGTAACATTCATTATAGCTAATGCATTTTCAAAAGCCTCTAAGTGATCAATTACAGATTTTGTTCCCTTATTGGGGAATATAGGTACTGCACCCTGTATGAAAGTAACTATTTTATTGGAATCATATACCTTATTAGACTTATTTTGGGATTCTCTATTAGAGTTTCCCTCACCCGCACCAGCTGAGTTACAGCAGTTCTCTGGATTTACATCATGAGGTGATTGTCTATTTGGGAAATTTATTTCTGACCCAATAGGGGTCCTTTGTCTATACTCTTCCATATATTTCTGTACCTCGTCCCTGACGTGTTATCTAAGAGAGTTAGCATTATCTGCATTATTCTCTTGGCTTTTCGCAAGCTGTTTATTTAATTCTTGTATCTGTGCAAGTAAGTCTATGTTATGCTTATCTAAGGCGGTTAGGTTTTGGGCAAATTCATCCATTTTATTTTTGGCTATTTTTACATCCTCTTCGCATCTGCGTGAGGAACGAATACTACTTTCTAGTTCCTGTATCTGCAATTGTTTGTCTATGACACAAAGCGACATTTTGTCAATAATGCATATCACAAGGGGCCAAGATTTTAGTATTAGTTCGTCTCGCTTTTTGAGAGCCTTGCATTGATTAATCATTAATAATTCTTGGAAAAATTCATTTTTTTCAATCCACATATTATTAACGGCAATATTTTTAGCCCTAATTTCAAGCATATCCATAAAATCATTTAATTCACCCGCAATATTAAACTTCTCTTTAATGTGGTTTATAATATATTTCTTAAGGACCTGACCTTCAGTAAGGGGTATTGCGATGGGACCATTTTCAACACTGTGTACAGAATTAAATGAGTCACTCCTAGCTACAGACATTATTATATTGGTTTAGTATTTAGTTAAATTAAAATGCTAATACAATTTTTACCAATAAAAAGAGAGAAGAAAAAAAAATTATATTTAAAAAAAAATGAATATTAATTTTGAAATATGAAAAAATATATATATTTTTATGAATTTTGAAATATGGAAAAAATAATATTTTTATGAATTTTGAAATATGAAAAATTGATATTTTTGATGAATTTTGAAATATGAAAAATGTATATTTTTGATTAATTTTGAAATATGAAAAAATAATATTTTTATCAATTTTTCAAAAATTCATCTTTAACAATATGTCAAAATATCAATATCAATCTCGAAATATGAACATCAATATTTCAATCTTCAAAAAAAAAAAATATTTTCAAAATATTAATTTTGAAATATGAATTTTTTTCTCTCTTTTATAATAATTTCTATTTACTACAAATATATGATATCAATATGATAAATATTAATACATCTCATGCAAGTGCCTCTATACAATATGTCAGTATATTTATAAAAATCTTTAGTAGTGCTCTCCAAATAATATGTCAGTCTATGGTAGGGCTATAATACAATACATTTAATAATTATCCTTTAAAATATAAACCCTCAATCAATATGCATCTACTAGAAACCATAAAATTAATATAAATATCTGAATTCTTTTATTTAGTTAATATCTATGAACATATTGGAATATATTTGTAATACCAGAATATGACACAATATTATATACGTTTAAAAAGACTATTTAGATATGCTATACTTCTTACAAAACTCATAAGAGTTTATCTTTAAAACCAGCCTTATTTACAAATAGCCTTTCATTCAATTAACACAATGGGATTTTAAGTAAAATACTCAGCTATTTACCCACGCTTTGCTCTAACACAATTCTAATTAGGATACTAAAAATACATATATTTTTACTGTAAACAGTTACTTATAATTAAAATCAATTCTAAGATATATATATATGTTCTATGTTTTTCACAGATAAAAACAATTTAGCATTAAGGACATATGTTTAACAATACACAGGCTATGAAATGCTAGCTTAAAATCCAAACTGCTCTTTAAATTTATTTGCTACAGTAATCTCTTAATACATTACCAAGATGAACGCCAATCGATATCCAGTATTACTTAATAGGAATTATTTCACCTCAGAAATACCAATAAGTATATATTTTGCAATCAATGAGAAAAGGCAGATCAGCTTTGCTAGAGTAAAATGGTATTTTCACGCCCAGTAACCAGTTACAAGTTAGCCAGCAGAATCTGTTTGTCTCTCTCTCTTGCATTACTTATATAAGTTCTCTATCATAGGTGAGAAATATGGATGGCCCTCGTGCTTGTCCCTGCTGAATGGATATCTGGAATATCTTATTTTCAACAGCCTAAAAAGCCTTCTGGCTGTAGTTCTCGCATCATAACACCAAGGGGCAGCATGACAAACAGACACAGCAATACATGCAGCATGACAAACAAACACAGCAATAAATTTACTACCCAACATTGAAATAAAATATTTCTTTAAAATGTGTAATAAATGCCATAATTTCCTTACATTAATAAGTTATATGTTTATATTCATTGGGCTAGGTCACAATATTTATTCTGATTATTTTAATATGAAACATTAAATTCTTTTTAATATTACTTTATATTAAAATAATTATGCTGCAAATTATTAGCGTAAAGTCCATTACAATTTTTATCATTATCCTGGCATTTATACATCTGTTATATTTATGTATCTACACAGATACAGCCTGTTCTACATCTCCAACAAGTTCTGCCTGCATGAATTCCTCTATGGTCTATCTGAAAAATAGAAAATTATGTTATATATATGCACACACATGTATTAATTTCTATGCTGTCTTTAACAATGGGTTTATTGTAATGTCCATTTAATCTATTACAGATTTGAATTTATTTATTCATATATCTATTCACTGCAGCATTTATTCATTTAATATAATATGTTCCAGTTCTATATATATATATATATATATATATATATATATATATATATATATATATATATATATATATATATATATGTTATTTGAATTATTTCAAACACACATGAAATTATTGGCATTATTTCTTTTTCAAAATGTATTTAATTTTACTATATATACCATATACAGGGAGTGCAGAATTATTAGGCAAGTTGTATTTTTGAGGATTAATTTTATTATTGAACAACAACCATGTTCTCAATGAACCCAAAAAACTCATTAATATCAAAGCTGAATAGTTTTGGAAGTAGTTTTTAGTTTGTTTTTAGTTATAGCTATTTTAGAGGGATATCTGTGTGTGCAGGTGACTATTACTGTGCATAATTATTAGGCAACTTAACATAAACAAATATATACCCATTTCAATTATTTATTTTTACCAGTGAAACCAATATAACATCTCAACATTCACAAAAATACATTTCTGACATTCAAAAACAAAACAAAAACAAATCAGTGACCAATATAGCCACCTTTCTTTGCAAGGACACTCAAAAGCCTGACATCCATGGATTCTGTCAGTGTTTTGATCTGTTCACCATCAACATTGCATGCAGCAGCAACCACAGCCTCCCAGACACTGTTCAGAGAGGTGTACTGTTTTCCCTCCTTGTAAATCTCACATTTGATGATGGACCACAGGTTCTCAATGGGGTTCAGATCAGGTGAACAAGGAGGCCATGTCATTAGATTTTCTTCTTTTATACCCTTTCTTGCCAGCCACGCTGTGGAGTATTTGGACGCGTATTATGGAGCATTGTCCTGCATGAAAATCATGTTTTTCTTGAAGGATGCAGACTTCTTCCTGTACCACTGCTTTCTTCCAGAAACTGGCAGTAGGACTGGGAGTTGAGCTTGACTCCATCCTCAACCCGAAAAGGCCCCACAAGCTCATCTTTGATGATACCAGCCCAAACCAGTACTCCACCTCCACCTTGCTGGTGTCTGAGTTGGACTGGAGCTCTCTGCCCTTTACCAATCCAGCCACGGGCCCATCCATCTGGCCCATCAAGACTCACTCTCATTTCATCAGTCCATAAATCCTTAGAAAAATCAGTCTTGAGATATTTCTTGGCCCAGTCTTGACGTTTCAGCTTGTGTGTCTTGTTCAGTGGTGGTCGTCTTTCAGCCTTTCTTACCTTGGCCATGTCTCTGAGTATTGCACACCTTGTGCTTTTGGGCACTCCAGTGATGTTGCAGCTCTGAAATATGGCCAAACTGGTGGCAAGTGGCATCTTGGCAGCTGCACGCTTGACTTTTCTCAGTTCATGGGCAGTTATTTTGCGCCTTGGTTTTTCCACACGCTTCTTGCGACCCTGTTGACTATTTTGAATGAAACGCTTGATTGTTCGATGAACACGCTTCAGAAGCTTTGCAATTTTCAGAGTGCTGCATCCCTCTGCAAGATATCTCACTATTTTTGACTTTTCTGAGCCTGTCAAGTCCTTCTTTTGACCCATTTTGCCAAAGGAAAGGAAGTTGCCTAATAATTATGCACACCTGATATAGGGTGTTGATGTCATTAGACCACACCCCTTCTCATTACAGAGATGCACATCACCTAATATGCTTAATTGGTAGTAGGCTTTCGAGCCTATACAGCTTGGAGTAAGACAACATGCATAAAGAGGATGATGTGGTCAAAATACTCATTTGCCTAATAATTCTGCACTCCCTGTAGGGACAGCAAATGTTGACTTGTTTGCTTCCTTCACATAGAGACTTCACAGGAGATAATTTACACATAGCTGTGAACAGTTATTTCTTCGCCCAACATTGCTCCTTCCCCCAAATCTCATCCAACCTTAAAGAAAGTTCCCAGACACTTCGTCTTCATTCACTGCATGGGGTAAAGAGTGCTATGAAATTTGCACTTCCAACTAAAGAGCAAATGCTTTAGTGTCAAAGTCTCTGGAGACATCCTGTCTGCAATTTTGTCCTGAAATGTTTATTCAACTCATGGGGCTCTGAATCAATCCTGCCATCAGAATTTCAGCCCTTACTTTAGTAATATCTGACAAAAAGATGGTTTCATACATAAACACATTCCCGTGTCCTATTTACATATATATATATATATAATATATATGTAATTTACCTGTACCCTGACACTGTGAATCCTGAAACTGAATTGTTTGTATTTCATGTCCCTTTAGGTGATGCTGAGCCCAATTGTTAAAGGGACACTGTACCCAAAAATTTAATTTCGTGATTCAGATTGAGCATGAAATTTTATGCAAATTTCGAATTTACTCCTATTATCAAATTTTCTTCATTCTCTTGGTATCTTTATTTGAAATCCAAGAATGTAAGTTTAGATGCCGGCCCATTTTTGGTGAACAACCTGGGTTGTCCTTGCTGATTGGTGGATAAATTAATCCACCAATAAAAAAGTGCTGTCCAGAGTACTGAAACCAAAAAAGCTTAGATGCCTTCTTTTTCAAATAATGATAGCAAGAGAACGAAGAAAAATTGATAATATGAGTAAATTAGAAAGTTGCTTAAATTGCATGCTCTTTCTGAATTACAAATGAACAAATTTGGGTTCAGTGTCCCTTTAAGGAATAGATATGCATTTGTAATGCGGTTTTGTCCTTTTTACATGAACATAGACATCTATTCTTTTTAAAAAAAAAAACTATTTAAATGTTGACAGCACATGTATTCCAATTTCACTTATATCTTATTGTAGTAGTGTAACAAAATCAATCACTGTGTAATGCGCATATTTTAGATGATGAATATCTTTCTCTTATTAATGTTTATATTTAATTATGCAACAATATATGGCCATAGATAGGCTGACCATATTTAAACTTGAATAAGTGACACCAGTGACGTGCGGTGAGTTCAGAGGCTGGTGAGGCTATTAATAATGTTGCTTCATTCTTTTGTTATCCTTTGTTGAAGGACATGCAGCAATGCACAACTGGATGCTAACTGAACATATTAAATGAGCCAATGACAAGAGGCATATGTACAACCACCAATCACCAGCTGCTCCGAGTAGTGCATTGCTGTTCCTTAGCCTACCTTGGTATGCTTTTCAAAGGATACTAAAAGAAAAAAGCAAATTGGATAACATAAGTAAAATGTAAAAGTCTTTAATATTGTATGTTCTATCTGAAACATAAAAGAAAAATGTTGTGTAGAAAATGAACATTAATATATTCTTCAATAAAAAGCCTAAACACTTTCCATGTTTGTTGTTTTTGTGACAAGAGTGTTAAAATGACTCTTATGACAGTAGTTAGCAGAAATACCCATCAAGCACACAGACATAAATCACGAGGCTAACGTGTGAAATCTGTATTTAAGATACATGAAGAGAACTGACATGCATTTTCAGACAACTATAACTTTCTGTTATTAAAAGCCTGCAAAGTTTAATCAACAGCTCTTGGAGAATCAGCAGCAGAGCAGCCTATATCAGATTTCAGTTTTTACTTTGTAACCCATAGACTGCCAGTCCAGTAATTCCTAGAAGACATTGAAAGCTTCAGTTACAGTAGCCGTCACTATCTGCCAGTGCCTTGTCCCTGATGTGCTATAGATTGTTGCCATAATGTTCAGCCCCTTACTACTAAAAAAATGTAAATAACAGAATTCTAATCAGTGAGCTGAATTTAATAAGGGGTGGTGCAATGTTCCAGAAACCCTTAAAAAAACAAAACCTTTTGTAGAAAGGCAACAGTCACAGTGACACTTCTGTTTTGCTTAGAACTAGCATAGCATTAGCAATGTGTTTCAATCAAAGGAAGACTAGTTTTTGGATGGAATCTACTACTTGAAAATATATATTAATTTCATAAGGAAGACTAGTTTTTGGATGGAATATACTACTTGATAAGTTGATATTAATTTCATAAGGTCAGTCACTGACCTTATGAAATTAATATAAATTTATCAAGTAGTAGATTCCATCCAAAAACTAGTCTTCCTTATGAAATTAATATACATTTTCAAGTAGTAGATTCCATCCAAAAACTAGTCTTCTTTTGATTGAAACACATTGCTAATGCTGTGCTAGTTCTAAACAAAACTGAAGTGTCACTGTGACTGCTGCCTTTCTACAAAAAGTTTTTTTTTTTTAAGAGTTTCTGGAACATTGCAGTTGCACCACCCCATATTAAATTCAGCTCACTGATTAGAATTCTGTTCTTTACATTTTTTTTGTGACTGCTGCCTTTTAAAATTTAAGGCTATTAGGCTAGACTAAGGCCCCAGGGTAGTACTGTTACATACAAAGGGGTAATACTTTTTACTGCACAGGGTAGTAATGTGACACCCAAAGGGTGAATAATTATTACTGCACAGGGTAGTACTGTCACACACAGAGGGGGAATGCTTATTACTGCCCAGGGTAGTACTGTCACACACAGAGGGGGAATGCTTATTACTGCCCAGGGTAGTACTGTCACACACAGAGGGGGAATGCTTATTACTGCCCAGGTTAGTACTGTCACACACAGAGGGGGAATGCTTTTTACTGCCCAGGGTAGTACTGTCACACACAGAGGGGGATGCTTATTACTGCCCAGGGTAGTACTGTCGCACACAGAGGGGGAATGCTTATTACTGCCCAGGGTAGTACTGTCACACACAGAGGGGGATGCTTATTACTGCCCAGGGTAGTACTGTCACACACAGAGGGGGATGCTTATTACTGCCCAGGGTAGTACTGTCACACACAGAGGGGGAATACTTATGACTATAGTTATTACTGCACAGCAGTGGCGGCTCGTGGGTTATTCAAATGGGGGTTCACGGAATAGAGATTTAGAGGATATATAACACAAAATGTACCCCTCCCTTTTGTTTCACATATTAAAATGGTAGGCCAGTGAGCAACCTCTGCATTGGTCCTGTGGTATATTTTGAACCCTTTCTTTTTCTCCACTTAGTGGGGCATTCCCACATGCTTCTAAAATATCTTTAAAAAAATTACACAAATATAAATGCACTTACACCCCAATCTATTGATGATGCATATACAAAATAAATTTGATTTAACCCTTCAGCTACCAAGGAAAGGCTAATTGTGGTGATTTAAGATGATTTAAGATAAAATGTGCCTGTTACTGACTGCAGCCTCCCTGCAATAAAATGATGCCTCCAGCAATAAAATCATGCCCACAGCCCTCCTGCAATAAAATTATGCCTCCATCCATAAATGATGCCCCAGCCCACCTGCAATAAAATTATGCTCCCAGCCCCCCTTTGTAATAAATTATGCCGCCAGCCCGCTGCAATAAAATTATGCCCCAGCCCTGCTGCAATAAAATACCGCCCCCAGAACCCCTGCAATAAAATGATGCCCCCTGCAATAAAATGATGCCCTCAAGCCCCGCTGCAATAAAATGATGCCCCCAGCCCTGCTGCAATATAATGATGCCTCCAGCCCCGCTGCAATAAAATGATGCCCCCCAGCACCCCTGCAATAAAATGATGCTCCTAGCAATAAAATGATGCCCTGAGCCCCCCTGCAATAAATGATGCCACCAGCCCCACTGCAATAAATGATGCCCACAGCAATAAAATGAAGCCCCCAGGCCAGCCCCCCTGCAATAAAATTATGTCCCAGCAATATAATGATGTCCCCAGCCCCCCTGCAATAAAATGATGTCCCAAAAGTCCCCCCTGCAATAAAATTAAGCCTCCAGCCATAAATGATGCACCCAGCCCCGCTGCAATAAATGAGGCCCCCAGCACCCCTGCAATAAAATGATGTTCCCAGCATTAAAATGATGCCCTGAGCCCCCCTGCAATAAATGATGTCCCCAGCCTCCCCTGCAATAAAATGATGCCCCAAGTCCCCTGCAATAAAAGTATGTCCCCAGCCCCCCCTGCAAAAAAAGTATGCCTCCAGAGTCCAGCCATAAATGATGTCCCAGCCCCGCTGCAATAAAATGATGCCCCCAGCACCTCTGCAATAAATTGATGCTCCCAGCAATAAAATGATGCCGAGACCCCTGCAATAAATGATGCCACCAGCCCCACTTCAATAAATGATGCCCACAGCAATAAAAATAAGCCCCCAGGCCAGCCCCCCTGCAATAAAATGATGGCCACAGCCAGCCTCCCTTGCAATAAAATGATGCCCCAAGCCCCCCTGTAATAAAATGATGTCCCCAGCCCCCCTGCAATAAAATGATGTTCCCAGCCCCCCTTGCAATAAAATTATGCCTCCAGCCATAAATAATGTCCCAGCCCCCCTACAATAAAATGATGCCCCCTGCACCCCTGCAATAAAAGGATGCCCCCAGCAATAAATAGATGCCCCCAGCCCCCTTCAATAAAATGATGCCCTAAGCCCCCCTGCAATAAATGATGCCACCAGTCCCACTGCAATAAATGATGCCCCCAGCAATAAAATGAAGCCCCCAGGCCAGCCTCCTGCAATAAAATGATGTCCCCAGCCCCCTCCCACAATAAAATGATGTCCCCCAGCTCCCCCAGCAATAAAATGATGCCCCAAGCCACCCCTGCAATAAAATTATGCCACCAGCACCCCTGCAAAAAATTATGCCCCCAGCACCACTGCAAAAAAAATGCACCAGCAATAAAATGCGCTCCCCCTCGCGCCCCCCCCCCCCCGACCCCCCCTGACCCCCCTCACGGCCCCCTGCGACCCCCCCTCCCTAAAAAAACCCCAGCAGTTATCTGCACAATTAAGCAATAATTATTTACATGATTCACGCAGTAATTATAAGGAATGTCTATAAAAGACAACTTGTTCTTTGGGTTCTGCAATCTGTCTGCACTCTGCACCATACAAAACCAAACAAGCCTTGTTTGGTTTCGTATGGTGCAGACAGATTGCAGAACCCAAAGAACAAGTTGTTTAACAAGGTCCTTTAGGAGCCGATTCTGTGTTAGTGCGATTAGTGATGTTTGAGAGATGTTGTAAGCAGGGTAAAGTTATTGTAGCTCTTCCTTATGGGATACTCACGGCCTGGCAGCAGGCACAGCCATGCAGCAGCTCTTCTCACACTGGCTCACGTGACGTGTGACAGACAACTCACAGTCACGTGATTCCATAAACGTACTGCTGATTGGCTCCTGATTCCTGAGGCTTTTAGAGAGCAGCCTCCTTCAAAAGCAGTATGGGCCACGAAGAGCCTAAAACGCCACTGGGTGGCGCAGCTCCGGCTCATAAGAAAATGTATGAAGTCAAGCCATTCATATTGCGCAAAGGAGGGGGACCTGAACAGCCCACAGCCTCTACTCCATTGCGCAATATGGATCGCAATGGACATCCCACATAATTCATTATTAATTACTCAGTAGTTACATGATGGTGGGTGGAATCAGCATTCAGGGGTGGGGGGGTACTTTTTTGTTACAATTTTTTATATATATATAAATAAACTTTAAGATTTGTTTTTCTTTATTAAACATTATTTTAAAAGTGTAATACACACATAGGCTGCCTCTCCTGCCTCCTATGACAGCACGTCACTGAGTGACACGTTTGATTAATACATGTGTCATTATTGTTATTCCCAAAAAATATAAACATATCTGAAAACATCAATGACATATGTATTTCTCATATGTACCTTTTAAATGGTAAAGATGGACACCATAGCTATAGGTAACATATAATATATAACACATCCCTATTTTCCTAATGCATCTCCTAGCATTATAAAGCAGTTAAAGGGACATGAAACACAACAATACAAAGATTTACATTTTTTAAAAAAAATATGTATTTCAAATTGCAATGTTGTACATAATCGTGTAACCTAAAATGTTGTTTTCCTGTCTATTTAAACCATGCTGCTTGCATAAAAGTTTATGCCTAGATTTAGAGTTTTGCGGCCGCTGTAAAAACCAGCTTAAAGGGCTCCTAACGCTGCTTTTTACCGCCCGCTGGTATTTAGAGTTTCCTTACCGACACTCAAAAATTTCCTAACGCTGAAATCATTACCGACAACCCAGACCCAGTAGTTAACATCTAACGTGAAAAAAAAATCCACGAATCACAAAACAAATATTACACAAAGTACACTTACACTCATACAAACACTACACTATATTTATTTTTCATTTTTAATATTTTCACGTCAAAATAGAAAGGATCAAAGTTACGAGATCTCGGGTGTTAGAAAAAAAAACAACACAAATCCATCTTGCCATTGACTTACATTGACAGACGGGAACAGACACTCATATAGCTACATCTAACTAATAATATTATCACATACATACACTCATCGATGCATACAAACAATATACACCACATTACATACACAAAGAAGATTTCGATTACGAAATAAACACGATTTTAGCTACTTTTTCATACAAGACCATGACGTCACTCACTTTACGCTCAAAACCAGTCTTGGATTTTATTTACACACAAATTTTTCTCCTCCATTGACTTCTATGGGGAAGACGTGCTCGTGCACGAGAGAGCCAGATTTCCCTAACGCACGCAAAAAGGGTAGACAAGAAAACTCTAAATACCAGCGCTAGAATTCTGAAACTAATTTTCTCCTGCGTTAGCCCCGCTATGACAAATAGATCAAGAAATGGCTATTTCCCTATGGAGTTATGGCTTTTACTTATGGGAAATTCACAACAACATTAAATTGTTTGATACTTTTACATTACATCAACTACAAATCACCATCACTAGTAACAAACATTTTCAACAATTACATGAGATTTAAACGGACAGAAAAATAATTGGAACATTTCAGGATTCACAAACAGTACACAATTGGAAACACCTCTCATTTACCTTTATTAAAGCATTTCATTTATTCAACTCATATGCTTGCAGCAACAGCATATCTACATAGGCTTAACACATGATCATTCATGGATGCACATACATTACTTTCAGCATTCACTCATACATGTGCATTCATATGATGGGGGAAAAACACATTAAATTCTCTCTATGAATCAGGAAACATAAAATAGGGATTTTACTGTCCCTTTAACATCACGATTCACTCACAATATACCATTAGGAATTACGTACAATAAGAACATCATTAGAACAGATTACAGCTGTCACTTTTTGGGAAGGAACAACAATGCTAGACTGCTTTATAGAAGTCAGCATATGTGGGACACAATCACAATATATACGTATATGTACATAACACGCATCACGCAAACCACAAAGCACACATTTATATTTTAATCAGCACACAATAACAATGTAGTAAAATAGAACAACACAATGAGGATTTCATAACTACACAGGCAGGTTAATAATATGATGATGTCATTAGAAGATTTAACCATACACATTACAGCTTTAGGACTGTACCGTCCCTTTTAGAACTTTAGCACTCAATACTACAATACAACATATACGTAAACGACAGTTTGGAACATCATTATTATGTCGATTTTAAAGGGATGCGTACTAAATATTGTCAGCTCGCAAATCACTTATATATACAATACTACAGATGACAGCCGTAAGTTCAGAATTATTAGTGCGATTTTAATGGGACGCGTACAATATTGACATCTCGCCAATCACTTATATATACAATACTACAGATGACAGCCGGAAGTTCGGAATTATTAGTGCGATTTTAAAGGGACGCGGACAATATTGACATCTCGCCAATGACTTATATATACAATACTACAGATGGCAGCCGGAAGAACTTCAGTATTATTGCGATTTTAAAGGGACGCATACAATATTGACATCTCGCTGATCACTTATATATACAATACTACAGATGGCAGCTGTTACTTTATCGTTTACAAACAATATTGCAGCAACATTGATTGATCACATTCTATGCCATTATACACAAGTATGCACTTTCATTCATGTTAGCCTGGGCGTGTGCTTTTTACTATAAGATCACGTTTAATAAGTATTTATTATGCATATGAACAAACATTACGAAGATGCACTGTATGTGTGATATTTTACACTTTCACATTGCGATTCATTGGGGGAAAACAAAATTTCAGCAAACACCTAAAAAAACACCCACTTTGAAAGCATTCGCGCCGCTCACATACAATCAAGTGTATACAATCAGCAATCATTACAAACTCACTACTATTGGACTAATTGCACTATAAATCCACCAAACAACATGGCCAAAGCGTCCCTTGTGATCGACATTGTATCAATTCGCTTCTGTGTTTTGCATATCTTGTTACTCCTTGTGTTGTGTTTGCTCTGCTGTTTGGCTTTGTGCTGCTAAGCTTGGCAAATATGGATGACGATCTGATAGACGCTGCTGGTGGTGCTGTTGCACAAGTAGCGGTTAATAGAATCAGGTTGGCTCAGCGGCTCCAAGAGAGATGAAGGGCTCGTTTGGTTAGAGGTCCTTGTGTCTACAGGGTGAGACCCACCTTGGAAAACATGAGTGACTTTGAGGTTTATGACAAGTATAGGCTCAATCGCAAACAGCTCATTGGCCTTTACAATGTTCTTAGACCTCATCTGGAGCCACGTATATGAATAAGGACTGCTGTCTCTGGCATCACTAAGATGCTAGGTTGTATATACGTCCTGGCCTCCGGGAGTTTTCAATCAGGAGAGATGTACATGCATGGACTGGCTCAAGATACATTCTCGGTGGTGTTTGATCACTTTGTGGATGCCATGGTACGTATCAGTAAGCATTACATAGAATTCCCTCAGAATGATGGTGATTGGAGGTGCCTGAAGAGGGAATTCTTTGCAATAGCTGAATTGCCCAATGTCTTGGGCGCTGCATGCTCCAGCCGATGACTTGCCCTTCCGAAATCGCAAACATTTCCATAGCCTCAACGTGCAGTATGTTTGTGACGCACGGATGTGGATTATGCAGGTGTGTGCGAATTTCGTCGAGGCTTGTCATGATGCCCGCATCCGAACTCTGTCGTCCCTGTGGTGGCAGTTTGAGGAAAGACAATTTCCACCTGGGTATCTTGTTGGTGAGTATTTGTGCACAACATGGTTAATTATTTAGACAATTGCCACTGTAGTCTTAAACTGTTGTTAGTGTAATGTGCAGCTATAGGATGCAATTTAACCATTTCTTTATCTTTCCGCAAATGTCTATTTTTAGATCCAAACAGATATGTAGCATGTCTTACCTTAAATGGTCAGATAGAGAATGCAATTTAACCATGTAATTGTCTCTTTCCGCAAATGTCTAGTTTTAGCTCAAAACAGATATGTAGCATGTTCTAGCTTAAATGGCCAGATCGAAAATGCAATGTAACCATTTTGTTTTTATTTTAGCAAAGGTCTGGTTTATGCGAAATACGCATAGGTAGCATGTCTTAGCTGAAATGGGCAGATAGAGAATGCAATTTAACCATGTCAATGTCTCTTTCCGCAAATGTCTAGTTTTAGCTCAAAACAGATATGTAGCATGTTCTAGCTTAAATGGCCAGATCGAAAATGCAATGTAACCATTTTGTTTTTATTTTAGCAAAGGTCTGGTTTATGCGAAATACGAATAGGTAGCATGTCTTAGCTGAAATGGCCAGATAGAGAATGCAATTTAACCATGTCATTGTCTCTTTCCGCAAATGTCTAGTTTTAGCTCAAAACAGATATGTAGCATGTTCTAGCTTAAATGGCCAGATCGAAAATGCAATGTAACCATTTTGTTTTTATTTTAGCAAAGGTCTGGTTTATGCGAAATACGCATAGGTAGCATGTCTTAGCTGAAATGGCCAGATAGAGAATGCAATTTAACCATGTCATTGTCTCTTTCCGCAAATGTCTAGTTTTAGCTCAAAACAGATATGTAGCATGTTCTAGCTTAAATGGCCAGATCGAAAATGCAATGTAACCATTTTGTTTTTATTTTAGCAAAGGTCTGGTTTATGCGAAATACGCATAGGTAGCATGTCTTAGCTGAAATGGGCAGATAGAGAATGCAATTTAACCATGTCATTGTCTCTTTCCGCAAATGTCTAGTTTTAGCTCAAAACAGATATGTAGCATGTTCTAGCTTAAATGGCCAGATTGAAAACGCAATGTAACCATTTTGTTTTTATTTTAGCAAAGGTCTGGTTTATGCGAAATATGCATAGGTAGCATGTCTTAGCTGAAATGGCCAGATAGAGAATGCAATTTAACCATGTCATTGTCTCTTTCCGCAAATGTCTAGTTTTAGCTCAAAACAGATATGTAGCATGTTCTAGCTTAAATGGCCAGATCGAAAATGCAATGTAACCATTTTGTTTTTATTTTAGCAAAGGTCTGGTTTATGCGAAATACGCATAGGTAGCATGTCTTAGCTGAAATGGGCAGATAGAGAATGCAATTTAACCATGTCATTGTCTCTTTCCGCAAATGTCTAGTTTTAGCTCAAAACAGATATGTAGCATGTTCTAGCTTAAATGGCCAGATTGAAAACGCAATGTAACCATTTTGTTTTTATTTTAGCAAAGGTCTGGTTTATGCGAAATACGCATAGGTAGCATGTCTTAGCTGAAATGGTCAGATAGAGAATTATATTTAACCAGATTATTATTTTTCAATTAAAAATGTTATTTTATTGGATTTTCGTGTACACAAAAGAAATTTTTTGGAATATAATTTTTATTTTTATAAAATGTTTTCATTTTGTTATGTTCATAATTTATAGGTGATTCTGGTTACGGCCTTGGCTCATTATGCCGTTACGTAACCCTACTGATGAGGCCCAGGAGCGCTACAATAGGGCTCACAAGCGGACTAGGTCTGTAGTCGAGAGGATGTTTGGGCTCCTCAAAATGAGATTCAGATGCCTTGATAGGTCAGGAGGAGCCCTCCAGTACAGCCCTAGGAAGGTGACGTCCTGCATAATATTGGACAGCGGGCTGGGATGCTGCAGGCCGTCCAGGCGCCCCGACGCCTCCTCCAAGATAAGGAGGACGAGCCTGTTCTAGAGGGGCCATTCCGGGACGAGGGGCTCAATGTCAGAGCAGACATCATCAACCGCCACTTCAGACGGTAAATAATAGAAGTTAGATAGGAGTATTGTCAATATATGTGAATTCTAGGGAAATGACAAGTAGAGAATTGTGCAAACATGTTAGGATTGTTCATCAAATGATTCCAATTTTTACATTTATTAATATAGGTGATGCTCTGGTCATTGGGTCCTGTAACGACTTTGCCACCTGGTTTTTAAAGACAACATCAGCTGGTAAGTATAAATGTATGGACTGTGGCTGGCAGGAATTTGGCACAAAAATAAATCATATGGCATACATTTTCCAAACTAGTATTTAGTTTACACATTACTTAAATTTTGTATACTCAGAAAGGGATCCTCTAGCAAGACTGTGGTTCAAAGTCAGATTCAAAGTCACACATTAGAGGTTAGGTCTGCTCAATATGACTCATCTTCACCCTTGATTGATAGAACATAACACAAGATGCTACACACGCTTAGTAAGCTAGTGACAGAAATCGTTTCAGAAATGGGGGGTGGGAGAGGGGTACAGAACTAATTCACACACTTGTATTAATTGTTTGATTCGCACTTTTTATGACATTAGGGAGATGACTTCATCTAAAGACTGAAAGTGAAGAATTCAAGACTGAAAGTGAAGAATTCAAGACTGAAAGTGAAGAATTCCCAGACTGAAAGTGAAGAATCCAAGATTGAAAGTGAAGAATCCAAGATTGAAAGTGAAGAATACCAATGGGATCATGTCTGGCATTGTCTTTCAAATGTGCTGACCTGGAAAACCATACAAAGACACGTTCACATGGTAAGTGGCAACAATTTGATGGATTAAGGCTGTGGAGGCATCCTATTGGAGACACTTAGATTATTTTTTATTTAAGATGGTATTTCACAATCCTCTATTTTGGAAATGATGAATAAGACACCTAATGAAGATAAACTGTTATTTTCAAGAGAATTTACTTTCAAAGACCATGCATAATCCAGGTTGGTTTGCCCAATGCATGCTAGTTAAGAATCACAGGAGGAAGAATGTTAAAAATTAGGAAAATATACATGTCCTATATTATTATATTTGTATCTTACATACATTACCCCTACTTTGTGCTACAGAGGAATCCAATTCTGAACAATCAGACAAAGGAATACATATTATAGTTGATATAGAGGTATTATTTGAAGGGACATGAAATATTACATTTATGTTCAGCATACATATATAATTTTTTTATTTAAAATGTTATAAGCATTATTTTGTATAATTTTAAATGCTGATATTTAAATGTAATATTGATTAGAGAATATAATGGTATTTTAAATGATGGATAGGTATAGATTTCATGTATGAATGTTTTTTATTTTTTTTAAAAATATCTTTAGAAATATTTTAAAAATGTTAGAGCATAGACACAAGATGATTTTAAAGTTATTTGATTTAATGAGTATTTTAAGACATGTGTTTATGAAATAACATGTTTTTTTGTTGTTTTTTTTCAGAGTTTCATCTGTGAAGAATTACACTTGTTTTTTTTTTTTTTAAATTTAATTTATTTTCTTGTCAATAAATATTTTTTAATACTAAACATTTTATTTTTTATTTTATTCAAAGAGCATCTTTTTAATACATAGATTATAATAAATATATCCTTCTAATCTGACAAGTAAAAAAATAATTGACTCCCATGACTGGTAGTTGTCTATTTGACAAGCACATGCCTGATATAAAATTATGCCTCATGGATTGAATTAATAATCGAAAATCCACTTATTCAGTCAAGTATCTTTTTTTAAAATAATTTTGGAGTTAAATTCATCAATGCTTTTATTGTGTAATTTATAGATGGTAAAATTTGTAAATGTTTATGAGGATATGTAGTCTGAATTCGACATAACAACTTTGTTCTTTTAACTTTTAAGAAAGGGAAGTGGTTAACTTACATTAAAGTGACAGTGTAGTTGAATGTTCAATTTGTTTTATAATATCTTGTATCTTCCTTAGGTATACAAAAACATTATTCTAATAAATATAGTTTCAAAATTATTTTATATGTTTAAAATGTTAAGTCAGTTAATTTCATATTTAGCACAAGCTAGTTATTGTATGCCATATTGATTACTTTTCTGTTCTAGTGGAGTCATTTGAAGGCTCATTTAACTATAGCTAGTTTGTAATATAATTTTAAAAAATTATTAATCTTACCTCTTGGTTAGATATCACATATCTATATGTATTTTCATTCCCCTTTAGTTTATTTCTACAATGTTAACTCCACATATTCCTAATGGTTTGGTCCTTAAAGGGACATTCAAAAAATATATCAGTTATTGAATTTTACACAATACAAGTTTTTTAGAAAACAAATTTTAATGTACTATTATCTAATTACATTCAGTCTTTAAATATCCTTTGATAAATAAATATCAATGCACATGGCTTAGATAATGACATAAGGCATCTATGTGCAACCAACAATCAGCATCAAAAGAGCCTATCTAGCTATGCTTTTCAGCCAAGAATATAAATTTTAAAAAGCTAATGAGAGAATAAAACTAAATATGAAGTTGTTTTAATATTATATTATCCATTGAAATCAGTAAAGAACATATAGCTTAATGTCCCTTTAAGCTGAAGACGGCTAAATACAGCCATTAGAATATATTTCATTCACAGTGGGGAAAATAATCCAGAAGGTAATATAAATATGCTTTAGTCACATGTTATACTAAGTTTGAGAAAGGGAGGTGCATAGGTTTATGATCTTTCAAGCATTATTGGGAAATGTCTCCTTAAAGTGACATGAACACAAAATATCCTTTTGCAATTTAAAGAGTGTCTTTTACTTCTATTATCTCATTATCTTGACATACTTTTCTTGAAAATCATATCAAGATAGGCTCAGTAGATGAAGATTGGTGGATGCACAGAGATGCCTTATGTGATTGGCTCAACCATGTGCATTGAAATTTCTTCTGTTAAGGATATCTAAATAAAAAGATAAATTGAGTTACATTTTAAAGTCTAAACATTTATTCTCTCTCCGGATCATTTTTTGAAAATATTTGGTTCTAATGTCTCTTTAAAAATAAAGACGCCATTACACAATAACATATGTGAGCAGTTCAGACAAATACAAGCTTGAGTTTTATTTACTAATAAGAAACAAACGTGTAGTTTAACATTTATAAACAGATTATCCATGTTACAGACATTAGAACCAGAAATTGCGCATTTCAGAAATGTCGCGTGGGAAACGTATCTTGCAACACGAGATTCGCATCTTTACACATTCTAGTCTAATGTCACGCAATAGCACACAATCGATGTGCATTATAAATACATTTAATAGAGCAATGTCAATACTTCACAATAAGTCACGAAATTGATTTATTGAACAATAAATACATACAATGTCAAATGTGTATTAATCCAACGTATTTGTATTAAAGAAACAGAACGATATTAAACCTAGAAATGTCTACAACATTTAATAATGTGACAGTATTATATTTTTACGATAATTGAAACATTAATATTTAACGGATCACGTATATTAAATCTGCGTCACACATCCGCATAACAGGCCCATGAGTTACAAAAAAGTCTACATGAAAAATGTAGTAACAGCACCACCAGGAGGTATGTGTATGGAAGTTACTAAGATATGAAACATTAAGGAACGGCCAATCAGAGTTCATCCCACAAACATAACTTGAGTCAGGATGCTCTCACAGACATGATAACAATATTTCAAAATTTTATCCAATCAGATGTACAGGTAACATGTCACATGGTGCATCTCATGTTTACTTCACCATATAAAAGTCCATTACACGTTGCCATCTTTGTCAGTTCTCTAATGCCTGCTGGTGTATTTTTTAATAATATATTATAAATATATATACGCAACTCGGCAGGCATGACACCACCCAGGTTCACTAAGCAGGAGAGTGCTGCACTGGTCCACGCAGTCCAGAAGTTTTATCCGCAGCTGTTTGGGAACCAGAAGAAGTCGACAGATGTGCATGTTAAGAAGGCCCTCTGGGAGTCAATCACCATTAAGGTTCAATTGGTGAAGGGCGTCCAGAGGAGCCAGGATCAGATCATGCGGAGGTTCGGAGATATGAGGTTGCATCTGCACAAAAAAGTTGACCTCATAAGGGAGTGGGTACAAGCCCGTAAAAGAGATGGTAAGAAAGTTGATCCAGAACGGAAACTCTACCTACTCCCTTATGAGGTCACTTTATGCGACCTCCTCAGTCTCCGGGTCCCCAGCAGATTTCGATCCTCTCCATCCTCAGCCTTTTCTTCTTCCCTCACAGCTGCTAGATCCCAAACTCCGGACCCGGGGGCCAGTGCAGCTGCTTCTCTGTCCGGTGTCCTGGGAGGAGTTGAAATAGAGACTGAACAAGGTAAATATCATACTTTATATAATATATTAATATTTGATTAGACTTTTAAGAAATGTGTAGATAGTCATATATTCAACCTATATACATCTCACAACATACGCTACATATGATGTTCAGATATCTGATTTTAGATTCGTCACACATGAAATAGGAGTGATGTTTCTTGCGCTCTCCAGAATATGCGTCACAGAGTGAAAATGGAATTGCGCATCCGTGAAATCCCTATCATCCTCCATTTTATACATTGACTATAGAATCATAACCCAGTTATAAATATTATTTGTTATTGTTCAATATTAACAAATATACTATTTCAATCTCGTAATACACCCAATTGAAAATATATCATAAGTCTTTATGAAATGATACTCATCACACTACTATATCCAAATAAATTCTGATTCACGGATGCGCAATTCCGCATAGAATCATTGCGCAATGATCACAAAAGATAGAATTGCGCACACACGTGAACATGTGTTTGCTGTAACTGGCATCGCTTTACACATGTTGGTCAAATGTATACGTTAATTAGTATATATGTGAAGAATACAGTATCCTTATTTACAATCTTCTACATTATAAAAATATACTAGCAAGATCAAAATAATAAACAATGAAATATATATATCAATTGATGATAATGCAACAAGACAACAAATGAATTAAAGCTACAGTCAACAACATAAAGTTTGTAAAATAAGAATACAGGATCGATTTATTGAGACATTAATTGAGGAAACAATGAACTCATGTGAATAAAAATAGATTATTAGTTTGTCAATGTAAATGTATTTTAAACTTTTTTATCTACATGTCCTGATTTGTATTAATGATATCCAATCCTCATTGAATATTTTACAGATATGGATGTTGGTGCTGGACCCTCAGGCCAGGGTTCGTCAGACTATGGTATGTCTCATTTTAATTTCAATTTGTCTTAGAAACATGGACATAACATTACATAACATAATACATTCACATTTATCGATATTTATATGGATACTCTAATGCTCTTTTCTTGTTATTTTAAATTAAGAATCCCAAATCAAAATTTGGATTACATTGTAGTACAAATCTGAAATTATGACGATTTGAAGATATCCCTTCTATTCTTGATATCTTCATTTTACTGTAAGATTAGTTTCATGGCCAATTTATATTCTGCCCCTGTGTAGTGCTTGTCATTTTTTGGATATATTTTGACAACAATCACACATTTTTGCATATGTTTCTATTTTAAAAATATACATTACATACGTTTTTGGGTTGTTATCATTTAAGGGACATGAAAACCAAATTTAAAATTTACGGATTTAGACACGTGATTTTCACAAATGTTTAAAAATCACAGGCTGGATTTTATTTTAAAATTAATCCAATTACACATTTTGAGCTTCATGTCCCTTTAAGAGAGGATAATTAAACAATCTTGATGATATCCTTAAATTACATATTTTATTGTTATTGCATGCTCAATACCATTCATTACATCAACATATGGAGTTGACAATTCATTAACAGCAAAATTGTCAAATTCAGATATTTAAATATTAAAGGGACACTGACCACATATTATTTCTGTTGTCACTCACATAGAGCATGCAATATTAATCAACTTTATTATTTACTCCTATAATCATATTTTCGACATTCTCTTGGTATCTTAATTTGAAAAGCAAGAATGTAATTTTAGATGCAGGTCCATTTTTGGTGACCAACCTGGGTTGTTCTTGCCAATTGTTGGATACCTTCAACGAGCAATATTTAATGAACCAAACAATTGCTTAGCTGCATTAAAAAATAAAAAATAAATAAAAATAAAAACAAAGACAAATTTAGAATAGGAGTAAATGTAAAATTCTAAAATATTTTCATTTTCATTTTAAATAAATGTTTTTACAAAATTGAGGTCAGTGTCCCTTTAATAATCAATAGATTCATTCATCCTTACATTGTTTGGATGAAACAATATTGATATCTAAATCACATATTCACTCTTGGACTTACTTTATAGATATAAACATACTCTAACAGCACCATGATTACATATTTTGATGAATAACTTCTGTTTTGCATTGTGATCAATATGTGTTGTGTCCTAAACAAGATTACTGTACATTGCACAAATGGATCGATGTGACACATGGCTTGGGTTCGATTTGTCACCAGTTTTTATTCCAAATGTTGTTTTGTTAAAAACATTGATCAATGGGTATATTTAGATATGCAATAGAATCATATGAGATGAATTGTCTGTCTAATATAGTCAGACATTAAACATATGTTAAAGACATCTTTTTATTCAGAATAACCTTGATTCACTCATGCATTTATTCTTCAGATTAGTGCTCTATTGTTCTCATTTCTAAGTATATTATTCTGAAAAATCGATAATGAGGTGATTTAGTGATGTCCAAACTGTGTTCACTAATAGATATCTATATCATTCATAGCTATAGTTGTTGTGGGGAGCCCAGGGGGATCCAGCACCAACGATGAGATGCCTTCAAAGCATTCTGGTAAGTCCATTGACTCATTCATATGTCATTGAAGGTGAATTGGTAATCTATATTATGATCATGATTCTGATGAAGCATTACATTTAACTAAAACATATAATTTAGTCCTATGATTATATATCGATTTTATTTTAATATTGAAAGATTAAGATCTCAAAGCTTCTTAGTCTACACCTTTGTTCTTCAGAAGATGGATAACATATGTTGGTTTTTATTATAAATTTGGACAACAATCATGAAGTGATACACACATGAGAACTCTCAAATGTTCCATGTACTCTTCTTTTGTGAATTTATATGAAATCCAAACACTAAAATGAAATTCTTACTCATTGAGAATAACAAATCTAATGTCATTTGTATGCTCCATCAAAATGATGTAAATCATAACTTTGGCTCAGTATATCTTTAATGCAACATTCATGTGTGTCTTGGAGCAACAGTAACATATGTTATAATATCTGATATTAACGTGTACACAACATGTTATGTTTTACTGATGTAACATGTGGGACGGAGGAGGAAGAGGCGGCCATGGAGTCTGATGGTATGTGAAAGCTATCTAACATGTATCCAACATGTATTATTGTTTGTAAACATTCTCATGAAGAAAATCAAAGTCGCTTTGGCACTTGAAAAAGGATTATTCCTTTTCTTTTAGAATACACTGCTGCCCCCCTTTCCATATCATGCAGCATGAACATATGCTTGTATTATAATTTCATTTATGTCTGATTTGTAATTAATGACATCATGATGTCACATGCATATTCCATGACAAACCACAATAATCATCTTCTTATTGGACAGACACTCCTTGCTATTCATCTGAGTGCCTATATGCATACCATATCCTTATGTCATCATTGTTTATAAATTCCAAACCACTTCTAAGTATATATAAAACATAATCGTGTTGAAATGCCTTGCTTTGATTTCATGATGTATGAGATGTTAATATATATTTTATTATATATTTCAGATGGACACTCCACTTCTGGGCATCATTTTCCCACCCCTGCCCAGGCCCCTCCCCTTGTAGAAGCCCCTGCCCAGGCCCCTCCCCTTGTAGAAGCCCCTGCCCAGACCCCTCCCCTTGTAGAAGCCCCTGCCCAGTCCCCTCCCCTTGTAGAAGCCCCTTCCCATGCCCCTCCCCTTGTAGAAGCCCCTGCCCAGGCCCCTCCTCAGGCCTCTGCCCAGACAGAAGACCCTCCCGGCCCTTCCCATTCCTCCAGGCCTTTCCCTCCAAACAATTTCCCCGTTCGCCGCTCTCCCCGTATTTTGGCCCGTACAGTTCCCCGACCTGCCCACTACCCAACTCACCAGGCCCATGAATCCCCAGCTGTACGGGCTCCCCCAGAGCGGCACCCCAGCCCTCGCCAGCCCAATCCAAGCCCTCGCCAGCCCAATCCCATCCCTCCCCCCTATCCCAACCTTCATTGTGCTAGGTGTCAGATCGTCCTTCCCAGGCACAGCTGTAAGTATCATTATAAATCAAAATTATAACATATTTAAAGTGACACTGAACCCAAAATATTTTTGTGTGTGATTCAAATAGAGCATGCAATGTTAATCAACTTGATAATTTACTCCTCATCAATTTTTCATAGTTCTCTTGCTATCTTTATTTTTATGTTGAAAGGCATCTAATTTTAAAAATATTGTGAACTCTGGAATGATTTTTTTTTATTGGTGTATTAATTTATCCACCAATCAGCAGGGACAACCAAGGTTGATCACCAAAAATGGTCCGAAATATAAAATTACATTATTGCATTTAAAATAAAGATACAAAGAGAATGAATTAGATTTGATAATATGGGTAAATTAAATTTTTAAACAAATTTTCATGGTCTATCTGAATCACGAAAGAAAATATTTGGGTTCAGTGTCCCTTTAATATCATCTCACTCCATATACCAATCACCACTACTTGGATAGAACAATAGAAATCTAACTTTTTCTTACCTTATCTCTTCTCTAAACCACTGGGAGTGTAATTTCTTCTGCTTGCTGTGTTTACACAGCTTGGCCTCAAGGCCAAAAGCTTTAAGGATAGGTGTGGATACCACAGGATAAATAAACTATTTAAATTTACAATGTATGGACAATGGAAATAATTTTTAACATATTAATACACTCAAGCTGGAAAAGTGGATCATTGTAAACAAATTAAAGGGGAGAACATTTTAGAGTAAACTGTCCCTTTAATGGTTTATGTCTGAAGAACATATTTTATGTGTAAATAATCAATATCGAATATTTGATTGTAAGAATGATTTCTCTATCTTATTCCAATGGATATTTGATCTATTTTTATTATGTTGTGAAATTATCATTAATATTCTTATATTTCTTTCTTTTAGGTTGTGACTCAACATGGCTCATGCTCGAAAGTCTATCGCGTATAGAGCAGGCCGTGTTGAGGAACTCGCTGTTCCTGGGAAGGATGCATGGCACCATTCATACCCTGCTCCAGGGTATGCCCTGCGTTCGACTCTACTCCGTATAAGGCGTTTAGAGTCAATGCCTGAATCTGGAGCAGAGCATGAAGAGGACAATGAAGGTGATGCCCAGTAAGTGGAGGATCTGGAGATGCTCCAAGGTCGCACATAAGATTCTTCCATCCACATGTTACTGTTTTGTTTTATATTGTTTCCATTTGGCCTTTGGTTTATGGTTTTTTTGGTTGTGCCTGTTGCACTCTTTTACCTTGTCAAATGGCTCCAATGGGGCTGTGTTGGCCCTTGCCAACTCCCTCCAAGGACTGTGATGCACTCTTTTACCTTGTCAAAGGGCTCCAATGGGGCTGTGTTTGCCCTTGTCAACTCCCTCCAAGGACTGTGATGCACTCTTTTACCTTGTCAAATGGCTCCAATGGGGCTGTGTTGGCCCTTGTCAACTCCCTCCAAGGACTGTGATGCACTCTTTTACCTTGTCAAATGGCTCCAATGGGGCGGTATTGGCCCTTGTCAACTCCCTCCAAGGACTGTGATGCACTCTTTTACCTTGTCAAATGGCTCCAATGGGGCTTTGTTGGCATTTGTTGGCCCTTGCCAACTCCCTCCAAGGACTGTGATGCACTCTTTTACCTTGTCAAATGGCTCCAATGGGGCTGTGTTGGCCCTTGTCAACTCCCTCCAAGGACTGTAATGCACTCTTTTACCTTGTCAAATGGCTCCAATGGGGCTGTGTTGGCCTTTGTTGGCCCTTGCCAACTCCCTCCAAGGACTGTGATGCACTCTTTTACCTTGTCAAATGGCTCCAATGGGGCTGTGTTGGCCCTTGTCAACTCCCTCCAAGGACTGTGATGCACTCTTTTACCTTGTCAAATGGCTCCAATGGGGCGGTATTGGCCCTTGTCAACTCCCTCCAAGGACTGTGATGCACTCTTTTACCTTGTCAAATGGCTCCAATGGGGCTTTGTTGGCATTTGTTGGCCCTTGCCAACTCCCTCCAAGGACTGTGATGCACTCTGTTACCTTGTCACATGGCTCCAATGGGGCTGTGTTGGCCCTTGTCAACTCCCTCCAAGGACTGTAATGCACTCTTTTACCTTGTCAAATGGCTCCAATGGGGCTGTGTTGGCCTTTGTTGGCCCTTGCCAACTCCCTCCAAGGACTGTGATGCACTCTTTTACCTTGTCAAATGGCTCTTATGGGGCTGTGTTGGCCCTTGTCAACTCCCTCCAAGGACTGTGATGCACTCTTTTACCTTGTCAAATGGCTCCAATGGGGCTGTGTTTGCCCTTGTCAACTCCCTCCAAGGACTGTGATGCACTCTTTTACCTTGTCAAATGGCTCCAATGGGGCTGTGTTTGCCCTTGTCAACTCCCTCCAAGGACTGTGATGCACTCTTTTACCTTGTCAAATGGCTCCAATGGGGCTGTGTTGGCCCTTGTCAACTCCCTCCAAGGACTGTGATGCACTCTTTTACCTTGTCAAATGGCTCTTATGGGGCTGTGCTGGCCCTTGTCAACTCCTTTCAAGGACTGTGATGCACTCTTTTACCTTGTCAAATGGCTCCAATGGGGCTGTGTTGGCCTTTGTTGGCCCTTGCCAACTCCCTCCAAGGACTGTGATGCACTTTTCTACCTTGTCAAATGGCTCCAATAGGGCTGTGTTGGACCTTGTCAACTCCCTCCAAGGACTGTGATGCACTCTTTTACCTTGTCAAATGGCTCCAATGGGGCTGTGTTTGCCCTTGTCAACTCCCTCCAAGGACTGTGATGCACTCTTTTACCTTGTCAAATGGCTCCAATGGGGCTGTGTTTGCCCTTGTCAACTCCCTCCAAGGACTGTGATGCACTCTTTTACCTTGTCAAATGGCTCCAATGGGGCTGTGTTGGCCCTTGTCAACTCCCGACAAGGACTGTGATGCACTCTTTTACCTTGTCAAATGTCTGCAATTTTACAGATGTTTCAACATGTTTTTGGTCAACGTTGTTTATGTTTTATAACATACTAATAAAATGCATGTCATTCCATGATTCTTTGTCCTCTTTATTAATGTCATTGATTGAAATCTATAGTTTATGTGGTTAATCCTTAAAGGGACCTGAAACCAAATAATGGTCTTTCCGTAATCATAGATCTAATACAATTGTAAATGACCTTAATATTTACATCTCCAATTTAATTAGATTCATTTTCTTGATATACTTTTCCTAAAGCTTTATCTTTGCAAGATTATGATTAGCATAGGAATGAATTTCTTTATCTCTATATATATATCTTGCTGTTTGTATATATATATATATATATATATATATATATATATATATATATATATATATATATGTATATTTTTAATTTCACATCCATGTGTTCATTTGTAAACTATTCGTGAATTGATGCACCTTTAACAAATGATCCCAGGATTGATAGAATGAGATAATCTCTGTAAAGTTGTATTTTTCTGTAAATAGTATCCTCTCTGTGAATCCTGAAACTGATTTTTTTTATTTCATGTCCCTTTAAGTGATGCTGACCACAATTGTTAAGGAATGGATCGGCATTTCTAATGCGTTTTTATCCTTTTTACATGAACAAGGACATATAATCTTATTTTAAAAAGACTCTTATTTGAATGTTGACAGCACATGTATTCCAATTTCAATTATATATTATTGTTGTAGTGTAACCAAATCAATCACTGTGTGTAATGCACATATTTTAGATGATTAATATCTTTCTATTAATATTTTTTCACTTTAATTATCCTCCGATATATGGCTATAGGTAGGCTGACCATATTTCAACTTGAATAAGTGACACGTTTGATCAATACATGTGTCATCATTATTGTTATTCCCAAACAATATAAACATATCTGAAAACATCAATGACATATGTATTTATCATGTGTACCTTTTAAATGGTAAAGATAGACACCATAGCTATAGTTAAAGGGACAGTCAAGTCCCAAAAAAATATTCATGATTTAAAGAGGGCATGCGATTTTAACCAACTTCCTAATTTACTTTTATCAACAATTTTGCTTTGTTCTCTTGGTATTCTTAGTTGAAAGCTAAAAATAGGAGGTTCATATGCTAATTTCTTCGATCTTGAAGACTGCCTCTAATCTGAATACATTTGACTACTAGAAGGCATTAGTTCACATGTTTCATATAGATAACATTGAGCTCATGCATGTAAAGTGACCTAGGAGTGAGCACTGATTGGCTAAACTGCATGTCTGTCAAAAGAACTGAAATAAGGGGGCAGTCAGCAGAAGCTTAGATACAAGATAATAACAGTAGTAAAAAGTATATTAATATATAACTGTGTTGGTTGTTCAAAAATGGGGAATGTGTAATAAAGGGATTAGCTTTATTTTTAAACAACAAAATTTCTGTTGTTGACTGTCCCTTTAACATATAATATATAACACATCCCTATTTTCCGAATGCATCTCCTAGCATTAATTCTCAGTTAACGGGACATGAAACACAATAATCCAAAGATTTGCATTTATTGTTACAATGTATTTCAAATTGCAATGTCGTACATAATCGTGTAACCTAAAATGTTGTTTTCATGTCTATTTAAACCATGCTGCTTGCTAAATAGTTTAGTTAATAATCCTCTGCTTCTACTAAAATATCTCCTTATTTTCAATAATGGATTCTATTCCATATATCACAGTATTACGTTATCTAGCGTGACATTCCTAGCTAGCAATATAGACACATACTAGTTTCTAAAATATAAATACGTTTCTTATTGATATGCCAAGCTTTCAAATGAGTCCTTGTATTGTCTGACGTTTTTACTCGATCTCGGATGCGCCATGTTGCTTAAGACGTCACCTGCCAGGCTGTCCAATGAGTCCTTGTATTGGCTGACGTTTTTATGTGATCAAGGATGCGCCTTTTATTGGATGGTGTTTTTACGCGATCAAGGATGCGCCGTTTATTGGATGGAGTTTTAACGCGATCAAGGATGCGCCTTTTATTGGATGGCGTTTTTACGCGATCAAGGATGCACCTTTTATTGGATGATGTTTTTATGCGATCAAGGATGCGCCATGTTAATGAAGACGTCACATGCCAAGGTGTAAAAACCGTCTGATTGGATTACGTAGTCCCGCAATATTTGAATATGCACGTAACCCACGTTTGTGAATGAGAATTTAAAACCATGACGAGTATGGATTGTGTGAATCATGTACATTGTTGACCCATAGCTGATAAAGAACACAACATTCTCTTTTGATGGCTGTCTGGTTGAATTAACGAATGAAAGCAAAATGTTTTCCTGCATAAAGTATTTTGAGGCAAGTGCAAATCCATGAATATAGTCCATCTTGTTTAATATGTTTGCCAACAATATGTTCCTTTTTATGAATAATGACTGTGTTGTGTTTAATTCTCAACATATCGAATTCCGAAATATGCGCTATTGTATTTGAATCAAGTAATCAATATGCATTTATCTTTATCATATGCTAAATATATGAGATGCCTACTTCTTCTAGAGGTTATGTCGTGGTATTATTTTATGAAAGGGTCATTATACACTCATTTTTAAAACACATATGTTTTTCCAATCTATTTATTAGTCCTTTTATTTCTTAATCAATGTCTAGTTTTGCTTATGTTTAAATAACATTGCAGTGCTTTTCTGACTCCTCGCCAAGCCTCAAAGTTTGATGTGAGTACCATCAGCTACGTTCTCCAGCTTGCTCCTATTTGTGTAAAGGGTCTTTTCATATGCAAATGAAGGGGTATTGTCTTATTTTCCACTTGGAATGGGCTTTCCAGCTATCTTTTCAATATAGCTAAACAGATTTTCTAAGAAAGTGTTTAAACCTTTTTCTTATGGATTTTGATATCAGTATGTGGTCATCTTGTTGTTTCTAGTAGTGTCTATTACATGCAGTTCTCTGAAAAAGATTGTATACTGTCCCTTTAATGTAAATGTTGAGTATTGTGTCATGTATGAGTTCCACATTGGTTAATCTACAAATATATTAGTGTGAGCATATATTTGTTTATTCACTCACTCATAAAAGGACTTTAAACCATATTTCTTGTAAATAAAATGTCTTTCTAAAATAATTAAAACACAATAATGTCTCTTTATTTAACACGTCAATAGAAATCCTATTCCAATATTTCTTGTTTGAACAAGTACATGTAGATATACCAATAATCACAAAAGATTAGTATATGTTAGCATATGTCTTTTTTTAAAGGGACAGTCTTGAAAACCAATAATGATTTTAATTCTGAAAAATTGATTTTTTAAAAAAATTATCTCAAACGTTTGTCAACAATTTATCATAGTTCTCTTGTTATTCTTAGTTGCTAGCTAAACCTAGGAGATTCCTGTGCTCATTTCTTACAGCTTGAAGAGTGCATCGAATCAGAATGCATTTTGACCACTAGAGGGCATTTTGATAGCATTTTCATATAGAAAACCTTGAGCTCATACAGTATATTTACCCTGGATTAATCATTGATTGTCTAAAATCTTGTTCTGTCAAAATAACATAAATAAGTGGTCATTTTTCAGAGGAATAGATACAAGGGTAATCACATAAGTCACACGTGTATTTCTCAATGTTTTTGTTTCAAACTTGATAATGCGTAATACAGTGTTTTCTTTGTAAACAATAATGTTCTGACTGTCCCTTTAAGCTGTGTTATTGGCATTCAAACAGTAATATGCCATCATGTATAATTGTAATGTTCATTTTGTTTGAGATTTAGGGAAACAGTTTGGACATCACATCACAGAAACCAATCAATATCATGAACAAGGATAGGTATGTGATGATGTGGTGTCCACACACTTATAACCCACACTCTGCAAACAATCTGCCTCCATGGACCCGGTCCCATAGAAGCAGATTATATACAGAGTGTGGTCCACAAGTGTATGAAAACCACATCATCACATACCTATCCATTACACATTAAATAAATACAAAACAAAAATCTATCTAAAAAAATACTTACTTTCTCTTCCTTCCCCTCTTCCCATGAGACTGAGGCTCGGGGGGGGGGCAACCGCCCCCTCCGACGAGTTCTCATCGGAGATTTTGTGGGAAGAGGGGAAGGAGGAGTACTGGGATGACCAAGCTGAGGAGGAGATGGAGGAGTACCAAGATGAGATGGCTCAGCAGCAGATGGCTCAGCAGCAGATGTTCCAGCAGCAGATGGCCCAGCAGCAGATGGCCCAGCAGCAGATGGCCCAGCATGCGCCTCCTGGAAGAAATTAAACATATCTTCTAGAATATGCACAATCCGGTTTTGTCCTTGTTCAACTCCTCTAAGGACCTGTATACTTTCTCTTTGTCCTTCTCGAATGGCACGAAGATCTTCTGTCATCTCACTTCGAGTTTGAATATTTTCCCTCCGGGAGGCACGCATCTGCTCTATGAAATCTAGCAACACCTGCACCTCGGCTATCTCCTCCTGTTGTGCACGGTGGCCTGCTGGTGCACGGCGGTCTGCTGGTGCTTGAGGGGCCTCTTCTTCTGCTTCAGGGGCCTCTTCTTCTGCTTGAGGGGGGCCTCTTCTTCTTGTGCAGGGAGTGCCTCTTCTTCTTGTGCAGGGGGGGGGCCTCTTCTTCTTGTGCAGGGGGGCCTCTTCCATTTCTCTCTGAGGTGGCGATTCATCCCCATCACTCTCTTACCTGAGCAAAGGAGGAGCCTGTAGTTGCTGTGCTGCCTCCTCCCCAGACTCTGTATATTTAAAAAAGAAAGAAATGTATACATTAGCATATTTCAAAATAAAGATGTAAATACTTTTGCTTACAATAGAATTACAAATGCAGCCTCATTAATCCACTTTGAAATCTAACAATCAATACGATTTCCGTATTTTCCAAACCGTGTTTGTGATATCTATCTGGTCAATCTGAATGTTTTTGCGTTTGTTTTCAGTCTGTTTAAATGCACACCTGTAGCCTAGATAGTAATGTAATCGCAAGGTAATTGTGAATACGTTTACATAATAATGTGTTAAACAGCGTAATAGCATTAACCATATCCTTAAATACATTCTTTATTTTGGATGTTAATAGATTCTTAAATGAGCTTACCATCAGATGAGAGTGGCAGGTTCCCGGTATCGAATCCTCCGATCCCGACTATGGCCACCTCGGAGATGCTGGGACGCAACATTTCCTCCCATCGGGAATACTCCATGTTCATTGGAGGGCCGCCACCAGTCCCAGTTGCATGTTGGTACTCCCTGGTTATTTTTCTTTTCAGCTCCATCTTGCAGTCCCGGTAGCGATGTTTAATCGAGTCGATATCTCTGTTATGGCCCCCCACTACATTCACTGCATCCATTATCTCCCACCAGAGCTTCCTCTTGTCACTCGGGGTGGCCTTCTGAGCTTGCAGCCTCCTATACCTGTCCATATACGCCTCTATGAGGGCCTCCTTCTCCTCCATAGTATACCTCGTCTCCCTAGTCGGCTTGGCCTTTCCCTGTGATGGTGCCCTCTGTTTCCCGGAGTGTGAAGCCCTACTCTGTCCGCCACTGGGCCCAGCCACTTGTTCATCTTGAACCAAGTTGCTAAGTCCACCCACCGCTTCCTCCCCCGCTTCCTGCCCCCCTTCCTGTCCTGTTCCTCTCCCCCCCTCTCCTCCCCCCTCTCCCTCTCCCCTGACTAATCTCCTGCCTGCCCTCCTCTTCCATCTCTTCCCTAAACTAAGCCCTAACTACTCCAACAAAAAGTGACTGTGCCCAAATGAAAGGGGGTCAAAATAAATAAATAAAAAGACCAAAAAAGTGCTCAAAGTGTTAAAGGGATATAAATAAAAGAGGGTAAGGATTATTTAACAAACCAAAATGTATAAGAAGACTAAAAGGAGGATATGTAAACTAAATGTAACTAGGGGATGAGGATGGGATTAGAGGGAATGGGGTATGGGATTACAGGGAATGGGGTATGGGATTACAGGGAATAGGATGAAAGGGAATGGGACTACAGGGAATGGGGTATGGAGTGTAGTATGAGAGGGTATGGGGTATGGAGTGTATGTAGTGTTATTGATAACTGTATGTATGTATTGAATGTGTTTGCGTTTAAATATGTTACGTATACAGAAAAACCACTCGCACACTCACCCAAACCAACTGTCACTCACTACCGCTCTCTTACTAACTCACGCTACCACTAACTCACACTACCACTAACTCACACTACCACCTCACACTACCACTAACCCGCACAATAACACTAACTCACTCTCTCACACTAACACTAACTCACAATAAGGCACTAAATCTCTCTAATTCTCCAAAAACCCACCAGCAGCACAGTCAAAGAAGCCATGCTTGTGTGGTGCTTATATACCCTATGTAAATGTTTAATGATGTACCGGTTTGCCTTGTAAATTGTGTTCAGGTGTGCTTTGTTAGTAATTAGTATGCGTGCAATGTGTATTAGTTGTGTGAATTTGCGCATGCTCATATTGATTTAGTATTTGTGGAATGTGTAGAATGCGATTATGTCATAGTGATCGTTTTCCATAACATTGTCCAATAGTATTATCTGTAAATGTTAATTGGTGATGGTGTCGTATTTGTGAAGTGTTGTAAATGTATTTTTGTCCTAATATTCCGTAATGTTGAATACAAGTATTTTGCTTGTGTATGAGTGTGCATTTTTTTTTCCGTGTTGTTTTTTTCCGTATTTCCGTATCGTAAGATAAATGTGTATTCCTCGTTTAGTGTCATTTTTCCCCCCCGCTTATGAATGTGTAATGCGTATGTGCTATGTTTTGTGATTGTTGTTATGACATTTGCAGTGTGTTTTGGTTGTGCATTATGTGGTATACGTCATATGACCGAGCAGTGCGTATTTCTCACGAGATCGAGTGTTAGGTGAAAAAAGCGTGTTTGTTTGATTTCTCATTGATCTCTATGGGAGACTGTCTAACGCGGGCGTGATTATGAGTATTAAATAAACGCGTTAGGAGTCGCGTTAGAAGGTTGTTTGTAAACTCGTAATACCAGTGTTAAAAACAATGTGCGTTAGAAAAAAAAGACTCGTAGCTAACGCACCCCTTCGGCCACAAAACTCTAAATCTAGGCGTTAGTTAATAATCCTCTGCTTCTACTGAAATATCTCTTTATTTTCAATAATGGATTCTATTTCATATATCACAGTATTACGTTATCTAGCGTGACATTCATAGCTAGCAATATAGCACATACTAGTTTATAAAATATAAATACGTTTCTTATTGATATGCCAAGCTGTCAAATGAGTCCTTGTATTGGCTGATGTTTTTACTCGATCAAGGATGCGCCATGTTGCTTAAGACGTCACCTGTCAGGCTGTCCAATGAGTTTTTGTATTGGCTGACGTTTTTACGCGATCAAGGATGCGCATTTTATTGTATGATGTTTTTACGCGATCAAGGATGTGCCTTTGATTGGATGGCGTTTTTACGCGATCAAGGATGCGCCTTTGATTGGATGCCGTTTTTACGTGATCAAGGATGCGCCTTTGATTTGATGGCGTTTTTACGCGATCAAGGATGCACCTTTGATTGGATGGCGTTTTTACGCAATCAATGATGCGCCATGTTAATTAAGACGTCACATGCCAAGGTTGAAAAAACGTCTGATTGGATTACGTAGTCCCGCAATTTTTGAATTTGCACGTAACCCACGTTTGTGAATGAGAAGCCAAGTTTAAAACCATGGCGACTATGGATTCTGTGAATCATGTACATTGTTGACCCATAGCTGATAAAGAACACAACATTCTCTTTTGATGGCTGTCTCGTTGAATAAACGAATGAAAGCAAAATGTTTTCCTGCATAAGATATTTTGAGGCAAGTGCGAATCCATGGATATAGTCCATCTTGTTTAATATGTTTATCAACAATATGTTCCTTTATATGAATAATGACTGTGTTGGTTATAATTTTCAACATATCGAATTCCGAAATATGCCCTATTGTATTTTAATCAAGTAATCAATATGCATTGACCTTTATCAAATGCTAAATATACGAGATGCCTAATTTTTCAAGATGTTATGTCGTGGTATTTTTTCTTTAAGGGTCATTATACACTCATTTTTAAAACACATATATGTTTTTTCTATCTATTTATATTTTTTTCTTTTTTTAAAAATAAATGTCTATTTTTGATGATGTTTAAATAGCATTGCAGTGATTCTGACTCCTCCCCAAGCCTCAAAGTTTGATGTGAGTACCATCAGCTACCTTCTCCAGCTTGCTCCTGTTTGTGTAAAGAGTCTTTTCATATGCAAAGGAAGGGGTATTGTCTTATTTCCCACTTGGAATGGGCTTTCCAGCTATCTTTTCAACATAGCTAAACAGATTTTCTAAGTAAGTCTTTAAACCGTTTTCTCATGGATTTTGATATCAGTATGTGGTCATCTGGTTGTTTATAATAGTATCTATTACATGCAGTTGTCTGAAAATGATTGTATACTGTCTCTTTAATGTAAATGTTGAGTATTGTGTCATGTATGAGTTCCACATTGTTTAATCTCAAAATATATTAGTGTGAGCATATATTTCTAAAGTAACTCATAAAAGGACCTGAAACCATATTCCTTCTAAATTAAATGTCTACTTAAAGAAATTCAAACACAATAATGTCTCTTTAAGAAAATAGACTTTATTTAACACGTCATTAGAAATCCTATTCCAATATTTTCTTGTTTGAACAAGTACATGTAGCTATACCAACAATCAAAGAATTAGCATATGTTAGCATATGTAATTTTTTAAAGGGACAGTCTTGAAAACCAATAATGAATTTAATGTTGAAAAAAACTTTTTTTTTTAATAAAATTATCTCAAACGTTTCTCACCAATCTATCATAGTTCTATTGTTATTCTTAGTCGACAGCTAAACCTAGGAGGTTCATCGGCTCATTTCTTAGAGCTTGAAGAGTGCATGTAATCTGAATGAATTTTGACAACTAGAGGGCATTTTGTTCAAACTTTCATATAGAAAACATTGAGCTCATACAGCATAGTGACCCTGGATTGATCAGTGATTGGCTAAAATGTTGGTCTGTCAAAATAACATAAATAAGTGGTCATTTTTCAAAGGCATAGATACAAGGGTAATCACATAAGTCACACGTGTATTTCTCTAATTTTCTTTTAAAAAACTTGATAATGCGTAATACAGTGTTTTCTTTGTAAACAACAATAATGTTCTGACTGTCCCTTTAAGCTATGTTATTGGAATTCAAACAGTAATATGCCGTCATGTATAATTGTAATGGTCATTTTGTTTGAGATTAGGGAAAGAGTTTGGACATCACATCACAGAAACCAATCAATGAAATGAACAAGGATAGGTATGTGATGATGTGGTGTCCACACACTTGTAACCCGCACTCTGCAAAAAATCTGCCTCCATGGACCCGGTCCCATAGAAGCAGATTATATGCAGAGTGTGGTCCACAAGTGTAAGAAGACCACATCATCACATACCTATCCATTACACATTAAATAACCAAAAAAATATATACCAGAAAATACTTCCTTCCTCTTCCTTCCCCTCTTCCCATGAGACTGAGGCTCTGGGGGGGCAACTGCCCCCTCCGACGAGTTCTCATGGGAGATGTTCGGGGAAGAGGGGAAGGAGGAGTACTGGGATGACCAGGCTGAGGAGGAGATTGAGTACCAGGAACAGATGGCCCAGGTTCAGATGGCCCAGTAGCAGATGGCCCAGGTTAAGATGGCCCAGCAGCAGATGGCCCAGCAGCAGATAACCCAGCATGCGCCTCCCGGAGGAACTGAAATAGATCTGTGAGAATCTGCACAAGCCGGTTTTGGCCTTCTATAATTTGTCTTTGGCCTTCTCGAAGGGCACGAATATCTTCTGACATCTGGACTCGAGTTTGAATATTTTCCCTCCGGGAGGCACGCATTTGTTCTTGGAAATCCAGCAATACCTGCACCTCGGCTATCTCCTCCTCCTCAGGTGCTGCTGGTGCAAGAGGCTCTTCTGGTGCAAGAGGCTCTGCTGGTGCAAGAGGCTCTGCTGGTGCAGGGATCTCTTCGGCAGTGGGGGCGGCTTCTTCTTCTGAGTATAGAGGGATGTCTTCCATGTGTCCCCGAGGTGGCAATTGATCCCCACCACTCTCATACCTGGGTGAATGAGGAGCCTGTGGCTGCTGTGCTGGCTCCTCCCCAGACTCTGTATATTGCAAAAAGAAAGAAATGTATATATTAGCATAGTTCCAAATAAAGATGTAAATGCTTTTGCTTACAATAGCATTACAAATGCAGCCTCATTAATCCACTTTGAAATCTAACAATCAATATGATTTCCGCATTTTCCAAACCGTGTTTGTGATATCTATCTGGTCAATCTGAATGTTTTTGATTTTGTTTTCAGTCTGTTTAAATGCACACCTGACCTGTAGCCTAGATACTAATGTAATCGCAAAGAAATTGTGAATGCGTTTACGTAATAATGTGTAAAAAAGCGTAATAGCTTTAATCATATTCTTAAAGGAACATTAAACCCACATTTTTTCTTTCAATGTTCAGATAGAGAATACTATTTTAAACAACATTCAAATGTACTTCTTTTATTTAATTTGCTTCATTCTTTAGATATCCTTTGTTGTTGAAATACCAATGCCCATGGGTTAGCCAATCACACAAGACATCTATGTGCAGCCACCATTCAGCAGCTTCTAAGCCTATCTAGATATGATTTTCAGCAAAGGATATCTATAGAAGGAAGCAAATTAGATAATAGAAGTAAATTATCAAGTTGTTTAAAATTACATGCTATTTCTAAATCGTGAAAGACAAATTTGGGGTTTCATGTCCCTTTAAATACATTCTTTATTTTTGAGGTTGAGAAATTATTAAATGAGCTTACCGTCAGATGAGAGTGGCAGGTACCCGGTATCGACTCCTCCGATACCGACTATGGTCACCTCGGAGATGCTGGGACGCAACATATCCTCCCATCGGGTATACTCCACGGTCAGTGGAGGCCCGCCACTGGTTGCTGTTGCATGTTGGTACTCCCGAGACACTTTTCTTTTCAGCTCAGTTTTGCAGTCCCGGTAGCGATGTTTAATGGATTCGACATCCCTGTTGTGGCCCCCTACTGCATTAACTGCATCCCTGATCTCCAGCCAGAGATTCCTCTTCTCCCTCGGGGTGGCCTTCTGAGCTTGCAGCCTCCTAGCTCTCGGCACATATGCCTCTACGAGGGCCTCCTTCTCTTCCATAGTAAACCTCGCCTCCCTAGTCAGCTTGGCATTCCCCTGTGATGGTGTCCTCCGTTTCCCGGACTGTGAAGCCCTACTCTGTCTGCCACTGGGCCCAGCCACTTGTTCATCTTGAACTAAGTTGCTGGGTCCACCCACCGCTTCCTCCCCCGCTTCCTGCCCCCCTTCCTGTCCTGTTCCTCTCCCCTTCCCCTCCTTCTCCCCTGACTAAGCTCCTGCCTGCCCTCCTCTTCCATGTCTTCCCTACACTAATCCCTAACTCCTACAACAAAAAGTGAATGTGCCCAAATGAAAGGGGGTCAAAATAAATAAATAAAAAGGCAAAAAAAGTGCTCAAAGTGTGAAAGGGATATCAATAAAAGAGGGTAAGGAGTATTTAACAAACAAAAACATATAAGAAGACTAAAATGAGGATATGTAAACTAAATGTAATGATGGGAGGGGTATGGGCTTAAAAGGAATGGGGTATGGGATTAGAGGGAATGGGGTATGGGATGAAAGGGAATGGGGTATGGGATGAAAGGGAATGGGATTACGGGGAACGGGGAATGGAGTGTAGTATGAGAGGGGATGGGGTATGGAGTGTATGTAGTGTTATTGATAAGTGTATGTATGTATTGAATGTGTTTGCGTGTAAATGTGTTACGTATACAGAAAAAGCACTCGCACACTCAACCAAACCAACTCTCGCTCACTACCGCTCTCTTCCTATCTCACACTACAACTAACTCACACCACTAACTAACTCACACTACCACTAACTCACACTACCACTTACTCACACTACCACTAACTAACTCGCACAATAACACTAACTCACTCCCAATAAGACTAACTCACTCTCTCACACTAACACTAACTCTCCCAATAACACTAACTCGCACTAACTCTCACAATAACTCACTAAATCTCTAATCTCAAAAAAAACCCCATCAACACAGTCAAAGAAGCCATGCTTGTGTCGTGCTTATATACCCTGTGTAAATGATTAATGATGTACCTGTTTGCCTTGTAAATTGTGTTCAGGTGTGCTTTCTTAGTAATTAGTATGTGTGCAATGTGTATTAGTTGTGTGAATTTGCGCATGTTCATATTGAGTTAGTATTTGTGGAATGTGTAGAATGCGATGATATCATAGTGATCGTTTTCCATGACATTGTCCAATAGTTTTATGTGTAAATGTAAATGTTGATTTGTGATGTTGTCGTATTTGTGAAGTGTTGTGAATGTTCGTTTGTACTAATATTCAGTAATGTTGAATGCGAGTGTTTTGCTTGTGTATGAGTGTGCATTTATTTTTTCTTTTTGTTTTGTTTCATTTTTCCGGATCGTAAGGTATATGTGTATTCCTTGTTTAGTGTAATGTTTTATTTTCCCCGCTTGTGAATGTGTAATGTGTGTGTGCTATGTTTTGTGATTGTTGTTATTACATTTTCATTTTGTTTTTATTGTGCATAATGTGTTATAGGTCATATGACCGAGCAGTGCGTATTTCTTTTGCGAGATCGAGTGTTAGTTGAAAAAAGCATGCTTTTCTGATTTGTCATTGATTTCTATGGGAGACTGTCTAACCCGGGCGTGATTACTGATATAAAATATACGCGTTAGGAGTCGCGTTAGGAGCTTGTTTTGAAACTCGTAATACCAGCATTAAAAACAGCGTGCGTTTAAAAAAAAAAAAGACGCTTAGCTAACACACCCCTTCTAACGCAAAACTCTAAATCTAGGTGTATAATTGCTAGAAATTATCTTTTGATATATCTATAGTTAACTGACCCTTCAAATAACTCCACTAAAGCTAAAAAGTAATCAATATGGAATACAATAACTAGCTTGGTATAAATGTGAAATTAACTTACTTTTTATTTAAAGATAATTTCTAACATATTACCTTAAAAATAATTAAAGCCGAATAACCGATATTTGGTGTAAGAATGTTTTTGGATACCTAAGAAAGATTATAGAGATTAGAATGTAAATCTACATTCAACTACACTGTCACTTTAATGTAAGTTAAAAACTTTCATTTCTTAAAAGTGAAATGAACAAAGTTGTTCTGTATAATTAAGACTACATATCCTCTTCACAAACATTTTATGATTTTAACATATATGAATCACACAATAAAAGCATAGATAGATGTATTTAACTCCAACTTAAATTTTGTAAGATACTTGACTTTAACATTATCTGAATAAGCTATGTTAATATTTTTCATTCAATACATAAAACACAATTAGTATATTTGATATCAGGCATGTGCTTGTAAAATAGATGACTTTAACAGTCATGGGACTAATATTTGGTTTACATGTCAGAATATTAGATGGATATATGTCTTCTTATCTTACTGTGATAGAGATATGTCTCAAAGAATATGTATTTAAAAAAATTAAATCGAAAAATATATAGTATGACAATAAATTTATTGACACAAAAAAAAGGAAATTCATCACAGATGAAACTCTGAAAAAGAAAGAAAAGAAATATTAAAAACATTAGTCATTTAGGTTATTTAATGAGCACATGTCTTAACATATTCATGAAATCTAATAATTGTTAAATCCTCTTGTGTTTTTGCTCTAACATGTATTTTTTGTCTTGATATTAAAAACAGGTTCATACTTGAAATCTATATCTATCCATAATTTGAAATTAATACCATTATATTGTCTAATCAATAGTTGAATTACACATTAGCATTTAAAATCAGACAAAATAATGCATATAAATTTTTAAAAATATTTTTATATTGGATTGTATGAGGAACATAATTGAATGTAATATTTCATGTCCCTTCAAATAATATACCTCTATATCAACTATAAAATGTATCCCTTTGTCTGATTGGTCAGGATCTGAGTCCTCTCTAGCAAAAAGTAGGGGTAATGTATGTAAAATAAACATATTCTAATATAGGACATGTATATATTCCTAATTCTTTGAACATTCTTCCTTCTATGATTCTTAAATAGCATGCATTGTGCAAACCAACTTGGATGTATGGTCTTTGAAAGGCAATGCTCTTCAAAATATCAGTTTATCTTCATTAGGTGTCCTATTCATCATTTTCAAAATAGAGCATTGTGAAATACCATCTAAAAAAATATAATAAATCTAAGTGTCTCCAATAGGATGCATCCACAGTCTTGTTCCATAGAATTGTTTCCACTTACCATGTGAACGTGTTTTGTATGGTTTTCAAGGTCAGCACATTTGAAAGACAATGCCACAGACATGATCACATTGGTATTCTTCACTTTCAGTCTGGGATTCTTCACTTTCAGCCTTAAATTCTTCACTTTCAGTCTTGAATTTTAGATGAAGTCATCTCCCTAATGGCAGAAAAAGTGTAAATCAAATCATTTATAGAAGTGTGTTCTGCATCCGCCCCCATTTCTGAAACTATTTATATCACTAGCTTACTAAGCGTGTGTAGCATCTTGTGTTATGTTCTATCAATCAACTGTGAAGATGAGTCATACATTGTGCAGACCTAACCTCTGATGTATGACTTGTAATATGACTTGGAAGCATATAGTATTGCTAGAGGATCCCTTTCTGAGTATCCAAAAATCTAGTAATGTGTAAACTAAATACTACATTTTAAAATGTATGCCATATGATGGCTGATTGTGCAAAATTCCTGCCAGCCACAGTCCATACATTGTTTATACTTACCATCTGATGTTGTCTTTGAAAACCAGGTGGCAAAGTCATTACAGGACCCAATGCCATAATCATCTGATGTAAAAAATTACCTATAATAATAATAAATTATCTTTTTTTTAAATCATTTGATGAACAATCCTAACATGTTTGCACAATTCTCTACTTCTCATTTCCCTAAAATTTACACATATTCGTAATGCTCCTATATAACTTCTAGTATTTACTGTCTGAAGTGGCGGTTGATGATGTTTGCTCTGACATTGAGCCCCTCGTCCCAGAATGGCCCCTCTAGAACAGGGTCATCCTCCTCATCTTGGAGGAGGTCTCGGGGTGCCTGGACGGTCTGCAGCATCCCAGCCTGCTGAGCAATGTTATGCAGGACGCTGCAGGCTATAACCATCTTCGCCACCTTACTAGGGCTGTATTCGAGGGCTCCTCCAGACCTGTCCAGGCATCTTAGTCTCATTTTGAGGAGCCCAAACATCCTCTCCACTACAGCCTTAGTCCGTTTGTGCCCCCGATTGTAGCGCTCCTGGGCCTCGTCCGTGGGGTTATGTAACGGCGTAATGAGCCAAGGCCGGCTCATGTAACCCGAATCACCTATAAATAATGAACATAACAAAATGACAAATATTAAAAAATATCATTAAAATGATTATATTAAAATACAATTCATTTGTGTACACGAAAATCCCCTAAAATAAACATTTTCAGAAAAACAATAATATGGTTAAATCGCATTCTATATCTGCCCATTTAAGCTAGGACATGCTACATATGTGTATTTTGCATAAACCAGACATTTGCTAAAAGAGAAAGAAATGGTTAAATTGCATCCTAGAGCTGCCCATTTAAGCTAAGACATGCTACATATCTGTTTGGCGCTAAAACTAGACATTTGCAGAAAGAGACAATGACATGGTTAAAGCACATTCTCTATCTGCCCATTTAAGCTAAGACATGCTACCTATGCGTAGTTCGCATAAATCAGACATTTGCTAAAAGAGAAAGAAATTGTTAAATTGCACCCTAGAGCTGCCCATTTAAGCTAAGACATGCTACATATCTGTTTGGAGCTAAAACTAGACATTTGCGGAAAGAGACAATGACATGTTTAAAGCGCATTCTCTATCTGCCCATTTAAGCTAAGACATGCTACCTATGCGTATTTCGCATAAACCAGACATTTGCTAAAAGAGAAAGAAATGGTTAAATTGCATCCTAGAACTGCCCATTTAAGCTAAGACATGCTACATATCTGTTTGGAGCTAAAACTAGACATTTGCGGAAAAAGACAATGACATGGTTAAAGCACATTCTCTATCTGCCCATTTAAGCTAAGACATGCTACCTATGCATATTTCGCATAAACCAGACATTTGCTAAAAGAGAAAGAAATGGTTAAATTACATCCTAGAGCTGCCCATTTAAGCTAAGACATGCTACATATCTGTTTGGAGCTAAAACTAGACATTTGCGGAAAGAGACAATGACATGGTTAAAGCACATTCTCTATCTGCCTTTTTAAGCTAAGACATGCTACTTATGCGTATTTTGCATAAACCAGACATTTGCTAAAAGAGAAAGAAATGGTTAAATTGCATCCTAGAGCTGCACATTACACAAACACAAATGTTTTTGAAGACTTCAGTGGCAATTGTCTAACTAATTAACCATGTTGTGCACAAGTACTCACCAACGAGCCACCCAGGGGGAAACTGTCTGGCCTCAAACTGCTGCCACAGGGACGACTGTCTGAGGATGCGGGCATGATGACAAGACCCCCCGAAATTCACACACGTGCATAATCCACATCCATGCGTCGCAAACAAACTGCACATTGAGACTATTTAAGTGTTTGCAATTTCGGAAGGGCAAGTCATCTTCTGGAGCACGCAGCACAATGTGGGTGCAATCTATTGCTCCCAAGACATTGGGCATTCAAGCTATTGCATAGAATTCCCTCTTCAGGTGACTCCAATAACCATCATTTTGAGGAAATCCTATATAACGCTTACTGACTCGTACCATGGCGTCCAAAAAGTTGTCAAAAACCACAGAGAAGGTACCCTGAGACAGCCCATGCATGTACCCCTCTCCAGATTGAAAATTCCCGGAGGCCAGGACGTGTATGCAACTTAGCATCTTGGTCATGCCAGAGATTGCAGTTCGCATACATCTATGTGGCTCCATATGAGGTTTAAGAACATCGTAAAGGCTAATGAGCTGTTCGCGATTGAGCCTATACTTGTCATAAACCTCGAAATCGCTCATGTTATCCAAGGTGGGCCTCACCCTGTGAACAGGAGGACCTCTAACTAAACGAGCCCTATGTCTCTCTTGGAGACGCAGAGCACGCCTGATTCGGTTGAACACAACTCGTGCAACAGCACCAGCAGCAATTAACTGCGGATCATCCATATTTGCCAAGCTAAGCAGCACAAAGTCAAACAGCAGAGCAAACACACAAGGAGTAACAAGGTATGCAAAAACACAAAAGCGATTTGATACAATGTCGATCACAAGGGACGCTTTGGCCATGTTGTTTGGGGGATTTATAGTCCAATGGTAGTGAGTTCATAATGATTGCTAATTGTATACACTTGATTGTATGTGAGCGGCGCGAATGCTTTCAAAGTGGGGTTTTTTTTTTGGTGTTTGCTTAAATTTTGTTTTCCCCCAAAGAATCGTAATGTGAAAGTGTAAAATATAACATATACAGTGCATCTTCGTAATGTTTGTTCATATGCGTAATTAATACTTATTAAACACGATCTTATAGTAAAAAGCACACGTGCACGCTAACATGAATGAAAGTGCATACTTGTGTATAATGGCATAGAATCTGATCGATCAATGTTGCTGCAATATTGTTTCTAAACGATAAAGTAACGAGTGACATCTATAATATTGTATATATAAGTGATTTGCGGGATGTCAATATTTTACGCGTCCCATTGTAATCGCAATAACAATGAAGATCTTCCGGCTGACATCTATAATATTGTATATATAAGTGATTTGCGAGGTGTCAATATTGTACACGTCCCATTAAAATCGCAATAATAATGACGATCTTCCAAACTCTCGTTTACGTATATGTAGTATTGTAGTATTGAGTGAGAAACTTCTGAAAGGGGCGGTACAGTCCAAAAGCTGTAATCTGTATGGTTGAAGCTTATAATGACATCATCATATTAGCAACCTGCCTGTCTAGTTAGCAAATATTCATTGTGTTGTATTTGAAAACATTCTTCTTGTGTGCTGATTAAAAATATAAATGTGTGCTTTGCTGTTGTGTGATGCGTGTTATGTATATATTCGTATGTATTGTGATTCTCTCCCACATATGCTGACTTATATAAAGCAGTATAGCTTTGTTGTTCCTTCCAAAAAAGTGACAGCTGTAATCTGTTCTAATGCTGTTTTCTTATTGTACATATATTATGAGTGAATTATGATGTTAAAGGGACAGTAAATCCATATTTTATGTTTCCTGATTCATAGAGAGAATCTAATGTTAAGCAACTTTCCAATGTAGTTGTATGATGTAAATGTGTTCATTGTTTATATGTGTTTTTCCCCCACAATATCAATGCACATGTATGAGTCAATGACAAAAGTCATGTATGTGCATCCATTAATGATCATGTGTTGAGCCTATGTAGATATGCTGTTCATGCAAGCATATGAATTGAATAAATGAAATGTGATAATAGAGGTAAATGAGACGTGTTTCCAATTGTCTACTGTTTGTGAATAATGAAATGTAAAAATTATTTTTCTGTCCATTTAAATATGATGTAATTTTTCCAACCGATTTCGTATTGGTGATGGTGATTTGTAGTTGATGTAATGTAAATTTATATAACAATTTGATGTTGTAGTGATGTTCACACAAGTAAAAGCCACAACTCCATAGGGAAATAGTAATTTCTTGATCTATTTGTCATAGAGGGACTAACGCAAGAAAGAATGAGTTAGTTTCACAATTGTAACGCTGGTATTACGAGTTTTCTTGTCTACGCATTTTACATGCGTTAGGTAAATCTGCCTGTCGCATGCACAAGCACGTCTTCCCCATAGAAGTCAATGGAGGAGAAAAATTTGTTGAGAAATAAAATCCAACACTTGTTTTGAGCGTAAAGTGAGTGACGTCATGTTCTGGTGTGAAAAAGTAGCTAAATCGTGTTTATTTCCTAATAAAAATCTGATTTGTGTAGGTATATGTGCTGTATATTGTTTGTATGTATTGATTAGTGTATGTATGTATGTGATAATATTTGTAGTTAGATGTAGCTATATGAGTGTATGTTCCCGTCTGTCTATGTAAGTCAATGGAAAATGGATTTGTGTGGCTTTTTTTTTTTTCAAACACCCGAGATCTCGTAACTTTGATTCGTTCTATTTTGACATGAAAATGTGAAATCTGGAAGGAAAAGCCGGAGGACGGAGCTAGCCAGCCAAGGAAATGGCCGCGGCTTGAAACAGCTCCTGTGCCCTGTCTGGCTGAGAGGTATTAACTTGCCATAACCGGGAGAATAAATCAGCCCCGAGGTGTTATATGGCCCAAGTGACGAGCGGGCAGTCGGATCTGAGGTGGGGGCGCGCCCGCTAACCTATTTATAACGGCCGACACGGTGCGTGGCTGGAAGGGCCTACACGCACCGGAACTTCAAGCAAACACTAGACACAGCTTATACCCATAGCGGCAGCTGAGGAAGAGGTAATATAAGAGCATGGGACACTGCCTAAAATTAAAGCTGTCGGCTAGCGACCATAACATGGGATTGAGCTCAAGGACAGCAACTGTTTAAAGACACCTAATGATATAAAACACTGCGTGGCAGAGGCCCATTAATGAGAGAGACTGCAGCTTAGCTACACATAGATTTGTGAAACATGGGTGCTTAGGAACAGTGACTAAAAGACCTATATAATCAGCCTCAAGACCTACAATCTCTAAGCAATGCTTATGTGACAGAGAGGCATCATATGAAGCAACACTTAAAGGAAAATGTTTAGCTCATGCCTAGTGTGACCAACTTCAAAGGGATTTATCTGTCCTCATTATATGTTTATCACTGAAAGGAATATTCATCTGTGACTCCACATATATGCTTTTAAAATTCATGTGTTACTGCATACAGCACAAGGAGTAAGGCTTTCAATTTGATGTATACTCTACTAGAGGAGAGGCCCACACCACAGCCTGACGCCTGAAAGGGATTTTGCACATAATCATTTTTTTTTTATGCTGCGCAACGCAGCAGCACTCAGACACTAGGTGTAAATCATAAGAAATATACATATGGCAGTGATATATCTCGCCGCTCCTAAGCTACAATAAGTAAAACAGCTTTATGATCACCTGACCAGGGAACTTTTGCTTGGGGCGAGCTTTACTATACATCACATCAATGTTCTGGGTCCCTATCAGATATTAACCTGCGCAAAGAATATCTTTAAAATACAGAATCTGACATTGAACAAGACAAACATGTCTCCTAAAAAAATTAATAAAAAAGGGGCTGTACCAAAGCAAAGAAACCAGGCTACTCTTTCAGTTAACAATTTTTTTAAATCAGTAGAGGTCAAGTCCACAAGTTTAAATCCCAATGAAGATCATGACTCTGCTGCAGCTTATTCATCTTCAGACTCGGACTCTGAAACTATGACAGACACCATCACAGTGCCTGAAGCTCTATTTGAATCACTTCCCTCAAAAAAAGATTTCTCGGCTTTAGTTCTGCAAGTTAAGCAATGTATCAAAGAGGAAATCAATGACCTAAAGAAAGAAATGTCTGAAATAGGACATAGAGTGGAGGCAGTGGAAACTATCCAGGATACTCATACTGCGGCAATATCTGATCTACATACCACCATTCACAAACAGAATGAAGTCATACTAGGTCTGGAAGAAAAAATTGATGATGCCGAAAATAGAAGTAGAAGGCATAATATCAGAATTAGAGGTGTCCCCGAATCTATCCCGCCATTGGGCCTAGAGCAATATCTACAAGATCTCTTTAACTCTTTGAAACAAACAGAGTCCCCAATAAAGATCGAGATAGACAGAGCCCATAGGGCACTCCGCCCTAAACCGTTAGACACACAGCCACCTAGGGACATAATTGTACGAATAACAAACTATCAGGTCAAAGAAGAACTTATGAGGTTGGCTCGTGAAAAACAACCTGTCAAGTACGAAAATGCTGATCTTCAATTCTACACAGACTTATTGCAGAGGACCCTCCTCAAAAGAAAAGAACTCAAACCTTTTACTATGCTTCTTAGGAAACTAAACATCCCATACAGGTGGGGTTTCCCTTTCAGCTAATTATCCCCTGGCAAGGAAAGAGATTCATATGCACTACACCAGGAGACATCAAACAGATCTGCAAGGCCCTAGATGTTACCCCTCCTGTGATAGAAGAGGGGGAAGACGCACAAAACCAACACAAACCGGGACTCAGTACTAACCCGCTTCCTCAGAGGCGGGAATGGCAGCAGGTACAACAAAGAAGGACACGCAGATTGAACACGGGCAACCAAAATAATCCGCAGGAGAAAGAAGGTTCCTGAGCCAGATGAGCTGTATCCTTTTATCTATGTTTAGTATCACAGTAATGTTGGCAAGTCTCCATACAAGTTCTTTTTTCCCAGAAAATGTGAAATCTGAAAAATAAATATTGTGTAGTGTTTGTATGAGTGTAAGTGTACTTTGTGTAATGTTTTTGAAGTGATTTGTGGATGTTTTTGTTAGCGGTATATGATTAACTACTGGGTCTAGGTTTAAGTTAATGATTTGAGCGGAGATGGATATTTTTGTGGCGTTACGTAAACTTGTAATACCAGCGGTAGTGAAAAAGCAACATTAGGAGGCTTTTTCACGCATAAAGAACAACTCATAATCTAGCCGTTAGTTTTTTTTATTTTTAGCAATGTTAGGTTTTATTAGTGTAAGCTTAGGTCTTATTTTTATTTCACAGGTAAGTTTGTATTTATTTTAACTAGGTAGTTAGTAAATAGTTATATTGTAGCTAGCTTAGGTGTTATTTTTATTTCACAGGTAAGTTTGTATTTATTTTTAAATAGGTAGTTAGTTAATAATTGTAACTTTAATTAAGGTCTATTTTAATTATGTTAAACTTACGGGGTGTTAGGTTTAGGGGTTAATATAGTTTCATTTAGGTTGTTGCGATGTGGGGGCCGGCGGATTAGGGGTTAAAGGTTTAGTTAGTGTTGGCCTTGTGGGTGTACGGCGGTTTAGTTTTAATAAGTTTATTTGGTGTTTTAGTTAGTCGGCGATGTCGGGGAACTGCGGTTTAGGGGTTAATAGGTTTCATTAGTATCGGCGATGTCAGAGAACTGCGGTTTAGGGGTTAATAGGTTTAGTTAGTGTCGGCGATGTTGAGGAACTGCGGTTTAGGGGTTAATAGGTTTAGTTAGCTTTGGTGATGTTTGGGAACGGCGGTTTAGGGGTTAATAGGTTTAGTGTTTTAGTTAGTGTCGGCGATGTCGGGCAACTGTGGTTTAGGGGTTAATAGGTTTAGTTAGTGTCGGTGATGTCAGGGAACTGCGGTTTAGGGGTTAATAGGTTTAGTTAGTGTCAGCGATGTCGGGGAACGGCGGTTTAGGGGTTAATAGCTTTAGTTAGTGTCGGCTATGTGGGTGGCTGCAGCAGTTTTAGATAATTTTGTTTCGGTAATCGGTGGCATATTAGTTATGTTAAGTTAAATAATTTTTTGGGATCCTTTTGTTTTTTCAGATCCATTCTTTATTCATTTGTATTATTCTATTCTAAACTTTAGAATAGAATAATGAATATGAATAAAGAATGGATCCGAAATAATGAACGGATACGAAAAACTTAACATAACTTATTTGCCAAAACAATTTTTGTTTAAACAAAACTAATTTGCAGAAACAAAATTATTTATTTTACTAATGAAAACGATACAAAAATTTTTGCGTTGCAAATGTCTACTGCGAAGGTAAAAAATATAGCTTAATTGTTAATTTGTTGAGAAAAGGGAAATTCTCAATTAAGAGTCTGTATAAAACTTTATTGAAGTCTAAAGAAGATAGTAATAGGAGGTATTTTTTTTTTTTTTTTAATATATTTTTTATTGAGGTTGTTGAAGCGTTACATGAGATATTCATACAGTGACAATGAGAATATAACATCATAACATCAATTGTAAACTCAGAAACATAACAAGATAGTAGAAATATAAGCAATCTGGAAGTAATATTGTAAAATATGCATGGCCAGTATAACATTAAAAGATAATGACACCTCATTTTATATCATATAAATAGTAAGTATGGTCTCCACATTGCCATTAAAGTGATTATTTAACCTAAGCAAATAAAATTTTGGGCAAGTGAGGAGTTGCTGTTGATTGGCCACTTTTGGACCAGGTTAGCGGGGAAGGAAAAAGCAAAATCAGCGGGCGAGAGCCGCTCGAAGTGGAGAGGGGAAGGGGATGGGGGGCGGAGTCTTATTTAGAGCCATAATAGTAAGATACAAGGGGTTAACAGAGATCTAATTATATAATCAAAGGGGCAGATTACAGAGGAACCTACTGTTGATTGTCTAATTAATAGGGAGTGGTATAGTTTGTTCCGAGTCCCATAATGAACGGTCTAAAACATATCTATTATATATGATAGATGTGACAAAAGACTTGAATGAGATTTAAGTGTTTCGCCAAAGTAGGTGGAAGGTGTATACAGTTGACTATCATATAGTTAAATATATATACATATAACCCTGTTCAACGCAATTACTTAGCCAAGATTTGAGGTCTGTGCTCCTATCTATACCTACAGAGCTACCTCTGAGAAATAAGTTTAAATAACTTAAGTGTCTGTATGTCTATAAAGTTTGTAGTTTTAATAATAATAATCAACATGGTTGGCTAATCAGAGCGATCCGCACTGAGCAACAGAATTGAATGAGCTACAATAAAGGTCATTAAAGGACTCAAACCATGTGCAAGTTCTGTAAGGACCTCCATAGCATGTCTACCAGACTAACATATGTGTAAAATACAGGATAAACATAAACAAACTGGTCAGATTTCAACCTAGTTAACTCATCAAAACTATAGAATATCTCTCTAAAGTAAATTGAGAACAGCAGTTAAAGAGCTCTGTATTAATCTGCACAGATCTCATTAAGGTAAGAGAGCTAGGGAAATTATATTTATAAGAACAGCTATTAGATAACTAAAAGGAAAGCTTGATAGACAAAATATTAAAAGTTAAGCTGAGTTGATGAGATTGGACGTAGTATTATTATAAAAGGAGGGAAAGGGTTTAATCTATGGTATAAGGAATATTTTCATGTCCTATAAGAATAGTAAAGGCCCTCCTGTGGATATTGTCTGGGCCAGCAGTGTAAAATACCATACATCACGTTAGGGAAAAACAAAGCATATTAGCGTGATGTCCCATCATTCTAATTTAAAAGTTATGCACGCAGATAGAGATGCAGCTCTAAGACACAGACATATAGTTATAATAATCGCATTGGTTAAAAGAAAAAGCAAACATTAGTAAGGTACATCAGTTAGCATGCAAAGTAACAGCTCCTCCAAGTAAACTTTTAATGAGCTTCCAAGCCCTATAGTAATCTAGCGGCATGAGATAATATATGGTAGCATAATGTACAGGTAATGTACAGGTACTTTGACTATATACAATATTTTGGACTCTCTAGGAGATTAAAGGGGTGATTTAAACTATTTATATAGAAAGCTTTTTACCTAGACTATCCACCAATTACCCATAGTTCAGGGTTTCAACAGGAGCCTTTAATATATATGTATACAGGAAGTGCTCTCTATATGGGGATATAAATAGTAAAGGTCTCAACTATAGGATAGCTCAAGTGGACTTAAAAGAGTTTATCACTGGACATACTCATAAAGATATAGCTATGTGTAGAAACATTTAGTTATATAAACCTCTACTAAAGTGGATAAAGACTGGTAAGGCATTCTGGGTCTTATAATATCCCAAACTAACATGCTGCCCGATGTCCAAATTACTAATACTCAGCAATAAGGAGTTCTCTAACAACTGCCTAGAAACTAACTCGAAGTGGTGCGGGAGCAATATTGAGGCTCACTATAATAATCACCCTACAGGGGAGGTAACTGACTGAAGAGTACATATAGGTCAAGTAAAGCCGGAAGTACCATGGTAGGGATATTATAATGAGTATTATTGGTGATGGCAATATGCCTAAATGTGTGTTAAACACATATATGAATTCCTCATATACAGGTATGTTAAACTGTGGTCTAAGGGGGATGTTGTTCTGCCCTGAAAATCAGTGTGCTAGTGATTTTCCGGTGGATCAAGAAAGTGTATATATATATATATATATATATATACTGTACCATACCACTTCATCTCCTATGGTTGTTGGTCTGTAGACAAAGGCTGTATATAGCAGGCTAGCAATAGCAATATAATGTGGACCTCTAAAGGTTACATAGTAGACCAGCTTATGTACCTGGGTGGGAGTTGAATTATCAGTTTGACTAACAAGTATACCATTGAGGAAAAATCAAACCTGAACTAGAACTATGGCTGACATATAATTAAACATGGATCCTTTACCAAAGGGATATAGCAAACTATATATAGGACACAAACTTTGTCACAGTGACCCATATCTGTAATAAGCTGGTGATAGCATGAATAAACAATTTACGCTGTGCTTTACAAATTATAACATCAAACTGGGAAGTGTAAAAAACATAGAATGGAGTTCTCTAGTAGCACCTGTGTGTCAGGTGGTTTAGGATACAAGGCAGAAGCTAGGCACCCTTTAACATAACGACCACCTGTAAAGAAAATCTGAATCTTGTGCGAAGGCACACACACTATACAGCTCTCAACTGTCAATGGGGGCACACTCGTTCAAGGATCGAACATCAGACCCAACGGTCGTCATCTGAGTGGTGAAGCTAAGGTCAGTGTCCCAAGGTAGAACTCCATTAATAAGTAGAAAGTCTTAGGTGACATTACCCAATGTCTGTCTTAATGCAAACCACACGGCTGGTAGGTAGAGCAACTCTCCCCCTCGCTTTATTCAATGTAAGGGTAGTGGCTTTGGTAAAATCTACTGCAGTTTGTTATAAGTTAATGGCTATATGGCTAGCTACAGTTGAGGATTAATCATACTCCAGCACATTATAGCAGCTGGGAATTTTTTTTTTACCCCACTCCGGTCTTGAGGTCCGATGACCGATACACATGAACCTGTAGCTCACACTGTAGTACTAGATGGCTCCTGTCCATAGCGAGTGAAGAGGAAGGCGAGACGGGACTCAGAATCAGTGTACTATCTCTCGACAGCCCAGACACAGGGCCTCCGCGGGAGGCCAGGAGATCAAAGGGCTCCAAGCCCCAGCCACAGAAATCAATCGCCCCTCCTCAGTCTATGGGCCAGCGCAAGTTTCTGCGCTGGTATAGAGGTAGGATCTGGCTCCAGATGGAGTTGGAGGGTCGAGAGCTGCGCACCTCTCTCCGGTCGAGTTATGTTGCGCCGAATGGCTGCCGCTTGTAGATGCTTTCCTGTAGTACAATCAGGTGAGTGCGTATTAGCCGGTTGTTGCTCTATACTCATAACATCTGTACCCAGGCCACCTCGTACTAGGTCACGCTGTGTTGACTCAGATCGATGTTCTGAAAGTTGCTCCTCAAATAGTTCAGTGTATTCGGCACCAATAAGTTTCCTGTCCGCCACTCCTCGAGACACCATTTTCAAAGTGTTGTGCAAATCCATAAAGCATCTGTCTAGCTGAAGATCAAAGCTTCATAGCAGATCCTGCAACAACTTGTGTGTCCCCTCCATTTCCATTGTAAATAAATTACGACAAATAAGCTAAGAGACAGTTGTGATGCTTGATTCACCGGGAAGATAGGAAAGAAAGGGCGGACATTTTGTAGAGAGGTTTCACAAGATCAGCTCAAGATATGAACTGATAATTTGCCCTAACCAGTACCACAGGCCTATTGTAAATTCTCAAACACCACATCAGAGAGTCTTATGTAGTCGGGGCAATCCTCAGAACTAGTGAGAGCCAAAAAAAAACAGCTAAATAGATCCCATTTTATAAAGTTGGAGCTAGGAGCTCTGTATAGATGCAACCTTCCACTTCAGCGGTTAGCTCCGCCCCCCAATAGGAGGTATCTTTTATTTAAGTGGACTTGTCTTAGTGATCCTGACGCAGGACAAAAGACCCTGTCAAAGTCAATTCATAGAACATTTGGGGCTACAGTTTCAGAATATTTTAGAGAACATCAACTAAGAATTCTTTTTCAGGTTTATTTTACTCCCTTTTATATTTCTCGTTTTGTCAATAATCCAGAGGGGATTTTGTGCCATAAATGTAGACTCTTTAAAGCAGATGTGATACATTGTTTTTGGTCATGTCCCCTAGTAAATTGTTTTTGCGGAAGAATTAACTTTTGGCTCACTAAGTTAAGGAAAGCTTTTCTTAATTTGACAGTTATCATACTGAAAAATAAAACCAGTCTAAATCAAGAGCCTTCCAGAAGGAATGACATGACAAATTAAAACCTGTCTGTACTTTTCAGCATTAATGATCCCATCAATTCGGACAATATCACCAACACTGCTGGCAGAAATGCTTCCTCAAACCAGGAGAGACCCTCCACCATGTTTCACTGAAGGCCACAAGCACTCATTCTTCCATCTCTCTCCAACTCTTCTTCTCACATATTGTCGACGATTGGACCCAAAAATGTCAAACTTGGATTTGTCACTCCATAATACTCCTTTCTACTGATCTTCATTCTAATGGTTGTGAGCTTTAGCATATCTTAGCTTTTTCACCCTGTTCCCGTTCTGAAAAAGTGGTTTCTTGGCCGCTACCCTTCCACAAATACTCTTCCTGATCAAGCTTCTTCAAACTGTAGAAGGGTCAACTTGGCATCCCAATGAAGCAACCATATGCTGAGCCAAGTCCTTGCTGTACTTCTTCCGGTACCTCAAAGAAGAAACTTCTCATTAGATTTTGAAAGTTTTCTTAGCCTTCAAGTCCTTTTTTTGTCCTTGACCTCTCCTGATTCTTCAAATTTCTTTATAACAGCTTGAATACCACATCTTGAGTATCCAGCTTTTTGCTGATTTCCCTTTGGGAGTGACCTTGCTGATGTAAAAGTATGATTTTATGTCTGTCAAATTCTGCAATCTTTGGCATTTTGAATTGAATCATGTGATTGAAAGTTGGTCTTATTAGCAAGCTTCTAATGAATTAAACTAATACCACATGTGTATGTAAAGCTCAAGCATGTCTTGCACAAACCTGATGTAATCTACTTTTTTCACAGCAGTCAATTTGACTTTAAATAGTAGGAAAGATACAGGTGTAAGCAATGACATTAATTAGGGTTCCCGTCCATTTAGGTTTACAATGAATCATATTTTCTTCTTGACTTCATATGAGGAAGTTCAGAAGGATTCAGGTTTTATAAACATAGCCAAGACAAGGGCAATCCTTACATCCTGCAGCCTGTCATTACATACATTTTTACAGCTCTAGCTGTAGTACAGAACACTTAGAACATTAGTAGTTAGAGTACAACTACAATACAATACAATGTAATACATTACAAACACGTAAATTCAACACACACAACAGCAAATTGAAATTAAATTAGCTGGACAGTTATTACCACAACACATTTTTTCTTGGCCAGTCAGTCTATCTGTGGTATGAGTAACATATGAAGAAGTGTACATGGATGGAGAAACTTGCAAAGTGCAAGTGCAGCACTGATTTGTGTTTCTAATTGCACATTAAAGGTAGTACTTAGTACAACACACACTGCTTCATGTGTTAGTAATTTAGCTGAGTGACTACTATCCAGGAAAACATGAGGGATGTGGCATTAACAAGGTAAATCCTACAACCTGTTTTTAACATCCATGCATCAACTAATATCAGCAGCACTGCAGCATAGTACAGTAAGAGTACATTATTCAAAATTAAAACAGAGAATACAAAAGAAAAACATTGGAACTACATGCTATATAATCAAGGCCAGACTGGGAAATTAGACCGGTCCTGGAAATTTGTAAAGACCGGCCCAGCCCCGCCCCACCCGCCAGCCTAGCCCCACCTCCACACCGGCACAGCCAACTCCGGCACAGCCAACTCTGCTCCCTGGTATAAGCCTATACCTGTATATAAATCTCCCAACCTAAGAGCAGTGCTAATAACCTTGAGCTCTGTGTGCTTGTACTCCTGGTGTGCTGGCCCATGTGGCCTCAAGCTCACCTCTCTGCTTGTCATGATATCCCCCGCACCCCCTCCCTGCAGTGCTATTAGAGCAGAGTGGCTGCCTTACTATATGAGCTCTAATAACACTGCAGGGAGGGGGGGGGGGGATGTCATAACAAGGAAAGAGGCAACCTGGAGGGCACATGGGCCAGCACACTGGGAGCACAAGCACACAGAGCTCAAGTAGGTTAGTTGCCTCTGTGTGCTCAACAAACTCACTGTACTCCCTCAGCTGCTGCTGCTTACTGTCTGCCAATAGCCGGGCGGCCCACCAGGATTTTTCCCAGTATCTTGGCAGGCCATTTTAGTCCTGCCTATAATGCAGCAGGGATTGAGTTGTTATGGCATGGTAGGGGCAGTTTTAAGGGAACTCTAGGGGGGAAGGGAGCAGGATTCAAGGGCTGGGTAGAGAGGATTTGGGGGCTGCTGGATGTAGGCTTGTGCCACAATTCTTGCTGAACTTTCTGGCCTCCTGTGTTGATCTATGGCAAGTCTTTTAGAGGTACAACTTTAATAAGATACTAGCATTTATTAAAAGAGGTATTGATGCAAGGCTGGAAAGCATAATTCTGTCACTTTATTAAACCCTAGTAAGACCTCACCTTGAATATGGAGTGCTGTTCTGGGGACCATTCTCAAAAAAAAACTTTGCACACATAGAAAAAGTTCAGAGAAGGTCCACAAAACTAATAAGGGGAATTAAGAATGCTATGAGGAAAGCTCGGTTTTCTCTAGAAAAAAAAAAGGCGCTAAGATAGGTGACATGATTACTTTATGTAAATATATTCAAGGCCCATTTACAGAGATGGTGGAAGCTCTGTTTATTCCAATAATTTTTTTGTGACAAGAGGCCACAATTTAAGGCTGGAGGAAAGGAGATTTAATCTCCAGAAACATAAACGTGTTTTTTGCCTGTAAGAGCAATTAAATTGTGGAACTCATTGCCCAAGGAGATAGTAAATACCAATACCTTAGATACATTTAAAAATGGTTTAGATTTCAGCATTTATCATTGCACAAGCAGTTCTTGTGAACTGCTGGTGCAATTCCGCCCCCGGAAGATTTGCAGCCAATCGGCCGCTAGCAGACCGCTGCTTCATAACTTGTGTTTCTGGTGAGCCTGAAACACGGGGTATCAAGCTCCATACTTAGAGTTAGGTTTGTTCTTTTAAGGTTGTTTTTTTTTTAGGATTAGGTTTTTTTTTTTTTTTTTCTCTGGGCAGCACAAGAGCTAAATGCCCTTTTAAAGGGCAGTGCCCAGCCAAATACCCTTTTCATGGTACTTTTTAAATTAGGGGGTTTTGTTTCACAAAAAGAGCTGGTTCACTTTAGGGCAATGTTCTACAAAAGATTAGTATTCTTTTTACTTTCACAGGTAAGTTTTGATTTTTTTTAAAGGTAGTTAGTTTTTTTTTGGTAAAGGTAGGGTTAGTCTATTTTGGGTTAACTTAGGGGGTGTTAGTTTAGGAGGTTTAGATGTTAGTGATTTACTTTGCGTTGGGGGGCTGGCAGTTTAGAGGTTAATAGTGTAGTGGTTTACTTTGTGTTCGGGGGCTGACGGTTTAGGGGTTAATAGTGTAGTGGTTTTCTTTGCATTAAGGACGCTGGCAGTTATGGGCTTAAAAGTGTAGTGTGGACTTTGCGGTGGGCTATGTGGCGGTTTAGGGGTTATTAGAGCACAAGCTTATGTCGATTCAGGTTAGCACGCAAGTAGGGTGTTCTATTTTTTTTTTTACTTTCAACTCGTAATACAAGCGCAACCCAACGCGCACAAAAAGTTTACTGCTAGCGTAGTTAGCACTCTAGCGAAGTATAGTTATAACGTTCTCATCTAGTACAGTATGTTGACTTCCTATGTATTAATAATTAGAATTTACTTTTCTACATAGTGGTAACATGATAATGCGGATGCAATGTGTGAAAAGTGAATGCTGTAATATTTCATTAATAAAGCTTTCTTTCTAAGACTAGTGTAATTATTATGTATGGAATCCTGACTTATGTATGTTATTGCAGACCCTTATGGTTTCTGTATATGTATTTGTAAAACAAACAAACCCGTAAAGGTTTAAAATAAACTATCTTCCTATGAGGCTTATATGTAAGCTAAAGGAAAAGGGAAATATTTTATATTGCAGTACATTTTTGTAATGTCATCAAATATGCAAATATGTGCACACTATGAAATATTTTTCAAATTTGGCAGTCAAGCCTATGAGAAGATACGCTGAGTGATTACTATAATTATAGCCATTGGCCATGACTGAGTAGGTGACATGATCCTTCTAAATTCTATCTTTGTATACAGTCTGTGCAGCTAATGAACTGATCTGCTAAACAGAGAAAATTCCACACTGAAGGAGAGGAATACTTACTATGGTTCAGCTAGGGTCTTCTGGAAGAATGAATACAACTGTCTGAAACTAGCTTAGATGATGGATTTGATAAAGTAGAAATGGGGAAAGTTAAAGGGAAAATCTTTTGCATCCTAAATATTGCTATGGAAATTATTATTTGTGTTAAAGCTAATATTAATTATTTAATATTGTGCTGGTACTTTATAATTTAAAAATAAATAAATTGATTATTCTTTTTATGTTTATTTATTATTACTAGCAAGTTAGCAAGTGAACGGATTTTAAGTGGTTAAATGGGGCTATTTTCTAAAAACAAAATATGCATAAAATTAGAATTAACCATTCCATGGTCTGAAATGGCTTTTACTTATTAAAGGGACACTGAATCCACATTTTTTTATTTCGTGATTCAGATAGAGCATGCAATTTTAAGCAACTTTCTAATTTACTCCTACTAACAAATTTTCTTCATTCTCTTGGTATCTTTATTTGAAAAGCAAGAATGTAAATTTAGATCCCGGCCCATTTTTGGTGAACAACCTGGGTTGTCCTTGCTGATTGGACAGCACCAATAAACAAGTGCTGTCCAGGGTACTGAACCAACAGTTGTCTGGCATCTTAGCTTAGATGCCTTCTTTTTAAAATAAAGATAGCAAGAGAACAAAGAAAAATTGATAATATGAGTAAATTAGAAAGTTGCTTAAAATTGCATGCTCTATATGAATCGCGAAAGAAAAAATTTGGGTTCAGTGTCCCTTTAAGGGCCAGATTACGAGTGGTGCGCTAACAGTTACACTCAAGTGATATCGGGTTTATCGCGACTGTTTGTGCACGTTAGATGTAGTGCTCGTATTACAAGTTGAAAGTAAACGTGATCGCTTATTTGCAATTGAAGTTACCGTGCATTGGGATAGCGCAACCCCAAAGTTCTGGTTAACTGTTTTGGGAAACAAAAATCCGTCACAAAACACATCAAAAATACATTGAAAAGTACAGTTACACTCACAATAACACTATCCAATAAAAAATATTGCACAAAAAAGTTATAAGGTCTCAAAGATATGAGTTGTCAGGAGTAAGAAAAAAAAAAGACTGGAAAGGGTTTTAACATAGAGATACGTACATGTTTAAATATGTATGTATGTGTAAATATATATATATATATATATATACACACACATATATAGATATATCAATGTATATATGTGTTTACATATGTGTTTATGTATTTATATGTGTATGTATGTATGTATTAACAGACATATATAGACATATAAACACATAAATACATATATAGGCATATATAAGTGCAATGGAGCCCTTTGCAGTCAAGTAGATGAAACAATGAAAAAGCATATTTATGCAATATTCATATTTAATAAAGTGTTATACTATGTATTTACTGTAAATAGTTCACATTCTGATGTTCTTCACATAGGGGAAGCTGTTCTATGTATTTTTAAATAGATATTCCTATATATACAGTAACTGTATATATCTATACCTATATATAATCATCTATATACAGTATATAGGTATGAATATATATTGTACCAAAATATCATCAGATATATGTAGAAATATGTATTTATGGATAAATAAAACATATTCTTCTATGTGAGGAACATTGGAATGTGAAATATTGATATTTTCATGTCGGGTTAAATACCGCTCCACTCGTAATGTGGCCCTAAATAAGAAAACAAATTTTAATACTTTCTTTTTTGGAAACAAGCTGGCATAATACCTTTGCATGACAATGTTTAAATTTACAATTTTAACACCTCGTATTTGGCTTGCCCCTGGTGTCATTAAATATTACACTGTGGACAAGATTACATATGCGGCGTCGACCGTAAAAGACGGCGCCACCAGTGTTTAGTCCGGTTTTGCTATCACATATACGCGCCGCATATAAATGTGGCACATATATTTCACCCGTCGCCCGCTAATTTTACTCCTATAAGCTAACATAGAACCACGTCACAAGTTGGTATCACATACTCAGCGCAAGTACTTACGTGGCAAAAATTGAGAAATTTTACTCCATTTTCACCTCACCACACATAGGCAGGCGCAGCAAGCCTTACGCTGAAAATGTGAGCACTGTAACTCCAGTAATTCCCTGAAAATATTAACTAACACCTAACGCATGCGCAATATCTACCTGTCAACCGCAATAACTAATAAAGTATATCAACCCCTAATCCGCCGAACCCCCACATTGCAATATGCCTAATTAAACTATTAACCCCTAATCCGCCATTCACCCACTTCGCAAACTACCAAATAAAGTATATGAACCCCTAAACCACACCACACGACAATGCAATTAACCTAATTAAGCTATTAACTCCTAAACCTCCAACCCCCCAAAATGCAAATAACTATTTAAATTACAAAGACCCCTAACGTAACAGCCTCTAAATTAACCCCAATTACCTAAAATTAAAAAATACTAAATTACAATTAAAATAAAACAACCTAACAATACTTTAAAAATAATAATAAACTACGTTTAAATTAATCTAAAATTACAAAAAATAAAAAAGTCTAACATTACAGAAAATAATAAACCAAATTATCAAAAATAAAAAAATTAAACCTAAACCTTATGAAAATAAAAAAGTCCCCCAAAATAAAAACACCCCCTAATCTAAATTAAATTACCAATAGCCTTTAAAGGGGCCTTTTGTAGGGCATTGCCCTAAGTTAAACAGCCATAGAGTGTGGAGGATCCTCTTCGTACGATCACCACTGTACACTGAATATTGAATGCAAGTTACGAGTTTAAATATGGCATACCTTGCACTCCTATTGGCTGATTTGAATCTTCAAATTCAAATCAGCCAATAGGATGAGAGCTACTGAAATCATATTGGGTGATTTGAATTTTAAGATTCAAATCAGCCAAAAGGAATGCAAGGTACGCCATATTTAAATGCGTAACTTGCATTCAATGTTCAGTGTACGACCGTGATGGTACGAAGATGATCCTCCATTCTTCATGGCTCCGCGGGGCAATACGGCCATTAATAAATCGGCCCTCTTGTCTGTGTTTTGCAATTGGATAGAGTGGTGTTTATGATATGTGTTAAACAATATGAATGACATTTTTATATGAGCTCAAAAATAGAGAGAAGCACTCACTGAGACAGAACAATAGCTAGAAAAACTTCTGTGCTTGTCCACAAGGCCAGTGCCACTCAGGGTGCAGTCTCTTTTAGCACACTATGCCTTTTCACAGAGAAAAAATATCCTGTAGCATATCAGTCTGATCCTGCCCAATGACAGTCCAGCACCGAAATACCAGGCAATTCTTCTCTGAACAAGACAAACAACAAACCCCAGACGTACGTTTCGGCCTCTCTTGCGCCTCTTCAGTGAGGTGCAGTTGCATATTTCTAAGGCATGTGTGCAAGGAGTCCACGTCTGGTTTCCCCTTTTACTCTTAGGGAGACCTAAGAGCAATTTACATCAAATAAAAAATAGAGAGACGCACTCACTGAGACAGAACAATAGCTAGAAAAACTTCTGTGCTTGTCCAAAAGACCAGTGCCACTCAGGGTGCAGTCTCTTTTAGCACACTATGCCTTCTCACAGAGAAAAAATTTCCTGTAGCATATCAGTCTGATCCTGCCCAATGACAGTCCAGCACCGAAACACCAGCCAATTCTTCTCTGAACAAGACAAACAACAAAACCAGACTTACGTTTCGGCCTCTCTTGGGCCTCGTCAGTGAGGTGCAGTTGCATATCTCTAGGGCATGTGTGCAAGGAGTCCACATCTGGTTTCCCCTTCTACTCTTAGGGAGACCTAAGAGCAATTTACATAAAATAAAAAATAGAGAGACGCACTCACTGAGACAGAACAATAGCTAGAAAAACTTCTGTGCTTGTCCACAAGGCCAGTGCCACTCAGGGTGCAGTCTCTTTTAGGACACTATGCCTTTTCACAGAGAAAAAATATCCTGTAGCATATCAGTCTGATCCTGCCCAATGACAGTCCAGCACCGAAATACTAGGCAATTCTTCTCTGAACAAGACAAACAACAAACCCCAGACGTACGTTTCGGCCTCTCTTGGGCCTCGTCAGTGAGGTGCAGTTGCATATCTCTAGGGCATGTGTGCAAGGAGTCCACATCTGGTTTCCACTTTTACTCTTAGGGAGACCTAAGAGCAATTGACATAAAATCAAAAATAGAGAGACGCACTCACAGAGACAGAACAATAGCTAGAAAAACTTCTGTGCTTGTCCACAAGGCCAGTGCCACTCAGGGTGCAGTCTCTTTTAGCACACTATGCCTTTTCACAGAGAAAAAATATCCTGTAGCATATCAGTCTGGGGTTGTTGTTTCTCTTGTTCAGAGAAGAATTGCCAGGTATTCCGGTGGTGGACTGTCATTGGGCAGGGTCAGACTGATATGCTACAGGATATTTTTTCTCTGTGAAGGGGCATAGTTTTGTCAGTATATTTATGAAAATCTTAGTAGTGCTATCCAAATAATATATCAGTTTATGGCAGAGTTATGACACAATACAAACAATATTTTTCTTTAAAAATAGAAACCCTTAATAAACATGCATCTACTAGAAACAATAAAATTAATATAAATACCTGAACTCTTTTATTTAGTTAATATCCATGAACATTTTTGAAATATATTTGCAATATTAGAATATGACATAAAATTTATATGCGTTAAAACCAACTCTTAAAATATGCTATCCTTCTTACAAAACCCAGAAAAATATACCTTCACAATTCAGCCTTATTTATTTAACACAATGGGACTAAAAACCTTTAACATCCAAGCAATACAATTCTAAACTGTGCTCTTTCAACAATAGGATAATATATATATATTCTACTATTTAACTGCAATTTATCCTAATACAGAATTAACTTACAATATCAGAACTTGCACAGATGATTTACTTAGCAAATCAGATACAGATTTAAACAATATATATATAGGCTGTGAAATGCTAACTAAAACACACTGCTTCTTTAAATCTATTGAATACAAATTGACTATGCATATAACTTATCTTACAAAACCCAGAAAACTGTATCTTTAAACTGCAGTGACTTTAAAATATCACATGTAATTAGCAGCCCTTTTCTTATACTCTATATATACGTTACCAAAATGATATCCAACTTCAAGATTTTTTTCACACCTCATATAAAATAAGTGTAATTGCAATGGAATAGGAGTAGTATGGCCCACTTTGTTTTTATAGTTTGACTGTGTCCCACGCAAAACAGTTTCAGTCAGTTACAAAACTCTGCAGCCAGTGTTTTTTCACCCTTTCCTGCATAGCACTATATAGTGTAATCATTGGTGTGAAATATGGGTGGCCCTTCGAAAACCTTGTCCCTCTATTGGATAACTGGATATCCCATTTCCAACAGCCAAAAATCTTTCTGGCTGTAGTTCTCTCGTGGCAACACCGGGTGGCATCACAAACAGACACAGCAACATTTGAAACAACTTAAATCACTATTTCTATGAAATGGTTATTCATTTTATCATAATTTACTGCAACAACTATTCACAATATTTGTTTTGGATAAGTTATATCTTAATTAATTTTCTGATCATTTTGATATGAAATATCAAATATATCTAACATTATATTAAAATAATTTATATTTCATTTAGTCTAACAGAAAATATTTATCTCATAGTCATATCACATCAAAGTAACTTCCATATCTTCATCTCACTATATTTTAAAAGATGTATTTGAAACTTTATAAACATTTATTGCACATTCATATGATATGATATTTCATTTCATGCAGGCATTCCATCTGAAATAAAGTAATAAGTGTCATTAATTATTTCTTTCCAGGTCCACAAGTATTTATTTATATTCTTAAAAACACAGAGGTTAAGTAAGATCTTTTATGTTTTCAAAACATATATATATATATATATATATATATATATATATATATATATATATGTATATACATATATATATATGCACATTCATTTCTATGTAGATCTGAGATTATCTGTCTGAAAAATATAAACAAAACAGAGGTTATTACACATTTTTGACTGACTAAAACAGTTACCTCCCAAGCTTAGCAAATACCCATGTAATAATAATAGAGAATTAGGCAATTTCTCAAATTTCTATATTTAATACATTCTGGGGCATGCATTTAAACAGAAAAAAATAAATTGATGTATATTTGCTGCCTGCTTACGTGAGCTTCCAGAGTCACCCCTCAGCATCTGTCTTTTGTTTCCCAAGGCCTTTATTATCTTAATCACCACATGAACCGCTCAAATAAATCTGTGCTAATTACCAGTTCCCCTTTTCATTTCTCACATTTCTTCAGACGGATCGGCATTTCTCTTGGAGGAAATCCATATATTTGCCTGTGTCCTGTTCTATGTATCAAAGTGCTGCCTTTTACACAGCAGGAGGGGGCTTCAAAGGTTATGCTCAAGCCTTTGGAGACATCCTGTCTGCATACTAAATGGGGGAAGAGCTGAACATGAGTGAAGTCAGTTTGTCTGAGAGGAATGAATCACTTTTTTTTTCTGATCAGTGAAATATCTGATCAACAATACAGATTTATTAATCTTGAGATATATGATTAAAATTTATATATTTATTAACCTCACATATACCATGACATAATCCCCCTTCCAATTTTAAATAGATGTAGGACACATGTATTTAAATTGGTCTAAAGTCAATGGTATTTTATGAGAATCAACCGTATACCTCATAGACAGTCTCTTATGTAGGAAGTTTGTTATTTTGAGCCTTCATGTTTATCAGCTAGGCATCTTTGAACTACAGTATGTCTTTAGTTCATTTGGGGATATGACACTTCATTCTCCCTCTATGACTTGTAGTTGGGATTTGGGATGACATGCCCGCAATTGATTGATATGGACCCATTTATCTATGAAACTTTCATTTTTGGGGATCCGTATTTTATAGGCCACTGGAGATATTTTGTCAGTAATGACGAAAGGACCTTTCCATGAGGGAAGAAATTTCTTCTCCCTAACCTGATCTCTTCCAAAGTTATAAAGATAAACTTTATCATTTATTTCATATTCCTTTTTGGACGTTTTGAGATCATAATAGGTTTTAGTGGCAGTTGCGGCTCTTTCTAAATTCCTTTGAGCAAATGCGAATGCATATTGCAGGTGTTTTCTTAGGTTTTCCACATATTGATGTGTATTGGCAGCGTTTATCAAGTTTTGGTCTGATGTACGGTACAGCAGATGCTGAGGTAGAACCATTCTTCTACCAGTCATCAGTTCAAAAGGTGACATCTTGGTAGCACTACTTGGAGTTGCTCGTAATGCCATTAAGACTAGAGGTAGTTTTACATCCCAGTCTTTACCCGTTTCACTCACAAACTTTTTGAGGATTTTAACAATGGATTGGTTGTAACGCTCTACACCACCACTTGAGGCAGCTCTATAAGCAATATGGAGCTTTCTTTTAACCCCTAGTATTTTCCACATTTTTGTCATCACTTCGCTAGTGAAGTGGGTCCCCCGATCTGACTTGATTCTTTGGGGCAGACCAAATCTGGAAAATACATGGTTGATGAGCAATGCTGCACATGTTTCAGCACTATTGTTAGGTGCACTAATGCACTCTACCCATTTAGTGAACAGGCATGTCACTGTTAACATGTACTTGTTACCTCTTGATGACCTTGTTACCGGACCAATAAAATTAATTTGTATATCTGACCATGGCATTACCATCCCCCTTTTCTGCAATGGCGCTCTATGCGTTGGTGCAGTGGGTTGGAACTGTGGGCAGATTAAACACCCTTGACAGTAGGTTTGAACATCTTTCAACATGTGTGGCCAAAAAGCGTAATCACGCAATATTTCATACGTGAGTTTGGCACCACGATGACCAGATGTGGGAGCATCATGGGCATGTTGAAGCATTAGACCTCTGAACTTGGTGGGTACTACCCACTGCTGGATGCCAGTTTTGGAAGTTCTAATTAACAAACCATCCTGTAACTTGAATTGTGATCTAGTTTTCATTAAGATTCTAAGATCTTCTTTGCCAATGCAATCATCTTTTGAGATGGGGTTGCTTTCAGTATCTTCTATGTGTTTATAGAAGATGCCTACAATGGGGTCTTCTTTTTGATTAGTGATCAGGTCCTCACTAGGAGAATCCTGACTCCATTGTACCAAGTTAGGCTCACTCTGTTGTTTTGCCTGGTTTCTGGTAATGGCTTCTACCTGAATTGCACCCATTAAATGGTCAATATTAAGGAGTTCTCCAGTTATGGCTCCTTGTTTGGCTAATGAATCCACAAGATCATTGCTTTCCTTATCAGGACCTAAAACTCTGGAATGACCCTTGGTCTTTTTCCAGTGTATGGTTAAATCATTGGATACCACCAGATTATCAATCTCGCAGAACAACTTGCCATGCTTGACTGGTTTGTTATTGCTTTTCTGCATGCCATTTCTTTTCCAAGTTGGCAGGTATTCAACAAAACTGTCACGCACATAATTTGAGTCTGTTATGATCACAAATTCATGAATACCATGTTCAATAGCCATTTCAATGGTTTTGAAAACAGCAGTTAATTCTGCAACTTGACTGGATCTTGGTCCAATGTTGAAACCTATAGATATATTTGGGAATCCATTTGCCCCAGTTATACCAATGCCAGCGACTAATCTGCGCTCATTATCAATAGTGGCATGGTAAGAACAACCATCAACATACACCCAAGGTAGTGTTTGACAATGGTCCTCATTGTATATTTCCTATGGGGAAAGCAATTGTTCCTCCAGAAAATCATCTTCTGATAATTCTTCCCCAGGATCTCTAGCAGTACAGTCATGGAGCTCAGCAAGCTCTTGTGCGACTGGATTCTTTTTATTCTGCTTGTAGCGAATTTCTAAGGGCCAGCCTTGTAAGGAAAGAGTCCACGCTGTTATGCGGCTATTAGAGAAATTCCCATCTCTTATTCTCTCACTTTGCAAATATAGCAAAGGCTGGTGGGCCGTTTCTACAATAATTTTCTCACCCTGTATATAGCTGCGGAAATTTTGTAGAGCCCATACGGTAGATAAGAGGGCTTTTTCGCAATCGTTAAACTTTATTTCTACTGGGGATAGATTTTTGCTCGCATAAGCAATGGCTTTGTTCAAATTGTCATGCTTTTGGTATAAAACAGCACTCATGCTCATATCTGTGTAACCTGTCTCTAAGAAGAAAGGTTTCCCACCTTCAGGGTATGCTAAGCAAGGTGCTTGAGTGAGTTTTCTTTTCAGCTCTCTGATGGCTGTCTCTTGGGACTCACTCCAGTGCCATTTCACATCTTTCTTTAGAAGAAGTAGTAGTGGTTTAGCTAATTCCGCATAATTATCAATGAATTTGTGAGAATAATTCGTCATACCCAGGAATGATCTCAATTCCTTTAAGTTAGTTGGGTTTTTAGAATTCACTATAGCTTCCACCTTTTTCTTTTGGGGATTTAATCCTTTAGAGGTAACTTCATGTCCCAAGAAGTTTACACGAGTGCGGCACCATTGAGCTTTTTTTAGGGATAATTTGAAACCTGCCCTTTTAAGTTGGCTGAGGATGTGTTTAAGCTCTGCGATGTGTTTTTCAAAGTCTGTGCTTTTGATTAAAACATCATCAACATAAGATAAGGTTCCCCTTTCCAGTGCGTCAGGCATAGCCTTATGCATGAATACAGCAAATTCATGTCCAGAATTTATGTATCCAAATGGAAGTCTCTGGAATGCATACTGAACCTTTTGGAAGGAGAATGCTAGCTTATATTGGTCCTCTTCATGTACCTTTATGGTCCAATATCCCTGTGCACAATCAATGGCAGTGAATATTTTGGATCCCTGCATTTGTGCTAGGCACTGGTCAATGTATGGTACAGGCCAGCCAGACATGTATACTCGTTTGTTTAGCTGTCTTAAGTCAGCACACAAACGCCATTGTCCATTGGTCTTAAGGACACCTAGAATAGGATTATTATAAGAGCTGTGCACCTGTCTGATAATACCTCTTTCTTCCAAATTCCTTATGATCTCTGCAAGAGAATCATATGAGGCTAAGGGAAGTCTGTATTGTTTGACAAATACAGGTGGCGCATTAGGATCTGTTTGTATCCTTGATATGTGCAAGTCTGTAGTACCACAGTCATAAGAATCCTTAGCGAAAATATCCTTGTACTCCATCAGGAGTTCTCGCAGCTGCTGGCGTTCATCATCGCTGGAACAGCCATTAGCTAAGGATATTTGCTCTTCGACTATTTGCTGAAATCCTGGAAAGATTTCAGGCTGTCCTATTTCATAGGCTTCTTCCAACCTAGAGGTGAGATCTCCTTGATTATAATTTACATTGCTCCCATGACTCTGGGTATTGGGGTAATCATGCTGTTTGATTGGTTGATCAAACACTAGAGAGGCTTCTTCAATTTTACAGATGCCTTCCTCTGAGCTGAAGGGATAAATAGACTGAATATTAAATAGAAAAATATAAAAAAAATGTAATTAGTGCGCCAACGGTCAAATAACTTTATAAATATAAAATATATATAAATTCAATCATAAAGTGGTAGTGACAAAACTGAAACCAAGTTGGAACCAGATACGGTGACCCCTAAGTCGATACTTAAAGGACAATAAGTGATGGTATGTTAATATTGTCTTTACAAAATCCTCCTTATCGAAAAAGGGGTACTAGCATTAAAATACACAGTAATGGTCATAATAAGGACACAATGATAATGTGAGATAGTCCCAAAAACAAAGTTCTATTAGATACAAATATAGTAGGCGTAATATCCAAATCACAGGTGGCAAGCAGGTTCTTCAAACGATCCCTGTTGGTGACCCAGGGGAAAGGACTAAATAGAAAAAGAGATAAAAGAAGGCGCCAACATAGTGCGGTTACCAATGGGATGGGACACGCAGTGCAAGTAATACAATATACTCACAGGATATAGGACACTTGAAAAGTGTCACAAGTGCCTCCTGGACCCTCAGAGTCGTCCAGCTAACTCCCACTCCACTGTGGTAGTAAGATTCCACTCGTCTCTGCCGATTTTGATGGCTCCGCTGACGGTCTCAGCTGCAGACTGTGTTCCAAGGGGAAAGGCTTCAGATCCACTCAGATCAGAATATACAGATACGGTCCGTGCTCTCCAGAGAGGAGTCAAACAGCAAGGCAAATTAAAAGTTGATGATGTAGTGACAAAATTTACCAGTGGTAATGTAAATGAAAGTTTGTGGCTACAATCTTAAAATGAATAAGACTTTAATGGCACAATGTTTCTCGGTCTGTACGTGACCGTTTCCTCAGGTGCATAAGTGTATAATAAAAACACAAACAGCCACGAACTTATAACACTCAGTACGGCGTCCTCAAATGCACACCGCGCATGTATGTAGGTGTGTCCGAACACTGGGAGTTCCATTTGCGTCACTTGGCCAATAAGGTGCTTGTAATGAAACACACCTCAATGGTTACGTAGATCCTAGGTAAAATGAAATTATCCAATGCGGTACTTATAGTAAACCGCACCTCTCTGTTTTATGTTTACGGTAAAGAGGTAGTTTGCAATATAGTCAAGAGCCACAATCGGCTCAAAATAGCTGTGATTAAAATGTCTATTGTTGATATAGAATAACTACCAGATCGGACACACCTATTGTTGTTAAGCACAATAAATATATTTCCATCCTTCAAAGGACCAATAACTCATAAAATATTAACATATATACATATAAATAAAATATAATATAAAAAAGCACCAATAATATGGCTATATCTAAAACCTCACATGAGAATGTACGGCTATACATATTACTAAAAATCGCATTAAAATTACTATTGTATGAGGAAATTATTTCCTTTAAATTTCTAAAAGCAAGTTACATCCTCTGGGAGAGATGCAAAAGAACCAACAAGATTATGTTTAATTTTATATATTGGAAAATCCCTATAAAACCTCAACTACTGGATGTTAATGTGGATTAAATGACTGTCCAAAAATATGCTAATAACCAGCTTGTAGCTGTTACATGTCCACAATATTGTATCGGTCAAAGGGAAATATTTTAATTTCAATGGGGTCCATTGATTGTGATGTTTTACTTGTTCCTGTTTCGGTGCGAAATACATCGCTAGCATATATCAGTGTGTTAGAAGGATCCTTATACTATAAATAGCCGAAGGTACATGAAAACACAGATATGGGTATGGAGTATACAACAAAAAGGACTAAAAACTAGCCCTACGAGTAGATTTGGGTAGAGATACTAAAATGTTATGTAAATAGATTATATAGTTGTCAATTATTCGTGATCAAAATAAATAAATGGAGGATATCTAAATCTATTAAGATTTATCTCTAATAGGAGAATTAGCCTCCTATCTATCTTATAAGGGGCCAGCAAAGTGTGTATTGGGTTTAATAATCTGGCAAGGGGATAGGATCGCACAGATATAAAAAACCTAGACAAATATATTCTAGACATGTCTAGTTATGTAGTTGGAGGATCTAGAGGAATGACCTCAAAAAGGGTTTAGGTGTAGGATGTCCTGAGCATATATGTGGACAATAACCAAAGAGACTTTATATGAAAAAAATTGAATATTAAATAGACCCTCTGGCATGGATGCAAAGGATTGTTCTATTAATTGTTCTTCAGTTAAGTATCCTTCAGGTATTAGCCCAATTACATTATTCTGGAATCCAAAAGTGTAATAACTTGATTCCAGTGCATATCCTATGGTAGTTCCCTTGGATAATGTTATATCCTGTGGGGTCATGTTATGCACAATAATATGTATTGGAATAGTTCCAATATTCACCATAGGAGTGTAGGTTACTGTGATACCCAGATTTTGTATTCTATGGGAGAGGCAAATTAGTGTTTCAGAAGTTTTTAATTTCTGACCTCTCTTAACCTGTAAGGGTAAAAGAAATTTATCAGCCCCAGCAGGAATTATAACATCGCTAGATACCTGCATATTCACGGCATATGGCAATTTCTGGTTTGATTTCAGGGCTGCATTTTCATCCTGAAATACTTCAGGGTCCCTCTTTAACCTGCTCCAAAGGCAAGAATTAATCAGATCTATTTGTATGGCATATCTATGTAAGATATCATTGCCAATGTATATTTGATTATGGGGAATGTTTAAAACTAAAAACAGGTGCTTCACTGACTTATTACCCATAGAGATAGATAATAAGCACTTAGCTGTGATGTTATAGCTTTCAGACCTGTCATCCAGGCCGTTGACACAGTGGTCTTGGGGAGAAAGATATTTAATCACTTTAGGTTCAGCTATCTGCGCTAATAAACCTTCGCTTATATAGCTAGCTTCCTGCTTTAAGTTTATTTTAGCATACTTGGTTTTACCAAGGTCATGTACTTGTATAGGGATAAATAGATCCTCTTTAACTCTCTCAATCCCTGTGAGGTATTGAGCGTGGCCTCCCCCCTTAGGGATTTTATGATCCCCCTTGTGGAGTGATATGGTTAATACATCGCCATCTAGGGAAATATTCACTATCTTTCCAGGCGAAATTTTAAAAGTATTACCATCAGAGCCACTAAAAGGAGTCTGATCATCTATTTGTAGAATAGTGATTTCAGGTACAGAGTTATTCCTGAAATGAATCTCCACAGCATCTGGTTTCTCTTCCACCACGTGACAGCTATGTCGGGTGCGAGATATACCAGATTTTTCATAATTGATAGGCCGTTTAACTTGTGACCAAATTACATTATTTATGTAATCAATTATAGTGCTTAATCGTTTCAGGAGATCACTACCAATAATTAAACGATCAGTTGGCAGATCCACTATAATGACAGGGTGTCTTATGACCCTGTTCCCCAATTTAAATTTTAACCAGGCAGTACCGTAGACTTTTAGGGAGTCACCCCCAACACCTATTAGAGAACAGTCAAATTCTTTTATTTTAGGTTTGTGGGGTGTTAGCTCATTTAGCTGTGTGTAGTACCTGTGGGATAAGATAGTTGCCTGTGACCCAGTGTCAATTAATCCCCTGATAGGGTTGGAGACTGAATCTTGTAGCTCAACTAATACATAATATCTTCCTGCATTTTCTACCATTTCACACATAAAATTGGCATTCTCACACATCTGTGGGCTTCGCCATGTGTTACCTGAATTCGCCACGTTTTCCTGTGCAGAGGAAGCTTCATACCTACCTGTTTCCTTTATGACAGGGTCGGCTGGATTCTTTTGTACTGCATCTGTGGAAATAAGGTTAAGAGAGTGCTGCAAAGGAAGAGATGTGTTAGTTTTTCCCGGATGAGGTTGCCTGTCATCACAGCTAAATTGTCCGTTTCCTGTCTGTGGTGAGATAACATGATTAGTATCATTGATATTTATTATTACATTTTGTACATCTCTCCCCTCCCCTTCAGGTGATACTGCAGTATTTATGACTGTGCCTGTGGTCCACTGCTGACCACTAGCTGCACCCCTAAAAAAGTATTGTTCGGTTGCTGAGCCGTAGATTTTTGACTCATATTAGCGATTTGTTCGCTCAACCGATTTAACTGGGTAAACAGCATATCTACCTGATTGTACAGGTTACCTCTACCCCTGGGTCTATCTCCTGGTGCCCCATTGTACTGATTCCTGGACCATTGGGTTCCTTCAGAATCAGGGCCACTATTTCTATTCTGGCATGGTTGCCCCTGGGGTTCAGCTTGTTCAGCATTAGTACTTTGGGGAGCATTATATACCTGGAGTGTCTGGTTACCCTGAGAATATCTTCGCCGTCTATTGTATCTACCCTTGCGCGGATACCAATTATTTGGTGAGTATTCTCTTTGTGAGTAATTATTCACCTGATTATGTCCCCCACTTTGGTTATAGTCTCCCTGCGCCTCAACCTGTGTAGGGGGAGGGGCAGAATTAAACCTCTGTGGAGATGGCCTGTTTTGACTGGCCACCTCTGTATAAGTCCTCATTTTAGACTCCAAATTGAGGGGGCTAGGTGACACCCTAGTTTCTGCAACAATTTTGGGTTTTGACTCCTTTTTAACCCCCTGCTCACTGGACTGCTGAATAGAGTATAACTTTGTACTCTCTTTGATCAGCCATTCCAATGAGCAGTCCTCATCAAAATCTCTAGCTAAGTTGATTTTGATGGGTGTAGGCAGTGCTTCAAAAAATAAATTTACAAATTCTGAGCCATCAAATTTGGGATTATCTTCAGCCATACTGTACGCATTTTTCAATACAGAAAGGAATTCGATTGGACTCTGATTCGCACGACACTTTAAACCATATACCGCTATTTTCGCGGCAGTTTTAGTGCGATATTGCCCGAATTCTTTTCTGCATTGTTGTTTTACCCCATTCCAGGAATGAATATTCATATCCTTTAGTGAAGCAAAGAATTTGTGATGCTTACTGTCAAATACCCAGGGCAGAAATTCGATTTTCAATTTCTCGCTTGTAACATTCATTATAGCTAACGCATTTTCAAAAGCCTGTAAATGATCAATTACAGATGTTGTTCCCTTATTGGAGAATATAGGTACTGCGCGTTGTACGAAGGTGATTATTTTATGGGAATCATAGACCTTATCAGACTTATTTTGGGCTTCTCTGTTAGAGTTTCCCCCCCCCCGCACCAGCTGCGCTACAGCAATCCTCTGGATTTACATCCTGAGGGGATTGTCTATTCGGGAAATCTATTTCTGACCCGTTAGGGGTCGTTTGTCTATACTGTTCCATATGTTTTTGTACCTCGTCCCTGACGCGTTCGCTAAAGGAGTTAGCATTATCTGCATTATTCTCACTGCTAATATAGGGGTTTTCATTATGGCGATATGACCTTTTTAAATCGCTTAATTCTCTCTGGCTTTGCGCAAGCTGTTTATTTAAATCTTGTATCTGTGCGATTAAGTCTGTATTATGCTTATCTAAGGCTGTTAGGTTTTGGGCAAATTCATCCATTTTATTTTTGGCTATTTTTAAACCCTCTTCGCGTCTGCGCGAGGAACGAATACTATTTTCTAGCTCCTGTATTTGCAATCGTTTGTCTGTGACACAAAACGACATTTCGTCAATAATGCATATTAAAAGGGGCCAGCATTTTAGTATTAGTTTGTCTCGCTTTTTGAGAGCCTTGCATTGATTAATCATTAATAATTCCTGGAAGAATTCATTCTCTTCATTCCACATATTATTATTAACGGTAATATTTTTAGCCCTAGTTTCAAGCATATCCACAAAATCATTTAATTCACCAGCAATATTTAACTTCCCTTTAATGTAACTTAAGATATCTTTCTTAAGGACCTGACCTTTAGTAATGGGTATTGTAATGGGACCAATTTCATCGCTATGTATAGAATTAAATGAGTCACTTCTGGCTACAGACATTATTGTATTGGTTTAGTATTTATTTAACTAAAACGCTAATACAATTTTTGCCAATAAAAAGAGAGAAGAAAAAAAAAATTTATATTTAAAAAAAATATATATATATTATTAATTTTGAAATATGAAAAATTAATATTTCGAAATATGAAAAATTAATATTTTTGATTAACTTTGAAAATATGAAAAATTTATATTTTTGATTAATTTTGAAATATGAAAAATGTATATTTTTATTAATTTTTCAAAATTAATCTTTAATAATATTTCAAGATATTAATATCAATCTCGAAATATGAAATTCAATATTTCAACTCTTCAAAAATTATATCTTCAAAATATTAATATCGAAATATGATTTTTATTTTTTTTATTTTATAATAATTTCTATTTACTTACAAATATATTATATCAATTATGATGGATATTATTAAATCTCATGCAAAGTGCCTCCAATTATTATGTCAGTATATTTATGAAAATCTTAGTAGTGCTATCCAAATAATATATCAGTTTATGGCAGGGTTATGACACAATACAACCAATACTTTTCTTTAAAAATAGAAACCCTTAATAAACATGCATCTACTAGAAACAATAAAATTAATATAAATACCTGAACTCTTTTATTTAGTTAATATCCATGAACATTTTTGAAATATATTTGCAATATTAGAATATGACATAAAATTTATATGCGTTAAAACCAACTCTTAAAATATGCTATCCTTCTTACAAAACCCAGAAAAATATACCTTCACAATTCAGCCTTATTTATTTAACACAATGGGACTAAAAACCTTTAACATCCAAGCAATACAATTCTAAACTGTGCTCTTTCAACAATAGGATAATATATATATATTCTGCTATTTAACTGCAATTTATCCTAATACAGAATTAACTTACAATATCAGAACTTGCACAGATGATTTACTTAGCAAATCAGATACAGATTTAAACAATATATATATATAGGCTGTGAAATGCTAACTAAAACACACTGCTTCTTTAAATCTATTAAATACAAATTGACTATGCATATAACTTATCTTACAAAACCCAGAAAACTGTATCTTTAAACTGCAGTGACTTTAAAATATCACATGTAATTAGCAGCCCTTTTCTTATACTCTATATATACGTTACCAAAATGATATCCAACTTCAAGATTTTTTTCACACCTCATATAAAATAAGTGTAATTGCAATGGAATAGGAGTAGTATGGCCCACTTTGTTTTTATAGTTTGACTATCCCACGCAAAACAGTTTCAGTCAGTTACAAAACTCTGCAGCCAGTGTTTTTTCACCCTTTCCTGCATAGCACTATATAGTGTAATCATTGGTGTGAAATATGGGTGGCCCTTCGAAACCTTGTCCCTCTATTGGATAACTGGATATCCCATTTCCAACAGCCAAAAATCTTTCTGGCTGTAGTTCTCTCGTGGCAACACCGGGTGGCATCACAAACAGACACAGCAACATTTGAAACAACTTAAATCACTATTTCTATGAAATGGTTATTCATTTTATCATAATTTACTGCAACAACTATTCACAATATTTGTTTTGGATAAGTTATATCTTAATTAATTTTCTGATCATTTTGATATGAAATATCAAATATATCTAACATTATATTAAAATAATTTATATTTCATTTAGCCTAACAGAAAATATATATCTCATAGTCATATCACATCAAAGTAACTTCCATATCTTCATCTCACTATATTTTAAAAGATGTATTCAAAACTTTATAAACATTTATTGCACATTCATATGATATGATATTTCATTTTATGCAGGCATTCCATCTGAAATAAAGTAATAAGTGTCATTAATTATTTCTTTCCAGGTCCACAAGTATTTATTTATATTCTTAAAAACACAGAGGTTAAGTAAGATCTTTTATGTTTTCAAAACATATATATATATATATTATATATGTATATATATACATATATATGCACATTAATTTCTATGTAGATCTGAGATTATCTGTCTGAAAAATATAAACAAAACAGAGGTTATAACACATTTTTGACTGACTAAAACAGTTACCTCCCAAGCTTAGCAAATACCCATGTAATAATAATAGAGAATTAGACAATTTCTCAAATTTCTATATTTAATACATTCTGGGGCATGCATTTAAACAGAAAAAAATAAATTGATGTTTATTTGCTGCCTGCTTACTTGAGCTTCCAGAGTCACACCTGAGCACCTGTCTTTTGTTTCCCAAGGCCTTTATTATCTTAATCACCACATGAACCGCTCAAATAAATCTGTGCTAATTACCAGTTCCCCTTGAAAAATGTTTTCATTTCTCACATTTCTTCAGATGGATCGGCATTTCTCTTGGAGGAAATCCATATATTTGCCTGTGTCCTGTTCTATGTATCAAAGTGCTGCCTTTTACACAGCAGGAGGGGGCTTCAAAGGTTATGCTCAAGCCTTTGGAGACATCCTGTCTGCATACTAAATGGGGGAAGAGCTGAACATGAGTGAAGTCAGTTTGTCTGAGAGGAATGAATCACTTTTTTTCTGATCAGTGAAATATCTGATCAACAATACAGATTTCTTAATCTTGAGATATATGATTCAAATATATATATTTATTAACCTCACATATACCATGACAGTTTGCTAAAAGAGTATGCACCCTGAGTGGCACCCTAAAATGAACAGGCATGGGAGTTTTTCTAGCTTTTGTTCTGTCTCAGCTGAGTGCATCTCTCTCTCTTTTTATATTTATTCAAATTGCTCTTGGGTCTCCCTAAGAGTAAAAGGGGAAACCAGACGTGGACTCCTTGCACACATGCCCTTAGAGAGATGCGACTGCACCTCACTGATGAGGCCCACAGAAGGCCAAAATGATCGTCTGAGGTCGCTTCTCGGGTCTTTAGCTGGGATCAAGTGCAATTTTCTGTGCTTGGTCTTGGTTGAAAGATTTGCTGCCTGGAGACCTGCTCCTTTGGCCTGGGGTCCTTTCCCTTCAGGGTTTGGGCTCCTGTTGCTATTGGGGGGTGGCTACTCCTTAGGCATAGAGAAACTGGGTAGTAGGGCTATCCCCTTGGCCTTGTGGCATCATCCCTTCAGCTTTTGGGGGGGAGCTCTGAAATCCAGCCTAAAGAGGCAATAGGTCAATTATGGCTACCAATGAGCCAAACGTTCCCCATACACTTCAGGTGTTGATTTCTGAGAACTTCCGAAAGAATATTGGTTTGGCTCATGTCCAGCAGGGTGTTTTGAAGATGCCAAGAGCAAGTTTGCATTGTGTTCAGTCTTTCCCTTCAAGAGGGATTTTTGATATGGCTTTCACCGATGAGCATCATTTACAGACCTGCTATCAATGGACTATTGATATGGCTGTTTCTCCAGAGTTGGTGGGCATTTGTTGCCTGTGTGCAGAGGTAGAGAAGAATCCCGGTGACAGTACATATGTACAACCCTTGGGTCACTGATGTCGAAATTCATCTGCTTCTTTGTTGCTACTTTGATGATGTTCAAGGAGGTAGCAAGCTAAAGAATCAATTTGGGACTTTCAATGGAAAGCTCAGGTTCTGGGTGCGGTTTGTGCCAGATGAATTAGGTATTCGTGGAAAGAAACACCCTCCACAGACTTTCGCCATTGGTGGAAATAGAGGTTTCCTATACTATGATGACATGCCTCTGTTTTGCTGTAGTTGCAACTTGTTTGGTCACATTGCTGAAAACTGCCCAGGTGCCAGATGTCGAAATTGTGGTGAGGAGTATCATCTTGTTGCCCACTGTAGTAAACGCCTGACCTGTGATCTGTGTGGTTCTTCAAGTCATCTGTGCAGGATGTGTCCTTTGATGATGTTGCAGGGGCTTGATAGAGTGAAGCCTTCCTACGCTGATGTTGCAAAAAAAAACATCTTCAGTTGCGGTTGAGCCATCTGTGAATGAGGAGGAGGTCTCTGATGAGGCATTGAATTCTATATTACCTCTTTTGTGTAAAAAAACTGCAGTTGGGGTTCCTGTCGGAGAGGTGTCTGATGCTACTGCGGTGGTTTCTGTGGCTGAGAAGGTGGAGGAAGCCCAATCTAATCTTCAGGAGATGGATCTTGCTTCCGATGTTCTTGAAGCCCTGTTGCCCAGTTCTGTGGATGATAATGTTGCTGTTCCTGGGACAGAGAATTTTTCCTTCACCGAGTCATCTTGTGATCCTGCTCCTGATGCTGTTCTTGATGAAGGAGAGAACATTGATTGCTCTTCTCTTGTGTCCTCTGGTTCTGAGGAGGATATGGACACTGCAGGGAAAAAATTTGCATCCAAGCGGAAAAAAGGTGCGGAATCTGATGGATCGGAGAGTCCTGATTTGGATCTTCCAGTATTTACGATTGCAGATCCAGATACTGCAAGTGATGCTGACTCTTTAATTTCAGAGTTTCCTTCTGTCTCTACTAAAGATGTTCCCTCTGACTCAAGCCAGTGTATAGGTGACTTTTCTGATACCTCTTCTGTTGGTTATCTAGATAAAAGAGATGTGAACCAACTTGCTGAAGTTACTGGTTATGAGGCTGGCAAGGGGGAGCCTAGGAGGTCAGAACGTCACAGAGGCAGATTTAAAGGATCTCCTTTGAGTCCTAAGAAAAAGAAAGGAAAGAAGAAGTCCTGATGTTTTTTTGTTTTTCTTTAATTTATTTTTGTGATGTTTCTGACCATTTCTTCCCTTAATGTCAGGTGTATGAAAACTATAACAAGGAGAGCTGCAATTTTTAAGTTATTATCTGTATGTTCTGCTAATATTTTTTGTTTGTAGGAATGTGGTCTCTCTAAACATCCTAAATGTGCTGACTGGGAATATGGTCCTAAAGTATGGTCTTGTTCTTCTGATAGGAATGGGGGGGGTTGTTTAAGGGGTTTTGCTTTTCTATCCTTAATGTAATTCATATTGTCCCAGGTCGGGTTCTTTTGGTTAGTTTTAGTTTTTTGTGGGACTGTTTTTTGTTTGTTTAATGTACAGTATATGCTTCTACAAATAGGGTAGAACGTTTGCTTAATTTTGAAACATTAAAGTTTTTTCTGTCAGGTCGAGAGCCAACTTTTTTGGTTGGGGATTTTAATTGTATTATTAAGAATGGGGACAGAGAGGGTGGGAGTGATTGTAGGGTGGATAGCTCAGGGAAGTTTTTAGTTGATCTGCTTAAATCTTTCGGTTTGAAGGAAGCCTTCGGGTCTGTTTCATTTTCAGGGGAGGATTTTACTTTCTTTAGTGATAGTGGTGGGATAAAATCTCAAATTGATTTTTGTTTTTTATCTAAATTTCTATGTGTTGATGATTTTTCTTTAAAGCGAATGCCCTTTACGGATCATGCCCTTTTGATGTGTAAGGTGAATTGTAATTTGAAGATCAAGTATGGTAAGGGTGTTTGGAAACTGAATGTGGATTTGTTAGAAGATGAGAAGATTAAGCGTCAGTTTGTTTGGTTGTATGAAAGGTGGTGTGAAAGAAAGTGATTTTAATAATGTGCTTATGTGGGAATTGTTGAAGTTGGAAATAAAGAGGTTTTTTATTAAGAAAGGCTGTGAGAAAGCTAGAATGGAAAGGGAGTTGTATGATAAATGGTATCTGAGGTTGTTGTATTTGTATGAATTGAGAAATGGTGGTATTGATGTGCATGAGGAAATTGCTGAAGCAAGAAAGATAATTAAAAAGTGTATGCATGAAAAAGGAAAGAAAATTGTTTTTATGGCAAGATTGGAGAAAATGGAAAAGGATGAGTCTTGTAGTAAATATTTTTTTAAGAAAGCTTTTGAAGGAAATACTGGTTTTGTTAGTGTTTTTGATAAGGTTGAGTGTGAAATTAATGGTACGGATGGTGTTTTGCGTGAAGTTCATGAGTTTTATAGTGAGCTGTATAAAGAAAAGACAAGAGATGTTTTATTGGAAAAGGAGTTGTTGGAAGACATTGAGGTTAAGTTGGAAAAATATGATAAAGATTTGTTAGAAAGGGATCTAAGTTTGGATGAGATCGCAGATGTTGTTAGGAGTTTTATGAATGGGAAGGTACCTGGTTGTGATGGTTTGCCTGTTGAATTTTATACTTGTTTTTGGAATTTGATTGGGGTGGATATGTTGGATGTTTGTAAGTTTGTTTTGAGAATGAATGTTTTGCCTGTTTCATTGAGGAAAGGTTTGATTGTTTTGTTATTCAAAAAGGATGATAAGAGAGATTTGAGAAATTGGAGGCCGATTACGTTGTTGAATGTTGACTATATGGTTATTGCAAAGGTGCTGGCAAATAGAATACGTGGATTGATTGCTAAGGTTGTGGGTGAAGAGCAAGTGTGTGCTGTTCCTGGGCGTCAGATTTCTGAAAGTTTGTTGTTACTGCATGATGTACTGTGGTATGTGAGGGAGAGGATGAGGTCTGTTGCTGTTGCTATTGTGGATTTTGAAAAAGCGTATGATAGGGTAGTGCATGATTTTATGTTTCATGTTTTAGAACGTTTAGGTTTTTCTGGTAAGATTATTGGATGGTTTAAATGTTTGTATTGTGATATTGTGAGTCAAGTTCAGGTTAATGGTTTTTTGATTGAGGAATTTTGTGTTAAATCTGGAGTGCGTCAAGGAGGTCCTTTGTCTCCTGTGTTATTTGTATGTGTCATTGAGCCATTGTTAACTAGTTTGAGGAAGGATAAATTAGTTAGAGGTGTGAGTGTTCCTGGCAGTAATGGAAGGTGTTTAAAAGTGATTGGGTATATGGATGATGTGAGTGTGGTATGTGAGACTCAGGCTGGTTTGAGGAGGCTGAAAACTTTGATTGAATGTTTTTGTATGGCAAGTGGTTTCAGAGTTAATTGGAATAAGTGTAAAGTTAAAGTTTTTGGTAATGATAGGGAGATTGATTCCTGTGGATGGCCTGTGACTGACGGTGCAATTGAGGTGTTGGGTGTGAAATTTGATGTGGATTTGAAAGGCTTGGAAAGTTGGGAGAATGTTTTTGATAAAGTGAGTAGAAAACTTCAGTTTTAGTCTTTAAGGACTTTATCTTTGGAAGGAAAAATGTTAGTTATTAAATCGGTTTTGATCCCTATTATGTTATATTTGGGGTTAGTTTTTCCGCCTCCTGAGAGGATTTTTCAGAGAATTTTGAGAGTGCTGTTTTCTTTTTTCTGGAGTTCTGGTATGGAGCGTTTGAAAAGAGATGTTGTTGTTAAGAGTAAGAATGTTGGTGGTAAGGGTTTTCCAAATGTGGAGAGATTTTTGGCTGTGAAATATGTTAGCAGGTGTGTGGTTCTGAGTGGTAAGGATAGCATGGCTGGTTGTATGGTAAAGTATGCTTGTGGAAATGTTTTAAGACGATATGGTTTGTTTGAGATTGATAGAAAGAAACCGGTATGTTTTGCTGTTCCGTGGTTTTATGTAAGAGTAGAATGTTGGATTAAAAAAATATGGTTTGGAGAATGTTAGTAGGGAGATGTGGTGTGCAAACAGAATGGTGTTGAAAATGTTGGAGAAGAAGTAAGGTCTTGAGTTGATTGGGGGTTTAAATGAGAATGAATGCGTGTTGGTATGGGAAAATGTGTGTAATAAGTATTTGATGAATAGGCAGAAAGATATTGGTTGGATGAGTGTGCATAAGTGTTTGCCTACAAGGGATTTTCAGAGAGTGCGTCATTTAGTGGCTTCAGAAGTGTGTCCTAGAGATGGTTGTTGTCAAAGTGAGAGTGTTATTCATTTGTTTTGGAATTGTGAGTATGCTAGGGATGTTTGGAGAAGTTTGAAAAGGATGATTAAGGGTCTGACTGGAGTGCAGTTTTTTACTTTTAATATGATGATGTATGGTTTGTGTGGAAGTGGTGTGGAAAAGGAGAAAGCAAGATTGATATGGTTGTTGGCATGTTGTGTGAAGGAGGTGTTGTGGGGTGTGCGTAATATTTTTATTTTTAAGAAAGAGGTAGTTACTGTAGGTAATTGTGTGGGTATGATCCTTGGGAAGTTGTGTTTGTATTTTTCTTTTGATAGGAGGCGCTATGGGGAATTAGATTCTGAAGGCATCTGGAAGACAAAGAAGTGGAAGGATTGGATTATTTAGTTTTTAGGTTTTTTTTTTTTCTCCAGTTTGTTTTTCTCTGTATTTGAAATATGTTTAATTTTATTCTGTGTGATTATTTAAGTTTTATGTTTGCATTTTGATTTTTTTTCTGATGACAAACGTTTGGGTCAATATTTCAGTTGTTTTGTAACAAGAGATATTTTGTTTGCATTTATTATTATGTTTTTTTTTTTTTGTAAAAGTTTTTTATTGAGGTTCAAGAAGACAAAAAAAAAAACCATACATGTAACAATTAGACCCTAGCATCCTAAAAAGAAAATAAAAAAATTAAAAAAAGAAACGCAGACCTTTAAGAACAATATAAGAAGTTGCACCTCCATTAACACAAACATAGATAATATTGATAACAAATAAGCATGCATCAATTAACTGTCATTGTATACAAGTGAACCCTGCCAATGGGGTGTGCTATGTGAGCCGCTTTCAATAAAGGCACAAAGAAATATAGTCTGACAGGACGCTAAGTCTGAGTGACCTCTGTTTCTATAATATAGGTTGTATAATAGTAAGCACAGCTCAGGTATCTTACAGAAGGAATGTTAGAGAGCACCAATGGAGATTATTAGCTAGATAGAGGATTACTTTAGCGCTAATTGAACAAGATATAAGATTCCATGGGATATTAATGTGCATATAGGCTGAACTGAGTTAGTAAAGGGGGTATTGCGTAAAGGATTACAGCGGGCCAGAGCCGCCTAAAAATGAGTAGGGAAGGGAGGGGAGGGGGCGGAACTGTCTAAGATGAAAGGATTACCACTATCTGAGTTATTACTAAGTGTAGTATTGTGACCAATTAGTGGGTTATGTAGAAAAATCTAGGGGATTAGGATTCAGTGCCATAATTGAGAGTATGCTGAGTAGGACTCTAAGCTTAGTTTGTTTTAGAAAAAAACGCCCATTAGTCCATTGACTAGTGTAATAGCTATAAGAATCATACTGGGAGATCAGTACAATATATCGCTCAATACAAAAACTAGAGCATATTATACAATCCCGAAAGTAACTTGCTATTCTTCTATTGGTAAGTTTAAAGCACTTGAGTTAAACGTTATCAACATACACATAGCAAATTATGGTTATGTTAAGTATACATTTCTTCACAATAGGTGAGCCGCCGGAGCTATGAGAAAGGTATGGCATAAAATAGACCGCCTGTTGGTACAAATACAAAATGCTAGGGTATAGCTGGAAATTTTCATACTTCAGATACAGTGGATATAGAGAGCACCACTCAATATATTTTACATCAAGGTGGGAGTAAGTATTTAAGTTCAATGAAAAAAAAAGAAAAAGAAAAAACCCAAGAGGATTAGGATCCAGTGCCATAATTGAGAATATGCTGAGTAAGACTATAGGCTCAGTTTGTGTTAGGTGTAGCCTCCTAGGTGTGCCTCAACTAATGTAAAGGAAGAAAAGTCTCACCAGGGAAGCCGCACTATATATATATATATATTCAGAACATATACTAGAACATAATGGCATGGGAGCGACCCAAATTTCTTCCACAAATAAGTTTAAGACACGAGTTAAACGTTATTAACATAAACGTAAGGGATTATGGCTTTGGTAAGCATTAATTTTCCAACAATAAATGAGTAGCTGGAACTATGAGAAAAGTATGGTATAAAATAGACCGTCTATTGGCACTAATCCAGATTGCTAGGATATAGCTGAGTATTCTCATGTTACAGCTACATTGGATATAAAGAGCACCATTTAATTTGTTATACCTCGAGACAGGAATAAGTGATTAAGCTCTTTGTACTTACATGATATAATGATATGTGTAAGTTGATATAGGATGGTAATTATTGATAAAAGGAGGCCTCTTGATATAAGGATGAGCATCTGTGGCCTGGTCAAGGCTGCATACATTGTTCTATAACCACCCAGATGTAGTGACCTGCTATCATGACCTAAAATATAGCGTCTAGGGAAGGCTGAGTATAGTGCATAAGGGAAGAGGCAGAGTATTGAATTGCTGAAGTGATTAAAATCAAGTGAACCACAAACATAACCATGTTAACTTGCGTCCCAGGCCAGGAAGCACATAAATCTTGGCTATACATTTAAAATTATCTAAAGTAACTCAAAAATAGGCAACTTACTAAGGACTAACACAAAAGCCATAATAATAATAATAATAATAATAATGTTAGGAACAGGTTGTAACTACCTGACAAACCAGTATGCCTAATACATGAGGAGTATCTATCATGGATGTTAGCCTAAACATAAACAGACTTGTCTGTAAGGGCACACTGAAAAAAAGAGGAGAACAGTAGGTTATAAAACACATTATGAGCCCAATCTAAAATAAATGGGTTACTGATCTAAACTTGGCGTAACGTTACCAGCGCTATACATATAAGTGATATAGGGAACAGAATACAGCTATGATATACAAATGAAGACAAAGAGATGTCATATAAAGAGCTGTAAATGGCTAAGGTGGGCTTATGTACCACCAATTTATAGTAAACATATTGAATGTAGTCCTCTTAAGTAAGTCCCCTTAAGCTATATTGTATCGGCAACTAGTAACATGAGAGCAGTTTCAGAACTATAGGGGGGAGTCATCAGTAGAGCTTATCGTTAACTGAGTTCATAGCCCAAAACCAGGAAAAAGTTAGAAAGTTAACGGACCGGGACAGATCAGGAGAAAAAAAAACTGACACGGCTCTGGATGCAGCTTTACGATTCGTCACTGCTTCATCCGATACCAGCCCGTGGGCACTTTTGGTCGGGATAAATAAGATCATCAGCTGGCTGCACAAGTCTCTTCAGTCTCTGATGTAGTGTGCGTGCTAATAGCCAAAATAGGTAAGAAGCATCTTCCCGGTCAGCCTTTTCTCTGTCAGCCAGGAAACGGAATGAAAAGTCCACGGTAGGATTGGAAGGTGGAAGCGGGTCCGTAGCTCTTTTTCCTACAGGTGCTAGGGTATTCTTATCTATGTGTCCTGCACGTATACCCAAGGTAGGAATTTCAGCCACCCAGTCATCTCCATTAGACACGTTGAAGGTGGAAAGTATCCAGGGAGAGATAGGGTGTTACTCTGCTGTTTCTCCTCTTTCTCTTGTACTATGGTGTCGTTAATAGGTCGCATGTCCATATCCTGCAGTGACTGAGCAAGGTCGGCAAACTGCACATTTTCTGTTCTAGCCGTGCAAACATGAGTCTGATAGTATCACAGAATATCTGTGCATCCATGTTAGGGATATAACGATGAACAGCAGAGGTGGGAAGTTTGCAGATTGCAGGACAGCTCTTAGGTTACACTACTGCCGGGTGATAGTAAGTATTCGCCCCCTCAGGTCTCAGCAGTCCAGCTTGTCCCACACGGTGACTCATAAGGTTATATGTTTAGACCTTGCAAAAAGTGGTTGCCAGGCTTTGATAGTATGAGGAAACACTCTCTCCTCTTCATTATACTGTCAGCCATGATGGCTGCCTACGAACGGCCAGAATTTTTGTGTGTTTGCGGCCTAGAATAAATGGTGCCCACTGATGCTTCTCTGCTCTTCAGCAAAATGGCTTTCTATATATGTCAGAATGTGTTGCAAGTTTCCACAGTACTCTTCTTTACTCCATGTAGCTTTAGGACTCAAAGATAGTACCCTGTAGTTCGAAGATATGACATGTCTTTTTGCTCAGTTTCACGGAGCTCTAGAGGGATGCGACCATCCTAAAGCCCTGCCAGACTCCGCCCCCTTGTTATTATGATTTTATTTTGTATATATGCATATATGATTATTTTTCTAATAAAAGAATTCCGAAACGATCGTCTGGGGTTGTTGTTTCTCTTGTTCAGAGAAGAATTGCCTGGTATTTCTGTGTTGGGCTGTCATTGGGCAGGGTCAGACTGATATGCTACAGGATATTTTTTCTCTGTGAAGGGGCATAGTGTGCTAAAAGAGTATGCACCCTGAGTGGCACCCTAAAATGAACAGGCACAGAAGTTTTTCTAGCTTTTGTTCTGTCTCAGCTGAGTGCATCTCTCTTTCTTTTTATATTTATGCAAATTGCTCTTGGGTCTCCCTAAGAGTAAAAGGGGAAACCAGACTTGGACTCCTTGCACACATGCCCTTAGAGAGATGTGACTGCACCTCACTGACAAGGCCCACAGAAGGCTGAAATGATCGTCTGGGGTTGTTGTTTCTCTTGTTCAGAGAAGAATCAGCCAATCGGAATTGAAGGGACGCCATCTTGGATGACATCATTTAAAGGAACCTTCATTCAGTCGTCGGCCGTGGACAGATAAGTTTTCCCCCGGTCGGATGTCTTGAAGATGGACCCGCTCCGCGCTGGATGGATGAAGATAGAAGATGCTGTCTGGATGAAGACTTCTGCCCGTCTGGAGGACCACTTCTGCCCGGTTGGATGAAGACTTCTGCCCGTCTGGAGGACCACTTCTGCCCAGTTGGGTGAAGACATCTCCCGGTAAGGTGATCTTCAAGGGGTTAGTGTTAGTTTTTTTTTAAGGGGGATTTGGTGGGTTTTAGAGTAGGGTGGTGGGTTTTAATGTTGGGGGGTATTTGTACTTTTATTTTTACAGGTAAAAGAGCTGATTATTTTGGGGGGGCTTTTTTATTTTGTTAGGGGCATTAGAGTAGGTGTAATTAGTTTAAAAATCTTGTAATTTCTTTATTATTTTCTGTAATTTAGTGTGTTTTTTTTTTCCGTACTTTAGATAATTTTATTTAATTGTAATTAATTGTATTTAATTTATTTAATTATAGTGTAGTGTTAGGTGTTAGTGTAACTTAGGTTAGGTTTTATTTTACAGGTAAATTTGTCTTTATTTTAACTAGGTCTGAGGCAGTGAAGCATGAATTCTTATACTCTGACCTGGGGGAGCCATGTGGTGTCGTGTGTGTCCGTCCAGTCAGCCCAAATCATCTCAAAAAGGTCACTTCTGTCAAGACTATAGAATATGTCTCTTTCCATAGCGTGTAAGTAGGCCATAGTTCTGAGAGTATCAGGCCAGCTAGGGGGAGACACTTTCTTCCAGCATCTAGCAATATTAGTTTTAATTGATGACAGGAGATAAACACAAAAGATCTGCTGATGTTTAGGGAGGACGTGCAAATTTAGGTGTAGGAGTGCTGTGGCAGGGCTTTTGGGTAGGTGAATCTTGAGAGCAGACAGAGTGCGGAAGCATATGTTCCACAGAGGAGACAACTTGGGGCATTCCCACCAGATGTGGAGCATGCTTCCCTGGGAGCCGCAGTCCCTCCAACATTGTGGAGAGGAAGTCGGAAACATCTTAGATAACCGCACTGGAACCAGATACCATTGAGAAATGACTTTATAGTGTGTTTCGAACATTGTCACACAATGCAATGATTTTTTGGTTAGGGTGAGGGACCCCTGCCAGGCGTTAGCCGAAATTCGAGTGTGAAGGATAGTATCCCACTTACGTAAGTGTGGGGCCAGATCTGGAGGCACCGTACCCTCCAGCAGACAATAATGTCTCGATAGGGGCTTGTGGAGTCTACATCCCCCCTTCCACACAGATTCCCATGGGGTAAGCTGACGCTGAGTGGAGGGGGAAAATCCCCAGCTAGAGAGGAAACTCTTAATCCTGGTAAGTTCGAAGTGGAGATAGGACGGGATATCTTCGCAAGGTCTGTCCTTAGACAACGAGAAATAACCGTCCCCATTGTCCTCAGACCAGAAGTCTGAGACTTGCTTCACTCCTATCCTAGCCCACATGTTGGGGTGTGTTTCAGGGAGGCCTGTGAAGAGACCTGGAATAGAAGTGATCGGGGAAGGGTGCGGCGCAATCAGCTTGCGGTGCCGAATCTTATCCCAAATTGCTAAGCACTCCACGACTACACAATTGTGTATGTTCAGGGTTCTACGGCTATGGACCGGGGTCCAGATTAGGTCCTTTAAGTAGATATCGAAGGGTAGGGAAGCTTGTTCGATATCTCTCCACCTGTCTTGTGAATGAAGTACTCCCCACTGAGAGATGTGCGTGAGCATGGCTCCCTCGTAGTACTTTACTATGGATGGAGAGGCCAGCCCCCCCAACTGGACTGGGAATTGAAGGGTTTTATGGGCTATTCTGGGGGTTTTGTTCTGCCAGATAAATTTGGTGCACTCGCTTTGAAATTGTAGCAGAAGGTGGGTGGGTATTCTGATTGGAAGGCATCTAAACAGATAGGTGAGCCGCGGAAGGAATGACATCTTAAGGGAGGCTATACGGCCCATCCAAGAAATGCTCTTGTGATCCCAGACATTTTTTAACCCTCGCAGGTCTGCCAGCAGGGGTAAAAAGTTATCCTTGACCATCTGTTTCGGGTCATTAGATATTTTAACTCCGAGATGAGTGATCCATTTACTAGACCATTTGAAGTCGAATTGCTTTTGGAGGTCTGAGACATAGGTTTGGGGGAAACCCCACCAGTAAATTTCTGTTTTGGGGGCGTTAAGCTTGTAGAAGGAAAGAGAGCCAAAAGACTCTAGAATTTCCAGGAGTCTAGGGATCGTGCGAAGTGGGTCTGCAGAGAACACTGTCACATCATCAGCAAACAAGGCGATGTTGTGCTTGGAGCCAGAGAGTGTAATTCCCACTAAATCCTTATTAGTGCGTATTGTTTCTGCTAGCGGCTCAATTGCCAGAGCGAACAGGAGCGGAGAGAGAGGGCAGCCCTGCCTCGTACCATTATGGATAGGGAATGAAGTTGAATGGAACCCCACCCCCCTAACCGTTGCCGTGGGGTTGGAATATAGAGCTTGGATCGCGAGGCGTATGTCAGAGGGAAATTTGAAAGCGTCGAGAGTCTCCCAGAGGTAGCTCCATCTAACTCTATCAAAGGCCTTCTCGGCATCAAGAGAGATAACCGAGAAAGGCTTGTTCATTCTTGTCGTATAGGGCTATATTACAAGTTGCGTGTTTTTGTTTTTTTTGCTTAAGCAAAAACTCCGCTAGGATTTTAATTTTGTGCTTGTTGGGTTGCCGCTAGTGTTAACCCGAACAGTGCAGAAAAACCTAACTTGAAGGGACACTCAAGTCAAAATAAACTTTTTATATGCACACTTTCTGGAGCACAAGATCCTACTGAGCATATGCACAAGCTCACAGAGTATATGTATACTAGTCTGTGATTGGCTGATGTCTGTCACATGATACAAGGGGCCGGAAAATGGGAAAAAAAAATTTGTCAGAAAAAAAATCTACTGCTGATTTGAAATTCAGAGCAGGTGTTAAATTGTGGTCTTTTTATTATGCACGTGTTAATTATGCAAATCTTCTTTTCGCAAACATAGCATATTTGCATTATAAAATGTGAAATATTTACAGTAAATACATAGTTAAAATCTATATTAAATATCAATATTGCATAAATATGTTTTATCATGTTTTTATCTGCTTAATGGCAAAGGGCTCTAATTCACTTATATATATGTTTATATATGTGAATGTTTTTATAAGTGTATATATAATAAAGGATGAATCCTATGGAGGTGCGCACAGCTGATGAACAAGACCCAGCTTAGATAACAATCTCAGGGAAAGCGAAGTTCCTGGAACAGCCAGCAACCAATATGATACGGCAGCACTCTTGGAGAGGAATAGTTGTAAAAGTCTGTAGAAGCAGAAAAAAGAGAGGCGCCTTATGGGACAGTATCGTAGTACAGTGGTAAGGGCAGGAGACAGCACACACAACGAGTCAGGATACTCACAAAAATGATGGCATAAACGTATGCCTCACTAGACAGGACGGGACCTTAGTCGCCCGCCAGACGGACCAATGGAAAGATAGATCCGGAACTCCAGGGTCCAATCCGCAGCTACAGGAGGTAGAATCGTCAGAGGAACGGGTAGCCCGTGATAGGACCAATTGCTGTTAGCTCTTAGTATGAGTGGCGTGTAACCGGACCAACCAAAAAACGGTATACACAAGAGCGGGGATATCGTAAAAGCTAATTTATTAAAATCACTGTTAAAACATATAGTTTATATGAGATGACAACAGCAACGCGTTTCTCGACCTTCCGGTCGTTTCATCAGGCTGATATTACATTTGATATCCCAGCTCTATTTAACATAAAAGTTACCCAATCACAGACCAGTCTGTGTCCACACCCTTCATGGAGCCAATCATAGATTGTGATTGACAACTGCAGTGACAATTGCACCTGCTCAGTAATGAATATATGATGATGAATATGGAAACATTACCGACCGTAATATGCGAACATACATAACAAAATGAAATAATAAAATAATAAAATAAAACATTTTAAAAATTACTCAAAAAATTAATAAAATATATAGGGCATATAAAGCATCAAATCAAAGTACGCAGTCACAAACAGTTCATATATATTTCGTAAGATTGAATAAGGTGCCTATATTGGTATATATGACTGTAAAATAAGTTCTAACATCATAGGTTAAAACTAAAACCCTGGGAACTGGTCACAAGCGGGGTTGTGTCTGCACTTCTCACATTGACAGTCAGAAATCTAAAGTGACAATGAGGGATGAGGATCTACTGGAAAAAATATATCATAATATTTATAATAAATATGATATACAGAGGCAGCACCAACTAAATAAGGCACGATTATGTGCTCATAATATAGATAGGTGCCTAAAATAAAGCCTCTAGCAAAAAATCAAAAGTAATATACTGTGGTGGTTTAATATACCTAGTGACTATATGCTTAGAATGGGAATTCCACAGCCATATGGCATGATTAAATTGAGTTTATAGCAATAGATATTTAGAGATTATACAAGGCTATACACATTGTAGGGGGGACATATATTCTGACAGAGAAATGTCAATGAATACCTGAAAGTGGATAATCTTATATCTGAATTTAGAACCTATAAATCAAAAACTGACAGAACAATCTATCAGACTAATAGGAATCACAAGATTAGTATATATGGGACCATTGAATCAGAGATATAAACCAGTATAGAGGACCAAGCTCAGACAGAGGGACACCAGGATCAGACCTTTAGGAAAAGGCCGCCAGATCGACACACAAATTAAGACCATCTGGATGCATGCTTTTCAGCAAATGGATCCAAAAGGTCTCCCTTTGTCTGAGTCTGAAAAAACGATTGTATAAATGGGATTTGGGAACAAATTCAATGGGAACCACAGAATAGCAGTTAAGGTCTCCCTTATGTACATCATTACAATGTCTTGAAACACTATGGAGTCTGAAGTTTTTCTTCATATTCCGATAGTGTTCAGACCATCTTGTACTAAGATGTCTACAGGTACGCCCTACATATTGGGCCCCACAAACACAAGTGAGTAGATAGACCACATAAGTAGAAGCGCAAGAGGCATGACCAATAATAGTATAGGACTTTTTTGTGACATTAGACCTAAAGGTTTTCCGCTGATCATCAATAAAAGTGCACATCTTGCAGCGGGCTCGTCTACATTTGAATGACCCATGTCGCAAGTTACTACTGTTGGTGCCAGGATATGATTGTCTATGTTTAACGATCTTACTTGGAGCCAACATTGTTTTGAGGGTTGGAGCCCTTCTATATACTATTTTGGGTTTGTCATCTAAAGTTTTTTTCAAAATCGGATCTTTAAGTAAAATTCTCCAATGTCTGGTGACAATCTCTTTGATTAAATTGTGGTTGTGGTTAAATTGAGTGATGAACAAAGGATCTCTATGAAAATTACTGTTATTCATAGGTTCCGGTTGTGCATTAGAACCAGTGAAGTATATGTGTATATATGTCTGTCAATACAATAATACATAAACATATACTGTATATATATATATATATATATATATATATGTGTGTGTGTGTAATGAAAGAGATAGTGTGACGTGGACGCTGTGCATCCGAAGCTCTAACTGTAAAATGCAGCCTGAATCCACTTATTGGGATATAAATACTCCCTAGTGTCTAATAACCCAATAAAAAGAAAAAATGGAAAAGAAAGCAAGAAGTGCGAATTGGCGCAATATAGTATAGAGTGTAATCCAGATAAAGTACAATGGTACACTGGAAAATACAGATAAATCTAGTGAGACATATAAAGTAAACTAATATCTGTTAAGATATGGTCCAATCTCATACAAATCCAATAATTGAAAACAATAGGTATTTAGATAATTAACCATGAAAACAGTAATAGTTAAAATAAATTGTCATAAAGTTCATCAACAATCAATGCGATGGCAGGAAGATATCCTGGTCCCTTTCGGGTATCTACTTACACTCCAAAACCTCAATCGATATGAGGTAAGGGCCGCACAGTGTAAGGGAAGTCTATCTCAGACACCTGTAGTAGGAAACAAGGCTTTAGTTTTGGATGTCATACATAGTACATGTAAAGAGACAAGAAAGGAATAGTGCAATACTGTTTGTTTATTTAATACACACACTCCATTCCAAAATTAGGTGCTCACATTCTAAGATCTCAATATCGTATGAGGTAATTAATACACTCCATAAAATCAAATAAATTTTGATGTACTACTCTAAAAACAGAAAGTCCTAAAATCCTGGTGTTCCAAACCAATCCTGATGCGTTTCGAAGGCAATCACTCTCTGTACCTTCTTCATCAGAGGATATTACAGAATGAACGCAGTGATCCTAACTTTAATTCGGGGCTACGGCATGCCCCTTCTCAGTTGATATGCTCCAACTGGTTACATGATGCACATGTGTTGCAAGCTACACGACTCTTAGTCATCACCTATGTATGTATGTAGACATCATGTGCTACTTCATTCACCAAAAAACAAGTACAAAATAAATCCATATCATTAAAACCAATTATTTTTGATGAATAGAAATAAATAGTTGAAATTTAAGAAATTAAAAATCTTCCTTATTAACATATATAAGAACTTCTTATGCATAAAAAACAGAATTAAAATCTGATAGTAGGGAGTGTCTCGGTCTTGGAGGCAATAGGATCCACACGATAGCCAAAGTGTTTTCCAAATTATTGTCAATCGGCTGGATTCTCATAAAAATGTGTATAAAACTCAGTATTGATATAAAATGTTTAAAACAATTTAATATCAAATACTCAGATACAGCGACACGTTTCTCAGTGATACACACAGTTGGCTTGGAGCTAAAATACTTTTTAGATTCTGATTTTTCCTAAACATTCTTTGTTATTCCTTTTAAAAATTTCCTTTTTTTAGGATATGCCAGTGTTTTTTATAATGTGTTTAATTTCTAGAGCTCCATTGTAGGTAGGTATCAAAATACCTAATTGTTTGCAATTATTAGATTTGTATAAGATTGTACCATATTTTCACAGATTATCTGTATTTTCCAGTGTACCCTTGTACTTTATTTGGATTACTCTCTATACTATATTGCGCCAATTCACACTTCTTGCTTATATATATATATATATATATATATATATATATATATATATAACTGAAGCGAAAATAGTCCCCAGGAAGCCCGTGCTCATACAACAAGTGATCTATATACTACGACAGAGGGATGTCTTTTATAGAAAAAGCGGTGGTTAACAACCAATTGAGTGCGGCTATTCTGGACTGCAGCCTAAGTCCCCAGGTTAAGGGTAAAAACCTACTTACGTTTTTGATAGGGCTCCTGGAATTCCGTCACCCGGTCCGCTGCATACTCTGCAGCACACTCAGAGATGGGAGGAGCCTTACTATCCGGAATATTACCTCCTTATCCTTTCGGGGAAGCAGGGTATTTTCTCCCTCTGTAGCATCTCAGTTGACCTTGCTCCTTACAGCTTCTGTGCCGTAAAGTGTGGATGACGTCAGAGGTAGATGTTGGCCTCTTACTATTCAATGTAACTGCTGTTCCACCAATGGTAAGAGGAAATCTGTGATAGCTGGATCCCACAAGATTAGAAGGTCCCCAGCAACGTAGGAAAACAATTCCAATGAAAGATAAGTGAAAAGAAGCCGGCACAAATCTTCTGGTTAAATTCCAAAACTTAAATGATACAGCTTAAAAAAGGGAAAACAGCTTGGCGAGAATGGTCTAACATGTTTCGGCTTGTGGCCTTAAAGGGACACTAAACCCAATTTTTTTTCTTTCATGATTCAGATAGAGAATACAATTTTAGACAACTTCTCAATTTACTTCTATTATCTAATTTGCTTCATTTTTTAGATATCCTTTGTTGAAGAAAGAGCAATGCACATGGGAGAGCCAATCACAGGAGGCATCTATGTGCAGCAACCAATCAGCAGCTACTGAGCCTATCTAGATATGCTTTTCAGCTAAGAATATCAAGAGAAGGAAGCAAATTAGATAATAGAAGTAAATTAGAAAGTTGTTTAAAACTGCATGCTCTTTCTAAATGAAAGAAAAAAAATTAGGTTTCATGTCCCTTTAATCATAGACTTAATTAAAAAACAATCTCATTTAAAATATAAACCCTTAGCTGTATTTTCATTGGATTATCACCAATTGCATAATGGGAGAAAATCTTTTTAACCCTTTGCTAAGTGTATTGCTGCTGCCTTCAATATGGGTGCCATACTATCTTGTTTGTTTTTAAATGTTTTTTTTTTTGTTTTGTTTTTTAATTTTTCAAACAAGCTTTATTGATGAGAAAAACAATGATACAATTCACAGATCAGTTAGACCATCGTTATGATATTGACATTGATTTGTATATAACAATACAGCCTTGAGTTCGTGAGAACCACATCTGGTTTATGCACTAAAGCAAAAGGGGCATATGTATCAAGCTCTGAATGGAACTTGATGCCCCGTGTTTCTGGAGAGCCTGCAGGCTCACCAGAAACAGCAGTTATGAAGCAGCGGACATAACCTGTCCGCCTGCTCTGAGCAGGCGGACAGACATCGCCACAATACAACCCGATCGAGTATGATCGGGTTGATTGACACCTCCCTGCTGGCGGCCCACATGTCGTGTGTAGTTAGTTTGCCCACTTTGAGGTAATGGTATCTTTCTAGTCTAAGCAATTCCCCCACTCTGGCCTTCCAGTCCTGTAAGCTCGAGACTCGTGATTTTTTCCAGTGCACCGGAATTAGCCCCTTTGCACAATTCAGCATCAGCAAGAGGAGTAAGTACTTATCTTCCCCAACAATCTTGGGTAGATCGTGATAGATCAGATAAGAAGGTTTTGGTGGAATAATAATCTTAAGAATTTTGCTCATTTTTCCCAGCACATCTTCCCAATAAGGCTGTATACATGGGCAGGTCCACCAAATATGAAGAAGTGTTCCCTCGCCTCCTCAGCCTCTCCAACACCCCCCACTTGCATGTGGGTACATTCTGTGTAATCCTTGGGGTGTCATCTACCACCTGCTTAACAATTTATAGTATGCTTCTTGTATTCTCATTGAGACTGAGGTGTTTTTTGCTCTCCCAAAGATCTTAATCCATTCCGTATCCTCTATCTCTTGACCAAGTTCAGTCTGCCACGTTGAAACGTATGTCGGGAGGGCAGCACCCCCCTTTGTCATGAGAAGTTTGTATAGTTGAGATATTAGATGGGCCGGGGTCTGCGTCATTGTACAAAGTATTTTAAATAGTGTTCTACGTCTAGCCAGTGCTTGTTTTTCCTTGTGTGTTTCAAAATAGTGTGTTATCTGTGCTACTCTATACCAAGATGTGAAGATATCGGGGGGCCCAGTCGGAGAGTTCAGCCTGTGTTCTGAGTTTGCCTTGGTGCAATATGTTGGCTATGGAAGCCTCTGTTAGGGTATAGAACTCTCCTGGGACATGTGGTTTATGTTCCATGCCTAAGTCTGGGGTTTTTAAATAAAGTGATTCTTTTACAGTAAATCAAAACAAACAATAATATATTACACCCTATTTGGTAGCTCACGGTAGACAGCAGCTAGTAGATAGCCATTTATTTGTTTATTAACCAAATAATAGAGCATTATCCTTTGACATACTACTATTCTAAAACTGATACTGTTGCAGATACTATGCTTCCATGTTAATGTCTAAGTATGCAATATATTTGGTACATGTCTCCTAATATTTCTCTTTAAATGGAAACTAAGTTACACCTTTGCTTACAAATAATGTTTTAACCTACATTGATATGTGATTGCCACCAATGGAGTTCACAATTTATTTTGATATATAAGCAACTGCTGTAGCCCTGAAATAGTCCTTGATAACTGTAGTTGAATACTTGATAAATATATATTAAATTAAATTAATTTACAGCTAAATAAGAAAGTTAAGAAAGAAGGAAGTAAATGCTCGGAACCCAATAGTGTGAGGTGATGGTCCTATTCCCAAAAATGTATAATATCATAAACAGAGTTATATCCATTTGGAATTCTAGTGGCCAAGGAAAAGATCCAAAAGGCCTCCCGTTTATATAACAATTTGTTTAGGTCACCTCCTCTTTTTGGTTTCCTTAGTTTTTCAACTACATCCATTTGAAGGTCTGACTGGAGCTAGCATGTACATCAATAAAATGTTTAGCTAGTTCCAATTTTGCATCAGATCTCTTTATGTTGCTGAATCCTTTATCTGGCTTCCCTGGAGGTGCATCCTAATGTTACACTCTCTCTGTCATGATCATATTTTGATTTTGCTGCTTTTAGTCTATCTTTGAGTAAGGCATTTCTATCTAGTTTATCAACCTCTTTCTTTGCCTTTCTTATGGGGTGATTTCTGTATCTTCTCTTGCTTAGTAGTGATGTCGCAAACGTAAAATTTTCCGTTCGCGAACGGCGGACCCGAACTTCCGCAACTGTTCGCGAACGGGCGAACCGGGCGAACCGCCATTGACTATAATAGGCAGGCAAATTTTAAAACCCACAGGGACTCTTTCTGGCCACAATAGTGATGGAAAAGTTGTTTCAAGGGGACTAACATCTGGACTGTGGCATGCCGGAGGGGGATCCATGGCAAAACTCCCACGGAAAATTACATAGTTGATGCAGAGTCTGTTTTTAAGCCATAAAGGGCATAAATTACCTAACATTCCCCTGGTTGAGAGGGGGCAAGGAGGACAGCAGTGGTTGACGTGGCTGAAGATGCTGGAGCAGGAGGAGGATGGCGGCTTTGAGTTTGTGTGCTGCTTCTACTCATGTGTTGATCCCATAGGCGTTTGTATTGTGCGATCATGTGCCTTCGCAAAGCAGTTGTACCTAGGTGGGTGTTGCACTTCCCATGACTCAGTTTCTTTTGGCACAGGTTGCAAATGGCATTGCTGTTGTCAGAGACAGACACACACAAAAAATGCCACACTGCTGAGCTCTGCGATGACGGCATTCTGGTGGTGGCAACAGCATGCGTTGATTGGCGTGCTGTCTGGCTGACTCTGGGTGCTGATGCATGCTGTCTGACTGTGCCACTAGCTCCTTGCGACGACCTCCCCCTGCTTCCAAATCGTCTCCTCCTCCTCCTCTCTGTCTCCCCATCTGAACTTTCCCCCTGTTCTTCTTCTCTTCTAGCGGGCACCCAAGTGACATCCACGGACGCATCGTCATCATCAACTGCTTCACTTGTATCTGACAAATCAACAAAGGAAGCAGCAGCGGGTACAACATCATCATCATCACACCGTACGTCCATGTCTGTAATGCTGCCTGACTGAGACATATCACTGTTATCTACATCCTCTGTCATTGATGGTTGCGCATCACTCATTTCTTCCAACTGATGTGTAAAAAACTCCTCTGACACATCAAGTGAAGTGGCTGTGGTGCTAGTGTTGGTGGTGGCGGCAGGCGGACGAGTGGTGGTAACTTGAGAGGTGTCCGAAGATAAGCTGGAGGAGGATGGTGCGTCAAGGTTCGGAGCGGAAGCTATAGAAGATTGGGTGTCCTGTGTTAAAAAGTCAACTATGTCCTCCTCAGAACTTTTCAAGTTCATGGGACGTGGCCTCTGAACACTGGGCATTATTCTACGGCCAAAGGGAATCACAGCACCACGACCACGACGGCACCTGCGGGGTGGCCTGCCTCTGCCTGTCATTTTTTTTTAAATGTACACTTACACTACTATTAAGCAAGATATGAGTGGTGGCACTGGGCAAGTGGGCACAGTATACGCTGTGAGCCTGACACAAAAAAGCAGACTGATGTTTCACAGTCCAAAAAGTTTTTATTTTTTTAAATGTACACTTACACTACTATTAAACAAGATATGAGTGGTGCCACTGGGCAAGTGGGCACAGTATATGCTGTGAGCCTGGCACACACGCTGGTAGGCAGGCAACTGCAATTAGATTACACTAGCAGACTGATGTTTCACAGTCAAAAAGTTTTTTTTAAAAAAATTTACACTACTGTTACAACAGATATGTGTGGTGGCACTAGTTGACAAGTGGGACTGGCACACACGCTGGCAGGCAGGCAACTGCAATTAGATTACACTAGCAGACTGATGTTTCACAGTCAAAAAAGTTTTTTTTTTAAATGTACACTTACACTACTATTAAACAAGATATGAGTGGTGCCACTGGGCAAGTGGGCACAGTATACGCTGTGAGCCTGGCACACACGCTGGCAGGCAGGCAACTGCAATTAGATTACACTAGCAGACTGATGTTTCACAGTCAAAAAAGTTTTTTTTTAATTATTTACACTACTGTTACACCAGATATGAGTGGTGGCACTGGGCAAGTGGGCCTGGCACACACGCTAGCAGGCAGGCAACTGCAATTAGATTACACTAGCAGACATGTTTCACAGTCAAAAAAGATATTTTTTTAAATTTACACTACTGTTACAACAGATATGAGTGGTGGCACTAGTTGGCAAGTGGGCCTGGCACACACACTGGCAGACAGGCAACTAGAATTAGATTACACTAGCAGACTGATGTTTCACAGTCAAAAAAGTTTTTTTTTTAAATTTACACTACTGTTACAACAGATATGAGTGGTGGCACTTAGCAAGTGGGCCTGGCACACACGCTGGCAGGCAGGCAACTGCAATTAGATTACACTAGCAGACTGATGTTTCACAGTCAAAAAAGTTTTTTAAAAAAAAATTACACTACTGTTACAACAGATATGAGTGGTGGCACTAGTTGGCAAGTGGGCCTGGCACACACGCTGGCAGGCAGGCAACTGCAATTCGATTACAATAGCAGACTGATGTTTCACAGTCAAAAAAGTTTTTTTTTACAATATTTACACTACTGTTACAACAGATATGAGTGGTGGCACTAGTTGGCAAGTGGGCCTGGCACACACGCTGGCAGGCAGGCAACTGCAATTAGATTACACTAGCAGACTGATGTTTCACAGTCAAAAAAGTTTTTTAAAAAAAATTTACACTACTGTTACAACAGATATGAGTGGTGGCACTAGTTGGCAAGTGGGCCTGGCACACACGCTGGCAGGCAGGCAACTGCAATTAGATTACACTAGCAGACTGATGTTTCACAGTCAAAAAGTTTTTTTTTTACAACATTTACACTACTGTTACAACAGATATGTGTGGTGGCACTTAGCAAGTGGGCCTGGCACACACACTGGCAGGCAGGCAACTGCAATTAGATTACACTAGCAGAATGATGTCACAGTCAATAAAGTTTTTTTTTTTTAAATTTACACTACTGTTACAACAGATATGAGTGGTGGCACTAGTTAGCAAGTGGGCCTGGCACACACGCTGGCAGGCAGGCAACTGCTATTAGATTACACTAGCAGACTGATGTTTCACAGTCAAAAAAGTTTTTTTTTTACAAAATTTACACTACTGTTACAACAGATATGAGTGGTGGCACTGCAGGCAGGCAACTGCAATTAGATTACACTAGCAGACTGATGTTTCACAGTCAAAATTACACAGTCAAAAAAAAAAAAAGTTGTTCTAGCCCTAAAAAGGGCTTTTTGGGGTGCTATCCTTACAGCAGAGATCAGATGAGTCCTTCAGGACTGTAGTGGACACTGAATACACTAGCCTAGCTATCAATTTCCCTATAAAATCAGCAGCTGCTACACTATCCCTCCTCTCACTAAGAATGCAGGATCAGAATGAATCTAAAATGGCTGCTGCCCAGTAGCTGGGAGGGTCTGGGAGGGAGTGTCTGCTGCTGATTGGCTGAAATGTGTCTGCAGACTGTGAGATACAGGGTCAAAGTTTACTCAATAAAGACGAATAGGGGGCGGATCGAACATCGCATATGTTCGCCCGCCGCGGCGAACGCAAACAAGCTATGTTCGCCGGGAACTATTCGCCGGCGAACTATTCGCGACATCACTATTGCTTAGTCTTTTTGTAAATTCTACACTTTGTAACTTATAAACTAAATCATCTGAACAATTTCTTTTTGTTCTTATGAATTGTCCCTTTGCTATAGAATTTTGGACTATGTTTGGATGGTTACTATTCCCATGCAAAAGGGTATTTCCTGAAATTGGTTTTCTATATATAGAAGTGTGTATTTTGCATGACTCAATATTAGATGTCAATTTCAGATCTAGGTAACAAATAGAAATGTGATTAGTTTCAAATGAAAACTTAAGACCCCATATATTTTGATTTAAAAAGTGAACAAACTATTCTACCTATTCTTCCTTTCCTATCCATATTAATAGAAAATCATCTATAAACCTATAGTATGACTTTATTTGTCCGGCAAACTTATTTCCTTCTCCATAGATATTTGTAAGCTCCCACCAGCCCATAGTAAAGTTCGCAAATGAGGGGGCAAATTTTGCCCCCATGGAGGTGCCCCTTATTTGGAGGAAATAGTTGCCATCAAATCTGTAATAAGTAATTATGCTTTAATAAAAAGCGTGTCACTTCTAGTATATAGTTGATAAAGCTAGATGTGTAGTAGGTATCTCTTTTGAGGAAAAACTTGATTGCGTTTATTCCCATTTCGTGTGGTATTGAAGAATATAAGGAAACCACATCCACATATAGCCATATGCAATTATCCACAATTTGCAAGAGGTGTTTAGTGTCTTTTAATTAGCTGCTCAGCTTAAAGACCAATGGTTGTAGTAAATTGCCCAACGATTCTGATAATGGTTTGTACATCGAACCAATGCCAGAAACAAAGGTCCACAAGTCCATCTCAGAAGTTAAGGGACGTCCAATTGTTTCTGGCATTGGTTCGATGTGCGAACCATTATCAGAATGGTTGGACAGTTTACTACAACCACTGGTCTTTAAACTGAACAGCTATTTAAAAGACACTAAACACCTCTTGCAAATTGTGCATAATTGCATATGGGAACCCCACTACAGATGGCTATATGTGGATGTGGTTTCCTTATATTCTTCAATACCACACAAAATGGGAATAAATGCAATTACATTTTTCCTCGAAAGAGATACCTCATACACATCTAGCTCTCAACTACATACTAGAAGTGACACGCTTTTTATTAAAGCATAATTGCTTATTACAGATTTGATGGCAACTATTTCCTCCAAATAAGGGGCACCTCCATGGGGGCAAAATTTGCCCCCTCATTTGCAAACTTTACCATGGGCTGGTGGGTTACAAATATCTATGGAGAAGGAAATAAGTTTGCCAGACAAATAAAGTCATACTATAGGTTTATAGATGATTTGCTATTTGTATGGATAGGTGTTACAGAAGCATTAGTTATTTTGTTGTGAAGAGCTTATTTCCCAGCAGCAATGCCTGAACCAGCAAGCCAGCGCCTAAGAAGGGCTCCAAGAAAACCGTAACAAGTATCATTTCATAAAGAGTTAACTCTTTTTTTTCAGCTTTTAGAAACTATTGTCTAATCACCTCTGGAGCCAGACTGCTAATTGATAAGATGAACTTGTAAACTTGTTATCTTAAGTACTGTAATCCTATTGTGGCCTGTCAAAGGACAGTGCTCTCTATCTAAATGTGTGATGGGGGATTTTGTGCTTCCCCCCCTCTCCCCCTGGGAGTGCCCTGTGTGCATGTAACCTTAATAAAAAGCAGGCTGGGCATCCCAGTCCTGAGTTCTTGTTTGACCCTCAATCGCAGCGTTGACTCGTTTTTGTGGGCAGAAGGGGATCCTAGCTGTACTGCAGCTAAGGGAGATTATTCTATATTTGCGAGACTCATATAGAATACTATGGAAAGCAGCTTCTCCCCTCTTTAGCAATAGGGATCCAGGCTACTAAGCGGTCCATCTCTCAGCGAGACTAAGGGTAACCGTAACAATAGGAAAGGAAGAACAGGTGGAGAAGTTTGTTATATTGAGTCATGCAAAATACACACTTCTATATATAGAAAATCAATTTCAGGAAATACCCTTTTGCATGGGAATAGTAACTATCCAAGCATAGTCCAAAAATCTATAGCCAAGGGACAATTCATAAGAACAAAAATAAATTGTTCAGATGATTTGGTTAATCAGTTACAAAGTGTAGAACTCACAACAAGACTAAGCAAGAGAGGATACAGAAATCACACCATAAGAAAGGCAAAGAAAGAGGTTGATAAACTAGATAGAAATGCTTTAGTCAAAGATAGATCAAAAGCAGCAAAATAAAAATATGATCAAGACAGAGAGAGTGTAACATTTGTAACACACTATTCATCTGATTATAACGAGATATGTACAGTGATCAAAAAACATCTACCCATGTTAATTGCAGATGAGGGACTAATAGAGGTGGCCAGAAAGGGTTGCATATTTTCCAACAGGAAAGGGTTCACACTTGGAAACATTCTCTCACCTAGTGAATTTTCACAGGACTCGGCAGCCTCCTCTTGGCTCACCTCAAAAGGTATGTATAGATGTGGCTATGGCCCATGTATTCCTTGTAGTTTTATCTAAAGAGGAGAAAAGTTTAGGTCATTTACCACTGACAATGAATATCAGATCGAGATTTGTGTAAACTGTAGATCCAAATTTTTAAATTTACATGGCGTGGGGCACCTGTTCTGGAAAACAAGATATAGGATGCACCTCCAGGGAAGCCAGATAAAGGATTCAGCAACATCTCTCAGACATAAAGAGATCTGATGCAAAATCGGAACTAGCTAAACATTTTATTGATGTACATGCTAGCTCCAGTTGGACCTTCAAATGGACGTAGTTGAAAAAAGGAAACCAAAAAGAGGAGGTGACCTAAACAAATTATTATATAACGGGAGGCCTTTTGGATCTTTTCCTTTGCCACTAGAATTCCAAATGGATATAACTCCGTTTATGATATTATACATTTTTGGGAATAGGACCATCACCTCACCCTATTTAGTTCCGAGCATTACCGTTTACTTCCTTCTTTCTTAACTTTCTTATTTAGCTGTAAATTAATTTAATTTAAATATATTTATCAAGTATTCCACTACAGTTATCAAGGACTATTCCAGGGCTACAGCAGTTCCTTGTATATCAAAATAAATTGTGAACTCCGTTAGTGGCAATCACATATCCATGTAGGTTAAAACATTATTTGTAAGCAAAGGTGTAACTTAGTTTCCATTTAAAGAGAAATATTAGAAGACATGTACCAAATATATTGCATACTTATACATTAACGTGGAAGCATAGTATCTACAACAGTATCGGTGTTAGAATAGTAGTATGTCAAAGGATAATGCTCTATTATTTGGTTTAAAGCAAAGAAACGGCTATCTACTAGCTGCTGTCTACTGTGAGCCACCAAATAGGGTGTAATATATTATTGTTGATGTTTTGATTTACTGTAAAAGAATCACTCTATTTAAAAACATTTAAAAACAAACAAGATAGTATGGCACCCATATTGAAGGCAGCAGCAATACATATTAGCAAAGGGTTAAAAAGTTTTTCTCCCATTATGCAATTAGTGATAATCCAATGAAAATACAGCTAAGGGTTTATATTTTAAATGAGATCATCCTTTTAATTAAGTCTATGATTAAGGCCACAAGCCGAAACATGTTAGACCATTCTCGCCAAGCTGTTTTTGCTTTTTAAGTTGTATCATTAAAGTTTTGTATTTTAACCAGATGATTTGTGCCGGCTTCTTTTCACTTATCTTTCATTTTATATATATATATATATATACAGGCAGTCCCCAGGTTACGAACACCCTGCCTGCTTTTTTTTTTCTAACACCCGAGATCTCATATCTTTGAGCCCTTATAACTTTTTTGTGCAATATTTTTTTTTTAAATAATTTTTATTAGACAGTGTTAATATGAAATACTTTGCAATGCATTTTTAAGTGTTTTGTGCAACTTTTTTGTTTTGTAAAACAGTTAACTATAGCTCTGGGATTGCAGTAAGGATGTTTTCACCTCTTAGCCAATAGCCGTGCGGTAAATCCGGCTTGTCTCCCTGTGGCGCCGGATTTCACGCACGCTATTTGCTAAGAGGTAAAAATGTCCTCTCCTAGCAAAACAGCGATCTGCCGTGGGCCGCCTTAGCAACTCAGAGCGGCGATCGCTTGAAACAAATAAAGGAGCTTTCTGCATGAAGTATTTTATACTTCATGAATGAAAGTCCCCTTTATTTGTTTCAATGGTCAGTCCTAGCGTTTCACAAACGCTAGGGTTGACTTTCACATTAAGTTTAAAGTATAATTTAGAAAGACAATATGAGTTCTAGTTAAATGTAATAGTGTACCCCTATTAATTAATGCAATTGCATTCTGAACTACATGGTAGCTGCATTGAAGTATATCTATCTATAAAATCTCTTATTAATTTCTGTTGGTTCATTTAGTATTTTGCTGCTATTACTTCCCATCTGGAACATTGCCATGGATAACACATGCATCACATGCTTGATGCTTATTCTAAAATGTTTCTGGCAACTATCCATGTTATTTGTTTAATCCAAACATCTATGCTTCTGCATCTATATTGTGTTATGTGCCACCTCTTTAGCGTGGACGCTCATCACAAGCAAGCTTTTCACTTGTTCTACTTTTTTATGTTGAACATATGATATGTTCCTGGCTGTGCTTTTTGGAAGGAGAGATAGATTTTCTACAGCAGTGAAACGTAACACACGTTACACATAGCTGTCTTATTTAATAGGAGGAGTGATATGTTTATCTGAGATTAAGTATAACTATAGTTTGTTTTTTACAGCATAACTATAATTGGTTTGTTTTTGACAGCTATAGAGGTCATGCATTCCATCTCCTTCTATAACTAAAATAGTTTTCTAACACTTGAGGGGGTTTAGATGTGAAAGTTTGAATATTTCTGTCATGGCTAGACCTATCTGCCCAGCTGTGACTATTGGGAGAGTGTAGGCATGAAGGGGTTAATGACATTCAGCCTCTGGTTTCCCTTTATCTATACCTCATCAATGACACCAAATTAACCCCCAAATTCTCCCTGTATCACCCAAGATTAACTTTACTGCCACCACCCAAGACTTTAGATATGGGTGTCTTAGGGAACCCCAATTATACTCTAGTAATACCCAGAAAAACCAAAGCTGAAAATTGGACCAGTAACCACACAAGTAACAGTTTGGTAACATGACTACAACCTTGTCTCTAAGGGTTTGTAAATTCAGATACTAGAGCCAAAGACAAATTAATATTTTAATGGCATAAGAAAAATAAATGCTACAAAGTGCATAAAACAGTTCTTGAAAATAAAATGGGACTTAAAACATTCACAGAACCTACCCTTAAACATATATCACGGGGGGGGGGGGGGTTGTGTTCTTTTGATCAATGAAGGCTAAAAACAGACAGCATGTTACATATAATGTAAAAACAATTCAGGTTAACCCTGACAATGCTGAAACACCACACTACCTATGCTGGGTGACTGTTCCAGGTATCAATTACACCTCATGATGGTGAAGAGAGGGGTTAGCCACATGCTAATCCCTCTTTTACTTACAGAACTGCCTCTCCTTGTTGAAATAGTCCATCAACATTCCCATGTAAGCTGCCTTTCTTGTGCTGCAAAGTGAAATTATACTGTTGCAATATAAGACTCCATCTAAGCAGTTTGCTGTTGTTTCCTGCCACCCCATCTAGTCAACGCAGTGGGTTATGATCTGTTATAACAGTAAAGTCATGGCCATATAATTATGGCTGTAACTATTCCAAGGCCCATACCACAGCTAAGCATTCCTTTTCTACCACTGCATGTGCCACTTCACTGGGTAACAGCTTTCTGCTTAGGTGAAGTATGGGATTTGCTTCCTCTTTTTTATTAACTAGGCTGAGCACAGCCCTCAACCCATAGCTAGAAGCGTCTGTTTGCACTATAAGCCTCATACTGAAATCAGAGGCTTGAAGCACAGGGGAATTGGCTAAGGCTGCCTTCAGTTTGGTACAGGGCTCCTTACATGGGTCGAGTCTATGTGTTTGGGAAGCTTTTCTTAGTTAAATCTGTGAGAGGTTTAGCTATGGTACTACTCCTATTTGGAGTAGGCCAGGTATTGATTGCCCCTATTTTATCTGGCTGAGGCTGTAGGATTCCCCCTCCCACTCTATATCCCAAATACTGCACTTCTCTCATTTTTATCTGACACTTTTCTTGTTTAATGATGAGCCCTTCTTAATCAAGTGTTCCTCCTAGGTTTTACTGAACACGGCAATGCTACTGCAAATTTCCCTCTACCTCCCATCTACTCATTAAAGGTATATGAAACCCAATTTTTTTCTTTCATGATCCAGATCGAGCATGCAATTTTAAGCAACTTTCTAATTTACTCCTATTATCAATTTTTCTTTGTTCTCTGGGGGGGTACATTTATTAAATGGCGAGCAGACATGATTTGCTATAGCTAAACATTGCACAAGCATTTCACTAGCTCACTCAGCCACTAGCAGGAGCTGTCAATCATCCCTATCGTATTGGATCTGGATGATTTCGATCCGCCTAAAGTTGGCGGACAGGTTAAGAAGCAGGTATTATGACCGCTGCTTCTTAACTTCCGTGTCAGGCAAGCCTGAAACGATGGAGCCCTTGGTAACTTTATGTAAGGTAACATTAGTAACCCGCCCATTTTTGGTTCAGACCCTGTATAGCGCTTGATGATCAGAAGCTACATTTAGCCACCAATCAGCAAGCGTTACCCAGGTGCTAACCAAAAAGAAAAATAAGCCGGTTCCTAAGCTTACATTCCTGCTTTTCAAATATAGATACCAAGAGAACAAAGAACATTTTATAATAGGAGTAATTCGAAAGAAAAAAAAATGGGTTTCATATCCCTTTAACTAGTCTCAGTATGGTGGTTGGAGTGTTTTTCATCCCAAAGGGCATTACATAGAAATCATATAGCCCAAAGGGAGTAATAAAAGCAGAGTGCACCTGGGCCTCAGGAGTCATCGGGATTTGCCAGTATCCACTGCTCAAATTCATAATGGTTAAAGGGACAGTCTACACCAGAATGTTTATTGTTTTAAAAGATAGATAATCCCTTAATTACCCATTCCCTAGTTTGGCATATCCAACACAGTTATATTAATACACTTTTTACCTCAGTGATTACCTTTTATTTATGCCTCTGCAAACAGCCCCCTTATTTCAGTTCTTTTGACAGACTTGCCTTTAAGCCAATCAATGCTGACTCCTAGGTAACTCCATGTGCGTGAGCACAGTGTTATCTATATGACACGCATGAACTAACACTCCTTAGTGGTGAAAAACTGTCAAAATGCATTCAGATAAGAGACGGCCTTCAAGGTCTAAGAAATTAGCATATGAACCTCCTAGGTTTAGCTTTCAACTAAGAATACCAAGTGAACAAAGCAAAATTGTTGATAACAGTAAATTGGAAAGTTGTTTAAAATTAGATGCCCTATCTGTTTCATGAAAATGTATTTTGGACTAGACTGTCCCTTTAAATATTGAGCACCTTCTAGCTGGTTTAGTAGCTCATCTATCCTGGGCATGGGGTAGGCATCAAAGGTAGTTGCCTCATTCAGTCACCTGTAATCTACACATAAATTAGTTGATTTATCTTTCTTTGGTACTAGCACTACAGGGGAAGCCCAAGGGCTCTTGGAATTAGTCATCAGTCCCAGCTCTAACATGTCTTCTATCTTCCTCTGAATATGTGCCCGGACCTCAGGGGACACCCGGTATTTAACCTGTCTTAGTGGGGCCTGGTTCCCTGTATCCACATCATAGATAGTTAAGGTTGTTAACCCTGGAACACCCATAAAATATGTTCATAGGGAGTAAGGGCCTGCTCTAATTGTTTCCTCTGCAAAGCAGAGAGCTGTGGATTGACTGCTGCAGTCGGCAAAGACCCCTGACCGTTTGCTTCATTGACCAAATCTACTAGTGGGTCGTTCACTAGCCCTTTCTCTGGTAATCCACATACACTGAGTGCTTGTGTCTATGGGTCACTGTAAGTTTTAGCATATTAACGTGGTACCATATCTGATGCTGCTGATGCCACTACATAAATAGTAGGGTCCAGTCTTTGTAGAATAGGGAATGGACCATCCCAGGCAGCTTGCAGTTTATTTTGCCTAGTTGGGATCAGGGCCATCACCCTCTGGTCCACCTTGTAAATCCAGTCCCTGGCATTGAGGTCATACTTGTATTTCTGCTTAGTCTGTGTCGCTTTTAGATTATCATGTACCAGTCCAGTCAGTGTCTGCATGTTGTCTCTAATCTTCAAGACACACTCCAAACTGAAGTGTCTGGTGTGCACAGTTTTCCTCCCCATTCCTCCCTGACTAAATCTAAGGTCCCCCTCACTCTGTGTCTGTAAAGTAGTTCAAATGGTGAGAAGCCTGTGGATCCCTGGGGTACCTCCTTATAAGCAAATAGTAGACGGGGTAGATACCTCTCCCAATCCCTGCCTTGGGATTCTACAAGGGCCTTAAGCATTTGCTTAAGGGTCCCATTAAATCTCTCACACAGCCATTAGTTTGAGGGTGGGAGAGGCTGTCTACAAGGTGTTGCACATTATCCTTTAAAAAGAAGCTTTGCATCAAATAGTACATAAACTGGGTACCTTGGTCGGTAAGCATCTCTTTAGGAAAACCCACTCTGCAGAATATACTACTTAGCAGGGCATCAGCTTCTTTGTCTGCCCGGATGAAGGAAAATGCGACTGTCTCTTGGTATCTAATGGAATAATCCACAATGCTAAGTTTAAATAGTTTACCAGTATTACTTGGTGCTGCCAAGGGACCTACTATATCCAATGCCACTCCATCAAATGGTTCTGATATAGGGCTAGATTACAAGTGGAGCACTAAATATCGCTTGCTTGCAAGCGATGTTAGCGCTTCACTAAGTAATACCAGAGCATGCTAATGTGTGCGTTGGTATTACAAGTTAAGTGCAATGTGAACGCTCGCATTGTTAGGTACCATTTCACTCACGAGAGTGCACTTCCAAAGGCTCCAATAGGAGTGTCATTCTGATGCCATCAGAAACAGCATCAGCAACATAGCGCAGCGAAGGCTATAAGTAGCGCAGTGATGGCAGCAAATATAAATATATATGTATATGATTATATACATATATATTTATGTTTTAATATGTGTATATACACATATTAACATATAAATAAATATGTATATAAGCATATACATATATATTTATAGGGAACACACAGTTCCCATAGACCGCAATGTAATGGCAATTTTCACCCCACTCCCACCAACTTTACCCCTGAAACCACCCTTTGTGTATCAGTATCTGTGGCTAGTTGTTCTGCAAACTGTCTCATCCCTTCCAGGGATGGTTCAGAGTGCAGAGTAGCCAGGTATATCTTAACTCCACCCCTCTTGCCCTGTCACATGGGAAACCAAGGATTCTTGGGACAGAGTTGCTGGGGCTGCAGGGGTTGGAGGGGAGTCCTGCAGATTAGTTAACTCATGCCCTGCTGCGGAAGGGGCTAACTGATTGTCCCTGTTATGACCTCCTATACCTGTATGTTCACTTGCTGCCACCCTGGCAGCCTGCCTATGAGTCACCACTGCTACAGTGGCTGTATCTTCCCTTTCCATACCCAGGGTACAGGAGGACCCAGCAGAAACAGAAGCAGGACCCCTCTCACCTTCTGCCACACTCCTGAGTTCTGTAGTAGCACAGGAGTCGGGCTCAGGAGAGCTACTGTATTCTCTCTCAATTGCTGTCAGAGCAAGTGGCACCTCATGCCCCTTTTCCAGCCTTTTTGTACTAAACATTGGCATTACACACCCAGCAAAATCAGGGTTAGCATTACACATAGTGACATTTTTGGTAAACATTTCTGGTTTGTTTAAAGTTAGGAGCTTGTTCACTCCCTGCATTCCTTCCCAGCCATCATGTCCCCCATTGTCCCCAAAAGCTTTGAACAATGCCTCGGGTTGGGGTGGGCTCTCGTTGCACCCTCATGGTTCACAGGTGTTGTCTTCTGGGACATAATGACACAGTATCTAGCCCAAATCACTTCCCAGCAAAACATTACCAGGGATATCCTCAGAGACATCCACCTCTCACAAACCTTTGTCCGCACCCCACTCCAGGTACACACATGTCATTGGCACTGCGGGGCATATCCTAAATTCTTTTAATTGCCATGGTTTTTCCCAGGGATAATATGCTCTGCCTGCACTAGTTCTGGGTGCACCAAGGTATGGGCAACCCCAGTATCCCGAAGTCCCATGGTCACCCGTTCACCCACGGTAACGCTCTGTAGATTATCCCTGCTCTTCTTTGGCCCATACACAAACAAAAAAACATAGCAGGTGTCCCTGCTGCACTCCCACCCTCAGCTAGACGTAAGAAGAGGGTTCTTGGCAGGCATGTGAAACTCAGGTGCCCAAACTGTTTCCCTTTGACCTGAAGGGGCCCCTGCTCCCTTGGGTGCCGCCGTGGTAGGGGATGGTTTTCCTGCTGGCTTCATGGTCAGTGGCTGATATGCTGCTCCTTTCCAGTTGGGGGACCCAGCTTGTGTGGTTGAATGCAGGGCTGCAGATGCTCTGTTGTTAACATAATCATTAGCCAGGTCTGCAGCCCCTGCAACTGTTTTAGGCTAGATTACCAGTGGAGCGATATACACCTAGATTACGAGTTTTGCGTTAGAGGCTATGCAGTGCTAACGAGCAGTTTATGCTCACCGCTCACTTACAGACAGCGCTGGTATTACGGGTTTTTACAAACCTGGCGTTAACTGCAAAAAAGTGATTGTAGAGCAAAATTTTGCTCCACATCTTACCTCAATACCAGCACTGCTTACGTTAGCGGTGAACTGGCTGAATGTGCTTGCGCACGATTTCCCCATAAGAATCAATGGGGAGTGCCGGCTGAAAAAAAAACTAACACCTGCAAAAAAGCAGCGTTTAGTTCCTAACGCAGCCCCATTGATTCCTATGGGGAAAATACATTTATGTCTACACCTAACACCCCAACATGAACCCTGAGTCTAAACACCCCTGATCTTACACTTATTAACCTCTAATCTGATGCCCCGACATCGCCGACATCTACATTATATTGATTAACCCCTAATCTGCCGCTCCGGACACCGCCGACACCTACATTATATTTATTAACCCCTAATCTGACACCCCCAATGTCGCTGCAACCTACCTACACTTCTTAACCACTAATTTTCCGCCCCCAACATCGCCACCACTATATTAAAGTTATTAACCCCTAAATCTAAGTCTAACCCTAACACCCCCTAACTTAAATATAATTTAAATAAATCTAAATAAAATTACTATTATTACCTAAATAATTCCTATTTAAAACTAAATACTTACCTATAAAATAAACCCTAAGCTAGCTATAATTTAACTAATAGTTACATTGTATCTAGCTTAGGGTTTATTTTTATTTTACGGGCAAGTTTGTATTTATTTTAACTAGGTAGAATAGTTATTAAATAGTTATTAACTATTTAATAACTACCTAGCTAAAATAAATACAAATTTACCTGTAAAATAAAACCTAACCTAAGTTACAATTACACCTCACACTACACTAAAATTAAATTAATTCCCTAAATTAAATACAATTAAATACAAATAAATAAAATTATCTAAAGTACAAAAAAACACACTAAATTACAGAAAATAATAAGCAAATTACAAGATTTTTAAACTAATTACACCTAATCTAATCCACCTAACAAAATAACCCCCCCCCCCAATAAAAAAAGCCCTACCCTACACTAAATTACAAATAGCCCTTAAAAGGGCCTTTTGCGGGGCATTGCCCCAATGTAATCAGCTCTTTTACCTGTAAAAAAGTACAAATCCCCCCAACATTAAAACCCACCACCCACACAACCAACCCTACTCTAAAACCCACCCAATATCCCCTTAAAAAAACCTAACACTAACCGCTTGAAGATCACCTTACCGGGAGAAGTCTTCACCCAACCGGGCCAAAGTCCTCAACGAAGCCGGGAGAAGTCTTCATCCAAGCCGGGCGAAGTAGTCCTCCAGACGGGCAGAATTCTTCATCCAGACGGCATCTTCTATCTTCATCCATCCGGCGCGGAGCGGGACCATCTTCAAGACATCCGGCGCGGAGCATCCTCTTCCATCGAAGTCTTCTTACTAAATGACGGTTCCTTTAAGTGACGTCATCCAAGATGGCATCCCTTCAATTCCGATTGGCTGATATAATTCTATCAGCCAATCGGAATTAAGGTAGAAAAAATCCTATTGGCTGATGCAATCAGCCAATAGGATTGAGCTGGCATTCTATTGGCTGATTGGAACAGCCAATAGAATGTCAGCTCAATCCTATTGGCTGATTGGATCAGCCAATAGGATTGAAGTTCAATCATATTGGCTGATTGCATCAGCCAATAGGAATTTTTCTACCTTAATTCCTATACGTCTTCCCTAAAAATTATGGCAATTGATAAGGGAATTACAAATGTTAGAGGGGGCAATAATGATATAGTCCTCCTACAAAAAGAGACTCGCTGGATTTACACTTTAAAAACTACCTGTCCTTGAGGTCTGAATGAGAAATTGGAATTTGCCTCTTTCTTATAATTAGGGCCTGTATGCATTCTAGTATAAACTAAAGTTTAAATCTGACATAACAGTTTTTCATATATATTAGGGTTCTTCCATACACATATCCATCTATTTAATGTTTACAACTTAAATAGAGATCAAAATACCTTTGATATATATAGTATTCTGTATTCTTTGTTGTTTTTAAGCCTCTATGATGAAATGAATGCTCTATACACATATACATACATATACTTATAGAGCCTGTAAATGTTTGTTACGTGTTTTATTATGTTAAAACTTTATGTAATACACTAAATGTAATTCATGATGTCACAAAAGAAGGTGGGGCATGCAGGTATAAAGGAAGGAACCTGTAGTCAATAAATTAGCCCTGACGAAGCCCCTGTATGTAGGAGCACATAGGGGAGAAACATGCGTTGGCAAGCTCCTAACCTTTGCTGTGCACTGTGCTGTCTGAGCAACCACACAACAGCCTAACTATCTTGTCACATTGTAACTTTGGTCATGCATGAGAGAGAACTTTTATGTTATTTATCCTATGACTTGTGTCTTTATGGAAATCTACGGCTGCCTTAAAGCTTAATCGTTTGACAGCTCAACTAGCCCCTCAATAACGGTCCCAGTGTGAGACAGTGACGCCGGAGCGTTTGCATTTCCCTAGGTGAAATTCAGAGGTGAGGCTTGGAGGTAGCTAAAGTAAACAAGACACAAGCAATTGCAGAGGAAACCTAAGCTGGGGTCTTTCTAAACCACACGGAACTGCTATCGCCTGGAAACTTGCAGCCCGATGTGGGCAACAGAAGTGTTACTTTACAGACACAGAGTTCCTGTTTGTGAGCGGATAAGACAAAGATACAGATACAGGCTGACTGAGGAATCGGGAGCAGAGGTGTTGGGAGGCATAAGACGGTAAAATTGTATCATAGTCTCTAATTGCTTTGAAGCCTTTTCTATTTCTGCAGCTATTTGGAAATGGTCTGCTAAAAGACTCTCATGCTCCACTATACTTACATTAACAGTCATGCTCTCTGAATATTTTGTTATCATTTACATCGACATTTGCTTGACTTTTGCTGTAGGAAATCTGGATACGATCTGGGTCTGGTAACTTAATGTATACATATGTTTCAAGTTTATGTTAGCCACAATATGTTCTAGTGGCATACGCGTATACATATTGGCTGATTTGTGTATAGTGTATATTGCTCTAGTATTGAGATGCTGAGGCTATGTTATACTAACATTATTATAACTATTATAACTTTTAGGGTTGATATTTGCTGGCCAGCATTTGTGCACTCAGGTTTTTTATGAGGTTGTGTGTTTGTGTGTATGCCTCACACTTAATAAACCGTTTTGTATTTTTCCAATAAAATTTATTTAAATGAGTGCTGTATCCCCTCGCTTTAATACAGGCTTTTTCGAAATCCTGTTAAACTCTCATTTTTTATTTTTTTTTATCTTATTATTGAGGGTCTGCACCATTACCAGGATGTAGAGTCGTTATTTAGACTCTTATCCATTTAATATGTAAATGGTTCTTATTTATTACTTTATATATATATATTAGCCTAAGAGGACATTAATATGTTGTATGGTATCCCTCATTCTAGAGCTATTTAATAAAATAATTGTAATAATAATTAATAAAAGCAAACCTACTTTCAATATCAATTTGGCAAGATTGTTAGAAAAATGCGTTTACAGGGGAAGGGCTGGATCTATAATGGCACCATGGCACGCAGGCAGCACTTAACAGGAGCAACACATGGGGAGAATATGGTTGCCTAAAATAATATAAAAGTGCCAAAATAACTTTTATATATCTATGTATCTATTTTGCCTTTAAGATTATTTAATGCAGTGCTGTAGTGGAAAGAGATTTGGAGGGGGCATAATTTTATTCTTGGACCCAGGCAGCTGGCCCTCTGCAGGGCTGAAATTATTTCAGAGCTCACCTGGCCTCATGACTACATGGGAGCATAATTAATTTGGTCCATTGAGTTTTTACAAATATACAATTGTACACAGTGAAAGGCAAGAATCTTATACAAGAGTCCCATACAACCACATATAACATACATTCTATGTTAGCTGTATGACTACAGTTTCAATACTTCAGGTTTGAGCCGAGACTACAAATTCCTTTTTATGTTATGGATAAAGAGACAATTTATGTGGCAGGAAAACATGTTACCCCTAGAGACTTAAACAATCAAACCAAAGAACGTCTGAAACAGACATTTAGATACAAAAAGCTGTTTTAATATCTTAGACACTATTTAAACAGGACCTTATACAAATGCTTTATTTGTTTTTAAAGAGAAAACTTCTACATACTTTATGTATTTAGTTGTTGCTTGCTGTAGTTTTTGAGAAATATGTTTTGATTTGCCTACTTATGTAAAAAATCTTGTTTCAATTACATATTAAAAATGCAAAATCTGAACTCCCCCTTAACAAATTGCATTTAAGCACAGATGGAAAAAAAGTACTGCACCACTTTCCTTTTCAGAAGGTTTCGGATTTAAAAAAACAAAAAATGTTTTGGAGGGGGTAGCACAGAGTTTACATTAAGAATTTCTTATAGCTAAAACCAAGAATGTTCCAATGTGCCTAAAAAATTACATGTGAGAATTTAAATTTTGACATGAAAATAATTCTCTTATTGATATTTAACAAATTAAAATGCTGTTTAAAGGACAGGAAACCCCAACATTTTGTTTCATGATTTGGATAGGACATATAATTTCAAACAACTTTCCAATTTACAAAATTGCTTCATTATCCTGTTATCCTTTGCTGAAGGAACAGCATTGCAGTATTGACAGCTAGCAGAACACATCTAGTTAGCCAATCACACGATGTGTGCAGGCAACAATCAGCAGCTAGTTCCCACTAGTGTAGAATATGTGCATATTCTTTTTCAACAAGGGATACTAAAAGAACAAAGCACATTTGAAAATAGAAGTTAATTTTAAAAGTGTCTTAAAACTGCATGCTCTATCTGAATCATGCAAGTTTAGTTTTGACTCCAAACCCTTTAAGCACTTCTGCAACACATTGCTACACTATGATTATTGTAATCCACTTTTTATATATAAGCCATGTCGGGGGGGGGGGGGGGGGGTTGTTTTGTTTTTTGTGTGTAATTTATTCAAGGACTCTTTTCTATATGGACTCTAGCACACGAGTAGTTAAAATATTTGCCTTTAGTATGATGTGGCTACTGCATATATAATGAAATCAAAATTATTATGTTTTTTGTTTTTTTTTACCATCATTTATTTGTAAAGTGCAGCCAAATTCTGCAGCACCGGTTACATTATTCCTGGTTAAAAATAAATACAGACAAATAAAATAGACTAAACTAAACAAATAATTTTCTGCCATTTTGAAGCTTAAAGAAACAGTAAAGTCAAAAGTAAACTTTCATCATTCAGACAAAGAATGCAATATTAACCCCTTAATGACCGGACCATTTTTCAATTTTCTTACCCTTAATGACAATGGCTATTTTTACATTTCTGCGGTGTTTGTGTTTAGCTGTAATTTTCCTCTTACTCATTTACTGTACCCACACATATTATATACCGTTTTTCTCGCCATTAAATGGACTTTCTAAAGATACCATTATTTTCATCATGTCTTATAATTTACTACAAAAAAAATAATAAAATATGAGGAAAAAATGGAAAAAAACACACTTTTTCTAACTTTGACCCCCAAAATCTGTTACACATCTACAATCACCAAAAAACACCCATGCTAAATAGTTTCTAAATTTTGTCCTGAGTTTAGAAATACCCAATGTTTACATGTTCTTAGCTTTTTTTGCAAGTTATAGGGCCATAAATACAAGTAGCACTTCGCTATTTCCAAACCACTTTTTTTCAAAATTAGCGCTAGTTACATTGGAACCCTGATATCTGTCAGGAATACCTGAATATCCCTTGACATGTATATATTTTTTGTTAGAAGACAACCCAAAGTATTGATCTAGGCACATTTTGGTATATTTTATTCCACCATTTCACCGCCAAATGCGAGCAAATAAAAAAAAAACTTTACATTTTTCACAATTTTAGGTTTCTCACTGAAATTATTTACAAACAGCTTGTGCTATTATGGCACAAATTGTTGTAAAAGCTTCTTTGGGATCCCCTTTGTTCAGAAATAGCAGACTTATATGGCTTTGGCATTGCTTTTTGGTAATTAGAAGGCCGCTAAATGCTGCTGCGCACCACACGTAAATTATGCCCAGCAGTGAAGGGGTTACTTAGGTAGGTTGTAGGGAGCTTGCAGGGTTAATTTTAGCTTTAGGGTAGAGATCAGCCTCCCACCTGACACATCCCACCCCCTGATCCCTCCCAAACAGCTCTCTTCACTCCCCCACCCCACAAATGTCCCCGCCATCTTAAGTACTGGCAGAAAGTCTGCCAGTACTAAATAAAAGGAGTTTTTTTTTTTTTTTTTATAAAAAAAATAAAATATTTTAGCTGTGATGGACTCCTGCCTTAGCCCCAACCTCCATGATCCCCCCCCCCCCCAGCTCTCTAACCCTCTCCCCTATCTAATTGCGGCCATCTTGGGTACTGGCAGCTGTCTGCCAGTACCCAATTTGCCCAAAAACAAAAGTATTTTTTGCTCTTTTGCTTTTTTGGGGGGTTTTCTGTAGTGTAGCAGCCCCCCACAATACCCCTACAGCCCTCTCCCTCCCAGATCCTTTTATATTATTTAAAAAAAAATCTTCCCCCCCCCTCTTCCCTCCTCATTGGTGTCAGTGGCCAGCTAATGCGCGCGCACGCGCACGCGCGCCCCCCGCACGCTCCCGGCACCCGGCGTGCACATTGCACTTCTAGGAACCGGATGCCGGGTAGCGATGGGCCGCCCACCCGCCTCCCTGTTGCGCTCCCACCCACCAACGAACCGGCACCATCGCTACCGGTGCAGAGAGGGCCACAGAGTGGCCCTCTCTGCATCGGAGTCTTCTAAAAAGGTATTGCAGGATGCCTCCATATGGAGGCATCACTGCAATACCCTGAGAGCTGCTGGAAGCGATTGCGATCGCTTCCAGCACTCTCTTAGACAACAGACGTACCAGGTACGTCCATTGTCATTAACTACTTGTTAATGCATGACGTACCTGGTACGTCAGTTGTCATTAAGGGGTTAAACAAGTTTCCAATTTACTTCTATTACCTAATTTGCTTTGTACTCTTGGTGTCCTTTGTTAAAAAATAAACATGCAAAGGTAGGCTCAGGAGCAACAATGCACTAGTTAGAGCTAGCTGCTGATTGTGGCTGCACATATATACCTCTTGTCATGGGCTCACCTGATGTGTTCAGCTAGCTCCCAGTAGTATATTGCTGCTATTTCAACAGAGAATGGCAAGATTATTCAGCAAATTTGATAATTGAAGTAAATTGTATAGGTTGTTTAATTTGTATCCTCTATCTAAATCATGAATAAAAAATCATTGGAATTATGTCCCTATAAAGAGATATTATACACCATGGGATTTTAATATAAAAGTTTTAGCTATAAATAGTAAGCACATTTGCACTATACTTATATGATTTATTTTGCCCCTTTTCATGTAATTTAGCTAAGAATAATAGAGGATTTTCTCATTCTCAGAACTGAAAAATACATTGCAGATTTCTCAAGGTTAACCCTGCTACATATATTTTCATAACTGATTTTAACAGATAAGATTGGCAAAACAATGCACTATGTACTAGTAAAGTGACCATGGCTAGCTGGTCAGTTGCAGACTTAAGCCCAGATTAGAACCTCCAAATTAGGCTAGTGGTTGGTTGGAGTTTGGCTTTTGAAAAGCTATTGATTTGTTTTAGAAATGTTTAAACCTGCGAACATTGGTTTTTCTACCTTCAGTGCTACGATTATTTAACCTCCCACCGCAAAAACAAAACATGCTGAGACTACTGACTGCTTTTGAGTCCCTGTGTCCCAAGTCATCACCCACACGACACACGCTGCCCCTCATATACTCACTATGAAAACAGAATCCCCCGGGTCACGTACCACATTTTATTAACAAATGGTGTGAGGAGCAGATTTCTCACATCAACTTCTTTAGGATCTATACTGCCATTAAAAAATCCTCCACCTCAAGCAAATTCTTAGAGTTAAATATGAAGATCTTACACAGATGGTATCTTACTCCATCACGCTGTAAAAAAATCTTTAAAAACACTGCAGACATTTGCTGGAGATGTCAAGCGCCCATAGGCCATATGGCACATATGTGGTGGCAATGCCCTAATATAAGTCAGATATGGAAAGAAATATATTGATTGAAACCTCTAAAATACTAGAGATACATTTGCCACTAGACCCATGCCTATGGCTTTTCCATAAAACCCCCAGGAAATTTTCCGGAACACAAGATAAGCTTTTTAGCATAGCGGGCAACAGCTTAAAGATACTCATAGCTAGGAATTGGAAAAGTACCGCAATCTCAAAAACAGCCCAATGGATATAAGAGTATAATCATTGAATATCACTAGAAGAATACCACTATATCAAACAACAAAGGCTGTGCGTGTATACCCAACTAAAGATAACTTGGGAAGAATATCTGAGAGATAAGTTCAATTCACATACTTAATAACCTCATAGAGTAAATACTGAAGTAACACTTGTCTTTTGTATATACAGAGAAGACGGAGGGTTTATGTTGAGATGCTGAAGAAATCTTACTGGCTGTAGGCGATACCTTGTCATATTATAGTAGATATAATAAGCGTTGTAACAAACGAGGTCTTTAAGAAATGGTAAAACATATATTTGAGATATGAATCACTATCAAACAGTACATTGATTTTGAATGTTATTTGTTTTATGTTTATGTATATTGTTCATACTGCAAGTATACAAAGATATTGGATGAAGGATACCAATGACTTGTAAAACCACCATCTGTATATGTGATATGTATTTCTTTTGCAAAAATAAAAATTGTTATTGAAAAGAAAAAAAAAAAAAAAAGAAATGTTTAAACCTGACTGATATGTTATTCTATATCAACACAATAGAAATGTCTTGTAATTAGATGACGTTAACATTACAATCCCTTTAATTTTTTGTTTTTGTTTAACAGATACATCTAAGAGAACTCTACTCTATGAGATCTGTCTCCATTAAGTTCTCTCTGGAACTTTATCTAAAAATCCTCATGTTATCATAAATATATTCAAATGTCAGTACACATGCCACTCTAAGTAGTACGTGAATGTAATAGAAAATGTAATCACCTGCCTTCTAAGGGACATGTAGGGTGTTCTGGGCTCTAAAAGGGACCCCTAGCACTCCTAAATATGTTTAACAATGGAACAAGTGCCCCTCTTCTGAAAGAGAAGAGGTGACAACTGCAGAACAAAATCAGGGGGTGGGTATCCCTTCTGTTACTACTCACAATACATTTTGAGATTCCTTATTTGACAGCAGTAACCCTGCTTTTTAAAATGAGAGGTCTTATGCCCCTCGAGCTACCAGATTATTTCCCTGATCATGACAAATGTCCCCCAGCATCTATCTAATTTTTAGAGTTGTGGCAACACTTAAGAGCCCTACATCATCATATTACAATAGAAATATATAAAAAGACCCCTTACCTGAAAGACAAGGATACCACAATTCAGTAAGAAGTTTCAATGTCTGTAACTTATAGTGCCATAAAAGTAAAACAAAATGACATGCTTTATTCCATTAGAGCATGTAATTTTAAAACTATTGACCCTTGACTACTATGTGTTTAACCCCTGCAAGTGGAAATTCCACTGACTCAAACAGAAGTGATAGTTCCACATCTAAGTCATGCTGAGTTACACATCCCATGACCCTGTAAAACTCACAGCCCCGGGTGCTCACCAGCACTCACAGCCAGCTGCACAGCTTTCAGCAACTCAGGCAGTTAACCCCAGATAAGCTTGGGTGCAAAGCCCATAGGGAAAATTACAAATCAAAATTATTAGCACAACACTTAGAAAGACTTAGTTACATTATTTGGTCAAATGGAAATAGGCCCAGGACTATGTCAAAGTCTCTTCCTCCCTGGGTCCCTAACCTACAGCCGCACAATGCATGCCTTTAACCAGATACACTGAGATACATACAAGGGTGAGGTGACACAGGCCCTTTATAATTTCTGTAGACATATACAAAACACGGAAATGGACTGCACTCTCAAACTGGAGTGTCAGCTACAGAGGCCTTAACATCTCGAGCACCTGTTAATTTAACTGGCTCCTCCATCTAGGGAAACAGGACAGAACCTTTACTGCTGCTTTAAGAAAAAATGAGCAAAGGACTTCAGCATATACCTTCAAGAGACTTTAATATGCATTCAGTAATTTTAAACACAACCCCTGGTGCCTAATAGTGATGTCCCGAACTGTTCGCCCGCGAACGGTTCACAGCGAACATAGGTTGTTCGCATTCGCGTTTGTGGGCGAACACATGGCGATGTTCGATCCGCCCCTATGTGTCATCATTGTGGAAACTTTGACCCTTTATTTCACAGCCGCCTGACACATTAGAGCCAATCAACATCAGACACTCCCTCACAGACTCCCAGCTACTCGGAATCCGCCATTTTAGACTCATAACGACCTTGCTTTTTTAATGAGAGGACGTGTTGTGTTTTTGCTCCTGACATTAATAGGAAAAACATAGCTAGGCTAGTGTATTTACAGTCCAGAAGGACTCCACTCATCTCTGCTGCAAGCACAGTACCCCAAAAAGCCCTTTTTAGGGATATTTTTCGTGCCGTTTTTTTTTTTTTTTTTTTTTTTTTTTTTTTTATTAGCATTTGCCTGGCTTTCAGCTGTGTGTTTAAGGCTCACAGCATATGCTGTGACTACTGCCAGCACTGATATCTCCCTAACATCATTAGTTTAAATTTAACTAACCCAAAAATATAATTATTTTTCTAGTGTAATTTTTTTTCATTTTCTATCAGGCCAGTGTCACACAGCATATACTCTGGTTCATTGCTCTGTGCCAGCCAGCAGCCAGCAGTGTTAATATCCGTTTATAACATTATTTTTAATTTAAAAAAAAAACACAAAAAAATATTTTTCTAGTGTAATCTAATTACATTTACTATCATGCCTGTGTCTGTCAGGCTCACTCAGCATTAATATACCTCTTTTTTTTCAGTCTTTTGGTTAATTGGTCTGTGACAGGCAGCCACCCAGCACTCATATCTATTTTTCTTTCACCTTAATTTTAATATAAAAAAAAAAAAGTTTAAATTTGTTTGCTAGTGTAATCAAATCTAATTTTCTATCCGGCCTGTGTGTTTTGCTGACATAGAGAGCCTACTGTGTTTACTTGCTGCCCTCCCTAGTCTATGAGCCACGACTCATATGTGTTTAATCTTTTTTTAATTTCCCCCCCCAAAAAATTATTTCAATCATTTTTCTAGTGTAATCTAATAGTATTTTCTATCAGGCGTGTGTGTATCCGACATACATAGCCTACTGTTTTTAATAGCTGCCCTTCCAAGGCTATCAGCCACGACTCATATGTATGTGCTTAACCTTTTTCTTAAAATTTCCAAAAAAAAGTCTTTAAATCATTATGCTATTGTAATCTAATTGTATTTTCTATCAGGCCTGTGTCTAACTGTCTATCTGACTTACACAGCATACTGTTGTTATAATTGCTGCCCTACGTAGCAGCCAGCCAGTGCGACCACTCATAGAGTCATATGTGCATTGCACTTCTTAACATAATTTTAATATTAAAATCTAAAATTTTAAAATATTTTGCTAGTGTAATGTAACTTAATTTTCTATCAGTCCTGTGTTTTTGTCACTTACACAGCATACTGTGTTAAATGACTGCCCTACCTACCATCCACGACTCATATCTGCCAGCCTGTCTGCCAGGCCCAAGTAGCCAATTAGTGGCACCAATCACAATTCTTGTAACAGTAATAAAAAAAACAAAAACATAATTTTTTGGACTGCAAATATTCAGTCTCCTAGGGCCATTGAATTTCATTTACCTCCTGCCTGCCACTGCCAGCCTTTTGTGCCAGGCCATCTAGCCAACTATTTACACCAATCATAATTGTTGTCACAGTCAGACAGTATAGTTATTAATTTAAATAAAAACATTTTTTAGTGTTGATCTTAACCCTCAGTTTGCTCGTGCCTTTGAATTGCACTTTTCTACAGCCTTCCAAGCCTGTGTGCCAGGCCTACTTAAAAAATATTTACACCAATCATATTTGTTGTGACAGTATTCTAATAATTAAAAATTAAAATTTTTGGTAATATTTGCTGTGATTTGAATCGTCAGTTTGCTGGTGCCATTGAAACGCACTTTCCTCCTGCCTTGCAGCCTGCTGTGAGCCAGGCCCCCACCTAGCCAATTGTTGCCAGCAATCATATTTCTGTTAACAGTATTGCAAAAATTGTCAATCATCACTGTTTAGACTGTCAGTAATCAGTCTCCTAGTGTCCTTGAATTGCATCTCCCTCCTGCCTGCCATCCTTTTGTGCCAGGCCATCTTGCCAACTATTTACACCAATCCTAATTTTTTGTCACAGTATAGTTACTAATTAAAATTAAAAAAATCTTTATTGTTGATGATCTTAATCCTCAGTTTGCTCATGCCTTTGAATTGCACTTTTCTACAGCCTTCCAAGCCTGTGTGCCAGGCCTACTTAAAAAATATTTACACCAATCATATTTGTTGTGACAGTATTCTAATAATTAAAAATTAAAATTTTTGGTAATAGTTGCTGTGATTTGAATCGTCAGTTTGCTGGTGCCATTGAAACGCACTTTCCTCCTGCCTTGCAGCCTGCTGTGAACCAGGCCCCCACCTAGCCAATTGTTGTCAGCAATCATATTTCTGTTAACAGTATTGCAAAAATTGTCAATCATCACTGTTTAGACTGTCAGTAATCAGTCTCCTAGTGTCCTTGAATTGCATCTCCCTCCTGCCTGCCATCCTTTTGTGCCAGGCCGTCTTGCCAACTATTTACACCAATCCTAATTTTTTGTCACAGTATAGTTACTAATTAAAATTAAAAAAATCTTTATTGTTGATGATCTTAACCCTCAGTTTGCTCGTGCCTTTGAATTCAGTTTTCTACAGCCTTCCAAGCCTGTGTGCCAGGCCTACTTAAAAAATATTTACACCAATCATATTTGTTGTGACAGTATTCTAATAATTAAAAATTTAAATTTTTGGTAATAGTTGCTGTGATTTGAATCGTCAGTTTTCTGGTGCCATTGAAATGCACTTTCCTCCTGCCTTGCAGCCTGCTGTGAGCCAGGCCCCCACCTAGCCAATTGTTGTCAGCAATCATATTTCTGTTAACAGTATTGCAAAAATTGTCAATCATCACTGTTTAGACTGTCAGTAATCAGTCTCCTAGTGTCCTTGAATTGCATCTCCCTCCTGCCTGCCATCCTTTTGTGCCAGGCCGTCTTGCCAACTATTTACACCAATCCTAATTTTTTGTCACAGTATAGTTACTAATTAAAATAAAAAAAATCTTTATTGTTGATGATCTTAACCCTCAGTTTGCTCATGCCTTTGAATTGCACTTTTCTACAGCCTTCCAAGCCTGTGTGCCAGGCCTACTTAAAAAATATTTACACCAATCATATTTGTTGTGACAGTATTCTAATAATTAAAAATTAAAATTTTTGTTAATAGTTGCTGTGATTTGAATCGTCAGTTTGCTGGTGCCAATGAAACTCACTTTCCTCCTGCCTTGCAGCCTGCTGTGAGCCAGGCCCCCACCTAGCCAATTGTTGCCAGCAATCATATTTCTGTTAACAGTATTGCAAAAATTGTCAATCATCACTGTTTAGACTGTCAGTAATCAGTCTCCTAGTGTCCTTGAATTGCATCTCCCTCCTGCCTGCCATCCTTTTGTGCCAGGCCGTCTTGCCAACTATTTACACCAATCCTAATTTTTTGTCACAGTATAGTTACTAATTAAAATTAAAAAAATCTTTATTGTTGATGATCTTAACCCTCAGTTTGCTCGTGCCTTTGAATTGCACTTTTCTACAGCCTTCCAAGCCTGTGTGCCAGGCCTACTTAAAAAATATTTACACCAATCATATTTGTTGTGACAGTATTCTAATAATTAAAAATTTAAATTTTTGGTAATAGTTGCTGTGATTTGAATCGTCAGTTTGCTGGTGCCATTGAAACGCACTTTCCTCCTGCCTTGCAGCCTGCTGTGAGCCAGGCCCCCACCTAGCCAATTGTTGTCAGCAATCATATTTCTGTTAACAGTATTGCAAAAATTGTCAATCATCACTGTTTAGACTGTCAGTAATCAGTCTCCTAGTGTCCTTGAATTGCATCTCCCTCCTGCCTGCCATCCTTTTGTGCCAGGCCGTCTTGCCAACTATTTACACCAATCCTAATTTTTTGTCACAGTATAGTTACTAATTAAAATTAAAAAAATCTTTATTGTTGATGATTTTAACCCTCAGTTTGCTCGTGCCTTTGAATTGCACTTTTCTACAGCCTTCCAAGCCTGTGTGCCAGGCCTACTTAAAAAATATTTACACCAATCATATTTGTTGTGACAGTATTCTAATAATTAAAAATTAAAATTTTTGGTAATAGTTGCTGTGATTTGAATCGTCAGTTTGCTGGTGCCATTGAAACGCACTTTCCTCCTGCCTTGCAGCCTGCTGTGAGCCAGGCCCCCACCTAGCCAATTGTTGTCAGCAATCATATTTCTGTTAACAGTATTGCAAAAATTGTCAATCATCACTGTTTAGACTGTCAGTAATCAGTCTCCTAGTGTCCTTGAATTGCATCTCCCTCCTGCCTGCCATCCTTTTGTGCCAGGCCGTCTTGCCAACTATTTACACCAATCCTAATTTTTTGTCACAGTATAGTTACTAATTAAAATTAAAAAAATCTTTATTGTTGATGATCTTAATCCTCAGTTTGCTCGTGCCTTTGAATTGCACTTTTCTACAGCCTTCCAAGCCTGTGTGCCAGGCCTACTTAAAAAAATATTTACACCAATCATATTTGTTGTGACAGTATTCTAATAATTAAAAATTAAAATTTTTGGTAATAGTTGCTGTGATTTGAAACCTCAGTTTGCTGGTGCCATTGAATAGCACTTTCCTTCTGCCTTGCAGCCTGCTGTGAGCCAGGCCCACCTAGCCAATTGTTGTCAGCAATCATATTTCTTTTAACAGTATTGCAAAAATTGTCAATCATCACTGTTTTGACTGTCATTAATCAGTCTCCTAGTGTCCTTGAATTGCATCTCCCTCCTGCCTGCCATCCTTTTGTGCCAGGCCGTCTTGCCAACTATTTACACCAATCCTAATTGTTGTCACAGTATAGTTACTAATTTAAATAAAAAAAATCTTGATGGTTGATCTTAATCCTCATTTTGCTTGTGCCATTGAATTGCCCTTTTCTACTGCCTGCCAGCCTGTGTGCCAGGCCCAACTATCCAATTAGTGCTAGCAATCATATTTCTTTTAACAGTATTGCAAAATTTGTCAATCAACACTGTTTTGACTGTCAATCTGCAGTCTACTAGTGCCCTTGAATTGCATTTTCCTCCTGCCTGCCTGCCTGCCTGTGTGCCAGTCCCAACTAGCCAATTAGTGCCACCACTCATATTTATTGTAACAGGATTGGAATTTTTGTTAATCATAACTGTTTTGACTGTGATTCTTCAGTCTCCTAGTGCCATTGAATTGCAGTTTCCTTTCTCCCAGCGTGTGTGCCAGACAGGCTCATTTGCCAAATAGTGCCAAACAATCATATTTGTTGCCACAGTACTAGTAATATTTCAAAAACAATTTGTGATTTTTAAAACATCTGTCTTTTTTGTTGTTGTCAGTCTCACAGCGTATACTGTGCCCACTTTCACAGTGCCACCACTCAATTGGTGTAATAGTATTGTTAGTGTCCATTTAAAAAAAAATGACAGGCAGAGGCAGGCCACCCCGCAGGTTCCGTGGTCGTGGTCGTGGTGCTGTGATTCCTTTAGACCCTACAAATATGCACATTGTTCAGACGCCGGGTGCCAGGGGGGATGCAAAAACTTCTGAGGAGGACCTAGTTGAATGGCTAACACAGGAAACCCAATCTTCTTCAGCTTCCGCTGCTAGTCCTCCTAACCTTGACGCACCATCTAAGTCCAGCTGTGCTTTGGGCAGGTCTCAAGTGACCAGTGACACTCCGCCACCTGTCGCCACCACCAACACTAGCACCACAGCCGCTTCACTTGATCTGTCACATGAGTTATTGACACATCATTTTGAAGAAATGAGTGATGCGCAACCATCATTGACAGAGGATGTAGATAATAGTGATCAGTCTCAGTCAGGCAGCATTACCGACATGGAGGTACGGTGTGATGATGATGGTGATGTTGTACCCGCTGCTGCTTCCTTTCTTGATGTTTCAGATACAAGTGAAGCGGTTGATGATGATGTGTCGGCGGATGTCACGTGGGTGCCTGCTAGAAGAGAAGAAGAAGAGGGGGAAAGTTCAGATGGGGAGACAGAGAGGAGGAGGAGGAGGAGACGATTTGGAAGCACGGGGAGGTCGTCTCAAGGAGCTAGTGGCACAGTCAGACAGCATGCATCGTCACCAGGGGTCAGCCAGACAGCCCGCCGACGCCCATCAACGCATGCTGTTGCCACCACCAGAATGCCGTCATCGCAGAGCTCAGCAGTGTGGCATTTTTTTTGTGTGTCTGCCTCTGACAACAGCGATGCCATTTGCAATCTGTGCCAAAAGAAACTGAGTTGTGGGAAGTCCAACAGCCACCTAGGTACAACTGCTTTGCGAAGGCACATGGTCTCCCATCACAAAGGCCGATGGGAAGAACACATGAGTAGAAGCAGCACACAAAGTGAAAGCCGCCCTCCTCCTCCTGCTCCAGCATCTTCAGCCACGTCAACCAGTGCTGTCCTCCTTGCCCCCTCTCAACCATCCTCCACTCAGTCTCTCTTACGTAGCAGTTCCTGGTCATCTGCCCACAGTCAGGTGTCTGTCAAGGACATGTTTGAGTGTAAGAAGCCAATTTCTCAAAGTCACCCCCTTGCCCGGCGTCTGACAGCTGGCTTGTCTGAACTCTTAGCCCGCCAGCTTTTACCATACAAGCTGGTGGAGTCTGATGCTTTCAAAAAATTTGTATCTATTGGGACACCGCAGTGGAAGGTACCTGGCAGAAATTTCTTTTCACAAAAGGCAATCCCAAACCTGTACTCTGTTGTGAGAAAGGAAGTTATGGCATGTCTGGCACACAGCGTTGGGGCAAGGGTCCATATGACCACGGATAGCTGGTCTGCAAAGCATGTTCAGGGCAGGTATATCACCTACACTGCGCATTGGGTAAACCTGCTGACTTCTGACAAGCATGGAATGCGTGGCTCTGCAGAAGAGTTGGTGACGCCGCCACGACTTGCAGGCAGGCCTGCTGCTACCTCCTCTACTCCTCCTACTCCATCCTCTTCCATAACCTCTTCCTCGGCTGAGTCCTCTTCAATTTCTGCATCTTGCTCCACATCTATGGCACCCCCCAGCTCCCCAGGTACTATGCTACATCCCGGGTACGGCAGTGTCATGCCGTCTTGGGGTTGACTTGCCTGAAAGCGGAGAGTCACACCGCACCAGCACTCCTGACCGCCCTGAACGCACAGGTGGATCAGTGGCTGACTCCGCACCAACTGGAAATTGGCAAGGTTGTTTCTGACAATGGAAGTAATTTGGTGGCGGCATTGAAATTGGGCAAGTTGACACATGTGCCGTGCATGGCACATGTGTGTAATCTGATTGTACAACAATTTGTCCATAAGTACCCAGGCTTACAGGACGTCCTGAAGCAGGCCAGGAAGGTGTGTGGCCATTTCAGGCGTTCCTACACGGCCATGGCGCACTTGTCTGATATCCAGCGTTGAAACAACCTGCCAGTGAGGCGCTTGATTTGCGACAGCCCGACACGATGGAATTCAACACTCCTAATGTTTGACCGCCTGCTCCAACAAGAAAAAGCTGTTAATGAGTATTTGTATGACCGGGGTGCTAGGACAGCCTCTGGGGAGCTGGAGATATATTTGCCAAATTACTGGACGCTCATGCGCAATGCCTGTAGGCTCATGCGTCCTTTTGAGGAGGTGACAAACCTTGTCAGTCGCACCGAAGGCACCATCAGCGACATCATACCATTTGTTTTCTTCCTGGAGCGTGCCCTGAGAAGAGTGCTGGATCAGGCAGTAGATGAGCGTGAAGAGGAAGAGGAAGAGTTGTGGTGTCCATCACCCCCACAAACAGCCGAATCAGCATTGCTTGCTGGACCTGCGCAGGAAGAGGATTGTGAGGAAGAGGAGTCAGAGGAGGAATGTGGCTTTGGGGAGGATGAGGAGGAGGAAGACCAAGCACAACAGTCATCCCAGGGTGCTAGTTGTTGTCACCTCTCTGGTACCCGTGGTGTTGTACGTGGCTGGGGGGAAGAAGATACCATCAGTGAGATCAGTGAGGAGGAGGAACGCGACATGATTAGCTCAGCATCCAACCTTGTTCAAATGGGTTCTTTCATGCTGTCGTGCCTGTTGAGGGACCCTCGTATAAAAAAGCTGAAGGAGAACGACCTGTACTGGGTGTCCACGCTCCTCGACCCCCGGTATAAGCATAAAGTGCCTGAAATGTTACCAAATTCCCGCAAGTCGGAAAGGATGGAGCATTTTCATAATAAATTAAAAACTATGCTTTATACAGCGTATAAGGGTGATGTCACAGCACCACGGGAATGTAACAGGGGAAGAGATGAAATTAATCCTCCTCCTCCCACGACCACAGCGGCAAGGACCGGGCGCTTTCCTTACGTCTTGTTGATGGAGGACATGCGTACCTTTTTAACTCCCATGCACCATCAGAGCCTTTCGGGATCCAGCCTTAGAGAAAGACTCAACCGACAGGTAGCAGACTACCTAGCTTTTACTGCGGATCTCGACACTCTCAGGAGCGATGGACCCCTTGACTACTGGGTGTGCAGGCTGGACTTGTGGCCTGAGCTATCCCAATTTGCAATGGAACTTCTGTCCTGCCCCGCTTCAAGTGTCCTGTCCGAAAGGATTTTTAGTGCAGCAGGAGGTTTTGTCACTGAGAAGAGAAGTCGCCTAGGTCAAAAAAGCCTTGACTATCTCACTTTTATAAAAATGAATGAGGGCTGGATCCCGAAGGGACTGACATTGGGCGATACATTTGAATAAAAAACTACTGATGATGATATGAGCTGCCTTGGGCTACAACTGGTACACAGGCTGGCCTTTTTTTTTTGGTTATAAAGACGGAGGACTTGCTTGACTTATCCGCCAACAACTAGTGTTCAAGCCACAAGCTTTTAGGGCACTTTATAAATGTTTTACAAACATCGATTTTTCTGGCCGCTGCTACAGCAGTTGCTCCAACAATACCCCAATGTTTCAGTCATTTGTACATTCCTAATTTTTCTGGCTTCTGCTGCATCTCTGTGGGTACAAAACTCAAATAAAAAAAATAAGGCACATAACACTAGTGATTAAACTGTTACGAATTGTACAACTTTACACACCACTCATATACGGTGGACCATTCAATTGAACGCAAAATGCAACAAATTTGAAAGAGTAGGACCGACCAAGCATCTTTATCCGTCTCTTGGTTGATCTAAATTATCTCCGTGTTCCATCTATGACATACCTGTACTCTATTGTGCAAAAGGGTGGCATATGTTTTGTTTCATGCTGTTGTGCCTGTTGCGGGTCGTGGCCCATGATATAAAAAGGCTGAAGGAGAACGACCTGTAGTAATGGTTGCCCCATCCAGTTTTTATAAAAATGTTCCTGGTTCCTCTCAATTATCTTTGGGTTTCTAAAATGGATGCCATACCTGTACTCGCTTGTGCAAAAGGATGGCATATGTGGTGGTGTTTCCTGCAGTTGTTTCTGTTGAGGGTGCTGGACCCTCTTATAAAAAAGCTGAAGGTGAACGACCTGGAGTGGGAGTCCAAGCATGGTTTTTGGTGCTATTTCACTTTTACAAACAATTATCTGTGGGTTTCACAAATCAATGCCGTACCAGTACTCTATTGTTCCAAAGTATGCCATATGTTCTCTTTCCTGCTGGTATTTTGATTGAGGGTCCTGGACACTCTTATAAAAAGGCCTAAGGTGAAAAAGGTGTACTGGGTGTCCACTCATTTTTATTTTCTATTTCTCATTTGACCAAAATTATCTCTGGTTTTGTAAAATCAATGCCGTACCTGTACTCTATTGTTCAAAAGGATGCCATACGTCCTCTTTCCTGCTGGTGTTTTTTTTGAGTGTCCAGGACCATCTTATAAAAAGGACTAAGGAGAAAGAGGTGTACTGGTTGGCCACTCATTTTTATTTTTCTATTTAACAATTGACCAAAATGATCTCTGGGTTTGTAAAATCAATGCTGTACCTGTACTCTATTGTTCAAAAGGATGCCATACATCCTCTTTCCTGCTGGTGTTTTTTTTTGAGGGTCCAGGACCCTCTTATAAAAAGGCCTAAGGAGAAAGAGGTGTACTGGCTGTCCATCGAATCATTTTTTTTATTCAAATTTACATTTTAAATTTTTTTTTTATGGGTTTCTAAAATCTATGCCTTTCCTGTACTCTATTGTTCCAAAGTATGCCATATGTTCTCTTTCCTGCTGGTATTTTGATTGAGGGTCCTGGACACTCTTATAAAAAGGCCTAAGGTGAAAAAGGTGTACTGGGTGTCCACTCATTTTTATTTTCTATTTCTCATTTGACCAAAATTATCTCTGGTTTTGTAAAATCAATGCCGTACCTGTACTCTATTGTTCAAAAGGATGCCATACGTCCTCTTTCCTGCTGGTGTTTTTTTTGAGTGTCCAGGACCATCTTATAAAAAGGACTAAGGAGAAAGAGGTGTACTGGTTGGCCACTCATTTTTATTTTTCTATTTAACAATTGACCAAAATGATCTCTGGGTTTGTAAAATCAATGCTGTACCTGTACTCTATTGTTCAAAAGGATGCCATACATCCTCTTTCCTGCTGGTGTTTTTTTTGAGGGTCCAGGACCCTCTTATAAAAAGGCCTAAGGAGAAAGAGGTGTACTGGCTGTCCATCGAATCATTTTTTTTATTCAAATTTACATTTTAAATTTTTTTTTATGGGTTTCTAAAATCTATGCCTTTCCTGTACTCTATTGTTCAAAAGTATGCCATATGTCCTCTTTCCTGCTGGTTTTTTGTTTGAGGGTCCTGGACCCTCTTATAAAAAGGCATTATGGATAAAGAATTGTACCTGGTGTCCATCCAATCCTTTTTTTAATTCAAATTCACAGTTGCAACAAATTATCCCCGGGTTTCTAAAATCAATGCCTTTCCTATAATCTTTTTTTCACAAAGGATGCCATATGTCCTCTTTCCTACTGCTGGTTTTGTTGAGTGTCCTGGAGCCTCTGCTAAAAAGGCCGAAGGATAAAGAAGTGTACTGGGTGTCTATTCAATGTTTTTTTAGATTTAACAGTTGTAACTTATTTTTTCTGTCTTTCAAAAATCAATGCCTTTCCTGTAATCTATTTTTCAAAAGGATGCCATATGTCCTCTTTCATGCTGTTCTTTCTGTTGAGGCTCCGGGACACTCTTTTAAAAAGGCCTAAGGATAAAGAAGTGTACTGGGTATCCAATCAATGTTTTTTTTCTATTTCCCGGGTCATATAACTGATCTCTGTGTTTCTAACATCAATGCCTTTCCTGTAATCTAATTTTCAAAAGTATGCCATATGTCCTCTTTCCTGCTGGTGTTTTTTTTGAGGGTCCAGGACCCTCTTATAAAAAGGCCTAAGGAGAAAGTGGTGTACTGGGTGTCCATCGAATCATTTTTTTGATTCAAATTTACATTTGCAAAAAATTATCTATGGGTTTCTAAAATCAATGCCTTTCCTGTACTCTTACTGTATTGTTCAAAAGTATGCCATATGTCCTCTTTCCTGCTGGTTTTTTGTTTGAGGGTCCTGGACCCTCTTATAAAAAGGCATTATGGATAAAGAATTGTACCTGGTGTCCATCCAATCTTTTTTTTTAATTCAAATTCACGGTTGCAACAAATTATCCCCGGGTTTCTAAAATCAATGCCTTTCCTATAATCTTTTTTTCACAAAGGATGCCATATGTCCTTTTTCCTACTGCTGGTTTTGTTGATTGTCCTGGAGCCTCTGCTCAAAAGGCCGAAGGATAAAGAAGTGTACTGGGTGTCTATTCAATGTTTTTTTAGATTTCCCGTTTGTAACAATTTTTTTCTGTCTTTCTAAAATCAATGCCTTTCCTGTAATCTATTATTCAAAAGGATGCCATATGTCCTCTTTCATGCTGTTCTTTTTGTTGAGGCTCCGGGACACTCTTCTAAAAAGGCCTAAGGATAAATAAGTGTACTGGGTGTATAATCTATGTTTTTTTAGATTTCACGGTTGCAACTAATGATCTCTGTGTTTCTAAAATCAATGCCTTTCCTGTAATCTAATTTTCTAAAGTATGCCATATGTCCTCTTTCATGCTGCTGGTTTTGTGGAGGGTCCTGGAGCCTCTGCTAAAAAGGCCTAAGGATAAATAAGTGTACTTGGTGTATAATCGAAGTTTTTTGTGATTTCACGGTTGCAACTAATGATCTCTGTGTTTCTAAAATCAATGCCTTTCCTGTAATCTAATTTTCTAAAGGATGCCATATGTCCTCTTTCATGCTGCTGGTTTTGTGGAGGGTCCTGGAGCCTCTGCTAAAAAGGCCTAAGGATAAATAAGTGTACTTGGTGTATAATCGAAGTTTTTTGTGATTTCACGGTTGCAACTAATGATCTCTGTGTTTCTAAAATCAATGCCTTTCCTGTAATCTAATTTTCTAAAGGATGCCATATGTCCTCTTTCATGCTGCTGGTTTTGTGGAGGGTCCTGGAGCCTCTGCTAAAAAGGCCTAAGGATAAATAAGTGTACTTGGTGTATAATCGAAGTTTTTTGTGATTTCACGGTTGCAACTAATGATCTCTGTGTTTCTAAAATCAATGCCTTTCCTATAATAATTTTTTTCAAAAGGATGCCATATGTCCTCTTTCCTGCTGCTGGTTTTGTCAAGGGTCCTGGAGCCTCTGCTGCGCATAATAAAGAAAAAAAAAATAATTTAACTTGACTTAATAACTGAAGCATGACTTCAGGAGTCAGGTGTGGTCGTAGGTAGTGGTTGTTGTTAGCAGATTATTTTTATTGCAAATTGCAATTGCCACAGCGTGCATAAAATGTGCGTCACTAGTCCAAATTTAATTTTTTTTTTTCATTCAGGATTAGTTTGGGGTACGGCGCAATATTGGAAACGCAAAAAACAGGTCTCCGTACCCGTTGATATAAGGGGTGACTACTACTGCTTTTACCAGGCTCCTCTTGGATAGCCCCAGAAAGTGTGACTATGAATCCCAAAAAGAAAATTAAATTAAGGTTGAAAACTAACTCCAAAGTAACTTGTAAGACCTGGAGCTCCTCAAACACACGTCCTACCTTAACAGCTATAGGCTCCCCAACCCACAAATCTTAACTTTTTCATGCCAATTGATATTGCCACAGCTGGAACAACAGTAAATAACATGTGCGTCACCACAGTCTCCGAAGCTGTTGTCGGATGTATACAAAAACACTGATAAAGTATTCCTTTAGGAGCGCAAAGAGATGGCTACCGGAACACCAGGAACTTCACAAGAGTGGCTGTATTGTGTTTCTGGTGATGTTTGAGACATCTGGGTAGTGTACAGGGAGGGCAAAAATCATCTCCATCTCTGTGCACCAAAGGACATGACGTCCTTGTCATCCATAAGCACATGAAATTGCTGGCATTTTTGTTGCTTCAAGAAGTTCATTTTTTGTGGTGATAGATAGTACTGAATTAAATAAACTTTGGTTTCCTACCATACTCAAGACAATCTTGTATTTCAAAATTCGTACTTGCTGTGGGAAACAGTGGCCTGTCCATACCAGGAAGATGATTTAGACAGAAGTAACGAGCTCTGCTTGCAGGTGACACATGTTTATCGTCAATCATCAAAGGGGTTGCGTGCAGAATATGGCTGATGGCCCCTTATTCACATGTTTGTCCAGAGCCACAACATTTGCAAACAGCCAGAAGAAAGGTCGTTTCTCACCAGCCTAAGTTGAGCTTCATTTAACAAATGCTGATATTCAAAAAAATAGACAAACAGTGCCTTAAATAACACATTTGCGATATGGATTCACCAGAGCAAGGTCATTGCAAGTACTAAGTTCCCACGATAACAAAATTAAAATGCCACAACTATGCAATCTTCACTTTCAGATTATTATTGTCACACTCCATTGTACTCCTATGCCCAGCTCCCTGCTCTTGTTTTTGTTGAGGGTCCTGGAGCCTCTGCTGAAAAGGCCTATGGATAATAAAGTGTACTGGGTGTCTGTTCAATTTTTTTTTTGATTTCCCGGTTGCAAGTAATTATCTCAGTGTTTCTAAAATCAATGCCTTTCCTGTAATCTATAATTCAAAAAGATTGACATATGTCCTCTTTCATGCTGTTGTTTCAGTTGCGGCTCCGGGACCCTCGTATTAACAAGGCCTGAGGATAAATAAGTGGAACCGGTGTCTAATGAATGTTTTTTTCTATTACACGGGTCATATAAATGATCTGTGGGTATCTAAAATCAATGCCTTTCCTGTAATCTTTTATTCAAAAGTATGACATATCTCCTCTTTCATGCTGTTGTTTCGGTTGAGGCTCCGGGACCATCGTATTAAAAAGGCCTGAGCATAAATAAGTGTCACGGGTGTGTAATCAATTTTTTTTTCTAATTTCACGGTTGCAAATAATGATCTGTGGGTTTCTAAAATCAATGCCTTTCCTGTAATCTTTTATTCAAAAGTATGACATATCTCCTCTTTCATGCTGTTGTTTCGGTTGAGCCTCCGGGACCCTCGTATTAAAAAGGCCTGAGCATAAATAAGTGTCACGGTTGTCTAATCAATGTTTTTTTCTAATTTCACGGTTGCAAATAATGATCTGTGGCTTTCTAAAATCAATGCCTTTCCTGTAATCTTTTATTCAAAAGTATGACATATCTCCTCTTTCATGCTGTTGTTTCGGTTGAGCCTCCGGGACCCTCGTATTAAAAAGGCCTGAGCATAAATAAGTGTCACGGCTGTCTAATCAATGTTTTTTTTTAATTTCACGGTTGCAAATAATGATCTGTGGCTTTCTAAAATCAATGCCTTTCCTGTAATCTTTTATTCAAAAGGATGACATATCTCCTCTTTCATGCTGTTGTTTCGGTTGAGCCTCCGGGACCCTTGTATTAAAAAGGCCTGAGCATAAATAAGTGTCACGGCTGTCTAATCAATGTTTTTGTGTAATTTCATGGTTGCAAATAATGATCTGTGGCTTTCTAAAATCAATGCCTTTCCTGTAATCTTTTATTCAAAAGTATGACATATCTCCTCTTTCATGCTGTTGTTTCGGTTGAGCCTCCGGGACCCTCGTATTAAAAAGGCCTGAGCATAAATAAGTGTCACGGCTGTCTAATCAATGTTTTTGTGTAATTTCATGGTTGCAAATAATGATCTGTGGCTTTCTAAAATCAATGCCTTTCCTGTAATCTTTTATTCAAAAGTATGACATATCTCCTCTTTCATGCTGTTGTTTCGGTTGAGGCTCCGGGACCCTCGTATTAAAAAGGCCTGAGCATAAATAAGTGTGACGGCTGTGTAATCAATTTTTTTTTCTAAATTCACGGTTGAAAATAATGATCTGTGGGTTTCTAAAATCAATGCCTTTCCTGTAATCTTTTATTCAAAAGGATGACATATCTCCTCTTTCATGCTGTTGTTTCGGTTGAGGCTCCGGGACCCTCGTATTAAAAAGGCCTGAGCATAAATAAGTGTGACGGCTGTCTAATCAATGTTTTTGTCTAATTTCACGGTTGCAAATAATGATCTGTGGCTTTCTAAAATCAATGCCTTTCCTGTAATCTTTTATTCAAAAGGATGACATATCTCCTCTTTCATGCTGTTGTTTCGGTTGAGGCTCCGGGACCCTCGTATTAAAAAGGCCTGAGCATAAATAATTGTCACGGCTGTCTAATCAATGTTTTTGTCTAATTTCATGGTTGCAAATAATGATCTGTGGCTTTCTAAAATCAATGCCTTTCCTGTAATCTTTTATTCAAAAGTATGACATATCTCCTCTTTCATGCTGTTGTTTTGGTTGAGGCTCCGGGACCCTCGTATTAAAAAGGCCTGAGCATAAATAAGTGTGACGGCTGTGTAATCAAATTTTTTTTCTAAATTCACGGTTGCAAATAATGATCTGTGGGTTTCTAAAATCAATGCCTTTCCTGTAATCTTTTATTCAAAAGGATGACATATCTCCTCTTTCATGCTGTTGTTTCGGTTGAGGCTCCGGGACCCTCGTATTAAAAAGGCCTGAGCATAAATAAGTGTCACGGCTGTCTAATCAATTTTTTTTTCTAAATTCACGGTTGCAAATAATGATCTGTGGGTTTCTAAAATCAATGCCTTTCCTGTAATCTTTTATTCAAAAGGATGACATATCTCCTCTTTCATGCTGTTGTTTCGGTTGAGGCTCCGGGACCCTCGTATTAAAAAGGCCTGAGCATAAATAAGGGTGACGGGTGTGTAATCAATTTTTTTTTCTAAATTCACGGTTGCAAATAATGATCTGTGGGTTTCTAAAATCAATGCCTTTCCTGTAATCTTTTATTCAAAAGGATGACATATCTCCTCTTTCATGCTGTTGTTTCGGTTGAGGCTCCGGGACCCTCGTATTAAAAAGGCCTGAACATAAATAAGTGTCACGGCTGTCTAATCAATTTTTTTTTCTAAATTCACGGTTGCAAATAATGATCTGTGGGTTTCTAAAATCAATGCCTTTCCTGTAATCTTTTATTCAAAAGGATGACATATCTCCTCTTTCATGCTGTTGTTTCGGTTGAGGCTCCAGGACCCTCGTATTAAAAAGGCCTGAGCATAAATAAGTGTGACGGGTGTGTAATCAATTTTTTTTTCTAAATTCACGGTTGCAAATAATGATCTGTGGGTTTCTAAAATCAATGCCTTTCCTGTAATCTTTTATTCAAAAGGATGACATATCTCCTCTTTCATGCTGTAGTTTCGGTTGAGGCTCCGGGACCCTCGTATTAAAAAGGCCTGAGCATAAATAAGTGTCACGGCTGTGTAATCAATTTTTTTTTCTAAATTCACGGTTGCAAATAATGATCTGTGGGTTTCTAAAATCAATGCCTTTACTGTAATCTTTTATTCAAAAGGATGACAGTACTACCAAAATACAGCCAATGAAGGGCCTTAGGAAGACTGAGCCAAGGTTGGATTGTAGTATTTGGTTAGGCTAATCATGATGGCCATGTAGACCACCACCACCGAGAGTCCTGGAAGTAACAGGGATGATGAGATGAAAGAGCTAAGAATAGTAGAACTTGAAACAACAGAGTTACCCATGGGTGTTAGTGCAAAACCGCTTGGCTTTTTTTTGGCTTTGGGTGCGGCTATTCCTGCAGGCCATATAGAGCTGACAACATTCAGTGTCGTATCAGCTATTAAACTAATAAGAACAGTACTACCAAAATACAGCCAATGAAGGGCCTTAGGAAGACTGGGCCAAGGTTGGATTGTAGTATTTGGTTAGGCTAATCATGATGGCCATGTAGACCACCACCACCGAGAGTCCTGGAAGTAACAGGGATGATGAGATGAAAGAGCTAAGAATAGTAGAACTTTAACCAACAGAGTTAGCCATGGGTGTTAGTGCAAAACCGCTTGGCTTTTTTTTGGCTTTGGGTGCGGCTATTCATGCAGGCCATATAGAGCTGACAACATTCGGTGTCGTATCAGCTATTAAACTAATAAGAACAGTACTAGCAAAATACAGCCAATGAAGGGCCTTAGGAAGACTGAGCCAAGGTTGGATTGTAGTATTTAGTTAGGCTAATCATGATGGCCATGTAGACCACCACCACCGAGAGTCCTGGAAGTAACAGGGATGATGAGATGAAAGTGCTAAGAATAGTACTATTTGAAACAACAGAGTTAGCCATGGGTGTTAATCCAAGACCGGTTGGATATATTTTTGTATTGGGTGCAGCTATTCCTGCAGGCCATATAGAGCTGACAACATTCGGTGTTGTATCAGCTATAAAAATAATAAGAACTGTACTATCAAAATACAGACAATGAAGGGCCTATGAAGACTGAGCAAAGGTTGGATTGTAGTATTTTGTTCAGCTAATCATGATGGCCATGTAGACCGCCCGTAACAGGGATGAAAGTGCTAAGAATAGTACTAATTGAAACAACAGAGTTAGCCATGGGTGTTAGTCTAAGACCACTCGGCTTTTTTTTGGGTTTGGGTGCAGCTAATCATGAAGGACAGATAGACCTGCCACCATTTGGTGTTGTAACAGGTATGAAAATGCAAAGAACAGTACTACATAACACAACCTACTTACCATGGGTCCCAGAGCATATGTTTGGTTGTTATATTTTGTAAGGGTAATCATGCAGGCCATATAGACCTCCACCGATAGGGTGAGTATGAGTAACAGCTATTAAAATGCGAAGGGCATTACTAATTAACACAACATAGTTACCATGGGTCGCAGACCAAGAGCAGATGTCTTATTATTATATTTTGTATGGGTAATCATCCAGGCCGTATAGACCTCACCAAATAGGGGGAGTTACAGAGATTAAAGTGCTAAGAATGGTAGTACTTAAAACACAACCTCGTTAAAATAGGTAGCAGACCACATGTCTTATTATTTTAATTTTTCAGGGTAATCTGGCAGGCCATATAGAACTCCCACGATAGGGGGGGGGGGAGCAGGGATTAAAGTGCTAAGAAAAGTACTAATTGACACAAGCTAGTTGGGTCCAAGAACGCATGTTTGATTATTAGAATTTATTAGGGTAATTATATATCTAACAAATATATCTATTTCTCTTCTATCGATTCTATCTAACTATCAATCTATGTATATCTATCTATCCTATCTATCACTATCAATCTATCTTCTGTCCGGGATGTTTTGAGACAGCCACTTTGGGAATGTTAGTTGATTTAGACCCATTATGGCTTAAAAGCAGACTCTGCATCAACTATGTAATTTTCTATGGGAGTTTTGCCAGGGATCCCCCTCCAGCATGCAACAGTCCAGGTGTTAGGACCCTTGAAACAACTTTTCCATCACTATTGTGGCCAGAAAGAGTCCTTGTAGGTTTTAAAGTTTGCCTGCCTATTGAATTCAATGGCGGTTCGCGCGTTCGCGAACAATGCCGGAAGTTCGAGTCCACGGTTCGCGAACCGAAAATTTTAGGTTCGCGACATCACTAGTGCCTAATAGAAACTTTGAACCATTGTTACAGCCCTCCCAGCAAACAAACTGTAAGACTGCATGACCTGACAACTTTTGCATGTATGCACACTCATGTTAAACCAGAGCAGCTTTAGCATCTCTCAGGTATACAACAGGGGCGTGCAGTCATAGGAGGCAATTTAATTTCATTAAAAAAAATTGTCCCCAAAAAAAAAAAAGGCACCATTTTTTTCCACCCATGTAACTCTATGGAGGGGCAGCGTACAGGACTGCATCTCTCCATTGCACAACATGGGTACATGCTTCGATAGCAGCAGCCGAGCTTAAGCACCACCCAATGGTTGTTAAAACCACATCAAGCAATAGGAGGCACCCCTTATGCTGCCTCTTAGCGAGGGAGCCAATCAGAGACGGTCATGTTCTCCTGGTGATTGACAGCACCAGGAGAACGTGACCGGCACTGATTGTCTCTCTGCGCATGCGCAAAGGAACCCCAGGAACTGGCGGTAACGGAACTGAAGAGACTGCTGCCTCCTAAGAAGTAATCGCGATCAGATCAGCTGCTGCTGCTGTCCTGCCTGAGACAGAGTGAGCCTACACTACAGAGTGGTAACGGTAACTAATTATCTGACAGACTGACAGTGACACATATGGCAGGCTTTGACACACTAACACACTTTTTATTATTACACCTCACTTAGCAAGGGAGAACATTGGACAAAAAGCTAAGAAGAGGAGAGACAGCTCGGCTAGAGAGAGGGAAGTGACTTTGTAGACTTTAGGAATTGTCCCGCAGCTCCTCTTCATGCACTGCACCTGCCATCCAGAGAAGTGGCTGGTGCTGTCATTGTTCTTGGCGGTAATCTCTGCTTCAAAGTGTCTCTCTTACATGTGGCTCACTGGAGTTAGAAACTGAAGGTGGAAACTGCAGTCCCACTAACAGGTCAACTTACTAACTATACAATGCTCTCCGTGTCTTTTCTGCTCTTTCTGTCTGCTCTTCTCCTAAAACTCACTGCATATCCCTATAACAATAACAACAACCCCCACACTATCCATATCTCACTCTCCCTTCTCTTTCCCCATATTACTCTCCTATGTCTAATCATATACGCTCCTACAAGTCTCACTCTCACCTTCTGTCACTCTTGCTGCTACTACTGCTTGCTGCTGGTGACGTCTCTCTTAACTCTGGCCCTGCAGCAATCACCACACTTTTACACTCTCGCTCAGTCTCCCACTGCAAAAACTCTAGGTCACACAATACTAACAATCTCATCTCCATTAACACACAGTGCTTATCCCCTCTCTTTTCTTGTGCCTTCTGGAATGCTCACTCTGTCTGTTACAAACTTACAACTGTTCATGACCTGTTTATTTCCAACACTCTAAACCTTTTAGCAATCACTGAAACCTGGCTATCGTCCTCTGAAACTGCTTCCATTGCTGCTCTCACACATTATGGTCTTCACTTTAGCCACACACCTAGGCCAGGTGAGAGACATGGTGGTGGTGTTGGCATCTTACTCTCCCCCTCCTGCTCCTATCAGTACATATCTCCCCCTCTCTCTCAGAGTGGCAGTTATCTATCACCCCCCTGGACCAACCTCCCAATTCCTTGACAACTTTTCTGCCTGGCTTCCTCACTTTCTCTCTACAAATACACCTACTCTAATTCTGGGTGACTTCAACATCTTCATTGACAACCCATCTGCCCCTGCTGCCTCTAAACTTCTCTCACTCACTACCTCCTTCAGCCTCTCACAATCCACCTTATTCCCTACCCACCGTGATGGACACTCTATTTATCTGGTATTCTCCTATCTTTGCTCTCTCTCTGATGTTGCCTGTCTCCCATTTCCCATCTCAGACTACGATCTGCTCACCTTTAATCTTAATATACAGGATAAACCTACTTCTCCCCCTCGCCCCCGCACCTGTAGAAATCTGCACACTGTGGACCTTCCCCAACTCTCCAACCTTATTCAAATACACCTCCCCCACACTTCCACGATATCCTGCCCTGACCTTGCTACAACCCACTATGACAATACTCTCTCCTCTGCACTTGACACTCTCACTCCTCCCCAACTCCCGCAAAGCCCCACATCATCAGCTCCAGCCCTGACACTTCCAGCAAACACACCACCTACAAAAATGCTCCTGCACTGATGAACGTGCCTGGAGGAAATCCCGCTCTGAACCTGATTTCATGCACTATAAGTTTATTCTTTACTCTTACACTTCTGCCCTTCACTTAGCTAAGAAAACATACTTCTCTTCTCTTATACCCACTAACTCCTCAAACCCTAAAAGACTCTTCTACATTTCAACTTCAATAAAACACTTACCATCCGAAGAAACACCCCAACACAAGCCTGCAATCTCCCAACCTCGTTCCCAGTCACCCCCTCTGCCACCCTCTGCACCCTCTTCCCAACCACTGAGAGTGAAGTGGGTTCCCTACTGTCTTCCTCACACCTCACTATCTGCCCACTTGACCCTATTCCTTCACATCTAATACCTTCTCTGTCTCCCACCCTCACTCCAGTTCTTACTCACATATTCAACCTATCCCTTTCTACCGGCTCATTCCCTGCCTCCTTCAAACATGCAAAGGTCACCCCATCCTCAAAAAACCCTCCCTTGACCCTGACTCTCCCGCAAACTACCGCCCCACATCACTGATCCCGCTAGCTTAAAAAATCCTTGAAAAACTAGTTTTCGATTGTCCACTTCCTGTCCTACAACTCATTGCTTGACCCCCTGCAATATGGCTTCCATCCCCAACACTCAACTGAAACTGCCCTCACCAAGGTTACGAACATTCTCGTTCCTGCTAAAAACAAAGGCGACTACTCTATACTCGCCTTGACTTCTCTGCTGCCTTTGACACTGTTGACCATCCCATTCTCCTATGGACTCTCAGCTCTCTTGGGCTCTGTAACACTGCCCTCTCCTGGATTTACTCTTATCTCTCTAACATATCCTTCTATGTCTATTTTGCTGGTGACTCATCCTCTCTTTTGCCCCTGTCTGTTGGAGTACCTCAAGGCTCTGTCCTGGGTCCTCTACTGTTCTCTATTTACACTTCTTCACTGGGTAAACTTATCAACAGCTTTGGCTTCAACCATCACCTCTATGTTGATGATACCCAGATCTACCTATTCACCCCTGCACTTTCTCCGTCTGTCAATTCTCACATCAGTGACTGCTTATCTGGCATTTCCTCCTGTATGGCCTCTCACCACCTAAAAATAAACATGTCCAAGACCGAGCTACTTCTAATCCCCCCTCTAACTCTATTCCAATTTCTAATTTTTCAATCACTGTTGACGGCACCACTATCTCCCCAGCACCCCAAGTACACTGCCTTGGAGTCACAGTCGACTCAAATCTGTCCTTCATGTTCCAAATCCAATTGCTCTCTTCATCCTGCCGCAACCACCTACGCAATATCTCCAAAATGCATCAGTTTCTGAGCACTGAAACTACTAAACAGCTAATCCACTCCCTGGTAATTTCCCGATTTGACTACTGTAATAATCTACTAACTGGCCTCCCTCTCTCCCACCTCTCTCCCCTTCAATACATTCTAAATTCATCTGCCAGGCTAATCCACATCTCCTGATGCTCTTTATCTGCTGCACCTCTCTGTGAGTCCCTTCACTAGCTCCCCATACACAGCAGAGTTAAATTAAAAATTCTCACCCTTACCTACAAAGCCCTCACCAATGCTGCCCCACCCTACCTGTCCTCACTCATCAACAAATATACTCCAGCGTGCCCCCTAAATTCCAACAATGACCTGCTTCTTGCTTCCTCTACCATCACCTCTTCTCATGCTAGACTACAGGACTTCTCGTGTGCGGCACCAACCCTCTGGAACGCACTTCCTCGAGCTGTCAGACTTTCCCTTAACCTCTCCTCCTTTAAACGTTCCCTAAAAACCTTTTTGTTCAGGGAATCTTATCACCTGACTCAGTAGCAAATGAATTTCACTTACCTAACAGTTGCCCTCATCTATCGCCTCACTAACATCATCCTCATCTCTGCAGTCCCCACCTCCTTTTTCCCATCTCCTACCCATCTAGGCCCTCAATTCCCCCTGTATTTGTGTGTAAAATTTTGTCCTTTATTGTATTGTTTCTCCGTTGTACTTTTTTTTGTACCCATGGACAGCGCTGCGGTATCTGTTGGCGCTTTATAAATAAAGAATAATAATAATAATAATAGTAGATATCAGCTGATTCTTGTACTTGCATATGGGGTTTTGTCCACTCAATAATCCCTATCTATACTAAGGAACCGAGAACTGCTTGCTGATCAGAATAGATTTTCAACTCACTTTTAAACTACTTTTCAAGACCATTTTTGACTTACTAAATTTGGCATTCAAAGCACTTGATAAGTCAGTGGAAAGGCTTTTCACACATCTGTAAGACTACTGTCTTTCACATTACACCTATATTAAACACTCTGGCCTCTATTTATTAAAGTCTGGCGGACCTGATCCGACAGTGCGGATCAGGTCCACCAGACCTCGCTGAATACGGAGAGCAATACGCTCTCCATATTCAGCATTGCACCAGCAGCTCACAAGAGCTGCTGGTGCAACGCCGCCCCCTGCAGAATCGCGGCCAATCGGCCACCAGCAGGGGGATGTCAATCAACCCGATCGTACTCGATCGGGTTGAATTGCGGCGATGTCTGTCCGCCTGCTCAGAGCAGGCAGACAGGTTATGGAGAAGCGGTCTTTGTGACCGCTGCTTCATAACTGCTGTTTCTGGCAAGTCTGAAGACTCTCCAGAAACACGGGCCGTCAAGCTCCTTTTGGAGCTTGATAGATAGGCCCCTCTGAATAGCCACTGGAGACATTCTAGAGGTTTGTTAACAGACGTGGTATTGCTTCTTTAAAGCTCCATTCAACCCTATTGGAGAGGCTGTGTACAGAGAACAGGGTACACATTTACATATGTAAAGGGACATAGACATAAGTAAATGTACAGTTATGGGCATCTTTAGGAAAATATTCAACAATATATGCACCTATAACCACAGGTTTGTAATGCTGAGGCCCCTTTACTCTGTACATCTGTAAAGATTTTATTTATTGACTCACAGGCCTCTATTTATCAAGCTGTCTACTTACCTGCATTAGATGGCCCCAAACGCTCGCCTAAGATTGCCTAACATCGCCGCCGCGGACCTGAATACGTTTGCCAAATTTATCAAGAAAGCTGTCAAAAAGCCGTGCACCAAGTATGGTGCGATGAGCAGCGGACTGTTGTTAACTAACAGTCATCGATCTCGCTGCTCTTCGGCTTATTCGCAGCTTTCTTGCTACCCTGTCACTAAGCACCCACACTATACTATACAGTTTTACCCCCTAAACCGCCGCTCCCGGAACCCCCCGCAACTAAATAAACTTATTAACCCCTAAACCACCGCTCCTGGACCCCGCCGCAACTATAATAAATATATTAACCCCTAAACCGACGCTCCCGGACCCCGCCGCCACCTACATAAAGTTATTAACCCCTATCCTGCCGCTCCCGGACCCCGTCGCCACTTACATAAAGTTATTAACCCCTATCCTGCTGATCCCGGACCCCGCCACAACTAAATAAATTGTTTAACCCCTAAACCGCCACACCCGGAGCCCGCCGCAACTAAATAAAATGATATATATTAACCCCTATCCTGCCTTCCCTACACCACCGCCACTATAATAAAGTTATTAACCCCTAAACCTAAGTCTAACCCTAACCCTAACACCCCCTAACTTAAATATAATTTAAATACATCTAAATAAATATTACTATTATTAACTAAATTATTCCTATTTAAAACTAAATGCTTACCTATAAAATAAACCCTAAGATAGCTACAATATAATTAATAATTACATTGTAGCTATTTTAGGATTTACTTTTATTTTACAGGCAACTTTGTATTTATTTTAACGGCGCGTTCGGAACATCTGGAGTGACGTAACCATCGATCTGTGTCGGACTGAGTCCGGCGGATCGTATGTTACGTCACTGAATTCTACTTTTGCCGGTCTCTAGCCTTTGATAACTAAGGCGAATCAGGCTCGACACAAATACGCTGCGGAATTCCAGCATATTTGCGGTTGACAGCTTGATAAATAGAGGCCATTATCTTATTTCAGTTCTTTTGATAGACATGCATTTTAGCCAATAAGTACAGACTCCACGGGAGTGAGCACAATGTTATCTATATGACACACAAGAACTAGCAGTGTCTAACTGTAAAAAACTGCAGTGAGATAAGAGGCAGTTCAATAGCTTAGAAATTAGCATATACCCTATCTGAATCATAAAAATTTTATTTTGACTAGACTGTCTCTTTAACTTTTATTTTATATTTTAATTGTTAATGATGAAGATACAAGAAAAATAATTACAATACAAAGGTCAAACATCTCAAATATTTACATCATATCTAGCAGTCCTCTTTTTTTTTTTTCATCCCTTAGAGTTTGAAAGATCACTCTTGGACCTAGGGTTGTCACGCCACGCCCCTAGCGCTCGTTGCCTAGGGCTGTGTCGGTTCTGGATGCGTGTGGTGGTGACGTCATCGCTGCACACTCCTGATGCCGGTTTTGTGGCGCCAATCCTTTAGGTATTTTAATGGGTAGCAAACGATCTGTCACTGCCCAAGTATAGGTGCTACTTCGTGTACTCCTGGGAGTGATAGATCATTTGCTGGACTGATATATATTGTTGATGAACCCTGCCTGTCTCATTATGCTACCTGGTTAACCCCAGCATTACTGACTGATCAATTGTTGCTGAACCCTGCCTATCTCACTACGCTACCTGGTTAACCCCTGCATTACTGACTGATCAATTGTTGCTGAACCCTGCCTATCTCACTATGCTACCGGGTTAACCCCTGCATTACTGACTGATCAATTGTTGCTTAACCCTGCCTGTCTCACTACGCTACCTGGTTAACCCCTGCATTACTGACTGATCAATTGTTGCTGAACCCTGCCTGTCTTACTAAGCTACCTGTTTAAACCCCTGAATTGCTGGACTGTTTTACTGTTGCCGAATCCTGTCTGCCTGACCTTTCTCGTAATTTGCCTTGTGCTGTCCTGCCTGTGGTGAGTGCCACTCTCCTCATTTGTCTGCTCTGGGATATTCCCTAGAGGCCGGGATAACAAGACTACTGGCCGAGTTCGGTTTGGTAGAGGAGTATCCCACGAGCATTACAGTGATGTTATATGTGTCTGCTGTTAGGGGTTGCTAATAAACATGGTAAACATAACAAAATGAAAAAGAAAAATTGCATCTCAGAAAATGGAAAAAGAAAAGAAATATATATATATATTATGTTATATTGGCAAGGCCAATTGGATAGAGAAAAATTATGATGCAAAAAGTCAGAACTGCATGCAACACTTATAGATAACAGCACTTGTATTGTTATAATATTAAGGTAAACTTATTTGAATTCTAAGTGGATAACAATAGAATAACGATATAATCATTGTGGTGTTTGCCATATTAGCTTGATGTTTTTTCTTCATATCCCATATTAATGGGGTTGTCAGATGAACGATAATAAGGTGTCAGCCATGAGGATGCTCAAGTGCTCTGAGCCAGTAGTATGAGTGTAGTTAGGGTATGGAATGTTGAGAAAGTAATGAGCATTCATACCTGGCTATTCAGTATCAATATATATTATTGGGTTTTTCCCAACTTTATTTATACCATTTCATTACTGTCCATGAGCAAGCACATTTCTCTAAAGCTAATCTTTCATTTTTCATCTGTCATTGTCCAAGAAATAGATAGATTTATACCTCAACAAACAATATCTCATCAAAAGTTATTTTTATATTGATTTGTTATATGATACTTTCACAGAAATGAATGTGTATTTGTATTTCTAGGAGTCATAGTTTCTATTTATTTTTTAAAATTATTATTAATGCTAGAATCTGTACATATATCCTTGCACATACTTGTGTATATATATATATATATATATATATATATATATATATATATATATATATATATGTGTTATGTCAGAAATCTTTTGCAAACATATTTACATGTCCCTAAGTTCCTTTTTTTGTTCTAAACAATGTTGTCTGTCATATCTCTGTGTTTATTTATACCACTATATGTATATATTGTAAATGTATTATTTTTCTGAGCAGGAATAATTGTGAATGTAACATGTAATCAGAGTATCATATGTATTTATTTGCAATCAATGGATATTTTAAAGGGATAGGAAAGTAAAAATGTAAGTTGCATGATTCAGATAGAGCATGTCATTTTAAAACACTTTAAATTTCACTTCTATTTTCAAATGTGCTTTGTTCTCTTAGTATCCCTTGTTGGAAAAGAATATGCACATATCCTACACTAGTGGGAGCTAGCTGCTAATTGGTGCCTGCACACATTTGTCTCTTGTGACTGGCTAAATAGATGTGTTTAGCTAGCTGCCAGTAGTGCAACGTTGCTCCTTCAGCAAAGGATAACAAGAGAATGAAGCAAATTTAATAATAGAAGGAAATTGGAAAGTTGTTTAAAATTGTATGTTCTATCCAAATCATGAAAGAATATTTTGGGGTTTCCTGTCCCTTTAAGAGCTGGGCCAGTTTTCTCTCTGCATCTGTCTAACCCCTCCTGATTGCAATCTATTTTTAAAATCCACTCCTACACAGGTGTTATAATATGGGCTGACATTTCTTACTAAAAAAATATTCAAGAGAAGGAATAAATACACTAAAAATAGCATGCCAGCAAATAGGTGATTTTAATTTCTGCTGTATCTGAATCATGACAGTTTAAAGTTAGGTGGGCTATATCTTTGAGCTATCAAACATCAATTAGAATTTTAAAATCCTTGTCTAAAATATTACACTGTGTGTCCTAATGTCAGCATCAATGTTTATCTTTAATTCTAAATTCACATATACATACTTTCAAAGTATAATACACAATGTAACAAATGGCACTTACATGTTCTGATGAGTAATCAATGACACAAGTATCGAGCAATTTGATTCATTAATGATAGTTTATAATGTGTATTTGAATCTGATTGGCTGATGTCATAAATCATGTGATTATGCAAATTCCAATCAAAAGTGGTGCAAAAATTCACTAGTGTGTGGGGTATTTAGGAGTTTGCGTCATAATTGGTGCGAAAGTGTTGCGTCAAATATGGCGCAAAGTGGAGAGTGTGACTTGTATTAAATGTATTAACATGGTGCACATAGATTTTTCAAACAAATAAAAAGGAAGTTAGCTATATTATGTTGTGTATTTATTTCATTTTTAACTCTATATCTATTAGTGCAACAAGTTTGGGGCAAAACTTTTTACCAAATATGTAGAAATAATATTGCCCCCTTGCTTTGTAATGAGAGACAAAGTTGTAGCATAATCCATAAGTAGTAATGTATTTTTCATTTTTATCCCTATATCTACTAGTGCACTTGTTTGATTTAGAAAGGTTATACAATTTTAATAAAGTTTCTAAAAAAAATTATTATGTAATATACTTCATTCTCTTGCAGCATCGAACATAAGCTTTCTGTGTTTTCAGACTCCCATTAACTTCTATGGCATCCGCAACCTCAAGGGTGGCGGATAGAAAACTAAGTATGCTGAGTCGGAAAAGCAACGAGCATAAATGTAGAATTTTTGATAACTTTGTGAGAGCTTCAAATAGTGTCGATTAGGAGGGCAAATGAACACGATTCCGCTTGAATTACACAGGTTTTCAACTCGCATTGATCTGCGTTGGATTAAGGTCGCAGGATCGTATGTTACGTCACAAATTTCAACATTTGCCTATCTTGAAGCTTTGATAACTACAGTGGATCAATCTCGCGACAATTACGATGCGGAATTCCAGAGTATTTTCAGTTAACGCTTTGATAAATAGGCCCCTAAGTGTGCTTTGCAATATATTTTTGATGTGTTTTGTGACACTTTTTATTTTCACGAAACAGTTAACTACAGCTCTGAGATTCGGTAATCATTCTAGCGTAAATCTCAATTGTGCTCAAGCGATCGCGATTGCACTAAACTTGTAATATGAGAGCAATTTAACTTGCGCTCAAACAATTGCGAAAAACCTGGGGGGTTTTACGTTTATATATTTTGTGTGTAGTTTTTAAATTAAAGTATAACTTATTTTACTTCATACTTATTGTCCTTGTATTAAGAAACTTTAATAAACAGGCTGCATAGGTTAAACATAAGCAACATTTTTACTCCACTTGTGATTTTTTAAATATATTTTTTAATGACAATTTCCAGAGAAAATAGTATGAAATAAATAGTTTTCACATTTTGCTATTTCCTATATTTGTTCTCACTGACATATTGCTATTTTAGCACAATCTGGGAATTATATATCAAATATATTTGAAAATCACAAGTGGAGTAAATAAATCTTAATTTTTGAGTTTAACTATGCAGACTGTTTTTTAAAGTTCCTTAATGGACAAAATGTGGCCCTTTGCATTAGTTTTTGTGGCCCCTGTAGAAAGTGGCACTAAAAATATGAGCTCTGGGGATTTATGGAAAAGGATCAAGCAAAAACTCAAAAAAGCACTTTGGAGGGGAAAACAGCATACAGAGTGTGTCCTGTAACTTTACCTAAATTTGAATCTGTGCCTCTTTACGTTTTTAGGAAATATATTATCTGTGTGTTTATGAATCATACATTTTGTAATTAGCTGTTAGAAATATTTTATTTACCTCAAAAGTAAAATTTTTAGTAGCATTGCTTAAGAAATAGAATTTCTAGATTTACGATTGGTGTGGTGTAATATATATACTGAACTCTAGCTGGCGCTACACACCTTTTAAATAATAAAATACTTAAAATCAAGTGTGTTGTGAGTTATAATGACGCATTGGCTAGGGGAAGCAATGATGAAGGAATTTAACAGTGCAGCAGTAATAACCTACAAGTTCTGTATACATAAACATAATTAACAAGTTTACCAGTTGTATTCTTTTCAGTAAACATTTTTCAATTATTGCACCCATTTAGTAGTTTTATGATACCACAACAATGAACAAAAACAGTAACAGCTATCTTCAATGACTTATAAAAAACACTCACCTAGATTCCGAGTTTTGCTTTCGTGTTTTAACGCCGAAAAAAATGACCATTTCAGCGTTAAAACAGCAACGCAGCCATTACGAGTCTTGTCGGTATAACTGTACCGCAAGCCTTTTAGCCTGTAACGCAACGTCAGTCCCACACTAAAAAAAAATGATGTTTTTGCATGGGATTTCCATAGCGCTGTTTTGTGGTGAGGCTAAAAAGCTTGTGTTACAGCCTTTTGCAATCAGATACAGTAGTTATGAGTTTTACGCCTCAAAACTGTTACACAAAACTCATAACTAAAGTGTTACAAAGTACACTAACACCCATAAACTACCTATTAGCCCCTAAACCGAGGCCCTCCCACATTGCAAACACTAAATTAAAGTTATTAACCCCTATTCCGCCGCCCCCAACATTGTTGTCACTATACTAAAGTTATTACCCCTATTCCTCCACACCCCGACATCGCCGCCACTAAATAAAGTTATTAACCCCTAAACCGCCAGCACCCCACATCACCAAAAACTACATTAAACTACTATTAACCCATAAACCTTATAACACCCTAACTTTAAATTAAAATTACAAGATCCCTATCTTAAAATAAATAAAAACTTACCTGGGAAATTAAAAAAACAACCTAAATTTAATAAACTATAAATTAAACTAACATTACTATTTATACTAAAATTAAAATAACTACAAATTAAAATAATTAAATCACACATTAAAAAAACCTTACCCTACTAAAAAAATTAAATCTACAATTACAAAAAATAAAAATACTAAATTACAAAAAAAACAAAAAACTAAAGTACAAAAAAATAACAAACATTAAATTATGAAAAATAACAAATCAAATTATCCAAAATAAAAACAATTACACCTAATCTGTTAGCCCTATCAAAATAAAAAAGCCCCCCAAAATAAAAAAAAATCCTAGCCTACAATAAACTACCAATAGCCCTTAAAAGGGCCTTTTGTAGGACATTGCCCTAAAGAAATCAGCTCTTTTCCCTGTAAAAAATGCAAAGCTGCCCCCAACAGTAAAACCCACCACCCAAGCAACCCCCAAAATAAAAAAAAACCTAACTCTAAAAAAACCTAAGCTACCCAATGCCCTGAAAAGGGCATTTTTATGGACATTGCCTTTAAAAGAGCATTCAGCTCCTTGTTATTGCCCTTAAAAGGGCATTAGCTCTTTTAAGAATCCCCAAAACCCTAATCTAAGAAAAAAACCACCCAAAAAAAGTTTAAAAAAACCTAACACTAACCCCTGAAGATCCACTTACAATTTTCCAGACATCTATCCTCATCCAGGCGGCAAAGTCTTCATCCAGGCAGCGAGGTCTTCATCCATCCAGGCGGCGTCTTCTGTCTTCATCCAGGCGGCATCTTCTATCTTCATCCCAGCAGCACGGAGCGGATCCATCCTGAAGACATCCTGTGCGGAGCATCCTCTTCATATGGTCGCCACCGTATACTGAATCTTCAATGCAAGGGAAACGTTTTCAAAATGGCGTCCCTTGCATTCCTATTGGCTGATTTGATTTTGGAAATTCAAATCAGCCAATAGGATGAGAGCTACTGAAATCATATTGGCTGTTCAAATCAGCCAATAGGATGAGAGCTACTGAAATTCTATTGGCTATTCAAATCAGCCAATAGAATTTCAGTAGCTCTCATCCTTTATCTAAACTTATTTAGATACAAACTAAAAATATATGTTCAAAATGGAGCGAGCAAAAAAGATGAAGCGGACAAAAAAGATACGAGTAACAAGTGCAATCTGTTACCTAGAATATCACAAAGTAATAGCAAATGTATCTAAATAATACAAAACACAGTCCGTATAACAGGAAACTGGAGCCGTTCTCCAAGATGGCGTCCTGGCAGTGCTAAATCTGTAAAGGACAAGGAGATTTTCCTGGTGAAGTATGTACGAACAAAAGGGCTAAGTCCCGCATACATAGAACTACTCACAGGATTATTGATCTTTTAGTCATTGAGAGCTCTAATCTCTCTTAGGATGTAGATATCTGGAGTAGAAATTTGAGCACTCCTCGCCGATGCAACTTTTCCTAGTGCTTGCTGATGACGTTACAGTGGTCTGCGATACACACAGATAGAGCCAGGACTTTTCATCACGCTGACCACCAATGCGATCTCTCCTGGCAGCCACTCCAGCCGTTACTAGGGAGGGACCTAATGTTAAAGGTGTTAAGATCACTTAGCAGTCTCCAAAAATAGCATACTACAGACGCTCTCAAAAGCTAAAAGTAGTAGCTTAAAATTGACTTTAGTGTCTTGAAATACACCAAAAACAGGAATAGGCTAAAATAGTAAAGGTTTTATTTAAAATATACAACAAAATAGAGCAACGCGTTTCAGCCCCTTCCAGGCCTTTATCAAGCTCTAAATAACACAATGTTAGACACCTCTATTTAAACAGCTGGCAGCCAATTAAATTGGATGTGACATTTAAACGTATGTTTTACAGCAAGAGTTTCATTTACATATGTGTCAAAAAACATCTACTATAGAAAAGAGTAGCTTTTTTAAATACAATGCATAGGATATATAGCAAATGTTGGCCCCTCTAATAAAAAAAATCTATGCATTTCTACATTGTATTTCTTTGAATTTCAATAAAAATTGAAACAAAAAAAAAAATCAAAAATTTCTGGTGATGTTACCCCCTGGAGGGTGTCACACGGGTGCGGCCCGCACCCCCCACACCCCCTAATGATGCCACTGCCTTTAGTATCAGGTCCCTCCTTAGAAACAGCTGGAGTGGCTGCCAGGAGAGATCGCATTGGCGGCCAGCGTGAGGAAAAGTTCCAGCTCTATTTGTGTGTATTGCAGACCACTGTGACATCATCAGCAAGCAATAGTAAAAGTTGCATTGGCGAGGAGTGCTCAGATTTCTACTCCGGATATCTACATTCTAAGAGCCGTTAATGCTCTCAATGCCTAAAAGATCAGTAATCCTGTGAGTAGTTGTGACTATGTGTGCGGGTCTTGGCCCTTTTGTTCGTATATACTTCACCAGGAATATCTCCTTGTCCTTTACAGATTTTCCACTGCCAGGACACCATCTTGGAGAACAGCTCCGGTTTACTGTTATACGGACTGTGTTTTCTATTATTTAGAGACATTTGTTATTACTTTGTGATACTTTGTGATATTTTTGGCTACAGATTGCACTAGTTACTCATTGTATCTTTTCTGTCTGCTTCATCTTTTTTGTTGCTCCATTTTGAACATATATATATATTTTTTTTAAACTTTATTTATATAAAAGAATCCAAGACATACATGACAAGCATAGTCACATTGGTATAATAGATTCAGATATCATCAAATGCATAGTAAGACATATAAAACAGTGACCGCATTATAAGGCCTGATTCTTAAATGAAATCTTCATGCATGCACTTGGACTCATCTTTTTTCAAGAATATTTTAGTATACAAACAAACAAAAGGAAAGAGAAGAAAAGAAGAGAAAAAAAAAACTAAGATAGGAAAGGAGAGAGAATAGCATGAGGGAAAGACGGAAAAATCAACAAACAACAAATAACAATTATACTCATACTCACCTAGGGTACCTCCGGATCCCCCCCATCCAACCAACACCACGCCTCCGTACATGAAAGAAATCCTCAACAGTTTGAATCAGTAGAAAAACACCAATTACCCTTTAGATTTTCATTGAGGACATATTGACTGTCTTTAAAGTGAAGGAGAACTCTATCTCTAACTATGTCTGGTAACTGCATCAAATATACCCCCCATTTAAGGAGAAACCTCCTCACTCTTTTCTCAGGGTCACCCCTTGTGTCTGCCTGCTCAATTAGCATCTGAGTGTGTACTGCCCCAAGCAGTTGTTGAAATGGTGGGGTTCTGTCCCCCGCCCACTCTCTAAGAATAGCCTGTCTAGCCAACATGAGGATTGTGATTATAAAAGTGTTATGTTTATATGTCTGGTCTCTAGGCGTCAGAAAGATCACATACTGTGCTGAGAGGGATAGCTTTTGTTTGGTTAATTTGCTCAGCCAAAACGAAATCTTCTGCCAAAACTTCTGCACTTTTGGGCATCCCCACATCAGATGAATCCAATCAGGGGAATCCCAGCTGCATTTACTACATAAATCAAGTGCCCCCCGAACCCACTTTGCTCGCATGCCAGGGGTGATATAAGCTTGGTGCAGGAATTTCAGGTGCGATTCTCTCAGTTTTGCAGAGATAGTACCTTGAATTGCTCTCTCAAAGCTCAAAGTGATCAGCGTAGTGTCTACCTCTAAGTCTTCAAAATGTGACCATTTTGAAACGATCCCACGCAAAGTGGGGTCCTCAAAATGTCGAAGCAACAGATTGTATGTGTGTGAAAGTCTGTAAGGTCCCAACTTTGCCAAGGCACAGAGTCGATCTATATTGGAAGGTTCCTTAGACAACAATCCTCCTGAAATTAGAGTGGAGATATAATGTCTGCATTGGAAGTACGCAAACCTGTGAGTGCTCGGGAGGTCAAAACTCACCTGTAAGTCTTGAAAGGGTATTATGTCAAAGGTCAAAGGATGCAGTAGTTGATAAAGTCTGGTGAGTTTTAAGTCTTGCCACGTCTGAAATGCCTGTGTAGTGTATCCAGGAAGGAAGTTGAGGTTACCTTGTATTGGAAGATATTTACTAGTGGATTTCTGCAATTCCCAGAGTCTACAAATCTTGGCCCAGGCTCTCAAGGGGTCCCTGAACAGGACATGGTTTTGTACAAACATGGGTAATGATTTAAGATCCGCATGAGGCAAGAATGCCAAGTGTAGCGGTTTAATGAATATGGACTCTAGATCAGGGACGGTGTAGAAGTCATTCCCTACCAGCCAGTCCAGTACAAATCTGGAAAGGGCTGCCCAATTATACCACAAAATATTGGGGAGACAGAGCCCACCCCAACCTACCGGCATTGATAAAGGTGTCCTATCTATCCTGTGTTTCTTACCCTGCCAAATAAAATTGCCAATGGAAGTCTGCAAGGAGGCGATGTCTTGTTGGGTGAGAAGAAGGGGCAACATCTGTAAGGGATAGAGAAGCTTAGGCAGAGAAAGAGAAAGGGGGAGCTTCATCCAACTCAGCAACATTTGTTTAATATCACTTACAATCCCACTAAAATTAAGAGAATACAGTTTATGGGGATTAACATGTACATGAATGCCCAAATATTTAAAGCAGCCTTCAGTGATTGTAAGACCACTATCCGCCAGATTTGTGTTACGAGAGTTTTGTAACCATGTGACTTCTGATTTGTCGATATTGATCTTGTACCCTGAAAACTTGCCAAAATTCTCAATAATATCCAAAAGAGGGTGTAAATTGGCACCGGGGTTATCTACGAAGAGTAACAGATCGTCAGCATATAAGGATAAATGCAGCCGTCGACCATGTATGTTCAGACCTGTACAGTGCTGTCTGATATAGGATGCTAGGGGCTCAATGGCCAGATCAAAGAGGAGAGGAGAAAGGGGACACCCCTGTCTCGTACCTCTCTGCAGCGTGAAAGAGGGAGAAAGCCCTCCATTGATTATAAGAGATGCTTTAGGGGCCGTGTACAATTGCTGTAGGAAGTTAGAGAAGTTACCCCGGATACCAAAGTGAGATAATGAAGTATGTAGATGGTCCCATTCAATCCGATCAAACGCCTTTTCGGCGTCAAGCGCCAAAAGGCAAGCATCCGGTAGCTGAGAGGGGGATTGTGCATGTGCGTTATACCAGTAATGGGCCACCACACCAAGAGTCTTCCTAATATTCAACACTGATGACCTTCCCTTTACGAAGCCAGTTTGGTCGGCATGAACTATATGTGGCAAAGCCGTCGCTAACCTATCCGCCAGGATCTTCGTCAGAAGATTATAATCTCCATTTAACAATGAGATTGGGCGGTATGAAGAGGTTTGAATGGGATCTCTATCGGTTTTCAGTAAAAAACAAATGTTGGCTTCATAAAATCTATCATTCAGCTGTTCAGTGCCCTCTAGATATGCAGAGTATAGGGATGATAGGACAGGAGCCAGCTCTTCATCTAATAACTTAAAATATTCCGCGGGCAGCCCGTCAGGGCCCGCCGCTTTGCCCAGCTTGCTCAGTCGAATGGCCCTAAGAACCTCCTGAGGCTGAATCCTGGAGTTCAAGAGGGAAGTCTGGTCCTCCGTAAGTGTAGGGAGTCGCACTGCGTCCCAGAAATGGCGCTTAGCTTCTAGATGAATTGGTTGTTGAGAATATAGGGAAGTATAATAGTCCACAAATTCGGCCATGATCTCCTTAGATTCAACAGTTATGTTACCCCTGGATTTAATAGCTAGAATCTGAGACTTAGGCTTATAAGAGTGAACCAGTTTGGCGAGCAACCTGCCGATAATAACGGCCTTGCCTATGAATGTTGACTTTGATGTCTTTTTGAGCAAGGTATGTGTCTCTAGTCTGCTTAAGGTCATAATACGTTTTCCTAGTCAGTAACGTAGGGGTAGATAAATAATTATTGTAGGCCTCCGTGAGCTGAGAAAGAAGCATCCCATCCACCCTCCCAAGTTGTTTGTTATGATGCACTGTAAAAGAGGTTATGTGACCTCTCATCACCACCTTGGAGGCATGCCAAAATAAATCTGGAGTACCTAAATGGGAAGCATTGTCCGATGCGTAATGTATCCAGGAGGCTTTTAAGTGACGGCGGAACTCAATATTGTTATAAAGGTGAAGAGGGAATTTCCAATTATTATTTGGAGGCTTAGGAAGCCAAGGCTGAAGAATCAGAGTGACTGGGGCATGGTCAGAAATAGTGACTTGACCTATACATGTGGAAGAAATCGGTGGCGTAATACTTGGTGCAGTTAAAAAATAATCAATACGCGACATGGTATGGTGTGTTTTAGAAAGACAAGTGAAATCTCTCTCAACAGGGTTTCCACACATCTACCAGGTTCAAGGTTTCTTTAAAGGAGCCAACAAGAGATACCTCACGTTTGTATCTAGACATGCCCATCTTCAGGGTGTTTGGGACCGAAGGGTCCTTAAACCTATCCAGGGGGAGGGCCTGGGCCAAGTTGAAATCACCCCCCATAATTATAGGAGCGTTGTACGTGGCCAGTATGGCTAAAAGGTTCGTCCAGAAGTCAGGGTCGTATGCATTGGGGCCATAAACATTGCAAAGGGTGTATGTGGAGGTGTCAATCTGAAGTAAGGCAACTATAAATCTCCCCTTCTTGTCTATCTCTATTCTAGAAAAAGCAGCTGCTAAACCCTTACGCACTAGGACTGCAACTCCCCTTTTCCTACCTTCCCTAGGGGAGCTTAAAACTTGTCCGACCCAACGTATTTTTAACTTTTCATGTTCCTCAGCTGTCAGTTTCGTCTCTTGGAGCAAAGCTATGTCAGCCCGTAATGAATCTAAGTGGTGAAGAATCATGCTCCTCTTTGCAGGTGAGGTGATGCCCCCTACATTCCAAGCAATGACTTTAATGGGAGGTATCATGTCTAAAGCTTCTAGGGATAAAAAAACAGGCAGCCCGGTAAGGAAACCCTCCCAAATGTTACATTAAATGCAAGGGGTGCAGGGTTAATATGTCTAGAACCTATAGAGGTGAAAAACTTGCGGCCCGAAAGGAGAGCCCATCCAGATGTTACACTGAATGCAATGGGTATAATCTGTGTGTTTTGACTTACATTTGTGTGATGGCAGTGGTGAGCTTTCGATAGTTGGCGGTGTGGCGGAGGAGGGGGAGCCAGAGGCCCCCAGGCACTGGTCCCACAGCAACTGCAGAAAAAGCAAGAACACATAGCAGCATTAATATTGTGCTGAGGCCGGAGTTTTCCAACCACAACCACATGTACAATGCAAGGCAGTTTCAACAATACAAAATACAAAATAACCTCCAGAGGCTCAGTATAGAGCAGGACAGTAGGGCCAGACATATAATGATTAGGTGTTCTGTATTGAGACCAAAAATTTCTAATCACGATTACAGTTATATTGCAAAAGATACTCAACATTTCAAGGTACCGTTTTACCTCAAGGGATGCAGTGCATGGCAAAGGGAGGGGATCAGTCATACAGCGGCCAGATAAGGATTGAGGTAGGAGATTACATAGCATGCACACAGGATCAGCACCCCCGTAGCAAAGCATTCCTATGGCACTAGCGGTAGGGAGCAACAGGAGACAGAGGGTAGATAGGGGATCTTCGACTAACGGTGCTAAATGTAGGTCAAGGGCCAAGCATACAAGTAAGGGAGGGGGCAGCCTAAGATGGACAGGGTCTCTACCAATAGCATATCTTTCTGTACCTTGATTTGTGTGCCGTGGGGGGAGTTGCTTAACCTTAGTAAAATGATGTATGTAAGAGCTGGGACTGGAGCAAACAGTGAGAGTATTAGAAAAACAAACCATATGAACAACTATACATATCATGAAACTTATGTCCCTCACGCGGGCCGGAGAGGAGACACTACAACACCTGCAAACGCCAATGACGTAAGGGAGTATTTCCAACAGAGGCCAGTACCTAAGAGCAGAAGGAACCTTGGCATCCCAGTGCACTCCCCCCAGGCCCCGCGAGCGCACATACAAACTTAGAACCATCAACCATAACCAGGATCTCTGCAAGAGAAAAACAATGCACATCATGAGATACATTTTATGCAAAAATTGAGAACAATGATACTTATTAGAGTCTCATCAGCCATTATCCTGCCTCCACTCTGTTGACAGAAAAGCTTGGGCTGCTGCAGGCGTGTGGAAAGTTTTTGGACCTGAAAGGGTCTGGATCTTCAGGGTAGCTGGAAACATGAGAGCAAATCTACGCCCCTGTTCATGCAAAGTGGAACAGAGTGAGGCAAAGTCCTTGCGTCTCTTAGTAACTTCCACTGAGAAGTCTTGAAACAACAAGAGGCGGTGATCTTCGTAGGTGTTTTCTTTAGCTGCTCTATATGCTCTGAGTATGGCTAGCTTGTCCTGGAAATTTAAACACTTAAAGATTACTTGACGTGGCTTTTCCTTGGAGTTGTCCAAATATCTGTTAGGACCAATGCGGTGCGATCTTTCAATATCCAGTGGCAGGCAATACGATGGCAGACCTAGAAGCTTTGGAAGGGTTGAGGCGGCGAACTCCAAAAGGTCTTTGCCTTTGATGGATTCAGGAACACCTACAATTCGCAGGTTATTCCGTCTACTGCGATTCTCCAGATCTTCTACTTTATCCATTAGCTGTTGATTCTGTTTCAGTAAGTGCTTCAAAGAAATTTCTGACTCATGTTGCCTATCCTCAACCCCCGAGATTCTCTGCTCTGCAGCAGACATGCATGTAGAAAAAAGCCTCACTTTGCTGGTTAAAGTATCAACACCAGCTTGCAAACTGTCCATCTTTGGTAAGAAGAATGCTTTAAGCTCTTGCAAGAGTGAGGAGTGATCACCTGGTGAATTATTCTCAATATCTGCAAGTGAGGTGTTTGCCTGTGTTTCTATAAGGATTTTGTGCCTCTTTTCCTGATTTTTTGATCTTTGACTCATGGTGCTACTTGAAGGCGAAGGCAGCCTGTGAAAATACTCGTCCACTTTCATAGAACAGATTATACAGAAGAACTGAGATTGCTGGGATGTTGTGGATAGACCTCAAAGTGGCACTGTGGTTCTGTGTGATGCAACAGTCCCTCAGGTTATGAGACAGAAAGGTGAGTAAGAAACAAACAAATAAGCTGCATTCACCACAAAAGTATTCCTCCTGCCCAACAGGCTCCACTCCCCTCCTGTCTCACACCAGAAACGTTAGTCCCAATTGCAATAAGAAGATTTCACTGAGGTAGTTATGAGGCTGTATAGTGTATCACTTGTTTGGCAAATTATCCGTTCAAAAGTTACAGGCCCCAAGTACAATCACAGGATCACAAGAGACATATATAAAAATTTAGCTATACCAGCTACACAGTAAGAAGCAGTTATTGCCCCGCACAGGAGACATAGACCATAAGCACAGTCCCGAAAAAATTTAGTTATACCAGCTATGCAATGGGGTAAAGTGTTTTATTTGTCAAGCCACTATACGTTCAGAAGTCACTGGGCCTGCACACAGTCCCGGCGCTGCGGTTCCTTATCCCAGGCCTTGGTTATTTTCAAACTTATGCCCTAATATAATTCTTCTAGAGTAAAGTGCAGCAGGGCGTTACATTTGGGTGCAGTCCATTAGCATCGGTATTGCTTTTTAAGTGAGTTAATCAGTTAGCCTGCAGTGTCCCTTTAGGGTGCGTGTTACCTGAGTACCACTTGCTATTGTCCCCTCTGCAGCCGTCGCAAGGGTAGGTAATCTGGCCCAATCGGTAACGTGTAGCGTTGCTGGTGTACACCTTAGCCTGTATGATTTTACAGCTCCGTCAGGGCTGAGACGGGTGTGGAGATGGGGAGGGATCCTCCAAGATGGCGCCCGCGAGGTCCGTTAGGTGCGCAGCATGGAGCAGTTGTAAATGCCTTCCGAGGCAAGGGCGATATTCGGCCCTTCACGATTCTATCCTGGCCGGTCGAGGTCCTATTACAGGTACCCAACAAGGCGGCAACGTGGGAAAAGGTGTAGAAAGTGTATTTATAAGGAGCGCCTTACTTACACCCTGTTAGCTGTTTAATAGAATAATCTCACAAGTATTCTGAAGCTAAAGATAAAGGGAAAAATATAAACAGCGCTTCACCTATATATAGATATAGGATAGCTAGGGATGTTTATCAACGTGGGAAAAGACAGCTGGCAGCAGAAAATAGGATATAGTTAGAGTTGAATTGCGGAGCTCTTCTCCCTTGCTGCCAGCCGCTAGCTCCGCCCACCGGAAGTCTTGAACATATATTTTTAGTTTGTATCTAAATAATTTTATCATTAAATTTCTTTAGTGACTTAGAAACAGATATATATCTGTAATATATAAGACATCTATCTTTACATTGCCTTTAGCTTTGTAGGGGCGCAGTAGTTTTTTGTATAGCTTTATTAATTTGAAGTATACATCCCTTTTTTATTATTTGTTAAACTCTTAGGGGAGAGTTTATTACTACTGCTTGAAGGTTATAGCTCTAGCGCTTTCCATTTCCCATACTTTGTTATTGAAGGAATAATACACATAATGAATGCTGGGATTAAAATGATGGTGCGGCCTTGCTACCCTTTTGACAGTAATTTGGATAGGGCAGCCACAATAATTTATTTATTCATTAAACAAGTTTTAATACAGCTGCTCTCTTTTCATGGGTGCGTTCCGCTCCAATCCTCTCTTTCATTTCCCGCACAGTTGCTACGGAGGGCCGGCTCAACCATGCGAACAAGTGGGTCCCCAGGCAGCACTTGCCAAGGGGCAGCACTTCAGTGACTAAGTCAGTCACTGTCAGACCAAGACCACTCCTGTCTTCTGTCTCCGTGGGGGAAGTTGCAGGCTCCCAGGAGCATAACCTCATCATGCACAAAGATACAGAACCGTCAGGGGCAGCATTCAAGGTGGGACAAGTGCATCTCTTACCTAACTTCCTTCCCACTTATTGCACAATCGTGCATAAGCATTGGTTGCATGCAGGTATGTAGGTAGGCTTAGTTAGGTCGGCAGTTGATGTGCTAATCAGTAATGTTACTACTGGGGGGGGGGGGGGGGGTCATTGCATTCTCAGACCCAGGCAGCATAATATTTTAAAGGGACAGTGTACATATATTTTCATTTAACTGCATGTAATAGACACTACTATAAAGAAGAATATGCACAGATACTGATCTAATAATCCAGTATTAAACCTTTTAAAAACTTACTTAGAAGCTCCCAATTTAGCACTGTTAATGAGGTTATGGTGGGACACCCACTGAAAGGGGCTGAGAGCAGACCCCCCCCCCCCCGCATATGAAAATACAGATTATACAAACAGAAGCAATATAAAATCTGTATACATCAGTATACGTCTAAAACTTTGGGGCTTGTTTAGGAGTCTAAAAATCAGCACAATGCTATTTAAAAATAAGCAAAACTATACATTTTTACAAAAACACCCCCAGATGGGCTTTATAAATGGATCATCTACAAAACATTTATGCAAAGAAAAATCTATTGTACAATGTCCCTTTAAGCCAGCCCTGTTGCTATGGCTATATAAGGCTCAGTGTCCGGTATCCTCATTCTGTAAAGCAAGTGTAGTTCTGCCCAAGAAAGGAAATGTAGAGAGGCATTTTAAAACTTTACACAAGAAATATGATTCAAATGTTCCCGCTAAAAATGATCTACGAAAGATAAGAGAACTGAAGTCTTGCCTTACTGCACAGCAGTCAGTTTATATACAAAGTGCAGTTATTAGTCAATCAGCACCCTTTATTAATGAAAAATTCAAACCAAAAATGGGTTGTTAAATTAAAATATAACAGGCTTTCTTGAGGCCTACACACCCATGGCCTTAAATATACTCTCTCTCTCTCTCTCTCTCTCTCTCGCGTGCTTTTTCTCTCTCTCTGTTCTTGTGCAAAAATCCATGTATTGAAATGTGCTGCAGCTGAAAGATTCTTTAGTGTTGCACCCCAGATGCACAAAGTACAGTTATTAGTTGTGAAGTGTCAACCAGCACCCTTAATTAATGAAACATTCAAATAAAAAAGGGATGTTAAAGTAAAATATAACAGGCTTCCTTGAGGCCTGCACACCCTAGGCCTTACATATATTCTCTCTCTCTCTCTCTGTTCTTGTGGAAAAATCAATTTATTGAAATGTGCTGCATCTAAATAAATCTTTAGCATTGCACCCCAGATGCACAAAGTACAGTTATTAGTTGTGTAGTGTCAACCAGCACCCTTTATTAATGAAAATTTAAAATCAAAAAGGGTTGGTAAACATACAGCAAGAGTGAGTTTAAAGAACCATAGAAGATGTGTTTTGTCCATAGCTTTGGACTTTGTAACTGCTAATGTGGGAAAACGTTAACCCTGTGTACTATTTATGTAAAAAACACAAGAACACCCTGATTTTTCTTAACATTTGGAGCATGTTACATTCGCAATTTTCTCAAATCTGGCATAAGTAGACCTCAGTGACAAATTTTACAAAAAAAAGGAGATGACTCTACTATTCCCCTATTGCATTACTGCATGCCTGTAACTATGGGGTTGAGAGCAATCTATTGTTTGATAATTTGGTATTTTAACAGCTGAAGATAAGGCCTTTGTTGACATGATCGCAATAATGCTAAGGAGCAAATAATATGATTAACATCATTTAGACTGAAACATTGCTGGGTTTTTGTGTATCCAATAAAGTTTTTTTCTACTCAAGAGGTGCTACCGCATTTGGATTTATTTGGATATATTGGTGAGTTTAGTGCAATGACTTCCAGCTTGCACTCTCCTTTTCTGATGTGTTGAACTGTCTTTTGGATTTAGGCCCCTTAACATTGGACATATAAACTTGGGATAACAAGTTAAGTTGTCATTTAGAAATGTGTAAGATGAGTAACCTTATCATAAAATATTCATAATTACACACATGGAAAAAGTAAAGATATTATTTTACTTAATTTCTAAACCAAGCAACTTCAGTCTCTTGATTCCTTTTACTGATTTGTATCACAGTGACACAATACAGTATTAGCAAGGCACTCTACAATCTATCCATGTAACAAATGAGAAGGGTTGGGCTAAGTAGAGACGAAGAAATAGAAGCATGAACAGGAAAGAGACATTTCAACATTGAGAGTGGTTGTCTCATATTGAAGATTGCCCAGTTCTAGGGAGAATGAGTAAAGGCCAAGGCTAGAGAAAAGAGTGACAAAAGCTTGTGAGAGGGGCTGTGTCAGCGCAAGAGGAAGATCTATACTATTTACAACACAGGCTGGCTGATAGTAGTTGGATATTTAGGCTAAGTGTATCGCAAATGCTGTGCCATATACAGTATTTTTCTTTAAATATAGAGGGTGTGAAAATAGTGGAAAGGTATCTGATGAGCTGTGCAATGTTTCTTGCTCCATATGAGCTTCTCGATGATGGTTTGAAAACAATATCTAATACTAAGAGAGGTTTTCCTGGGTTTGAAGGGTTGTTGGTCTGCAAATACTTTTGGCTTCTGGCACTTTTCAGTAATCTGCAGGGGGGATCAGAGGAATAATCCAGGTGACTTTTTCTAAGTTATTGGGCCATGTTCTGGCGGTTCTGATGGTACGCTGCCAGAGGATAATTTCCCTTTATCAAACAAACAGGAAAACGGTACTCTCTGTGTTACCCGTTCAGTTACACAGAGAGTGGGGATGACGTCAGGTGCCAGGAGGATGTGCTAAAGCCGGCGTTTTTGTCTGGAACTCCAAAAGTAAATCAAATACAAAGAATGTCCCAAGCACAATCCATACACTGGCAGCTTAAGATAAAAGTACAAAGTTTATTCCAAAGTGTATAAAACCATATCAAGTGTACAGCTCACAGAACCGCAATGACAGACAGTGCATAGAATGGGAAGCCGGCTTCCTCCGGTTTAAATAAGGTGAATTTCTTAAAGATACAGTGTAACATTAACTCCAATTAATCCATTCCATGCTGAAAATATATATACATTTAAGGAAATTAATACATTGTATATGACAGACAGTACAGTGCATCTAAAACATATTTCTGTAAGTTCAGTTATACAATTTTACTTGTGTATACAGATTTCTATCTTATTGTAATTTTAATACAAATAGATGCTTTTCATACATACAGATCAATATCTTTTTTCGAATTGAGACCCTGTGGTATAGAAGTATTTAGAGTGAATATCCAAAAGGCTTCCCTCAAATTAAGTTTGCTCTCTCTGTTCCCACCCCTTCTCCAAGCTAGGACATGTTCAATAGCTTTTACAGACAAAAGTTTAGAATCAGAGTTATGAAATTCTCTAAAGTTCTTTGCTATTGGTGTGTCAGAGTCAGGGTCATCTATGGATCTTATATATTCCAAAAACTTGTCTTTGAGGGGTCTCTTGGTTTTACCCACGTACTGTTTAGAGCACAATATATTAGATGTGTTGTTGCACAATTAATGTAAAAATGTATTTTATGTAGATGATTAGTGTTTGTGGAAGTGAAACTATCCCCTTCCTCTACACATTTGCATGTTTTGCAAATATCTCTCCTTCATTTATAAAATTCCTTTCTTTGCTTAAGCCAGCAAGGTTTTGTGCTCTTAGGTAAATCTGAAGAGGAAACATAATTACCTATAGTTTTGCCTTTTTTGGAAATTAACTCCTTTAACTATCGATTTGAGTATAGGGTCAGTGTATGAAATTGGTATATATTCTTTAATTATATTACATATACCATTAATTTCTAGGCTTTATGTAGTGATGAACTATGGTTTTTGATGCTTATCTCTCGGGATTTGTTTTTTTAACAAAATTCCCTAGACAGACAGTCTACTTCCATGCGGCATTTATTGAGAGTATGTATTATCATCATATCCCTTTTCCTTCAAACGTTTCGTGATAGTATTTGCATATTTTATATAATTATGGTTAGTGCAGTATCTTCTAGCCTTAATATATTGTCCTTTAGGGATGCCTCGTATTGTATGTCGTGGGTGACAGGAACTATACTTAAGGATAGTGTTACCTGCAGTGGGTTTTCTGTATAGATCAGTCTCGATAATTTCTTTATCTAAATTACATGAAATAGTTATATCCAAAAAGTTAATTTTGCTAGTAAACTGTTCTCCCCCCAAAAAACAAAAAAACAGAATTGTTCCTAATCAGATACTCACAAAATGCAGTAGTAGTTTCTTCACTGCAATCCATAAGGAAATTTACCTTATTTAAACCGGAGGAAAATGTTTCTCCTATAAGCAGTGAAGAAGTGCGTGTAAGCACGAAACATGTCTAAATAGGAGCCCGACTTCCCATTCTATGCACTATCTGTCATTGCCGTTCTGTGAGCTGTACACTTTATATGGTTTCATACACTTTGGAATAAACTTTGGACTTTTAAATGCCGGTGTATGGATTGTGCTTGTGACATTCTTTGTATTTAATTTCCCTTTATACCTGAAAAATGTCAAAGTGGGTATTGTAAAAGGAAAAATGCCCATTGTACTGGGAACCATATGATGCTCAGAAAACGGAAAGAGTAAGAAGATATTTTTTAGGAAATGCAAACCTTTTCACCTAAAGGGACAATAAACACATCACAATTACAAGACACTTATGTGTCTACAGAATAACATATCAGCCAACTCCATACATTTTAAAAGCAATGTCTTGTTTGCTGAAATAATTTTCAAATAGCCAAACTCTACTTATAATACCTGTTATCAGTGCCGCGAGTCGATTAATTTTGAGGTCGTGCGCTATACAAGTATCCAATTATTATTATTATTACTTACCACTTGTCTCATTTTAAGGAGCCAATCTGAGCTTGAGTCTGCAGCTGACCAGGCCAGACATGGTCATTATGCTAGTATAAAGTGCATTGTGTTGCTGTTCTTATCTGTTAAATCCAATAAGGGAAACATATGTAGCAGGGTTAGCCTCGATGAGTCTGCAGTGTGCATTTTTCAGTTTGAACAATTAGAAAAGCCACAACTTTCAAGAGCAAAATAAACCATGGAAGTATATTTCAAAGTTGGTTTACTATGAATATCGAATACTTTTATATTAAAATCTTAATCTGTACTATTTATTTAATGTGCATCATGTTTATGCAGCACTCCCAGAAAATACTCACAACTTATATATCCTGCAACACTTTACCCGTTTTCACAAATATGAAATTACATCAAGAATGTTTGTTGTGCTTATGTCATTCATGTTTATCATTCATGTCTCTTACTTTTTGTAAGCACTAAGCATGTGTGGCATTGCTGGGTAAGTTCAGTTTGTGTTTACTTTTTAAAAAGGGAGCACAAAACTGACTCTACTATTTAGGCTGTGCTTTCATGACCACCGGAGCATTAAATCCACACACTTTGTGACACTTGATGACACATCATGAGTTTTGCTTAAAGGGGCAGTATACACCAATTTTCATTTAACTGCATGTCATAGACACTACTTTAAATAATAATATGCACAGATACTGATATAAAAATCCAGTATAAAACCTTTTAAAATCTTACTTAGAAGCTCCCAGTTTAGCACTGTTAACAAGATAATCCTGGGACACCCACTGAAAGGGACTGATAGCAGAACCTCCCCCTCCCCTGCATATGAAAAGACCCATTATACAAACAGAAGCAGTCTGAAGTCAGTTTCCATCAGTATATCTCTAAAATATTGGGGCTTGGTTAGGAGTCTGAAAATCAGCACAATGTTACTTAAAAATAAGCAAAACTTCACATTTTTACAAAAACACACCCAGATGGGCTATATAAATGGATCATCTGCAAAACATTTATGCAAAGAAAAATATAGTTTATAATGTCCCTTTAACCTCTTAACTGCTGAGCCATTTCCACCCCTGTTTTGAATGTTTTTATTTAGTATTGCTCATATTGTACTGTAATATGCCATTTTTCAGTGAGAAACCCACACATATTATATACTGGTTTTATTTTCATCAGACCCAACAGATTAAAACTATTATTTTATTTTATGACTATATCATAATATGTGAGAACTGCGCAACAAAATGTGTAAAACGTATATTTTTATTAAAACAAGGTTGTTGTTTTTTCTAAACTCTATAGTCAAAAGGAAGAAGGGGCCTTTCAGTATAGTTATGCTACTTTGATCTGCACACAGGGGGCTCCCATGATTCTCTATTCAAATAAATGGTAATTTTTTCATACCAGGTGTTCACTACCACAGTAATCACCTGACTATTACAACTTATGTAGGAGATTCTGGCCTTTAAAAAAGGGGTTCTGTGGATTTTTTGGACTTTTTGTTGGCCTGTTATAAGATCCCCTCCTTAAAAGTATTACAATTTTAATATATAAGGTTGTATACAAACGTGTTTGTGTTTTCCCCCCCTAAACTCTATACTGAAAAGAAGAAGGGATTATTTTCATATAAATTAGGGCATCTTTTTTGTACAAACAATATATATATATATATATATATATATATATATATATATATATATATATATATATACATATATAAAACAAAGAAGAGTCCAGACTGGGAGCTCAAAGCAAGTGAGTATTTATTTACAGTGTAATTTAGAAGCTCCTAAAATTATTATTGATAGGCAAATGGCTATGACAAATAGCAGAGAAGGGGCTGGGGTGGGTGTCTGACGCGTTTCAACTCCTTAGAGCCTTAATCATAGACAGAATGCTGCCCTGATGCCCTGCTCTGACTGATATAAACTATGCTAACTTACTATTGGATATCAGAACCTACCTGTGTCACTGGTGGGCGTATTCGTGCACAGAATGAGCTACCTGTATGAGTGAAATACCTTGTACTACAAAGGTGGTAGTTTACTAATTCAACTGTAATGTTATGTATTTAACTCAGGTAGTACTCATTTAAGCCATTTATAATTAGAAAATCTAAGTGTGTGAAGGGATATGTCATTAGTTAGTCATCTATATTCTTGAGATTTAACAAAATTTAATTTAAGTTAATGTTGTTCAGATGATTTTGTATGATGTATGTTAATGCTACCTAATTGTTGATAATCATACTTTTCTACTACTCATCATAGATTTTGCCAACTATAACCTATTATCCTACTATCAACTCACTCTGATTCTAAATTTAGAAACCAATGGTGATTTTTCTAAGTACTATGTGCACTGTACTGTGACCTATATGTGCTCCTTTGTTGATATATGAGAAGGCATGCAACCAATCACAACGACATTTAATATTCTAAGATCATATCCTTTTAACTATACTTGTTTTATCCTAGGAGATCTAAAGTATATGCTGTCAGGTTGTTATCATGCCCTTCAATTGATCAACTCAGGACCCTTAAACTAAACTAAACTAAATTGATGTACTGAAGACTACATAAATTTGCATTAATGTATTAATACAGATAGTGACTTCGCTCAATTACTCATTGGAGAAAGAATGAAAAGAAGAGGAAACAAAGGAAGTATAGGCGGTTAAAATACTTTACCAATGGTTGATCAGATCCGTCTCAATATTGAGACCAGATGGTTGCTGACTTCCTAGGGTAAAGATCCAGAAAACCTCCTTGGCGAGGAGGTCCTTTGATCTGTCTCCACCCCTTGGCTTCCTTCTTATCTGATCAATTACCATCCAAGTGAATCCACTAATATCTTTGTTGTGCTCTTACACAAAGTGTTTGGAAGCTCCAGTGGGTGTAATGCCTCTTTCGATGTCATTTAGATGAGCTCGAATCCTCTCCCTGGCCTCACGAGAGGTGCACCCTACATATTGCTTCTGACAGAGATTACATGTAATCATATAGATTACAAAAGTCGATCTACAGTTTGTACATTGTGATAGTGAGTATACCTTCTGTGAGGCCAAGGATTGGAAAAATTTACCAGTGGTGATGTGCCCGCAAGCCTTGCAGGTACTATTTCCACATTTATAATGCCCCTTCTGTGACAACCAACTACTTTGTGGTTTCAATTTCTTGAGCATTGATGGCGAAATTTAGTTGCCTATTGTTGTGTTGCGTCTTGCTACACAGAAACAACCATTCTTGATGTCCTCTTTAAGAAGATCATCTGCCAACAGGATTGGCAAGTTTTTACGCAATAATTTGCAGATGGAATAGTACTGTGGACTAAAGGTAGTCACAAAGGTAGGTTTCTGTCTTGCTTCCTTTGTAACTTTTCTGGTTTCAAGGAGAGAATTCCTGTTAAGATGCTTAACATCATCCAGTGCTTGATGCACCACTTTGGTGTCATATCCACGTTCCAACAACCTCTTGATTAGTGTATCACTCTCGGCCAAAAAGCTGTTATCCTCCGAGCAATTACGTAGAATTCGTAAGAATTGCCCTTTAGCTATACCATAACTGGTATGTGGAGGATGATTACTCTTTGCATGCAAGTAGGTGTTGGACGAAATTGGTTTTACATATAATGAAGTGCTTACTCTGTTTTCCCCTGGAAATCCAGTTAGAATTAAGTCCAGGAATGGTATCTCCCTCCTCTCAAAAGTGAAGGTGAATTGTAATCCATCTTCATTTTTATTGAGATAGTCAACAAATAATTCACTGTCTGGTTGTGTACCAGACCACACAAATAGAAGATCATTGATATATCTTTTATATCCGATGATAGATCCAAAGAATGGGTTTTGCTCGCTATAGATGTATTGATGCTCCCAGTAGCCCATAAAGATGTTCGCATAGGCGGGGGCAAATTTGGCCCCCATGGCCGTGCCTCTCTTTTGTAGGTAGTAATCACCCAAAAATTCAAAGTAATTGTGTGTTAGTGAAAATTTCAATACTTGGAGAATGTAATCTTTTAGATTGACAGAGTAATCACTGAATGTGTCAAGTATATATTGGGTGGCTAATAGGCCCCATTCATGTGGGATGGCCGAATACAGCCCAACTACATCTACAGCCAGCCATGACATGTGATCCTCCCATTCGCAAGTGCTCAATATATTTAATAGGTGTTTAGTGTCCCTTAAAAAGGACGGTAATTTATATACCAGGGGTTGCAATAGTGATTCGAGCCAGTTGCCCAAATTCTCTAGGAGTGACCCTATTCCTGAAACTATAGGTCATCCCTTCACCTCCTCCAAGGACTTGTGCACCTTGGGGAGGTTATGGAATATCGGTACCACTGGATGTTTAGTATTCAGGAATTCAAAGGTGTCATCATCAATTAGGCCTTGATGTCTGCCATCATCTAGCAAGTCTAATAGTAATGCTCCAAAAAGCCGTGTGGGGTCTCCCGGTAATTTTTCATAAACATCCTGGTCCAGGAGTTGTCTTTGTGCCTCCGAAATATAGTATTTACGATCCAACACAACGACAGAGCCCCCTTTATCAGACTGCTTAACTATAATGTCTTCATGAGTCTGAAGTTTATTCAGAGCCAGTCTCTGTCCCCTTGTCAGGTTACTTTTACTTGCTTTTTGTTCCCAATCTAGTCTAACTAGATCCTCCTCCATGCGTCGTTTAAATGACTCTAAAGCTGTACCTCTACACTGGGTAGGGTAAAAGACTGACTTGGGCTTGAAGCCTTTGTGGAAGTCAATAGTTGCTTCCTCACACAAGCTTTCCCTCTCCAATGTGTAGAGGCTTAAAAAGTCACTGGCTTCTGTAATGTTAAAATAATAATGTTGAGGAGTGGTGTCTGGAACTGTAATACCCACATCTTCTGTGGGGTTAATTTTATAAAACTTTTTCAGTGTAAGGCTGCGAATAAACCTGTTCAAATCTAGCAGTGTATTGAAAACATTAAATTTGTTAGATGGTACGAAATTTAGGCCTAGACTGAGAACTTCTACCTCTGGCTTGGTTAGTGGGACACTAGATAGATTAATCACATTTGATCCTTGTATCTGTTGCCCTGTCTGCCTCTCCTTAATCTGTAATGTTCCCTTGGTTGGCCCTGTCTGAGTATTCCTCTTCCTCCTCCTTCTTCTTGGCCTTGTGCCATTTGAAAAACCTGCTGGCCTACTTTAGGATCTACCTTTGGGGTAGTTTGTGCCTTTTTATATTTGTTACCCCTAGGTGGCTTTGGGGGATCTGGTTGGTTGGTGTTAACTATTGCACCTAACGGCTCGTATGTTTGTGTAGGAGGTATGGTATCAGAAAGTGGTGTATTAGCATGAGTCAATTGGGGAATTGGAGTGGCTGTATGGGTTGTAGTCACAGTCATCTGGCTGGGTACTCCACCATCATCTTCTGAGGACTGTTCACTAGTCATAAAGTTGACAAAGTCCTGCAAAGTCCTGCAAATCATCATCCTCATTTGACTCTGGGTCAGTATCAGAAAAGGAAACTCGCTTTGGAGGCTTGTTATCTCCTTTTCCCTGTAGCATCTTTTTGTTTCCCTGTTTTCTTCTTGGGAATTTCCTTGATTTCCAATTATATACTTTGTGATTTCTGTAATCCTCAGAATCTCTGGTGTATTTCTTGTATTTGATGGTATCTAATTCCTTTTTTGCTTTATCCACCGTGGATTGTAAAATTCCATCTAGTTTGGGATAATCTGGATGGTCCATAAATGTATTACTAATGGTCCATAAAAGCATCACTAATATCAAGTACATCCAATTTATTTTCAAAAGTCTCTTCTAAAGACGGTCTGTTACCCTCAAGGTTAGCCACCGCCTGCATTGAATAATAATGTTGAGCCATTTGCCTTATTATGGTAATAATTTATTATGGGAGCTCTTTATACTGTTATTAATGTTGCTATTTAATCACAGTCTTAGTAATGTAATCAAACCATGAAATAACCATGCCGCAACATTAGTAGATTACCTGTGGCATTGTAACATTGACAAGTAACAACATTGAAACCTGCCCAGAGACTGCTTTGAGTGATTTTTAATAATGTAAAAAACTTGGGGGTTCAGTCTCATACGGGTCGGTCCTTGTTACTTGTTCTCGATGTGGGTATGTTGGCACTAAGTGGAGTATGATATGGACAACAGTCGATTGATAGAGCAGTGTGTTGGCAAAATACTAATAGTAACAGTCTGACAGTTATGTACCGAACAATCCTTTATAGATTTACTTTTCAAAGTTCAGCTGTGTTGAGTCATATACAAGTATCTATATTGTGCGGTACCTGTTTGCCCGGTATATGCTCCACTCCTGTTTCGTCTCCTGGAACTGTCTGCTTGTACACTGTTTTCTCCCGGCTCCGAGAGCCCTCAGCGTGTGCTTGCAGCTAGTGTCCTCCGTCTGCTGCTGCTGATGTCACTCCTTGGTCTCAGCATGCGTGTGTGATCCTATTCCAAATAGCGCTCGCGTCCCAAACAACTCCTGGTTGCCAGAGGAAAGGAACTCACTGCCAAGCTTTGCCTGTGCTTGCGATCTCCATCGCCGTGGAATTGCATAGAAAACAAAGAAGAGTCCAGACTGGGAGCTCAAAGCAAGTGAGTATTTATTTACAGTGTAATTTAGAAGCTCCTAAAATTATTATTGATAGGCAAATGGCTATGACAAATAGCAGAGAAGGGGCTGGGGTGGGCGTCTGACGCGTTTCAACTCCTTAGAGCCTTAATCATAGACAGAATGCTGCCCTGATGCCCTGCTCTGACTGATATAGACTATGCTAACTTACTATTGGATATCAGAACCTGCCTGTGTCACTGGTGGGCGTATTCGTGCACAGAAAGAGCTACCTGTATGAGTGAAATACCTTGTACTACAAAGGTGGTAGTTTACTAATTCAACTGTAATGTTATGTATTTAACTCAGGTAGTACTCATTTAAGCCATTTATAATTAGAAAATCTAAGTGTGTGAAGGGATATGTCGTTAGTTAGTCATCTATATTCTTGAGATTTAACAAAATTTTATTTAAGTTAATTAATGTTTTACAGATGATTTTGTATGATGTATGTTAATGCTACCTAATTGTTGATAATCATACTTTTCTACTACTCATCATAGATTTTGGCAACTATAACTTATTATCCTACGATCAACTCACTCTGGCCTAGATTTGGAGTTCGGCGGTAGCCGTCAAAACCAGCGTTAGAGGCTCCTAACGCTGGTTTTGGCCGCCCGCTGGTATTTGGAGTCAGTGATTAAAGGGTCTAACGCTCACTTTTCAGCCGCGACTTTTCCATACCGCAGATCCCCCTACGCCATTTGCGTAGCCTATCTTTTCAATGGGATCTTTCTAACGCTGGTATTTAGAGTCGTTTCTGAAGTGAGCGTTAGAGCTCTAACGACAAGATTCCAGCCGCCTGAAAATAGCAGGAGTTAAGAGCTTTCTGGCTAACGCCGGTTCATAAAGCTCTTAACTACTGTACCCTAAAGTACACTAACACCCATAAACTACCTATGTACCCCTAAACCGAGGTCCCCCCACACCGCCGCCAGCTATTGTACCTGGTTAAATCAAGTTCAATCCGATTGGCTGATCCAATCAGCCAATCAGATTGAGCTCGCATTCTATTGGCTGATCGGAACAGCCAATAGAATGCGAGCTCAATCTGATTGGCTGATTGGATCAGCCAATCGGATTGAACTTGATTCTGATTGGCTGATTCCATCAGCCAATCAGAAAATTCCTACCTTAATTCCGATTGGCTGATAGAATCCTATCAGCCAATCGGAATTCGAGGGACGCCATCTTGGATGACGTCCCTTAAAGGAACCGTCATTCGTCGGGAGACAACTGAAGAAGAGGATGGATCCGCGTCGCCTGCTTCAAGATGGACCCGCTCCGCACCGGATGGAAGAAGATTGAAGATGCCGCTTGGAGAAGATGTTTGCCGGTCCGGATGTCCTCTTCTTGCCGGATAGGAGGAAGACTTTGGAGCCTCTTCTGGACCTCTTCAGCACCGGATGATGGATCGCCAACCCCCGCTTGGGTTGGATGAAGATGTTGGAGCCAGGACGGATCGGTGAACCTGGTATGGTGAAGACAAGGTAGGAAGATCTTCAGGGGCTTAGTGTTAGGTTTATTTAAGGGGGGTTTGGGTTAGATTAGGGGTATGTGGGTGGTGGGTTGTAATGTTGGGGGGGGTATGGTATGTTTTTTTTTACAGGCAAAAGAGCTGAAATCCTTGGGGCATGCCCCGCAAAGGGCCCTGTTCAGGGCTGGTAAGGTAAAAGAGCTTGTAACTTTTTTAATTTAGAATAGGGTAGGGAATTTTTTATTTTGGGGGGCTTTGTTATTTTATTAGGGGGCTTAGAGTAGGTGTAATTAGTTTAAAATTGTTGTAATATTTTTCTTATGTTTGTAAATATTTTATTATTTTTTGTAACTTAGTTCTTTTTTATTTTTTGTACTTTAGCTAGTTTATTTAATTGTATTTATTTGTAGCAATTGTGTTTAATTAATTTATTGATAGTGTAGTGTTAGGTTAATTGTAGGTAATTGTAGGTAGTTTATTTAATTAATTTATTGATAGGGTAGTGTTAGGTTTAATTATATCTTAGGTTAGGATTTATTTTACAGGTAAATTTGTTATTATTTTAACTAGGTAACTATTAAATAGTTCTTAACTATTTAATAGCTATTGTACCTGGTTAAAATAATTACAAAGTTGCCTGTAAAATAAATATTAATCCTAAAATAGCTATAATATAATTATAATTTATATTGTAGCTATATTAGGATTTATTTTACAGGTAAGTATTTAGCTTTAAATAGGAATAAGTTATTTAATAAGAGTTAATTTATTTTGTTAGATGTAAATTATATTTAACTTAGGGGGGTGTTAGTATTAGGGTTAGACTTAGCTTTAGGGGTTAATACATTTATTATAGTAGCGGTGAGGTCCGCTCGGCAGATTAGGAGTTAATAAGTGTAGGCAGGTGTCGGCGACGTTGAGGGGGGCAGATTAGGGGTTAATAAATATAATATAGGGGTCGGCGATGTTAGGGCAGCAGATTAGGGGTACATAGGGATAACGTAGGTTGCGGCGGTTTACGGAGCGGCAGATTAGGGGTTAAAAAAAATATGCAGGGGTCAGCGATAGCGGGGGCGGCAGATTAGGGGTTAATAAGTGTAAGGTTAGGGGTGTTTAGACTCGGGGTACATGTTAGGGTGTTAGGTGCAGACGTAGGAAGTGTTTCCCCATAGGAAACAATGGGGCTGCGTTAGGAGCTGAACGCTGCTTTTTTGCAGGTGTTAGGTTTTTTTTCAGCTCAAACAGCCCCATTGTTTCCTATGGGAGAATCGTGCACGAGCACGTTTTTGAGGCCGGCCGCGTCCGTAAGCAACTCTGGTATCGAGAGTTGCATTTGCGGTAAAAATTCTCTACGCTCCTTTTTTGGAGCCTAACGCAGCATTTGATTAAACTCTCGATACCAGAGTTAAATTTATGGTGCGGCCAGAAAAAAGCCAGCGGAGCGTTAACAGCCCTTTTACCGCCGAACTCCAAATCTAGGCCTCTGATTCTAAATTTAGAAACCAATGGTGATTTTTCTAAGTACTATGTGCACTGTACTGTGACCTATATGTGCTCCTTTGTTGATATATGAGAAGGCATGCAACCAATCACAACGACATTTAATATTCTAAGATCATATCCTTTTAACTATACTTGTTTTATCCTAGGAGATCTAAAGTATATGCTGTCAGGTTGTTATCATGTCCTTCAATTGATCAACTCAGGACCCTTAAACTAAACTAAACTAAATTGATGTACTGAAGACTACATAAATTTGCATTAATGTATTAATACAGATAGTGACTTCGCTCAATTACTCATTGGAGAAAGAATGAAAAGAAGAGGAAACAAAGGAAGTAAAGGCGGTAAAAATCCTTTACCAATGGTTGATCAGATCCGTCTCAATATTGAGACCAGATGGTTGCCGACTTCCTAGGGTAAAGATCCAGAACACCTCCTTCGCGAGGAGGTCCTTTGATCTGTCTCCACCCCTTGGCTTCCTTCTTATCTGATCAATTACCATCCAAGTAATAGTAATATAATGTATATTACTATTAACCACAGAGATCACCTGGCTATTAAAACTTATGTAAGGGCTTTATTTTAGAGGGGCTTCTGGGCTTTAAAATAACAAATCATAAAGGTCCCTAGGCCTTTTTGATGGCCTGTTATAATGTGATAAAACACATGTGTATTTTATGTTTATTTTTTTTTTATATGGCTAGTTTAAAAAGATTACATGCCTAGTGCCTGATCAAATCCACATGAAATATGGGTGCCAACTATTAAAATTCACATGTTTTCCGCACAAATAACGGCAGCTCTCAGGGGTGTAGGAAACAATACAAGCTTGCAAACTTTCAAACTTCTGGCAGCGGTTTTGTCTTGAAATCCTATTAAAAAAACACATGGTCATGTATCAGGCACATCAAACTACACCTAACCACATTAGACAAGTTCTCCAATGAGGCAACCAGAGCCAAGACAGGAGCACACACGTGGCTTATAGCACTGATTCTGCAGCTGAGCACCCTGCAATATACAAGATGTGACTTTTTTTTGTGAGTAGTGCTTTGTTTTCTATACGACTTTCATACATGTAAATTACTAGTCATGCTTATTTGTTTGCATTTGAAAACTATAAGGTGCCATACCACAGGAGAAATTATCACAATTAAGAGCAGAATTGATTGCGGTACTGATTATGTAATTTACGTTCTTACATGTGAATGCAGCCTTCAATACTTAGGCCGCACTTGCAGTAAAATCCGCACTAGGTGGAGCGAACACTGGAGAAATATAAAAAATCACTCCATGAAACATAGCCTATCTAGGCACAGTACAGTCCAACATAATGGTGGTCATCATTAAAATTACTCCTTTAGAATACATTACCCACAGTGTGGGTAGTAATAGATATGTTCGTTTACGCCAGAGGGAAACCTATTGGATTTTTAGGTTCCAGTCTCTATTCCCCTCTGGCCTAAATTAAGTATTAGATCTGGCTGCATTTTAGAGAATCCTATATAACTGAGTGGTTACTTTTAGTTTATACCCCAAAACAATACCGTTTGAATGAGCAGGCAATTAGATTTCAAACATTGGGTCTTTGGGGTCTCTAGGACTTAAGGGAGCTTAGATCGAGGGGTTTAGAAACGTATCCTCCATCTAACTCCCTTAAACATTATGCAACTTCTGTGCACTTCCGGGTTTCCGTGGCTTAGGCATGATATCACCGGATTCCCCTAGCAATGCAGGGCCACTTGGCCAACTTGTAGTCCCTGGTAAGTGCACAAGGGAGGGCTGCGAAAGCAGAAGGTACGTGGTTGTTGTCTGCACTGAAAGCATTGCATCAATGACGACCATTTGTCCTCACCTCCAGTAAAAGGGTTAATAAACATTAGGTATATATAAACAGAAAGGCTTTACGAGTCATATATGAACAAAAAAAGGCCAAATGCTTTTTAGACAAAGCTATATATGGCTAGTATAAAAAGATTACATGCCTACTGCCTGATTAAATCCACATGAAATATGGGTGCCCACTATTAAAAATCACATGTTTTCCGCACAATTAACGGCAGCTCTCAGGGGTGTAGGAAACAATACAAGCTTGCAAACTTTCAAACTTCTGGCAGCGGTTTTGTCATGAAATCCTATTAAAAAACCACACGGTCATGTATCAGCCACATCAAACTACACCTAACCACATTAGACAAGTTCTCCAATGAGGCAACCAGAACCAAGACAGGAGCACACACGTAGCTTATAGCACTGATTCTGCAGCTGAACACCCTGCAATATACAAGATGTGACTTTTTTTGTGAGTAGTGCTTTGTTTTCTATATGACTTTCATACATGTAAATTACTGGTCATGCTTATTTGTTTGCATTTCTTTTTGAATAAGCGTACCAACTTAATGTTAGAGCTTAATACCAGTAGAAGGCAGTCATTAGTAGCAAAGGGTTACTGCGGGTTTACTAACCTCATTTGTAATGGCATCTTAAGTTGACATCTATGGCCTAGATTACGATTGGAGACTTGGGGGCAGATTTATCAAGCAGTCAATCGGCCCAAATGCATCTGTTTCTGAGTGAGCCTTTAGGCTCGCCAGAAACCGGAGTTAAAGGGACAGTCTACACCAGAATTTTTATTGTTTTAAAAGATAGATAATCCCTTTATTACCCATTCCCCAGTTATGCATAACCAACACAGTCATATTAATATACATTTAACCTCTGTGATTATCTTGTATATAAGCCTCTGCAAACTGCCCCTTTATTTCAGTTCTTTTGACAGACTTGCAGTTTAACCAATCAGTGCCTGCTCCCATATAACTTCACGTGCACAAGCACAGTGTTATCTATATGAAACACATGAAATAACACCCTCTCGTGGTGAAAAACTGTTAAAATGCATTCTGAAAAGAGGTGGCCTTCAAGGTCTAAGAAATTAGCATATGAACCTCCTAGGTTAAGCTTTCAACTAAGAATACCAAGAGAACAAAGCAAAATTGGTGATAAAAGTAAATTGGAAAATTGTTTAAAATTACATGCCCTATCTGAATCATGAAAGTTTATTTTGGCCTAGACTGTCCCTTTAAGAAGTAGCGGTCATATATTTTAGCACTATGCTGCATTTACATTTCTCAATAACATTCTATTTTTGTACTCATGTTACAAGTTCAAATTTATATTTTATTGCTTGAGTGTTAGTCCAGGTCACGCTAACATCTGCATGTTAAAGGGACAGTAAAGTCAAAAAGTAACTTTCATGATTCAGCTAGAACATGCAACTTTCCAATGTACTTCTGTTATCAAATTTGCTTAGTGCTCTTGGTATCTTTTATTGAAGAGTAAAACTACGTAGGCTCATAAGACCTCAGGAGTGTGCATGTGTCTTTAGTATTCTACGGCAGCAGTGTTTTGCAACATTGTATAACAAAACTACAAATAGTAAAGAGATGTGCACACTCCTGAGGTCTTATGAGCCTGCCTAGTTTTACTCTTCAATAAAAAATACCAAGAGAGCTAAGCAAATTTCATAACAGAAGTAGACTGGAAAGTTGTTTAAAATTGCATGCTCTATCTGAATCGTGAAAGTTTAATTTTGACTTTACTGTCCCTTTAAATTCACTAAATCCCTAACATAGTAGACTTCTATGGGGGCGCGCAGTAAAATTCATTCTTGATATCACTTGAGAATTGCGCTGAGTGTGCACAGGTAATGGAGTTCTTCATGTAGTTCTGTACTATATTAACCCCTTAACGGCCGAGGACGTGCAGGGTACGTCCTCCAAAAAAATACCCTTAGCGACTGAGGACATACCCTGCACGTCCTCAGTCTCTGAAAGCGGTGGAAACGATCCTGATCGCTTCCAGACGCTTTCCGATTATTGCAGTGATGCCTCAATATCGAGGCATCCTGCAATAACCCTGCATGGCCATCCGATGCAGAGAGAGCTCTCTCTGCACCGGACATCGATGGCCAGTATCATTGGTGGGTGGGAGCCGACATGGGAGGCGGGTGGGCGGCCATCAATGGGCCGTGTGATGTGGAGGGGGGCGGGACCGACGGGTGGCACGCACGGACGCGCGCATGCATGGGTGCGGCGGGCGGGCGCATGCACAGGCGGGAGCTGGTGGGAACCGCTACACTACAGAAATGTTTTCATTAAGAAGTGGGAGAAAGGGGGATGGGAGAAAGGGGGGTGGGAGTTTGCCCTAGATTACGCCTTAGGGTACTTGGAGGGGGTGGAGGGTTGGTCTTTGGGAGGGGGGAAGCTACACTACAGAAAATAAAAAACAAACAAAACAAAAACAGTTTTACTCTAAACTAGGTACTGGCAGACAGCTGCCAGTACCCAAGATGGCGCCCATTAAGGTAGAGGGGGAGGGTTAGAGAGCTATTAAGGGGGGATCAGGGAGGTTGGGGGCTAAGGGGGGATCCTACACAGCAGCATATGTAGATATGCTTAAAAACAACACACACACAAACAACCAAATATACCTTTTATTTTAGTACTGGCAGACTTTCTGCCAGTAC